>NC_092761.1:47655076-48366743 GCF_047496795.1 Chiloscyllium punctatum | reverse complement strand
AGTGGGAGTTGTGTGTGTGTTTGTGAGAGAGAGTGGGAGTGTGTGTGTGTGATTCTGGGAGTGTGTGTGTGAGAGTGGAGAGTGGGAGTGTGTGTGTGTGAGAGTGGGAGTGTGTGTGTGAGAGAGTGGGAGTGTGTGTGTGTGTGTGAGAGAGTGGAAGTTGTGTGTGTGTGTGAGAGAGTGGGAGTTGTGTGTGTGTGAGAGTGGGAGTGTGTGTGTGTGTGAGAGTGGGAGTGTGTGTGTGTGTGAGAGAGTGGGAGTGTGTGTGTGTTTGAGAGTGGGAGTTGTGTGTGTGTGTGTGAGAGAGTGGGAGTGTGTGTGTGTGTGAGTGGGAGTTGTGTGTGTGAGAGAGCGGGAGTGTGTGTGTGTGTGTGAGAGAGTGGGAGTGTGTGTGTGTGAGAGAGTGGGAGTGTGTGTGTGTGTGAGAGAGTGGGAGTGTGTGTGTGTGTGAGAGAGAGTGGGAGGTGTTGTGTGTTTGAGAGTGGGAGTTGTGTGTGTGTGTGTGTGAGAGAGTGGGAGTGTGTGTGTGTGTGAGTGGGAGTTGTGTGTGTGAGAGAGCGGGAGTGTGTGTGTGAGAGAGAGTGGGAGTGTGTGTGTGAGAGAGAGTGGGAGTTGTGTGTGTGTTTGTGAGAGAGAGTGGGAGTGTGTGTGTGAGAGAGAGTGGGAGTTGTGTGTGTTTGTGAGAGTGGGAGTTGTGTGTGTGAGAGTGGGAGTTGTGTGTGTGTTTGTGAGAGAGAGTGGGAGTGTGTGTGCGTGAGAGAGTGGGAGTGTGTGTGTGTGAGAGAGTGGGAGTGTGTGTGTGAGAGTGGAGAGTGGGAGTGTGTGTGTGTGAGAGTGGGAGTGTGTGTGTGAGAGAGTGGGAGTGTGTGTGTGTGTGTGAGAGTGGAAGTTGTGTGTGTGTGTGAGAGTGGGAGTTGTGTGTGTGTGAGAGTGTGTGTGTGAGAGTAGGAGTATGTGTGTGAGTGTGTGTGAGTGTGTGTGTGTGAGAGTGGGAGTGTGTGTGTGTGAGAGAGTGGGAGTGTGTGTGTGAGAGAGTGGGAGTTGTGTGTGTGTGTGTGTGTGTGAGTGGGAGTGTGTGTGTGAGAGTGGGAGTGTGTATGTGTGTGTGAGAGTGGGAGTGTGTGTGTGTGTGTGAGTGGGAGTGTGTGTGTGTGTGAGAGAGTGGGAGTGTGTGTGTGTGAGAGAGTGGGAGTGTGTGTGTGTGTGAGAGTGGGAGTTGTGTGTGTGTGTGTGTGAGAGAGTGGGAGTGTGTGTGTGAGAGAGTGGGAGTGTGTGTGTGTGAGAGTGGCAGTTGTGTGTGTGTGAGAGTGGGAGTTGTGTGTGTGTGTGTGTGAGAGAGAGAGTGGAAGTTGTGTGTGTGTGAGAGTGGGAGTTGTGTGTGTGTGTGTGAGAGTGGGAGTTGTGTGTGTGTGTGAGAGAGTGGGAGTGTGTGTGTGAGAGAGAGTGGGAGTTGTGTGCGTGTGTGAGAGAGTGGGAGTGTGTGTGAGAGAGAGAGTGGGAATGTGTGTGTGTGTGAGAGAGAGTGGGAGTGTGTGTGTGAGTGTGAGAGAGTGGGAGTGTGTGTGTGAGTGTGAGAGGGTGTGTGTGTGTGAGAGTGGGAGTTGCATTTGTGTGTGTGAGAGAGTGTGTGCGTGTGTGTGAGAGAGAGAGTGTGTGTGTGTGAGTGAGAGAGAGAGGGAGTGTGTGTGTGTGAGAGAGAGTGGGAGTGTGTGTGTGTGAGAGAGTGGGAGTGTGTGTGTGAGAGAGTGGGAGTGTGTGTGTGAGTGTGAGAGAGTGGGAGTGTGTGTGTGTGTGTGAGAGTGGAAGTTGTGTGTGTGTGTGTGTGAGAGAGAGAGTGGGAGTTGTGTGTGAGTGTGTGTGTGTGAGTGGGAGTTGTGTGTGTGAGAGAGCGGGAGTGTGTGTGTGAGAGAGTGGGAGTTGTGTGTGTGTGTGTGTGAGAGAGAGTGGGAATGTGTGTGTGTGAGAGTGGGAATTGTGTGTGTGAGAGAGTGGGAGTTGTGTGTGTGTGTGTGTGTGTGTGTGTGAGAGAGAGAGTGGGAGTGTGTGTGAGAGCGTGGGGGTGTGTGTGTGTGTGTGAGTGGGAGTTGTGTGTGTGAGAGAGCGGGAGTGTGTGTGTGAGAGAGTGGGAGTGTGTGTGAGAGAGAGTGGGAGTGTGTGTGTGTGTGAGAGTGGGAATTGTGTGTGTGTGAGAGAGTGGGAGTTGTGTGTGTGTGTGTGTGTGTGTGTGTGAGTGGGAGTTGTGTGTGTGAGAGAGCGGGAGTGTGTGTGTGAGAGAGTGGGAGTTGTGTGTGTGTGTGTGAGAGAGAGTGGGAGTGTGTGTATGTGTGAGAGTGGGAGTTGTGTGTGTGTGTGTGAGAGAGTGGGAGTGTGGGCGTGAGAGAGTGGGAGTGTGTGCGTGAGAGAGTGGGAGTTGTGTGTGTGAGAGTGGGAGTTGTGTGTGTGTTTGTGAGAGAGAGTGGGAGTGTGTGTGTGTGATTCTGGGAGTGTGTGTGTGAGAGTGGAGAGTGGGAGTGTGTGTGTGTGAGAGTGGGAGTGTGTGTGTGAGAGAGTGGGAGTGTGTGTGTGTGTGTGAGAGAGTGGAAGTTGTGTGTGTGTGTGAGAGAGTGGGAGTTGTGTGTGTGTGAGAGTGGGAGTGTGTGTGTGTGTGAGAGTGGGAGTGTGTGTGTGTGTGTGAGAGAGTGGGAGTGTGTGTTTTTGAGAGTGGGAGTTGTGTGTGTGTGTGTGAGAGAGTGGGAGTGTGTGTGTGTGAGAGAGTGGGAGTGTGTGTGTGTGTGAGTGGGAGTTGTGTGTGTGAGAGAGCGGGAGTGTGTGTGTGTGTGTGAGAGAGTGGGAGTGTGTGTGTGTGAGAGAGTGGGAGTGTGTGTGTGTGTGAGAGAGTGGGAGTGTGTGTGTGTGTGAGTGGGGGGAGCTGAATAACCAAAGACCAGAGAAGATGGTTATCCTCAAGAGACTGAAAGTGGGCATTCACAGACTAATTTCTTGTTGTTACAATGTGTGCTTTTTCTCAAAATATATTAGTTTGGAACAGGTGGGTCTTGAACCCAGGCGTCCTGGCTCAAAGGCAGAGTAGAAAATGTGTTGCTGGAAAAACGCAGCTGGTCAGGCAGCATCCAAGGAGCAGGAGAATCGACGTTTCGGGCATGAGCCCTTTCCTGCTGCACTTTTCCAGCAACACATTTTCAGCTTTGATCTCCAGCATCTGCAGTCCTCACTTTCTCCTCAAAGGCAGATACTACCTCTGCAATGCTTTTAACATTCGAGGAGGGAAGGGATAGCACTGGGAGAGGGTTCAGAGGGATATTCACCAGGATGTTGCCTTGGGAGCTGGAAAGTTTCAGGGATAGAGAGAGATTGGACAGACTGGGGTTGTCCGGGAGATTGTGAGAGGGAGGACATAATTGAGATGCATAAAATGAGGAGGGTGCATAGATAGGGGAGACAGGAAGAAACCTTTCCCTCTTGATGGAGGGATCAATGACCCAGGGGCACAGATTGAAGGTAAGGTGCAGGAGGTTTACAGGGGGATGTGAGAAAAACCATACTCTCAAGAAAGCGTTGGATAGAGCTCTTAAGGATAGTGGAATCAAGGGTTATGGGGATAAGGCAGGACAAGGATACTGATTGAGGATGATCAGCCATGATCATAATGAATGGTGGCGCTGGCTCGAAGGGCAGAATGGCCTACTCCTGCACCTATTGTCTATTGTCTATTTTCACCCAGAGAGTGGTGGGAATCTGGAACTGACTGCCTGTAAGGGTGGGAAAGGCAGAAACCCTCATCACATTGAAGAAGGATTTAGATGTGCACTTGTGATGCTACAGCTATGGGCCAGATGCCGCAGAATGAGAATTTGAGAACAGTGAGGCAGTTGTTTTTGACCAACCACAGATACAATGGACCAAAGGTCCTATAGTGTAGACCTCTGTAGCTCTATGCCTCAGTGGCCACAAGATCAGCTGCTTTGACATCCCCATAATATCGATTCTCCAAGACATTAATGCTGAGATATATGAGCTGGGAACCTTAATGTCTGAATACTTTAAATAACATATGGCCTCAAGCAGAAAACATGAATGAAAAGAAAGGAAAAACAAAATTAAAAAGAATCTAGATTCAATTCACAACTTGGTAGATGAACATGACAGTTCTCAAAACAAAAGGAAACAATGTTTTAGAGGACAAATACTTACCCATTAATAGCAGAAAAATCATCCGGAACATTTTATCTACAAAAGTGCGACACAACATTGAAGAACAGAGTTATGGCTGGTTAAATGTAACCCTACAATTTGAGGCCTAAGTGAAGAATGGAGTTGAAGAGTTCCGTTAACTTGATAGGAAGTATGAAGCTGCAAACTCAGACACTGGGGAAGAGACGCTGATTTGGCTTTTACACTAAGACCACAGGAAGTCAGTCTGCCACTCAAAAAAGGAGGAAGAAGACACCACAATTGATGTCAGCAGAGATCAAAGATTGCTTGTAAAGCCTCAAGGAATGGGACAAGGCAGAAACGAAGCAAGTGAGGCCATTTCATAGAGCCATAGATAATCGCAGAGGGTCATGGAGAGACATTGAGTTATAAAGAGTCATACAGCATTGAAACAGGCCCTACTTGTTGCATTAAACTTGTAAATCTATCATTCCTCCATTGCAATTATTTTGCTATTTTCTCGAGTTGGCCTCCTGACCACCAGTGCTGGATGTAGGGGGATGGGTTTTGAGAGCCCTTTACTTCCTTTTGTTTCTCTCTGTCTCCCCACAACCACGTTCTGGGATTGCTGAGTTGAATTTTATTCTACTGCCTGTGAGGCTCATGCACACCCCTCATTGCTCTGACTCCAATCCCTGGGAGGGCTCAAACCCACAATGGGGTAATTACTCTCCCAGTATAGCTTGAAAAGGAAACCTGCAGGATTTGAATCCAGTGTAAGCTGAGGTATGTTTGCTATGTGTCCACATCCCGAAGCTATGAGGCTCGGAGCAGATTGGGCAATGGGACTGCTCCAGCAAAGACCCTTCACTCACTCGAGCAGACAGCAAAACCTCAAAACATCCAAAGCTGGCACAGAGAGAGTTTGTATTAATTGTTAAGGTGCATAGCATTTATAGTACACTCTGCCACTCTTCTGTGTGTGTGTGTGTGTGTGTGTCTGTAGGACTGTGTCTGGATGTGTAACTATCAGTATGTGTGCATGTGTCTTTGTGTCTGTGTGCATGAGGCTATGTCTGGGTGTATACGCACTGTTGGTGTGCAAGACTGTATACATGCCCATGTGTTTCGGAAAATCTCCCCTGAACAATCTAAGACTACGCCCCTAGTTCTAGAATCCTCAACCAGTGGAAATAGTTTATCTTTATCCTGTTTTTTACCTGTCAATATCTTGAGGATTTCAATCAGATCTCCCATTGGCCTTCTGAATTGGAGAGAAAACAGGCCTCATTTACATAATTGGAACGGTGGCTCAATGGTTAACACTGCTAATTGGAGCCAGTTTCGGGTTCTGATTCTGGAGATGAGGGGTCTGTCATGAGGAGAGACTGAGCAGTTCAGGCCAATCCCCTCTGGAGTTTAGAAGAATGAGAGGATAACTAATTGAGGGATATAAAACATGAAAGGGTGGGGGAGTGGGGTCAACAGTGTAGATGGAGAGAAGCTGTTTCCTCATTTGCAACAACCTAGAACGTGAAGTCATTTCAGGATAAGGGTCTGGGGCAGATTGAAAACAGAGATGAGAAGGAATGACTTCTCTGAAAGAGGGAGGGTGTGACTCTGTGGAAATTCACTCCCCCCAGAGTGTGAGGAGGGTGCCTGAGCACTGAATAAATTGAAGGAAGAGACAGACAGGTTTTGAATCAGTGATGGGTTAAAGGGCAGGAAGGTGAAGGTGAGGCTGATCAGCCACAGTCAAATGTAATGGGGCAGCAGGCCTCAAGGGGCTGAATGGCCTCCTCCTACTCCGAGCCTTTATTTTTCACTGAGCCATCGATGAGACACTGAGCAATGTGATGGTATTCCCATTGATAGTCACTGAATGATTTTTCTTTCCACTATGTGTCGTGGTTGCTTGTCTATGAGCTTATATCAATTCTACACGTTGTCAGAATTCTATGCAGAATTGAGCCAACCTAATTGCAACATTCATTGCCTTATAACCTCGTGTCATTTTACAATTGTGCAGAGGACATGCAAAGCTCTACTGCAATCAATAACTGGGAACTGGTGTCAAACAAAATAGTAAGAGTATGACAGGAGAGGGAACAAGATATTGGTGAGGTCACATTTGTAGTGCTGTGTCCTGCTCACCCTTCTAAAGGAAGGATGTGGTTAAACTGGAAAGGGTGTCACAAAGATTAAAAAGGATGTTGCCAGGAGGGTTTGAGTTATAAGGAGAGGTTACATTTTTATGTCTTCATTTTTTAGTGGGATGTGGGGGTCGTTGGTTGGGCCAGCATTTATTGCCAATTCCCAGTTGCCCTTGAAAAGGTGGTGGTGAGCTGCCTTCTTGAACTGCCGCAGACTACCTGTTGGGGGTTGACCCACAATGCCACTAAGGAGAGAATTTCAGGATTCTGACCCAGCCACAGTGAAGAAACGGCAATATGTTTCCAAATCAGGATGGTGAGTGGCTTGGAGGCGAACTTAAGGTGAAAGTGTTCCCATGTATCTGCTGCCCTTGTCCTTCTAGATGGAAGTGGTCGTGGGTTTGGAAGGTGGTGTCTGAGGATCTTTGGTGAATTTCTGCAATGCACCTTGTAGATAGTACATGCTGCTGCTACTGAGTGTCAGTGGTGGAGAGAGTTCATGCTTGTGGATGCAGTGCCAATCAAGTAGGCTGCTTTGTCCTGGATGGTGTCAACCTTCTGGAGTGTTGTTGGGGCTGTACTCATCCAGGCAAGTGATGAATATTCCATCACACTCCTGACTTGGGCCTTGTAGATGGTGGACAGGCTCTCAGGAGTCACGAGGTGAGTTACTTGCCGCACTATTCCAGGTACTCAGTGATGATAACATCATTGAATGTCAAGGGGTGTTGGTTAGATTGTCTCTTATTGGTGATGGTCATTGTCTGCCATTTGTGTGGCATGAACATTATTTGCCACTTGTCAGCCCAAGCCTGGAAATTGTCCAGATCTTGTTGCATTTTAACACAGACTGCTTCAGTGTTTGAGGAGTCACAAATGATGCAATCATCGAAGCAAACATCCCCACTTCTGACCTTATGATGAAAGGAAAATCATTAATGAAGCAGCTAAAGATGGCAAAGATCTTTGCTTCCTTACTCTCCATGGGAGTCATTCCGGAGGATTGGAAGGAGGCGAAAGTTGTTCCTCTTTTCAAGAAGGATTATAGGGAAATCCCTGGCAATTACAGACCAGTCAGTCTTACCTCTGTGGTCAGCAAGTTTTTGGTAAGAATTCTGAGGGATAGGATTTATGACAATTTGGCAAAGCATAGTGTGATTAAAGGCTTTGTGAGGGGCAGGTCGTGCCTCACAAATCTTATTGAGTTCTTTGATTCTTTGAGGAGGTGACGAGACAGGTTGATGAAAGTCGACAGTGGATGTGGTGTATAAGGACTTCAGTAAGGCATTTGATCAGGTTCCCCACAGTAGGCTCATTCATAAAATCAGGAAGTCTGGGATACTTTCTGAGATTTGACTATCTGGACTCAGAATTGGCTGGCTGACAGAAGGCAGAGAGTGGTTGCAGATGGAAAGTATTCTGCCTGGAGGTCAGTGTTGAGTGGGGTTCTGCAGGGCTCTGTTCTTGGGCCTCTGCTCTTTGTAGTTTTTATAAATTACTTGGATGAGGAGGTTAAGGGGTGGGTTAGTAAATTTTCCGATGACACAAAGTTGGAGGTGCCATTGAGCGTATCAAGGGCTCTTGTAGGCTGCAGTGTGACATAGACAGGATACAGCGCTGGGCTGAGAAATGGCAGATGGAGTTCAACCTGGAGTCGAAGTTGAAAGCTGAATACAAGATTAAAGACAGGATTCTTGGCAGTGTGGAGGAACAGAGGGATCTTGGTGTGCAGGTACATAGATCCCTCAAAGTTGCCACCCAAGTAGATAAGGTTGTTAAGAAATCATATAGTGTTTTGGCTTTCATTAACATGGGATCGAGTTTAAGAGCTGTGAGGTTTTGCTGCAGCTCTACAAGTCCCTGGTGAGACCACACTTGGAATATTGTGTCCAGTTCTGGCTGCCCTACTATAGGAAAGATACGGACGCTTTGGTGAGGGTGCAAAGAAGGTTTACCAGGATACTGCCTGGACTGGAGGGGCTTGTCTAACTAAGCTCAGACTTTTCTCTCTGGAGAGAAGG
Source organism: Chiloscyllium punctatum (assembly GCF_047496795.1). Taxonomy (NCBI): domain Eukaryota; kingdom Metazoa; phylum Chordata; class Chondrichthyes; order Orectolobiformes; family Hemiscylliidae; genus Chiloscyllium; species Chiloscyllium punctatum. The sequence goes on along the minus strand of NC_092761.1, from coordinate 48,358,417 downwards.
AAGCGAGGTGACCTGGTCGAGGTGTACTAGGTAATGAGAGGCATGGATAGAGTCAATAGTCAGAGACTTTTCCCCACGGCAGGATTGACTGGTATGAGGGGTCATAGTTTTCAGATATTAGGAGAAAGGTATAGAGGGATCGTCAGAGGAAGGTTCTTTACGCAGAGAGTTGTGAATGTATGGAATGCGTTGCCAGCGGTGGTGGTGGAAGCAGAGTCATTAGGGACATTCAAGCGACTGCTGGACAGGCACATGGATAACAGTGAGTTAAGGGGTGCGTAGGATAGGTTATATTGTTTTAGAATAGGATTAATCCTCGGCACAACATCGTGGGCTGAAGGGCTTGTTCTGTGCTGTACTTTTCTATGTTTAGATTAGATTAGATTAGATTAGATTACTTACTTACAGTGTAGAAACAGGCCCTTTGGCCCAACAAGTCCACACCGACCAGCCGAAGCGCAACCCACCCAGACCCATTCCCCTACATTTACCCTTGCCCCTAATACTACAGGCAATTTAGCGTGGCCAATTCACCTAACCTGCACATTTTTGGACTGTGAGAGGAAACCACAGCACCCAGAGGGGGGCTCACGCAGAATGGGGAGAATGTGCAAACTCCACACAGTCAGTCGCCTGAGGTGGGAATTGAACCCGGGTCTCTGGAGCTGTGAGGCAGCAGTGCTAACCACTGTGCCACCGTGCCGCCCACTAGATCCGAAACAAAAGGTCCACACTGACCCGCCGAAGCGCAACCCACCCAGATCCATTCCCTTACATTTACCCCTTCACCTAACACTACGGGCAATTTAGCATAGCCAATTCACCTAACCTGCACATTTTTTGGATTGTGGGAGGAAACCAAAGCACCTGGAGGAAACCCATGCAGACATGGGGAGAATGTGCAAACTCCACACAGTCAGTCGCCTGAGGCGGGAATTGAACCCGGGTCTCTGGCACTGTGAGGCAGCAGTGCTAACCATTGTGCCACCGTGCCGCCCTATGTTCTATGATTTATGTTTGGACCTAGGATACTACCCTAAGGAACACCTAGAGAGATGTCCTAGAGCTGAGATGTCTGACCTCCAACAACCACGATCATTTTCTTTGTGTCAAGTATGACTCCAACCATTGGAGTGTTTGCCCCCTGATGCCCATTGATTCCAGTTTTGCCAGGGCTCCTTGATGCCATAGACCCCTCAAGTGGATAAGGTTGTTAAGAAAGCATATGGTTTTCTTTCGCAGGGGGACTGAGTTTAAGAGACACAATGTTATGCTGCAGTTCTATAAAGGTGAAAGTGAGGGCTACAGATGCCAGAGATCAGAGTTGTGCTGAAAAAGCACAGCAGGTCAGACAGCATCTGAGGAGCAGCAGAATCAACGTCTTAGGCAGGGGCCTAATGAAAGGCTCCTGCCTGAAATGTTGATTATCCTGCTCCTTGGATGCTGCCTGACATGCAGCTCTATAGCGCGCTGGTTAGACCACACTTGGGATATTGTGCTCAGTTCTGGTTGCCTCATCATAGGAAGGATGCAGAAGCTTTACAGAGGGTGCAGAGGAGATTTATCAGGATGCTGCCTGGACTGGAGGGCATGACTTATGAAGAAAAGGTGAGGGAGCTTGGGCTTTTCTCATTGGAGTGAAGAAGGATGAGAGTGACATGATAGAGGTGTACAAGATGATGGGAGGCATAGATAGAATCTATAGTCAGAGATACTTTTTCCCAGGGCAGAAATGGCTATCACAAGGCTATATAATTTTAAGGTGATTGGAGGAAGGTTTAGAGGAGATGTCAGAGTGGTGGGTGTGTGGAATGCACTGCCAGCAGTAGTAGTAGAGTCAGACATTTAAGCGACTCTTGGATTGGCACATGGATGATAGCTAAATGTAGGGTGTGTAGGTCAGTTGGATCTTAGAGGTTGGCACATTTGCTGGGCTCTTCCATCATCGAGGATGGGGATATTTGTGGAGCCTCCTCCTCCAGTGAATTGTTTAATCATCCACCACTATTCACAACTAGATGTGGCAGAACTGCAGAGCTTTGATCTGATCCATTGGTTGTGGGATTCCTTAGGTCTGTCTACCACTTGTGGCTTGGCATCAAGGCATCCTGTCTGATGGCTTCACTAGGGTGACACTTCATCATGAGGCTTGCCTGGTGTTGCTCCTGGCATTCCCTCCTGCACTCTCCATTGAACCAGGCTTGATGGTAATGGTTGAGTAGGCGATATGTCAGACCATGAGGTTACAGAATGTGCTGGAGTACAGGCCTGCTGCTGTTGATGGCCCACAGTGCCTCATGGATGCCCAGTCTGGAGTTGCTAGATCTGTTCGAACCTATCCCATTTAGCACAGTGATAGTGCCTCATAACATGGAGATTATTCTCACTGTGAAGACAAGACAGTGGTCCCACAAGGACTGTGCGGTGGTCACTCTTACCAACACTGTCATGGACAGATACATCTGTAGCTGACAGATTGGTAATAGTGAGACCACGTATGCTTTTTCCCTCTTGTTGGTTCTCTCACCACCTGCCACAGACATAGTCGAGCAGCTATGTCCTTTAGGACACAACCACTTTGATGATTAGTTCTGCTGCTGAGGTGCTCTTGGTGGTGGACATTGTAATCCAACGCTCAAAATACATTTTGTGCCCTGGTCTTCCTCAGTGCTTCCTCTAAGTATTGTTCAACGTGGAGGAGTATCGATTCATCAGCCAAGGAAGGACACTATGTGGTAGTCAGCAGGAGGTTTCCTTGCTCATGTTTAACCCGAAGCCATGAAAGGTCATGGGCTTCAGAGTCAATGTTAAGGTTTCCAGGGCAACTTCATCCCAATTGTATCCCACTGTGCCACCACCTCTGCTCAGTCTGTCCTGTCCAGGGTTGGTGATGGTGGGGTCTGGGTCTGTAAGATATGATTCTGTGAGTATGACGTTGTCAGGCTGTTGCTTGACTAGTCTGCGAGACAGCTCTCCCACCTTTGGCACTAACCCCCAGATGTTAGTGGGGAAGGCTTTTGCAGGACTGTTTCTGCTGTTTCCACTGGTGTTTTTTCCTGTACCGAGATCAATGCCAGGTGATTCGTTTCTTTGGGACTTTGTAGTGATTGGTAAAACTGAATACCTTGCTAGGCCACTTCAGATGGCAACTGAGAGTCAACCACATTGCTGTGGGTCTGGAGTCACATGTAGGTCAGACCAGGTCAGGATGGCAGATTTCTTTCCCTGAAGGACATTAGTGATCCAGATGGGGTTTTCTGACAATTGACAATGGTTTCATGGTCATCATTAGATCCTTAATCCCAGATTTCAAAATCCATCATCTGTTGTGCTGAGATTCAAACCTGGGTCCTCAGAACATTAGCTGGGTTGCCAGATTAATAGTCTAGCAATAATACCATTCATGGCCACTGCATTCCAAACAAACTGGGACCTTTTTTCCCCTGAAGTGTAGGAGGATGAGGGGTGACCTTATAGTGGATTATAAAATCACGAGGGGCATAGATAAAGTGAATAGCAAAGACCTGTTCCCGAGGGTAGGGGGGGCCTGAAACCAAAGAGTATCAGTTTAAGATGAAAGAGGAAAGATTTAAAAGTGAACTGGAGGGCAATGTTTTCATGCAGAGGGTGGTATGTGCATGGAATGAAGTGCCAGAGGAAGTGGTGAAGCTGGTAACAATTTCAATATTTAAAAGTCTTTTGGACAGCTGCATGGATTGGAAAGGTTTAGAGGGATATGGGCCAAATGCAGACAAATGGGACTAGTTCAGTTTAGGATACCTGGTCAGCATGAGCGAGTTGGACCAAAAGGCTTATTTCCATGTTGTATAAAGCTGTGCTGAGGAGCCAAAGACTGAATGAAGAATGATGATTTATTGTCACCTATACTTTACAATGAACAACACAGCCAAATACAGTGAAAGGCTTCAATTGCTACAAATGACACCATTTGAATACTTTGTGGATAAAAAGATAACACTGATACAAAGTCCATCTTTATTCCACAGCCTCTACCATGAGCCCTGAGCTGGCTGAGCATTGACACCTGCACTGCCTGTACTGGACCACCAACATAGGAGCTGCAACTCTCCAGGTGCCATCTCGTTCTTGCTGGAGCCACCCTGCCGATGGACCATGGACACCAGGTTCCTGCTGGACCCACACTCACCCCACAACAAGGAGTCCCCTGCTCCCACCCGTCACTGCTTGATCAACAACCAGGAGAACCCGGTTCCAGCGCCAGGACGCCCACAACTTGGGCACCCGGGTCCAGGCCTACAACAACCAGAAGACATGGGCTGTGAGCCAACCACAATCAGGAGACCCAGGCTCTGGGCCTACCAGAACCAGGAGAATCGGCTCTAGACCTGTCGCAATCAGCAGAATTCCACAGACAGCTTTCCACTGCTATCATTTATTGGTCCTAATCTTACTCCAGTCATTTTTTTATTCCTGATACACCTAGAGAAGGCCTTAGAGTTTTCCTAGATCCCATCCACCAACAACTTCTCATGTCCCATCCTGGCTCTTCTTAGCCCTTTCTTTAGATCTTTTCTGGCTAACTTATAACTCTCAAGCCTCCTAACTGATCCTTCACGCTGCATCCTCACATATGCCTTCTTCCTCTTGACAAAAGCTTTAAACTTTTTAGTAAACCATGGCTCCCTCTCTTGACAACTACCTCCCTGCCTGATAGCTATATATTTATCAAGGACCCGCAGTAGCTGTTCCTTGAATAAGGTCCACATTTCAAGAGTGTCCATCCCCTATAGTTTCCTTCCCCATCCTATGCATCCTAAATCTGGCCTAACTGCATCATAATTGCCTTTCTCCCAGTTATACCTCTTTCCCTGCCCATTGCTATTGCAAATATAACCGAATTGTAGTCACTATTCCCAAAGTACTCATCTACCTCCAAATGTAACACCTGGCCGGGCTCATCACCCAGTACCAAATCCATTCTGGCCATCGCCTCTCATTTGTCTGCCTACATACTGTGTCAGAAAACCCTCCTGCAAACATTGAACAAAAACGGACCCATCTAAACTACTTGAACTATAATATTCCCAGTAAATATTTGGAAAGTTAAAGTTCCCCATAACAGCTACTCTGTTACTCTCCCTCCTATCCAGAATCATCTTTGCTATCCTTTCCTCTAGATCTCTGGAACTATTCAGAGGCCGATAGAAAACTCCCACAGGGTGACCTCTCCTTTCTTATTTCAGCCCAAACTGCCTCAATGGATGAGTCCTCAAATGTTCTCTTAGCTGCTGTAAAACTGCCCTTGACTAACAATCCCACACCCCCATCTATTTTACCATCTTCTCTGTTCTTACTGAAACATCTAAATCCTGGAGCCAGCAGCAACTATTCCTGTCCCTCCTATTGCCATGTCTCTGAAATGGCCACAACATCGAAATCCCAGGTACCAATTCATGCTGCAAGTTCACCCACCTTATTCCGGATGCTCCTGGCATTAGAACATAGAACATAGAACAATACAGCACAGAACAGGCCCTTCGGCCCACGATGTTGTGCCGAACTTCTAACCTAGATTAAGCACCCATCCATGTACCTATCCAAATGCCGCTTAAAGGTCGCCAATGATTCTGACTCTACCACTCCCACGGGCAGCGCATTCCATGCCCCCACCACTCTCTGGGTAAAGAACCCACCCCTGACATCTCCCCTATACCTTCCACCCTTCACCTTAAATTTATGTCCCCTTGTAACACTCTGTTGTACCCGGGGAAAAAGTTTCTGACTGTCTACTCTATCTATTCCTCTGATCATCTTATAAACCTCTATCAAATCACCCCTCATCCTTCGCCGTTCCAACGAGAAAAGGCCGAGAACTCTCAACCTATCCTCGTACGACCTACTCTCCATTCCAGGCAACATCCTGGTAAATCTTCTCTGCACCCTCTCCAAAGCTTCCACATCTTTCCTAAAGTGAGGCGACCAGAACTGCACACAGTACTCCAACTGTGGCCTAACCAAAGTCCTGGACAGCTGCAACATCACTTCACGACTCTTGAATTCCATCCCTCTGCTAATGAACGATAATACTCCATAGGCCTTCTTACAAACTCTATCCACCTGAGTGGCAACCTTCAAAGATCTATGTACATAGACCCCAAGATCCCTCTGTTCCTCCACCTGACTAAGAACCCTACCATTAACCCTGTATTCCGCATTCTTATTTGTTCTTCCAAAATGGACAACCTCACACTTGGCAGGGTTGAACTCCATCTGCCACTCCTCAGCCCAGCTCTGCATCATATCTAAGTCCCTCTGCAGCCGACAACAGCCCTCCTCACTGTCCACAACTCCACCTATCTTCGTATCATCTGCAAATTTACTGACCCACCCTTCGACTCCCTCATCTAAGTCATTAATAAAAATTACAAACAGCAGAGGACCCAGAACTGATCCCTGCGGAACTCCACTTGTAACTGGGCTCCAGGCTGAATATTTACCATCTACCACCACTCTCTGCCTTCGACCGGTTAGCCAGTTTTCTATCCAATTGGCCAAATTTCCCTCTATCCCATGCCTCCTGACTTTCCGCATAAGCCTACCATGGGGAACCTTATCAAATGCCTTACTAAAATCCATGTACACTACATCCACTGCTCTACCCTCATCCACATGCTTGGTCACCTCCTCGAAGAATTCAATAAGACTTGTAAGGCAAGACCTACCCTTCACAAATCCGTGCTGGCTGTCCCTAATCAAGCAGTGTCTTTCCAGATACTCGTAAATCCTATCCCTCAGTACCCTTTCCATTACTTTGCCTACCACAGAAGTAAGACTAACTGGCCTGTAATTCCCGGGGTTATCCCTATTCCCTTTTTTGAACAGGGGCACAACATTCGCTACTCTCCAGTCCCCTGGTACCACCCCAGTTGCCAGTGAAGACGAGAAGATCATTGCCAACGGTACTGCAATTTCCTCTCTTGCTTCCCACATAATCCTAGGATATATCCCGTCAGGCCCGGGGGACTTGTCTATCCTCAAGTTGTTCAAAATGTCCAACACATCTTCCTTCCTAACAGATATCTCTTCTAGCTTAACAGTCCGTTTCACACTCTCCTCTTCAACAATACGGTCCCTCTCGTTCGTAAATACTGAAGAGAAGTACTTGTTCAAGACCTCTCCTATCTCTTCCGACTCAATACACAGTCTCCCACTACTGTCCTTGATCGGACCTACCCTCGTTCTCGTCATTCTCAGGTTTCTCACATACGCATAAAATGCCTTGGGGTTATCCTTGATCCTATCCGCCAAGGATTTTTCATGCCCTCTCTTAGCTCTCCTAATCCCTTTCTTCAGGTCCCTTCTGGCTATCCTGTATCCCTCCACTGCTCTGTCTGAACCCTGTTTCCTCAACCTTATGTAAGCCTCCTTCTTCCTCTTTACTAGACATTCAACCTCCCTTGTCAACCAAGGCTCCCTCACACGACCATTTCTTTCCTGCCTGATAGGTACATACATATCATGGACACGTCGTATCTGCTCTTTGAAAAAGTTCCACATTTCCACCACATCCTTCCCTGACAGCCTATGCTCCCAACGTATGCTCCTCCAATCCTGTCTTACAGCATCGTAATTTCCCTTCCCCCAATTGTAAAATCTACCTTGTTGTGCGCACCTATCTCTCTCCATAACCAAGGTGAAAGTCACAGAATTGTGGTCACCATCACCAAAATGTTCACCCACTAACAAGCCCACCACTTGTCCCGGTTCATTACCGAGTACCAAATCCAATATGGCCTCCCCTCTGGTTGGACAATCTACATACTGCGTTAGAAAAGCTTCCTGGACACACTGCACAAACACCGCCCCATCCAATCTACTTGATCTAAAGAGCTTCCAATCAATATTTGGGAAGTTGAAGTCGCCCATGACTACGACCCTGTGGCTTCTGCACCTTTCCAAAATCTGTTTCCCAATCTGTTTCTCCACATCTCTGCTGCTATTGGGGGACCTATAGTAAACACCCAACAAGGTGACTGCACCTTTCCTATTTCTGACTTCAGCCCATACTACCTCCAGAGGCAGATCCCCCTCAAACTTCCTTTCTGCAGCCGTTATACCATTTCTAATTAGCAATGCCACCCCCACTCCTTTTTTACCACCCTCCCTAATATTACTGAAACATCTGTAACCAGGAACCTCCAACAGCCATTCCTGTCCCTCATCTATCCATGTTTCCGTGATGGCCACAACATCGTAGTCCCAGGTACCGATCCACGCCTTAAGTTCACCCACCTTATTTCTGATACTCCTTGCGTTGAAGTATACGCACTTGAGCCCATCTCTGTGTCCGCAAGTAGTCCCTATCAGTGCTACCTTCCCCACAGCCTCCCTACAGTCTTGGGCATCCTGACACACAGCTAGCTTACTTGCTGGACTACAAGTCCGTATCCCATCCCCCTGCCAAATTCGTTTAAACCCCCCCGAAGAGTGCTAGCAAACCTACCCCCCAGGATATTGGTGCCCTTCTGGTTCAGGTGCAACCCGTCCTGTTTGTACAGGTCCCACCTACCCCAGAATGCAGTCCAATTGTCCAAATATCTGAAGCCCTCCCTCCTACACCATCCTTGCAGCCACGTGTTCAACTGCACTCTCTCCCTATTCTTTGCCTCACTGTCACGTGGCACCGGCAACAACCCAGAGATGATGACTCTGTCTGTCCTAGCTTTTAGCTTCCAGCCTAACTCCTTGAGCTCTTGAATGACCTCCCCACCCCTCTTCCTACCTATGTCGTTGGTGCCAATGTGTACCACGACTTCTGGCTGCACACCCTCCCCCTTAAGGATTCTGAAGACACGGTCCGAGACGTCTCGGACCCTAGCACCCGGGAGGCAACAAACCATCCGAGAGTCTCGCCCATGTCCACAGAACCGCCTGTCCGTCCCTCTAACTAGAGAGTCCCCTATAACTAGCGCTCTCCTCCTCTCCCCCTTTCCCTTCTGAGTCTCAGAGCCACAGACCCCTTCACTGCAGCTTATACCTGCAAGGCTGTCCCCCCCAACAGTTTCCAAAGCTGTATACTTATTTTTTAGGGGAAAGACCACAGGGGAACCCTGCACTGCCTGTTTCTTCCCCTTCCCACCTCTAACTGTTACCCAGCTACCTCTGTTCTCCGGCCTAACTATGTCCCTGTAGCTTCTATCGATCACCCTCTCAGCCTCTCAAATAATCCTCAGCTCATCCAACTCCAGTTCCAGTTCCCTAACTTGTTCGGTGAGGATCAGGATCTGACTGCATTTCCTGCAGACGAAGTCACCCCTACCTCAAACATCCTGCAGGAGGAACATTCCACCGCCTGCGCTGCCATGACTGTACACTTTGTCTCCAAAAACAAGAACACTGAGTCAATAACCTGTGGACTTTAAAGTTAGGTTAGAGGAGGCCCTACGGAAGTAGGACCTGGGGTCTAGAACACACCCACTCAAATACTAATCACTTACCTTCCCGCCCAGCTATGCGCTCCAACCTCACTTCCGCTGCCCGCTACAGGTAAGTAATTTTGAAACAAACTGTCTTACCTTAGCTGTAGTCTCCTGGGTTCGCTTTTACTCGGCCGCTGCTCCCATTGAAGTACACACATTTCAAACCAACTTCCTGATTGCCGGTGTCCTCTTGCAACCTGCTAAACCTATCCCTGACCTCATTACCCTCAACCTCCTGTACACAGGGATGAATTCATATTCCCATCCCTGGCTGCATCAGTTTAAACCACTCCTCTCCTCAAAGAGCATTAATAAATTCCCCCCCACCCCCCCCCCCCCCAGGATATTGGTACCCACTGGTTCAGGTGAAGACTATCCTGTTTTTAGAGGTCCCACATTCCCCAAAAAGAGCTCCAATTATCCAAGAATCCAAAACCCTCCCTCCTGCACCATTCCTGCAGCCATGTGTTCAGCTCCACTCTCTCTCTGTTCCTTGCTTCACTAGCACATGGCATGGGCAACAAACCAGAGATAACAACTCTGTTTGTTCTCAAGCTAAGCTTCCACCTGAGTTCCCTGAATTTCTGCCTTCGATCCCACCTTTCTTCCTTCCTATGTCGTTGGTGCCGATGTGGACCACAACTTGGGGCTGCTCCCCCTCCCCCTCAAGAATCACAAAAACACAATCAGAGACATCACAAACCCTGACACCTGGGAGGCAACACACCAACTGTGAGTCTCTCTCGTTCCCACAAAGCATCCTATCTGTTCCCCTAACTATGGAGTCCACAGTGACTACAGGTCTTTTCCCCCTTCCCCTCTGAGCAACAGGGACCTGTGCCCCATTGCTGATCCCTGGTAAGTTGTCCCCCTCAACAGTATCCAAATGGCCTGGAACAACAACACTTGTTGTTGAGGGGAACCATCACATAAGATCTGCTGGTTCCCTTTCCGACCCCTGATGGTAACCCATCCACCTTCTTCACGTGGCTGTGGAGTAACTACCTCCCTGTAACTCCTCTCAATAATCCCCTCTGCCTCCGAATGATCCAAGGTTCATCAAGTTCCAGCTCCAGTTCTCTAACACAGTTCTTGATGAGCTGGAGTTGGGTGCACTTCCCACAGATGAAGTCAGCAGGGACACTAAGGATGACCCTTACCTCCCACATACTGCAGGAAGAACATTCAACTGCCCTAACCTCCATTCCCACTATTCTAAATTCCCAAATGGACTGCTGAAAAAAATGAAACACAAAAGAAGGAGAAGAATGGGTGGGAGATACGACCTGAGTAGTGTTTCAGTAAAGCAACCACCCAAATATGTAACCTTGTGACCTCTCTGACTGCCATCAGGAACTGAAGGACAGGCTCTGGGCCTACTACAACCTGGAGAACACAGGCTTTGGGCCTACAAGAACCAGGAAAATCAAACTCCGGACCTACCACAACTAGGAGAATGCAGCTCCCAGCCCACCACAACCTGGAGATCGGGGTTCCCGGCCTACCACAAGAACGTGACCTGGATTAGGGCCTACTACAACTAGGAGACCCAAGCTCCAGACCTACCACAACCAGGAGACCCAGGTGCCTAACCTATCACAAACAGGAGACCCAGGCTCCATGCCCAACCAGAGGAATCCAGCTCCAGACCTACTAAAACCAGGAGACCTGGGCTCTGGGCCTAAAAAAACCAAGGAGACCCTGGTTCCAGGCATACAACCCAGGAGACCCACATTTCAGGCCTATCACAATCAGGAGGCATGGGGTCCAAGCCTACACAGGCCCCAGGACTACCACTATCAGAAGAACCCAGCTCCAGGCTTACCACAATCAGGAGAACCCACAGGCTCTGGGTCTGCCTCAACCATGTGGACCCGGATTCTGAGTCAGCCACAACCAGGAGAAGCTGGTTCTGGGCTTAACATAAACAGGAGAGCTGGGCTTGGGGCCTACCTCACGAGGAGACCCGGGTTCTGGGCCTACCAGAACCAGGCAAATCTGAGCTCTGGGCCTACCATAAACAGGAGAATCCGGCTCTGGGCCTACCACAACCAATAACTGTTGCTACACTGATAAACAAGAGTCCCTGCTGTGAACCTACCCCAACCAGGCGTCCCTAGCTCCACTGTCAGGCCAGGCCAGATCACTGCTGTACCAAAAGAACCCCTCCTCCATAATGTTATCTTCTTTGCTGCCAACAGGAAGAAGAAGAAGAAAAAATGTTAAAATGAAAGCAAGGGTAAGGGAAGCTGCCACTCAGAGTGGATGGGTCAAGGAGCCCGAACGCTGCCTAACGTGCCAGCACCACCATGTTGAATGTTGCTACCAGGCCAGTCCTGTCAGGATCTGCTCTGAATATGTGGGTATTCACAATCACACATTAGCCAACTGTTTATGTCAGTTTGTTATGTGAAACTGGGTGTGTTATGTTTCTGTCAGTTTCTGCTATGCAGATACTTGTGTGTATCACATGACCTTTTTCATGTGATCAGGTACTGCAATGTATAACTGTAGTTATGAACCTTTTCTTCATACTGTTTATCTTTGTTTCTGCTATGTCAATTCTTGAGTGAAGTTATCGATCTGTAGCTCTCAGTTTTGCATTTTAATGTGTGAGTGTGGTTATCAATCTCTACTAGTCAGTTTTGATTTTGCGACTATTTGTGTCTGAGAGTTTCTGCTATGCGAATATGCAATGTCGTTATCAATCTGTACATGTCTGTTTCTGCTATGTGAAAATTTCAATTTTGGTATCAATATGTATCTGTCAGTTCTGTTCTGTGAAAATGTGAGTTTCTTTATCAATCTATTAATATTATTTTCTGTGACATCACATTCTGTGTGCAGTTATCGTCATAGAGTCATAGAGACATGGAAACAGATCCTTCAGTCAAACTCATCCATTCCAACCAGATATCTTAACCTAATCGAGTCCCATTTGCCAGCACTTGGCCCACATCCCTCTGAACCCTTCCTATTCATATACCTATCCAGATGCATTTTAAATGCTGTAATGGTACCAGCCTCATCCACTTCCCTCTGACAGCTCATTGTATACACGCACAACCCTCTGCATGAAAGAGTTGCCCCTTATGTCCCTTGTAAGTTTTTCCCCTCTCAGACACCCCTCCCAGCCCTCTACTTCTGAACTCCCCACCCCATTATCAATGTATTTATGTGAATGTCTAAGTCTATGTATCAGCCTGTGCGTTTCGTTATCAACCTCTATGTCAGTTTATGTTGTATCAATTCTTGCATGAAGTTGTCAATATGTCAGTCTCTGCTATGTAAATATAGTAATCACTCTGTACCTGTCAGTTTCTGAAATATGAATTTGAGAGTGTAGTTATCAATCTGTCCGTTCCAGCTTCGGTTAGGTGTGGGAGTGTACTTATCAGGCTGTATCAGTTGCTGCTATGTAATTATGTCTGTTGAAATTATGAGGGGCATTGATAGGATAAATGGACAAAGTCTTTTCCATGGGGTCAGGGAGTCCAGAACTAGAGGGCATAGGTTTAGGGTGAAAGGGGAAAGATATAAAAGGGGCAACTTTTTCACGCAGAGGATAGTATATGTATGGAATGAGCTGCCAGAGGATGTGGTGGAGGCTGGTACAATTGCAACATTTAAGAGGCATTTGGATGGCTATATGAATAGGAAGGGTTTGGAGGGATATGGGCTGGATGCTGGCAGGTGGGACTAGATTGGGTTGGGATATCTGGTCAACATGGACAGGTTGGACCGAAGGGTCTGTTTCCATGCTGTACATCTCTATGACTCTCTGACTCTATGTTTCAATACGTAACTCCAGTTTTTTTTTATATAATTCCTTCGCAGGATGTAGGCATCACTGGCCACTCCCACGTGGGCCTCCACAGCTACAATAGACACTGCTCCACCAACAAAGATTGAAGTGAGACTTTCCTGGTGCAGATTCATGGTCTCATAAGACTAACGGATGCCAACACCAGGCATCATTGGCTATGTCAGCATTTATTGCCCATCCCTATTTGCCCAGAGAGCAGTTCAAAGTCAACCACATTGCTGTGGGTCTGGAGTCACATGAAGGCCAGAGCAGGTCAGGATGGCAGTTTCCGTCTCTAGTTAGTGAAATAAATGAGGTTTTCCAACAATCGGCAATGGATTCATGGCCATCATTACAGTCTTAATTCTGGATTTTTACTGAATTCAAATTTCACCGCTTACTAAGGCTGGATTTGAACCCTGGTTCCCAGAACATTACCTGGTCCTCTGGATTAACAGTTGAAAGTTGTGGCACTGGAAAAGCACAGCAGGTCAGGCAGCATCCGAGGAGCAGGAGAATCGATGTTTTGGGCATAAGCCTTCATCAGGAATACTGGGGAGGGGAATGGGGGGAAAGGGGAATGAGAAATAAATAGAAAGGTGCGAGTGGGGCTGGGGGATGGTAACTGGGAAAGTTATAGGTACATGGAGGTGGAGGGGTGATGGTGGTAGGTCAGAGAGGAGGGTGGAGCAGATAGGTGTGAAGGAAGATGGATAGGTAGGACAGTTCAAGAAGGTGGTGCCAGGTTGGAGAGCTAGAGCTAGGATTAGATGGGGGGAGAGGAGATGAGGAAACTGGTGAAATTGGCATTGATGCGATGTGGTTGGAGGGTCCCAAGATGGAAGATGAGAGTTCTTCACCCAGGCTTTGGGTGGCTTAGATTTGGTGGTGGAAGAGGCCCAAGACTTGCATGTCCTTGGGTGGAGTGGGGGGGCGGGGTGTTAAAGTGGTTAGCCACTGGGGTTGTTTGGTACGTGTGTCCCAGAGATGTTCTCTAAAACATTCTGCAAGTTGCCATGTAGAGAGAACCACATCGAGAGAGAAGTGTTTGGATGTGCAGGAAAGTCTCTGCCAGATATGAAAGGATTCTTTGGGGCCTTGGATGGAAGAAAGAACAAAGAACTTTACAGCATAAGATCAGGCTGTTTGGCTGTCCAAGCCTGTGCCGAAACAGATCCTCTATCGAAACCTGATGCATATTTTCTAAAGATCTATGTCCCTTTGCTCCCTGCCCATATCTGTCTGGACATATCTAAAATGACGCTATCATTCCCGACTCTACCAGGCACCCTCCACTCTCTGCATGTATATCTCCCCAAAACTTTTCCACTTTTACTTTGAACTCATGACCTCTGGTAATTGTGTCCCCCGCTCTGGGAAAAAAGCTTCTTACTATCCATCCTGTCTCTACCTCTCATGATTTTGTAGTCCTCAATCAGGTCCCCCTCAACCTCCTTCTTTCTAATGAAAATAATCATAATCCTCTCAACCTCTCCTCATAGCTAGCCCCCTCCACACCAGGCAACATCCTGGTGAATCTCCTCTGCACCATCTCCAAACCACTCACATCCTTTTGATAATGTGGTGACCAGAACTGTACACAGTATTCCAAATGCGCCGAACCAATCTACTATACAACTGTACCATGACCTGCCAACTCTTGTACTCAATACCCCATCCAATGAAGGAAAGCGTGCCGTATGCCTTCTAGACCACTCTTCTGATCTGCATTGCCACCTTCAAGGAACAATGGATCTGAACATTCAGATCTCGCTGTACATAAAATTTCCCCACAGCTTTTCCATTTACTGTATACTTTGCTCTTGAATTGGACCTTCCAAAATGCATTACCTCACACTTAGATTAGATTAGATTACTTACAGTGTGGAAACAGGCCCTTCGGCCCAACAAGTCCACACAAACCCTCCGAAGAACAACTCACCTAGACCCATCCCGCTAATCAGACCACGTATATCTTCCTCCGATCATTTCTGTATATCACAAACAACAGTGGTCCCAGCACGGATCCCTGTGGAACACCATTAGTCACAGTTCTCCATTTCAGGAAACTCCCTTCCACTACAACTCTCTGTCTCCTGTTGCCCAGCCAGTTCTCTATCCTTTTAACTAGCACACCCTGGATCTCAAGTGACCTCACTTTCTTCATCAGCCTGCCGTGGTGGATCTTATCAAATGCCTTACTGAAATCCATGTATATGATATCTGCAGCCCTTCCCTCATCAATCAATTTTATCACTTTCTCAAATAATTCTATCATGTTGGTATGACATTACCTTCCCTGCACAAAATCATGTTGCCGATCACTGATAAACCATTTTTTCTAAATGTAAATACATCCTGTCCCTCAGTATTTTCTCCAACAGCTTCCCTACCACTGACCTAGGGACTTGTCCACCTTAATGCGTTTTAGAATACCCAACCTTATGCTGACTTCACCAAAAGTAATCAAACATCCATCCATAACCTCAACATCCATCATGTCCCTCTCCTCAGTGAATACTGCTGCAAAGTGCTCATTAAGAATCTCACCCATTTTTTCTGACTCCACACATAACTTCCTTCCTTTGTCCTTGAGTAGGCCAACCCTTTCTGTATTTACCCTCTTGCTCCTTAAATATGAATAAAAGGTTTTGAGATTTTCCTTAACCCTGTTTGCTAAAGATGACCCCTTGTAGCCCTCTTCATTCCTTGTTTCAGATTGTTCCTGCATTCCCGATATTCTTCCAAAGCTTCATCTGTCCTCAGTCGCCTAGACCTTATGTATGCTTCCTTTTTCCTCTTAACTAGTCTCACAATTTCACCTGTCATCCATTGTTCCTTAATCTACTCCTTTCTATTCCTCATTTTCACAGGGTCGTGTCTGTCCTGCACACTAATCAACCTCTCTTTAAAAGCCTCCCACATATAAAATGTGGATTTACCTTCAAACAGCTATTCCTAATCTACATTCCCCAGCTCCTGCTGAATTTTGGTATAGTTGGCCTACCCTCAATTTAGCATTCTTCCTTGAGGATCTCACTCGTCTTTGTCCATGTAGTAATATCTCTAAAGAAAATGTCAAAACAAATGAAATATAATGGCAGACCAAGCGATTATTGTACATGAGTTTTGTATTCACCATAAGCCTTCATCAACATCGCCATCAGCATTGGCGTGCTGATAAACAAAGTGAGCTTGCAACCACGTGTGGATGGTGGGGACAGGGAATGGGGCAGCAGCCATGTTTGAGAATGAACAGCTTGACTGTTCATTTCCTGCCAGGACAGAGGCAACAATGTGTTGTATTCTGTGAGTGATTTGGAAAACTGTTGCTTCAGTGGGCTTAGTGACTAAGGTTAACATTGAATCAAATCAACAAAGCAGACAGGAAATGGATATGCCGAGTGACTGAGATATGCAGGTACAGGGATAGCATTGCAGGAAGCATATCCCAGTCAGACCGAATGGACACTTGCCTGTTGTCAATTATATGCAATTCTCTGAAATACAGAATTCTCAGAATTTGTTATCACATCACACATTTTATTACAGAGTCACTGTTTATTTGATTTGGCCAAATTACAACCCTCTGACTGAAGATTGCATTGTGAAAACTGAACATTTAACAATTATATTTGCTTCTTCTCACATCTCGGATCTCAGGGTGGATATTTTAATCATATTATATAATAGAAATTAAATTACCAGACATGGTAGCAGGACAGTAAACTTTGGCAATAGATCCTATTTTATTCATCTGTGAGATTTGGATGTTGTTGTCTAGACCAATATTTGTTGCACATTTCTAATTTCCCCTCAGTTGGATATGCTGTTTATCACACTTCCACTCACTCACTCAAAATCTTTAACGATTGCCCCTCTGCTGGTCTCGCTCTGCGCCTTTTTTTTTCCTTCCTTGCTCTCTCTCACTCTCTCACACACACACACACACACTCTCACACACACATAAATCTTCAATAATCAACCCTCCACTGGATGTTCTCTGTACCATACATGCTTTAACACACACACAAATCTTTAATAATCCACCCTGGCACCCCCACACCCTGTTCACTCTCTGTTTCTGGAAGAAGGGTTGTCCTGATCATACTGCCTCTGTTTTGATCTCTCCCTCTGTGGGGAAGGGAGATGTCCTCTCTCGCTCATTTAGTCTCACTATCTCTCTCTCTCTATTCCCTCATCTGCTTCTGATGAAATTGCATGTTTGTAAAATTTCCTGTTGATGCAATGACTGACAGATCAAGAGTATCCCAGGAACTTGTGGAAAGTTAGGGGGTGGCACGATGGCTCAGTCGTTAGCACTGCTGCCTCACAGCACCAGGTTCAATCCCAGCCTCGGGCGACTGTCTGTGTGGCGTTTGCACATTCTCCCCGTGTCTATGTGGGTTTCCTCTTGGGTGCTCCGGTTTCCTCCCACAGTCCAAAGATGTGCAGGTCAGGTCAACTGACCACGGTAAATTGCCCGTAGTGTTAGGTGCATTAGTCAGAGGGAAATGGAACTGGGTGGTTATTCCTTGGAGAGTCGGTGTGGACTGTTTGGCCTGTTTACATGCTGTAGTTAATCAAATGTAATAAAAAAGCCCAACAGGCAATCGCATCAAGGTCATACCGAGTTTATTTGGAACAATTTGTCAGAAGGAGAGCAGCTTTAGAATGACAGCTAATCTGTAAGTGAATACCATTTACTGAGCTTGGTTAGTTAAATCTTATCCCAAAAATCTCTCATTCTTTGTTTCCATCATTTCTTCCTCATTTGAAGTCCCAGAGTCAACAGCTTATTGAAGAGGAAGTTTTCAGATTGCCAATGTGCGTATGTGAAGGACAAAGTATAAATGAGAAAGCTCCTGATCCTGACCCACTGGGAGTGAGGCAGCAGCTAACATACCAGCGACAACATTGCAAGGAAGAGGACATGACCTCCAAAGAATTTTTTTTTGAAGAATGAAACAACCATTTGGCTGACAGATTGTCAGCGTTCGATGTCTTGTCAAACCAAACCCTGCCACTTGTGAAAGGTGCCCACACATTACTTTTAACAAGAGAGAGAAAAGGGTAGGAAGGCTTTAAGAATTTAATGCATCACGTTTCAATTCATTCAGGCTTCCTTCCAGGCCAAAGTGTCTTCCATTGCATACAGGGATGGTCACACCCGTAGCCACATAGATAAGCACAAATTCACAGGTACACATTCACAGCTACACACTTCAGCCAGGATCAAGGATGTCTCAGAGAGGGTGCAGAATGTTCTCAAGGGGGAGAGGGACCAGCAGGAGATCATTGTACACATTGGAACCAATGACATAGGAAGGGAAAAGGTTGAGATTCTGAAAGGAGATTACAGAGACTTAGGCAGGAATTTCAAAAGGAGATCCTCGAGAGTAGTAATATCTGGATTACTCCCGGTGCTACGAGCTAGTGAGGGCAGGAATAGGAGGGTAGAGCAAATGAATGCATGGCTGAGGAGCTGGTGTATGGTAGAAGGATTCACATTTTTGGATCATTGGAATCTGTTTTGGAGTAGAAGTGACCTGTAGAAGAAGGACGGATTGCACCAAAATTGGAAGAGGACTAATATACTGTCAGGGAAATTTGCTAGAGCTGCTCAGGAGGATTCAAACTAGTAAGATGGGGGGATGGGACCCAGGGAGATAGTGAGGAAAGAGATCGATCTGAGACTGGTACAGTTGAGAACAGTAGCGAGTCAAACAGTCAGGGCAGGCAGGGACAAGGTAGGACAAATACATTAAACTGCATTTATTTCAATGCAAGTGGCCTAATAGGGAAGGCAGATGAACTTAGGGCACGGTTAGGAACATGGGACTGGGGTAACATAGTAATTACAGAAACATGGCTCGGGGTGGGCAGGACTGGCAGCTTAATGTTCCAGGATGCAAATGCTACAGGAAGGATAGAAAGGGAGGTAAGAGAGGAGGGAGAGAGACGTTTTTGATAAGGGATAGCATTACAGTTGTGCTGATGGAGGATATTCCTGGAAATACATCCAGGAAGTTATTTGGGTGAAACTGAGAAATAAGAAAGGGATGATCACCTTATTGTGATTGTATTACAGACCGCCTAATAGTCAAAGGGAAATTGAGAAACAAATTTGAAAGGAGATCTCGGGGATTTTAACTTTCCAAACATAGACCGGGACTGCCATAGTGTTAAGAGTTTAGATGGAGAGGAATTTGTTAAGTGGGTACAAGAAAATTTGCTGATTCACAATGTGGATGTACCTACTAGAGAAGGTGCAAAACTTGACCTACTCTTGGGAAATAAGGCAGGACTGAGGTGTCAGTGGGGGAGCACTTTGGGGCCAGTGAACTAATTCTATTAGTTTTAAAATAGTGATGGAAAAGGATAGATCAGATCTAAAAGGTGAAGTTCTAAATTGGAGAAAGACCAATTTTGATGATATTAGGCAATAACTTTCAAAAACTGTTTGGAAGCAGATGTTCGCAAGTAAAGAAACGGCTGGAAAATGGGAAGCCTTCAGAAATGAGATAACGAGAGTCCAGAGAAAGTATAGTTCTATTAGGGTGAAAGGAAAGGCTGGTAGGTGCAGGGAATGCATGAATGACTAAACAATATTGAGGGTTTGGTCAAGAAAAAGAAGGAAGCATATGTAAGGATAGATCGAGTGAATCCTTAGAAGAGAAGAAAGCAGTGGGAGTATACTTAAGAGGGAAATCAGGAGAGCAAAAAGGGGACATGAGATAGCTTTGGCAAATCGAATTAAGGAGAATCTAAAGGGTTTTTACAAATACATTAAGGACATAAGGGTAACTAGGGAGAAAATAGGGCCCCTCAAAGATAGCAAGGTGGCCTTCGTGTGGAGCCACAGAAAATGGGGGAGACACTAAATGAGTATTTTGCATCAGTATTTACTGTGGAAAAGGATATGGAAGATATAGAATGCAGAGAAATAGATGGTGACACCTTGCAAAATGTCCATATTACAGAGGAGAAAGTGCTGTTGGTCTTAAAATGCATAAAGGTGTATAAATCCCCAGGACCTGATCAGGTGTATCCTCGAACTCTGTGGGAAACTAGAGAAGTGATTGCTGGGCCTCTTGCTGAGATATTTGTATCATCGATAGTCACAGGTGAGGTGCCAGAAGACTGGAGGTTGGCTGATGTGGTGCCACTGTTTAAGAAGGGTGGTAAGGACAAGCCAGGGAACTATAGACCAGTGAGCCTGATGTCGGTCGTAGGCAAGTTGTTGGAGGGAATCCTGAGGGACAGGGATGTACATGTATTTGGAAAGGCAAGGACTGATTAGGGATAGTTGGGTGGCACGGTGGCACAGTGGTTAGTACTGCTGCCTCACAGCGCCAGAGACCCGGGTTCAATTCCCGCCTCAGGCGACTGACTGTGTGGAGTTTGCACATTCTCCCCGTGTCTGCGTGGGTTTCCTCCGGGTGCTCTGGTTTCCTCCCACACTCCAAATATGTGCAGGTCAGGTGAATTGGCCATGCTAAATTGCCCATAGTGTTAGGTAAGGGTAGATGTAGGGGTATGGGTGGGTTGCGCTTCGGCGGGGCGGTGTGGACTTGTTGGGCCGAAGGGCCTGTTTCCACACTGTAAGTAATCTAATCTAAAAAAAAGTTAACATGGCTTTGTGCATGGGATATCATGTCTCACAAACTTGATTGAGTTTTTTTGAAGAAATAACAAAGAGGATTGATTTGTATAACAAAGAGCAGTAGATTTGATCTACGTGGACTTTGGTAAGGTGTTCAACAAGGTTCCCAATGGGAGACTGGTTAGCAAAGTTCAATCTCACGGAATACAGGGAGAACCAGCCATTTAGATACAGAACTGGCTTAAAGGTAGAAGACAGAGGGTGGTGGTGGAGGATTGTTTTTCTTGGAGGTGTAGTGGACAGCGAAGAGGGTTATCTCAGATTACAACAGGATCTTGACCAGATGGGCCAATGGCCTGAAAAGTGGTAGATGGAGTTTAATTCAGATAAATATGAGGTGCTGCATTTTGGGAAAGCAAATCTTAGCAGGACTTATACACTTAATGGTAAGGTCCAAGGGAGTGTTGCTGAACAAAGAGACCTTGGAGTGCAGGTTCATAGCTCCTTGAAAGTGGAGTCACAGGTAGATAGGATAGTGAAGAAGGCGTTTGGTATGCTTTCCTTTATTGGTCAGAGTCTTGAGTACAGGAGTTGGGAGGTCATGTTGCAGCTGTTACAGGACATTGGTTAGGTGACTGTTAGAATATTGCATGCAATTCTGGTCTCCTTCCTATCGGAAAGATGTTGTGAAACTTGAAAGCGTTTAGAAAGAATTTACAAGAATGTGGTCAGGATTGGAGATTTGAGCTACACGGAGAGGCTGAATGGGCTGGGGCTGCTTTCCCTGCAGTGTTGGAGGCTGAGGGAGAGGTTTACAAACTTATGAGGGGCATGGATAGGGTAAATAGGCAAAGTCTTTTCCCTGGGGTTGAAGAGTCCAGAACTAGAGGGCACAGGTTTAGGATGAGAAGGGAAAGAATATAAGAGATCTAAGGGCAACTTTTTCATGCAGAGGGTGGTCCATGTATGGAATGAGCTGCCAGAGGAAGTGGTGGAGGCTGGTACAATTGCAACATTTAAGAGGCATTTGGATGGGTATCTGAATAGGAAGGGTTTGGAGGGATATGGGCCAGGTACTGGCAGATGGGATGGACTGGTTGGACCGAAGGGTCTGTTTCCATGCTATACATCTCTATGACTCAATGAGTATCTCCAGCTGTACTGAGGGAGGATACATTAGAGGATTTGTGCAGCGAGGCATTTTGGGTGGAACTCAGGAATAGGAGGTGTGAAACCACAATGCTTGCAGGTATGGCTCACATACCATCAATCTGGATATCCTTGTAAGCCAGTCCATGAAAGAATGTATCACTACCTGGTATGGCAACTGTGCCATTCAAGATCGGAGACGGTTTCAGAGAGTGGTGAACTCGGCCCGGACAATCACAAAGGACAATTTCTCATCTATAGAATTCATCTATCAGGTCTGCTGTTGGTTAAAGGCTGTCAGCATTCTCAAAGATCCATCCCAACCTGGCAATGTTTTTCTACAACCTCTACCATTAGGTGGAAGCCTGAACACACATACCAGCCGGTTTCACAACAGCTTCTACCCTACTGTTGTTCGAATACTGAATGGACTCATAAACTCTTAACCTTCACCTGTACTTGTGTTTTGTTTTTGCTGCTGTTTACCTATTATTTACTTCTCTAAGCTACTTAACTCTGTGATCTGCCAGTATTGCTCGCAAGACAAAGCTTTTCACTGTGCCTTGGTACACGTGACAATAAATTCAATTCAATTCATTTCAAATAGGCAGCTGCAGCAAGTAATGTACAAGGGAATTGTTACATTGGCCTTCATCATAAAAGAATCATTGGCGACCTTTAAGCGGCATTTGGATAGGTACATGGATGGGTGCTTAATCTAGGTTAGAAGTTCGGCACAACATCGTGGGCTGAAGGGCCTGTTCTGTGCTGTATTGTTCTATGTTCTAAAAGGATTCAAGTTCAGTGGTAGGAAAGTCTTACTGCAGTGATACACTGAGACCAGAAATGGAGCAGTGTGTGCAGTTTTGGCCTCCCTAATTCAGAAAACATACCTTTTCCAAGAGAGAGGTTCAATAGAGGTTCATTCGGCTGAAACCAGGGATAGCTGGACTGTCCCATGAGGACAGGTTGGTTCGACTGGTGCCTGTATTCACTGGAGTTCAGAGAAACAAGTGGGTGATCTGATTGAAATCTGATCGAGCGGGATAGATCATATACAAGGAAGAAGTTTCTCCTGGGTGAGGAGTTTAAAACCAAAGGTCGTGTCTGAAAATATGGGCGAGGTCTTTTCAAGCTGAGACAAAGAAAGCTTTCTTTACTCAGAGGGGGCTCAACCTGTGGAATTCTCTGGCACAGGAGGCTGTGGAGTTCAAGTCATTGAACATATCCTGTAAAGTGATTGATCATACTTTTCGATATTGAAGACATCATGGATTATGGAGAGAAAGGGAATATGGTTTTGAGTGTGTGGGTAAATGGGTGTGCAGGCTGGATGGGCTGAATAGCCTATTCCAAACTGCTTTCTGTGCTTGTTGTTAACTTGCTTTCTTTGAGGTTTAAATAGATCAGTCTCTCACATTTCATGTGATGTTCTGTCTTTGTTTCACAGTCCCTGATAGCCCTTTAAACTGCTCCCATTCTATACCCAGTCCTAGATACAACTTTAAACCACCCCGTTCTATACGAAGTCCCTGACACCCCCTTTAATCCAGCCCACTCTATACCCAGTCCCTGATACCCCCTTTAAACTGCCTTATTCTATACCAAGACCCTGATACCCCTTTTAAACCACCCCATTCTATACCCAGTCCCTGATACGCCTTTTCTACCACCCCATTCTATTGCCAGTCCCTGATACCCCATTAAACCACCCCATTCTTTACCCAGTCCCTGATACCCCCTTTCAATCCCCCATTGTATACCCTGTCCTGAAACCTCTTTAAACCTCCCCATTCTATACCCAGTCCTAACACCCCCTTTAAACACCCCCCATTCGATACCGAGTCCCTGATACCCCCTTTAAACCCTCTAATTCTATACCCATTCCATGATACCCCCTTTAAAACCCCACCCATTCTCTCCCCAGTCCATGACACCCCTTTAAAACCACCCCATTCTATACCCAGTCCTTGATACCCCCTTTAAACCACCCCATTCTATACCCAGTCCCTGATACCCCCGTTAAACCACCCCCTTCCATACCCAGTCCCTGATACCCCCTTTAAACCCCCCCCATTCTATACCCAGCCCATGACACCCCTTTTAAAACACCCCATTCCATACTCAGTCCCTGAAACCCCATTAAACCACCCCATTCTTTCCCAGTCCCTGATACCCCCTTTAAACCAACCCATTCCATACCCAGTCCCTGATAACCCCTTTAAACCCCCCCATTTTATATCCAGTCCCTGATACCCCCTTTAAACCCCCCCATTTTATATCCAGTCCCTGATACCTCCTTTAAACTGCCTCATTCTATACCAAGACCCTGATACACCTTTTAAACCACCCCATTCTATACCAAATCCCTGATACGTCTTTTCTACCACCCCATTCCATACCCAGTCCCTGATACCCCATTAAACCACCCCATTCTTTACCCAGTCCCTGATACCCCCTTTAAACCCTTAATTCTATACCCAGTCCCTGATACCTCCTTTAAACTGCCTCATTCTATACCAAGACCCTGATACACCTTTTAAACCACCCCATTCTATACCCAGTCCCTGATACCCCCTTTAAACCCCCCATTCTATACCCTGTCCCTGATACCCGTTTTAAAACACCCATTCTATACCCAGTCCCTGACACACCCTTGAAACCCCTCGATTCTATACGCAGTCCATGACACCCCCTTTAAACCACCCCATTCTCTACACAGTCCCTGATACCCGTTTAAAACCACCCCATTCTATACCCAGTCCCTGATACCCACTTTAAGCCACACCATTCTATACCCAGTCCCTAATAACCCCTTTAAACCCCCAAATCTATACCCAGTCCATGACACCCCTTTAAAACCACCCCATTCGATACCGAGTCCCTGATACCCCCTTTAAACCCTCCAATTCTATACCCATTCCATGATAACCCCTTTAAAACCACCCCATTCTATACCACGTCCCTGATACGCCTTTTCTACCACCC
This sequence comes from Chiloscyllium punctatum, assembly GCF_047496795.1. Classification (NCBI taxonomy): domain Eukaryota; kingdom Metazoa; phylum Chordata; class Chondrichthyes; order Orectolobiformes; family Hemiscylliidae; genus Chiloscyllium; species Chiloscyllium punctatum. The sequence continues at coordinate 48,333,408 of NC_092761.1, read as the reverse complement.
CATTCTATTGCCAGTCCCTGATACCCCATTAAACCACCCCATTCTTTACCCAGTCCCTGATACCCCCTTTAAACCCTTAATTCTATACCCAGTCCCTGATACCCCATTAAACCACCCCATTCTTTACCCAGTCCCTGATCCCCCCTTTCAATCCCCCATTGTATACCCTGTCCTGAAACCTCTTTAAACCTCCCCATTCTATACCCAGTCCTAACACCCCCTTTAAACACCCCCCATTCGATACCGAGTCCCTGATCACCCCTTTAAACCCTCCAATTCTATACCCATTCCATGATACCCCCTTTAAAACCCCACCCATTCTCTCCCCAGTCCATGACACCCCTTTAAAACCACCCCATTCTATACCCAGTCCCTGACACCCACTTTAAGCCACACCATTCTATACCCAGTCCCTAAACCCCTTTAAACCCCCAAATCTATACCCAGTCCATGACACCCCTTTAAAACCACCCCATTTTATGCCCAGTCCATGATACCCCACTAAACCACCCCATTCTTTACACAGCCCCTATACCCCCTTTAAACCCCCCCATTTTATACCCAGTCCCTGATACCGCTTTAAACCCCACCCATTCTCTCCCCTGTCCATGACACCCCTTTAAACCCACCCCATTCTATACCCAGTCCCGGATATCACTTTAAACCCCCCCATTCTATACCCAGTCCCTGATACCCCTTTAAACTGCTCCCATTCTATACCCAGTCCTAGATACAACTTTAAACCACCCCGTTCTATACGAAGTCCCTGACACCCCCTTTAAACCAGCCCACTCTATACCCAGTCCCTGATACCCCCTTTAAACTGCCTTATTCTATACCAAGTCCCTGATACGCCTTTTCTACCACCCCATTCTTTACCCAGTCCCTGATACCCCATTAAACCACCCCATTCTTTACCCAGTCCCTGATACCCCCTTTCAATCCCCCATTGTATACCCAGTCCCTGATACCCCCTTTAAAACCCCACCCATTCTCTCCCCAGTCCATGACACCCCTTCAAAACCACCCCATTCTATACCCAGTCCCTGATACCCCCATTAAACCACCCCGTTCCATACCCAGTCCCTGATACCCCCTTTAAACCCCCCCATTCCATACCCAGTCCCTGACACCCCATTAAACCACCCCATTCTTTACCAGTCCCTGATACCCCCTTTAAACGACCCCATTCTATGCCCAGTCCCTGATACCCCCTTTAAACTTCCTCATTCTATACCAAGCCTCTGACACCCCTTTTAAACCACGCCATTCTATACCCAGTCCCTAACACCCCCTTTAAACTGCCTCATTCTATGTCAATTCCCTGATACCCATTTTAAACACCCACCATTCTATACCCCGTCCCTGATACCCCCTTTAAACCCTCCCATTCAATACTCAGTCCCAGATAACCCCTTTAAAGACCCCATTATATACCCAGTCCGTGATACCCCCTTTAAAACCACCCCATTCTATACCCAGTCCCTGATAACCACTTTAAACCCTCCCATTCTATACCCAGTCCCTGATACCCGTTTTAACTGCCCACATTCTATACCCAGTGCCTGATGCCCCCTTTAAACCACCCCATTCTATACCCAGTGCCTGATACCCCCTTTAATCCAGCCCATTCTATACGCAGTCCCTGATACCCTCTTTAAACCCCCCATTTATTTCCCAGTCTGTGATACCCCCTTTAAACCACCCCATTCTATACTCAATCCCTGATAACCCCTTTAAACCCCTAATTCTATACCCAGTCCCTGATACCCCCTTTAAACCTCCCCATTCTATACCCAGTCCATGACACCCCTTTTAAAACACCCCATTCCATACCCAGTCCCTGATACCCCATTAAACCACCCCATTCTTTACCAGTCCCTGATACCTCCTTTAAACCACCCCATTCTATGCCCAGTCCCTGATACCCCCTTTAAACCTCTAATTCTATACCCAGTCCCTGATACCTCCTTTAAACTGCCTCATTCTATACCAAGACCCTGATACCCCTTTTAAACCACCCCATTCTATACCAAGACCCTGATACCCCTTTTCTACCACCCCATTCTATTGCCAGTCCCTGATACCCCATTAAACCACCCCATTTTTTACCCAGTCCCTGATACCCCCTTTCAATCCCCCATTGTATACCCTGTCCTGAAACCTCTTTAAACCTCCCCATTCTATACCCAGTCCTAACACCCCCTTTAAACACCCCCCATTCGATACCGAGTCCCTTTAAACCCTCCAATTCTATACCCATTCCATGATACCCCCTTTAAAACCACCCCATTCTATACTCAGTCCTTGATACCCCCTTTAAACCACCCCTTTCTATACCCAGTCCCTGATACCCCCTTTAAACCACCCCATTCTATACCCAGTCCATGACACCCCTTTTAAAACACCCCATTACATACCCAGTCCCTGACACCCCTTTTAAACCACCCCATTCTATACCCAATACCTTACCCCCTTTAAACCCCTCCATTCCACACCCAGTCCCTGATACCCCATTTAAACCCCCCCATTCTATACCCAGTCCATGACACCCCTTTTAAAACACCCCATTCTATACCCAGCCCCTGACACCCATTAAACCACCCCATTCTTTACCAGTCCCTGATACCTCCTTTAAACCACCCCATTCTATGCCCAGTCCCTGATACCCCCTTTAAACTTCCTTATTCTATACCAAGACTCTGACACCCCTTTTAAACCACACCATTCTATACCTAGTACCTGATACCCCCTTTAAACCCCCCCAAACTATACCCAGTCTTTGATACCCCTTTCAACTGCCCCATTCTATACCCAGTCCCTGATACCCATTTTAACGGCCCCCATTCTAGACTCAATCCCTGACACCCCGTTTGAACCACCCCATTCTATACCCAGTCCCTGATACCCCCTTTAAACCCCCTTTTTCTATACCCAGTCACTGATAACCCCTTCAAACCGCCTCATTCTATACCCAGTCCCTGATACCACTTTTAAACCACACCATTCTATACCCAGTCCCTGCTAACCCCTTTAAACCCCACCCATTCTATACCCAGTCCCTGATGCCCGCTTTAAACACCACCCAGTCCCTGATACCCCCTTTAAATCGCATCATTCTATACCAAGACCCTGATACGCCATTTAAACCACCCCATTCTATACCCTGTCCCTGATACGCCTTTAACCCCCCATTCTATACCCAGTCCCTGTTACCACTTTTAAATGCCCCCATTCTATACTCAGTCCCTGACGCTGCCTTTAAACCACCCCATTCTAAACCCAGTCCCTGACACCCCCTTTAAACCCCCCCATTCTATACCCAGTCCCTGACACCCCTTTTAAACCACCCCTTTCTTTACCCAGTCCCTGATACCCCCTTTAAACCACCTCATTCTATACCCAGTCCCTGATACCCCCTTTCAACTCCCCATTCTATACCCTGTCCTGGTACCTCTTTAAACCTCCCCATTCTATACCCAGTCCCTAACACCCACTTTAAACTGCCTCATTCTATGCCAATTCCCAGATATCCACTTTAAACCCTCCCCATTCTATACCAAGACCCTGATACCCCTTTTAAACCACCCATTCTATACCCAGTCCCTGATACCGCTTTTAACCACCCCCATTCAATACCTAGTCCTGGACACCACCTTTAAACACCCAATTCTATACCCAGTCCCTGATACCCCCTTAAACTGCCTCATTCTATACCAAGACCTTGATACCCCTTTTAAACCCCCCCATTCTGTACCAAGTCCATGACACCCCTTTTAAACCACCCCATTCCACACCCCCTTTAATCCCCCCATTCTATACCCAGTCCCTGATACCCCTTTTGACTGCCCCCATTCTATACCCAGTCCCTGAAATCTCCTTTAAACCACCCCATTCTATACCCAGTCCCTGATAACCCCTTTAAACCCCACCATTTTATACCCAGTCCCTGACACTCCCTTTAAACCCCTCCATTCTATACCCAGTCCCTGATAACCCTATAAACACGCCCCCATTCTATACCCAGTAACTGATACCCCATTAGACCACCCCATTCATTACCCAGTCCCTGATACCCCCTTTAAACCCCCCCATTCTGTACCAAGTCCATGACACCCCTTTTTAAGGGGATTTCAGGGACTGGGTATAGAATGGGAGGGTTTAAAGGGGGTATCAGGGACTGGGTATAGAACAGGGAGGGGTTTAAAGGGGGTTTCAGGGATTGGGTATAGAATGGGGTGGTTTAAAGGGGGCATCAGGGACTAGGTATAGAATGGAGGGGTTTAAAGGGGGTATCAGGGACTGGGTATACAATTGTGTGGTTTAAAAGTGGTATCAGGGACTGGGTATAGAATGGTGGGGTTTAAAGGGGGTGTCAGGGACTGGGTATAGAATTGGGGGTTTAAAGGGTTTATCAGGGACTGGGTATAGAATGGAGGGGTTTAAAGGGGGTATCAGGGACTGGGTATACAATTGTGTGGTTTAAAAGTGGTATCAGGGACTGGGTATAGAATGGTGGGGTTTAAAGGGGGTGTCAGGGACTGGGTATAGTATGGGGGGGGTTAAAGGGGTTGTCAGGGACTCGGTTTAGAATGGGGGGGTTTAAAGGGGTTGTCAGGGACTGGGTATAGAATTGGGGTTTAAAGGGTTTATCAGGGACTGGGTATAGAATGGGGTGGTTTAAAGGGGGTACCAGGGGCTGGGGATAGAATGGGGGTGGATTTAAAGGGTTATTCTATAGAATAACCTATAGATTGGGTATAGAATGCTGGGGTTGAAAGGGGGTGTCATGGTGTCTGATATCCACAATAAAACCATTCGTTACCCACACGGTGCCTGATATCCCCCATAAAAAATTCATTACCCACACGGTGCCTGATCTCCCCTGTAAAACCGTTCATCACTCACACGGTGAATGATGTCCCCATAAACCCAAACATTACCACATGGTGCCTGATATCCCCTATAAAGCCATTCATTACCCACAGGGTGCCTATTATCCCCTATAAAACCATTCATTACGAACACGCTGTCTGAAATTCTGTACAAAACCATTCATTACCCGCACTGTGCCTGATATCCCCCATAAAACCATTCATTACCCACACTGTGTCTGATATCCCCTAAAAAACCATTCATTATCCACATAGTGCCTGATATCCCGTACAAAATCATTCATTACCTGGACACGGCCTAATATCCCCAATAAACCCATTCATTACCCAGGCAGTGTCTGATATCCCCTATAAAACCATTCATTACCCACATGGTGTCCGATATTCTCTATAAAACCATTCATTACCCACACGGTGTCTGATATCACCTATAAAACCATTCATTACCCAAACGGTTTCTGATATCCCGTACAAAATCATTCATTACCCACACGGTATCTGATATCACCTATAAAACCATTCATTACCCAAACGGTTTCTGATATCCCGTACAAAATCATTCATTACCCACACGGTATCTGATATCCCCTACAAAACTATTGATTACCCGCACAGTGCCTGATATCCCCTACAAAACCATTCATTACCCACAAGGTGTCTCAAATCCCCTATAAAACTATTCATTACCCACACAGTGCCAAGTATCCCTATAAAACTATTCATTACCCACACAGTGCCAAGTATCCCTATAAAACCATTCATTACCCACAGGGTACCTATTATCCCCTATAAAACCATTCATTACCCACACGGTGTCTGATATCTTTATAAAACCATTCATTACCCACAGGGTACCTATTATCCCCTATAAAACTATTCATTACCCACACGGTGTCTGATAGCCCCTATAAAACCATTCATTACCCACACGGTGTCTGATATCTTTATAAAACCATTCATTACCCACACGATGTCTGAAGTCCCCCATAAAACCATTCATGACCCACAGGGAGTATGATATCTCCCATAAAACCATTCATTATTCATACGGTGCCTGATATCCCCTATGAATCCATTCATTACCCACATGGCACTTGATATCACCGAAAAAACCATTCATTACCTACACAGTGTCTGATATACCCTATAAAACCATTCATTACCCACACGGTGCCAGATATCCCCTATAAAACTACTCATTATCCACACGGTGCCTGATATCTCCATTGAAACCATTCATTACCCACACGGTGTCTGATGTCCCCCATAAAACCATTCATTAACCATAGGGTACCTGATATCCCTCACAAAAACATTCATTACGCACACGGTGCCCGATATCCCCAATAAAACCACTCATTACCCACATGGTGTCTGATATCCCCGATAAAATCATTCATTACCCACATGGTGTCTGATATCCCCGATAAAACCATTCATTACCCACAGGGTACCTATTATCCCCTATAAAACCATTCATTACCCACACGATGTCTGAAGTCCCCCATAAAACCATTCATGACCCACAGGGAGTATGATATCTCCCATAAAACCATTCATTATTCATACGGTGCCTGATATCCCCTATGAATCCATTTATTACCCACATGGCACTTGATATCACCGAAAAAAACATTCATTACCTACACAGTGTCTGATATACCCTATAAAATCATTCATTACCCACACGGTGCCTGATATCCCATATAAAACCATTCATTACCCACATGGTGCCTGATATCCCATATAAAACCATTCATTACCCACATGGTGCCTGATATCCCCTATAAAGCCATTCATTACCCACAGGGTGCCTATTATCCCCTATAAAACCATTCATTACCCACATGGTGCCTGATATCCCCTATAAAGCCATTCATTACCCACAGGGTGCCTATTATCCCCTATAAAACCATTCATTACGAACACGGTGTCTGAAATTCTGTACAAAATCATTCATTACCCACAGGGTGCCTATTATCCCCTATAAAACCATTCATTACGAACACGGTGTCTGAAATTCTGTACAAAATCATTCATTACCCGCACTGTGCCTGATATCCCCTACAAAACCATTCATTACCCACACTGTGTCTGATATCCCTTACAAAACCATTCATTATCCACATGGTTCCTGATATCCCGTACAAAATCATTCATTACCCACACGGTGTCTGATATCACCTATAAAACTATTTATTACCCACACAGTGCCTGATATCCCCCATAAAACCATTCATTACCCACATGGTGCCTGATATCCCCTACAAAACCATTCATTACCCACACGGTGTCTGATATCCCCTATAAAACCATTCATTACACACACAGTGTATGATATCCCGTACAAAACCATTCATTACCCACACAGTGTCTGATGTCCCCTATAAAACCATTCATTGCCCACACGTTGTCTGATATCACCTATAAAACTATTCATTATCCACACAGTGCCAAATATCCCTATAAAACCATTCATTACCCACACGGTGTCTGATATCCCCTATAACATCATTCAGTACCCGGGCAGTGTCTGATATCCCCTATAAAACTATTCATTACCCACACGGTTTCTGATATCCCGTACAAAACCATTCATTACCCATAAAGTGTCTCATATCCCCTGTAAAACCATTCATTACCCACACGGTGTCTGATATCCCCTACAAAACTATTGATTACCCGCACAGTGCCTGATATCCCCTACAAAACCATTCATTACCCACAAGGTGTCTCAAATCCCCTATAAAACTATTCATTACCCACACAGTGCCAAGTATCCCTATAAAACTATTCATTACCCACACAGTGCCAAGTATCCCTATAAAACCATTCATTACCCACAGGGTACCTATTATCCCCTATAAAACCATTCATTACCCACACGGTGTCTGATATCTTTATAAAACCATTCATTACCCACAGGGTACCTATTATCCCCTATAAAACTATTCATTACCCACACGGTGTCTGATAGCCCCTATAAAACCATTCATTACCCACACGGTGTCTGATATCTTTATAAAACCATTCATTACCCACACGATGTCTGAAGTCCCCCATAAAACCATTCATGACCCACAGGGAGTATGATATCTCCCATAAAACCATTCATTATTCATACGGTGCCTGATATCCCCTATGAATCCATTCATTACCCACATGGCACTTGATATCACCGAAAAAACCATTCATTACCTACACAGTGTCTGATATACCCTATAAAACCATTCATTACCCACACGGTGCCAGATATCCCCTATAAAACTACTCATTATCCACACGGTGCCTGATATCTCCATTGAAACCATTCATTACCCACACGGTGTCTGATGTCCCCCATAAAACCATTCATTAACCATAGGGTACCTGATATCCCTCACAAAAACATTCATTACGCACACGGTGCCCGATATCCCCAATAAAACCACTCATTACCCACATGGTGTCTGATATCCCCGATAAAATCATTCATTACCCACATGGTGTCTGATATCCCCGATAAAACCATTCATTACCCACAGGGTACCTATTATCCCCTATAAAACCATTCATTACCCACACGATGTCTGAAGTCCCCCATAAAACCATTCATGACCCACAGGGAGTATGATATCTCCCATAAAACCATTCATTATTCATACGGTGCCTGATATCCCCTATGAATCCATTTATTACCCACATGGCACTTGATATCACCGAAAAAAACATTCATTACCTACACAGTGTCTGATATACCCTATAAAATCATTCATTACCCACACGGTGCCTGATATCCCATATAAAACCATTCATTACCCACATGGTGCCTGATATCCCATATAAAACCATTCATTACCCACATGGTGCCTGATATCCCCTATAAAGCCATTCATTACCCACAGGGTGCCTATTATCCCCTATAAAACCATTCATTACCCACATGGTGCCTGATATCCCCTATAAAGCCATTCATTACCCACAGGGTGCCTATTATCCCCTATAAAACCATTCATTACGAACACGGTGTCTGAAATTCTGTACAAAATCATTCATTACCCACAGGGTGCCTATTATCCCCTATAAAACCATTCATTACGAACACGGTGTCTGAAATTCTGTACAAAATCATTCATTACCCGCACTGTGCCTGATATCCCCTACAAAACCATTCATTACCCACACTGTGTCTGATATCCCTTACAAAACCATTCATTATCCACATGGTTCCTGATATCCCGTACAAAATCATTCATTACCCACACGGTGTCTGATATCACCTATAAAACTATTTATTACCCACACAGTGCCTGATATCCCCCATAAAACCATTCATTACCCACATGGTGCCTGATATCCCCTACAAAACCATTCATTACCCACACGGTGTCTGATATCCCCTATAAAACCATTCATTACACACACAGTGTATGATATCCCGTACAAAACCATTCATTACCCACACAGTGTCTGATGTCCCCTATAAAACCATTCATTGCCCACACGTTGTCTGATATCACCTATAAAACTATTCATTATCCACACAGTGCCAAATATCCCTATAAAACCATTCATTACCCACACGGTGTCTGATATCCCCTATAACATCATTCAGTACCCGGGCAGTGTCTGATATCCCCTATAAAACTATTCATTACCCACACGGTTTCTGATATCCCGTACAAAACCATTCATTACCCATAAAGTGTCTCATATCCCCTGTAAAACCATTCATTACCCACACGGTGTCTGATATCCCCGACAAAACTATTCATTATCCACATGGTTCCTGATATCCCGTACAAAACCATTCATTACCCACAAGGTGTCTCAAATCCCCTATAAAACCATTCATTACACACACAGTGTCTGATATCCCGTGCAAAACCATTCATTACCCACACAGTGTCTGATATCCCTTATAAAATCATTCATTACCCACACGTTGTCTGATATCACCTATAAAACTATTCATTACCCGCACAGTGTCAAATATCCCTATTAAACCATTCATTACCCATACGGTGTATGATATCCCCTATAAAACCATTCATTAAAAACACAGAGTGTCTGATATTCCCCATAAAACTATCATTACCCACACGGTGTCTGATATCCCCTATAAAACCATTCATTACACACACAGTGTATGATATCCCGTACAAAACCATTCATTACCCACACAGTGTCTGATGTCCCCTATAAAACCATTCATTGCCCACACGTTGTCTGATATCACCTATAAAACTATTCATTATCCACACAGTGCCAAATATCCCTATAAAACCATTCATTACCCACACGGTGTCTGATATCCCCTATAACATCATTCAGTACCCGGGCAGTGTCTGATATCCCCTATAAAACTATTCATTACCCACACGGTTTCTGATATCCCGTACAAAACCATTCATTACCCATAAAGTGTCTCATATCCCCTGTAAAACCATTCATTACCCACACGGTGTCTGATATCCCCGACAAAACTATTCATTATCCACATGGTTCCTGATATCCCGTACAAAACCATTCATTACCCACAAGGTGTCTCAAATCCCCTATAAAACCATTCATTACACACACAGTGTCTGATATCCCGTGCAAAACCATTCATTACCCACACAGTGTCTGATATCCCTTATAAAATCATTCATTACCCACACGTTGTCTGATATCACCTATAAAACTATTCATTACCCGCACAGTGTCAAATATCCCTATTAAACCATTCATTGCCCATACGGTGTATGATATCCCCTATAAAACCATTCATTAAAAACACAGAGTGTCTGATATTCCCCATAAAACTATCATTACCCACACGGTGTCTGATATCCACGATAAAATGATTCATTACACACACGGTGCCTGATATCCCCCACAAAACCATTCATTATCCACTCGGTTACTGATATCCCCTATAAAACCATTCATTATCCACTCGGTTACTGATATCCCCTATAAAACCATTCATTATCCACTCGGTTACTGATATCCCCTATAAAACCATTCATTATCCACTCGGTTACTGATATCCCCTATAAAACCATTCATTAGTCACACAGTGCCTGATATCCCCCATAAAACCGTTCATTACATACAAGGTGCCAGATATCCACTATAAAACCATCCATTACCCACACGGTGTCGGATATCCCCGATGAAACCATTCATTAGCCACACAGTTTCTGATATCCCGTATAAAACAATTCATTACTCACACGGTGCCTCATATCCCCTCCAAAACCATTCATTACCCACACAGTGTATGATATCCACTATAAAGCAATTCATTACCCACACGGTGCCTGATATCCCCTATAAAACCACTCATTACCCACACGGTGTCTGATATCCCCTACAAAATCATTCATTACCCACACGGTGTATGATATCCCCTACAAAACCATTCATTACACACACGGTATCTCATATCCCATATAAAATCATTCATTACCCACATGGTGTCTGATATCCCCCATAAAACCACTCATTACCCACAGGGTACCTATTATCCCCCATAAAACCATTCATTGCCCACATGGTGCCTGATATCCCCTATAAAACCACTCATTACCCACACGGTGTATGATATCCCCTATAAAACCACTCATTACCCACACGGTGTATGATATCCCCTATAAAACCACTCATTACCCACACGGTGTCTGATATCCCCTACAAAATCATTCATTACCCACACGGTGTATGATATCCCCTACAAAACCATTCATTACACACACGGTATCTCATATCCCATATAAAATCATTCATTACCCACATGGTGTCTGATATCCCCCATAAAACCACTCATTACCCACAGGGTACCTATTATCCCCCATAAAACCATTCATTGCCCACATGGTGCCTGATATCCCCTATAAAACCACTCATTACCCACACGGTGTATGATATCCCCTATAAAACCACTCATTACCCACACGGTGTATGATATCCCCTATAAAACCACTCATTACCCACACGGTGTATGATATCCCCTATAAAACCACTTATTACCCACATGGTGTATGATATCCCCTATAAAATCATTCATTAACCACACGGTGCCTGATATCCCCTGGAAAACCATTCATTACCTCATGGTGCCTGATATCCCCCATATAACCATTCATTACATACTATAAAACCTATGGAGCCTGATATCCACTACAAAACCATCCATTACACACACAGTGTCTGATATCCCCTATAAAACAATTCATTATCTACACTGTGTCTGACATCCCCAATACAACCATTCATTACCCACAGGGTACCTGATATCCCCCATAAAACCATCCATTACCCACACGGTGCCTGATATACCCATAAAAAGTATTCATTACCCACACGGTGCCTGATGTGGGTGGCACGGTGGCACAGTGGTTAGAATGCTGCCTCACAGTGCCAGAGACCCGGGTTCAATTCCTGCCTCTGGCGACTCTCTGTGTGGAGTTTGCATTCTCCCCGTGTCTGCGTGGGCTTCCTCCGGGTGCTCCGGTTTCCTCCCACAATCCAAAAATGTGCAGGTTAGGTGAATTGGCCATGCTAAATTGCCCATAGTGTGAGGTGAAGAGGTAAATGTAGGAGAATGAGTCTGGTTGGGTTGCGCTTCGGCGGGTTGGTGTGGACTTGTTGGGCCAAAGGGCCTGGTTCCACACTGTAAATAATCTAATCTAATCTAATCTAATCTGATATCCCGTATAAAACCATTCATTACCGAAGTGGTGCCTGATATCCCCCATAAAACCATTCACTACCCAAACGGTGCCTGATATCCCCTATAAAACCACTCAGTATCCACAGGGTACCTATTATCTCCCATAAAACTATTCATTACACACACGGTGCCCGATATCCCCCATAAAACCATTCATTACCCACACGGTGCCTCATATCCCCTAGAAAACCATTCATTACCCACAGGGTATCTGATATCCCCCATTACCCACACTGAACTGATATCCCCGATAAAACAATTCATTACACACACGGTGCCTGATATACCCTATAAAACCATACATTACCCTCATGGTGCCTGATATCCCCCATAAAACCATTTATTACACAGACTGAGCCTGATATCCACAATAAAACCATCCATTACACACACAGTGTCTGATATCCCCTATAAAACCATTCATTACTCACACGATGCCTAATATTCCATTTACAACCATTTATTACCCACACTGTGTTTGATATCCCGTATAAAACCATTCATTACCCACATAGTGCCTGATATTCCCCATAAAACTATTCATTACCAACAGGGTACCTGATATCCCTCATAAAAACATTCATGATCCACACGGTGCCTGATATCACCTATAAAACCATCCATTACCCACATGCTGTCTGATATCCCCCATTAAACCATTCATTACCCACACTGAACTGATATCCACTATAAAACATTCATTAACCACACGGTGCCTGATTTCCCCGAGAAAACCATTCATTAACGACAGGGTATCTGATATCGACCATAAAACCATTCATTACACACACGGAGCCTGATATCCCCTATAAAACCATTCATTATCCACACGGTGTCTGATATCTCCCATAAAACCATTCATTACCCACAAGGTACCTGATACCCCTATAAAACCATTCATTAGTCACACAGTGCCTGATATCACCCATAAAATGATTCATTACAGACACAGTGCCTGATATCCCCTATAAAACCATCCATTACCCAAACGGTGCCTGATATCCCCCATAATACCATTCATTACCAACAGGGTACCTGATATTACCAACAGGGTACCTGATATCCCCTATAAAACCATTCATTACCCCACACGCTTCCTGATATTCCCCATAAAACCATTCATTACCCACACGGTGTCTGATATCCCCTATAAAACCATTCATTACCCACACAGTGTCTGATATCCCATATATAACCATTCATTAACCACACGGTGCCTGATATCCCCAATAAAATCATTCATTGCCCACAGGGTACCTGATAACCCCCATTAAAACATCCATTACCCACACAGAACTGATATCTCCTATAAAACGCTTCATTACACACATGGTGTCTGATATCCCCGATATAACCATTCATTACCCGCACGATGTCTGATGTCCCGTATATAACCATTCATTATCCAGACAGTGCCTGATATCCCCTATAAAACCTTTCATGACCCACACGGTGCCTGATAACCCCCATAAAACCATTCATTACCCACATGGAGCCTGATATAGCCTACAAAACCATCCATTACACACACAGTGTCTGATATCCCCTGTAAACCCATTCATTACCCACACAGTGCCTGATATCCACTATAAAACAATTCATTACACACACAGTGTCTGATATCCCCTATAAACCCACTCATTACCCACACGGTTCTTGATATCCCCTATAAAACCATTCATTACCAACACGGTGCCTGATCTCCCCCGTAAAACCATTCATTACCCACACAGTGTCTGATATCCATTATAAAACAATTCATTATCCAACATTTTGTTTGAAACGTTCCATAATTCCAGTAATTCCTCACTCTGTCCCTGACATCTCTGTTCCCGCTCCACATTTTCCCACACTCACCGTTATGGAGAGCAATTCATTGGACTGGATGGGGATTTCCAGGACTAGTGAGCCCATCCCCTTCTCATCTGTAGTCACCAACACTGCTCCAGGTTTCCAGGAACGTAACACACTGATGGTCGCATTGGTTACAGGTCGCCCCGTAGTATACTGCAATTTTATCTGAGTAAAGACAGGGATCATTCAATATGATGTAACAGAGCAAGGGTTGTACTGAACCTGGCCCGTACAGAACCTGGTCTGTACAGTGCTCCTGCATATATTACACTGTATGCGTGGGGAGAGTGTAAGCCTGTGTATTTTACACAGTATGTGTGAGCTGGGGAATTTTACCCAGTATGTTGCCTCCCCGGTGCCAGGGTCCGGGATGTCGCTGATCGGGTTTACGTGATTCTGAAGGGGGAGGGTGAGTAGCCAGAAATTGTGACACATATTGGCACCAATGATATAGCCAGGGAAGGGATTGAGGATCTGAAAAGTGACTACAGAGAGTTAGGTTGGAAGCTGAAGAGCAGGACGAGTGGGGTAGTGATCTCAGATTTGCTCTTAGTGCCACGAGATAGTCAGGTGAGGAACAGTCAGCGAGGACAGCTAAACATGTGCTGCAAGGCTCGTGCAGGAGAGAGGGCTTCAGATACCTAGACCACGGAGATACCTTCTGGGGAAGGTGGGACCTGTACATGAAGGGCGGGTTGCTCCTGAACTGGAGGGGCACAAATGTCTTGGGTGGGAGATTTGTTTGTGTGGATCAGGAGGGTTTAAACTAGTGTGGCAGGGGGGTGGGAATCAGAGCTACACATCTGAGAAGTGGGCAGTTGTAGATGGGACAGTGTCAGGATCTAGTGAATCTATCCAAAAGGTTTTTCACGTGATGAAACGAAAGGATCGGTTAAAGTGTGTGTCTGCTTAAACGCAAGGAGTCCCAGAAATAAGAGTGACGAACTTAAGAGTATGGATCAGGACTTGGGACTATGATGTTGCGGCCACAACGGAGACGTGGATTTCACAGGGGCAGGAACGGTTGCTGGATGTTCCAAGGTTTAGAACATTTAAAAAGAACAGGGAGGGGTGGATAAAGAGGAGGGGGTGTAGTATTGCTAATCAGAGAGTGCATCACATCACAAATGAAGATTGTTGAGGAAAGTTTGTCTACTGAGTCAGTATGGGTGGAAGTTAGGAACAGCAAAGGAGCAGCCACCTCATTGGGGGTTTTCTACAGACCCCCTAACAGCAGTAGAGAGATTGAAGAACTCATAGGCCGGCAGCTTTTGGAAAAATGCAGATGTAGCAGAGTTATTGCCATGGGTGATTTCAACTTTCACAATATTGACTGGAACCTCCTAAGTGCAGATGGTTTGGATGGAGCCATTTTTGTCAGGTCTATTCAGGAGAGTTTCCTTACTCAGTATGTCGACAGGCCGACGAGGGGAGAGACCATTTTGGATTTGGTGCTGGCAATGAGCTAGGACAGGTGTTAGATCTCGCGGTGGGAGAGTACTTTGGTGACAGTGATCACAACTGCCTCACATTCACCATAGTCTTGGAGAGGGAAAGGAGCAGTTAGCAAGGAAAGATATTTAATTGGGGAACAGGAAATTATGATGCTATCAGACAGGATTTGGGAAGTACAGATTTGGAGCAATTGTTCCAAAGAAAGGGCACAACAGACATGTGAAGACTATTTAAGAAGAAGTTGTTGCGAGTGATGCACAAATTTATTCCTTTGATACAGGTAAGAAGGGGATAGATTAAGGAGCCTTGCATGATGAGAACAGAGGAGCTTCTCGTCAAAAGGAAGAAGGCAGCTTACGTAAGGTGGAGGAAGCAAGGATCTAGCACAGTTTTAGAGGATTACAGGCTTACTAGAAAGGAGCTCAGAAATGGACTGAGGAGAGCCAGGAGGGGGCATGATAAAGACTTGGCAAGAAGGATTAGGGAGAACCCAAAGGAATTTTACTCATACGTGAGGAATAGGAGAATGAACAGGGAGAAGGTAGGGCTGGTCAGGGATAGCGTAGGGAACTTGTGCGTGGAGTCTGAGCAGATAGGGGAAGCCCTAAATGAGCTTTTTGCTTCGGTTTTCACTAAGGAAAGGGAACTTGCTGTGAATGAGAACTTTGAGGAGCTGGAATACAGGCTAGAGCAGATCAAGATTGATGAAGTTGACGTGTGGGAAATTTTGGCAAACATTAAGATTGATAAGTCCCCAGGATTTATCCCAGGCTGCTCCAGGAAATGAGAAAGGAGGTTGCTAAGCCACTGGTGAGGATATTTGCCTCCTCACTCTCCACGGGAGTCATACCAGAGGATTGGAAGGAGGCAAATATTGTTTCTCTTTTCAAGAAGGGTAATAGGGAAATCCCTGGAAATTACAGACCAGTCAGTCAGTCTGTGGTCAGCAAGGTTTTGGAAAGAATTCTGAGGGATAGGATTTATGACTATTTGGCAAAGCATAGTGTGATGAAAGGCAGTCAGCGTGTCTTTCTGGGATGCCGCCTGACCCGCTGTGCTTTTCCAGCATCACTCTAATCTTGACTCTGATCTCCAGCATCTGCAGTTCTCACTTTTGCCTAATGGCTTTGTGAGGGGCAGGTCTTGCCTCAGGTCTTGAGGCCATACTGGATTTGGTTCTGGGTAACGAACCAGGCCAGGTATTAGAACTAGGGGTAGGTGAGCACTTTGGGGACAGTGACCACAATTCGGTGATTTTTACTCTAGTGATGGAGAGGGATAAGTGTGTACTACAGGGCAAGAGTTATAGCTGGGGGCAGGGAAATTATGATGCGTTGAGGCATGACTTAGGATGTGTGGATTGGAAAAGTAGATTCCAAGGCAAGAGCGTAATTGATATGTGGAACTTGTTCAAGGAGCAACTATTGAGTGTCGTTGATAAGTACGTACCTATCAGGCAGGGAGGAAAGGGTCGTGTGAGGGAGCCGTGGTTTAATAAGGAGTTGGAATCCCTTGTTAAATGGAAGAGGGCGGCCTTTGTAAAGATGAGGCGTGAAGGTTCAATAGGGGCAATTGAGAGTTATAAGGTAGTCCGGAAGGACCTGAAGAGAGAGCTAAGAGCAGCAAGGAGGGGACATGAAAGGTGCTTAGTTGGTAGGATTAGGGAAAACCCTAAGGCTTTCTATAGGTATGTTAGGAATAAAAGAATGACTAGGGAAGGAATAGGTCCAATCAAGGATAGTAATGGGAAGTTGCGTGTGGAGGCTGAAGAGATTGGGGAGGCGCTGAATGAATACTTTTCGTCAGTATTCACTCAGGAACAGGACATTGTTGTCGATATGAATACTGAGGCACGAATAAGTAGAATGGATGGCTTTGAGATATGTAGAGAAGAGGTGTTGGAAATTCTGGCAAGGGTGAAAATAGATAAGTCCCCTGGGCCTGATGACATTTATCCCAGGATTCTCTGGGAAGCAAGGGAGGAGATTGCAGAGCCATTGGCCTTGATTTTTGTGTCCTCTTTGTCGACAGGAGTAGTGCCAGAGGACTGGAGGCTAGCAAACGTGGTTCCCTTGTTCAAGAAGGGGAGTAGGGATAATCCTAGTAACTATAGGCCAGTGAGTCTCACTTCTGTTGTGGGCAAAGTCTTAGAGAGAATTGTAAGGGATAGGATTTATGCACATCTGGATAAGAATGATGTGATCAAGGATAGTCAGCATGGTTTTGTGAAGGGCAGGTCGTGCCTCACAAACCTTATTGAATTCTTTGAGAAGGTGACTAAGGAGGTAGATGAGGGGAAAGCGGTAGATGTGGTATATATGGATTTTAGTAAGGCGTTTGATAAGGTCCCCCATGGTAGGCTACTGCAGAAAATACAGAGATATGGCATTGAGGGTGAGTTGGAGGTTTGGATTAGGAATTGGCTCTCTGGAAGAAGACAGAGGGTAGTAGTTGATGGCAAAGGTTCATCTTGGAGTGCCGTCACTAGCGGTGTTCCGCAAGGATCTGTTTTGGGACCATTGCTGTTTGTCATTTTTATAAATGACCTGGAGGAAGGGTTAGAAGGTTGGGTGAGCAAGTTTGCGGATGATACGAAAGTCGGAGGAGTTGTAGACAGTGAGGAAGGATATGGCAGGTTACAGCGGGATATAGAGAAGCTGCAGAGCTGGGCAGAAAGGTGGCAAATGGAGTTCAATGTAGCTAAGTGTGAAGTGATTCACTTTGGTAAGAGTAATAAAAAGATGGATTACTGTGCTAATGGTAGACTACTTGGTAGTGTGGAAGAGCAGAGGGATCTTGGTGTCCATGTACACAGATCTCTGAAAGTTGCCACCCAGGTAAATAGTGCAGTGAAGAAGGCATATGGCGTACTGGCTTTTATTGGTAGAGGAATTGAGTTCCGGAGTCCTGAGGTCATGCTGCAGTTGTATAAGACTCTGGTGCGGCCGCATCTGGAATATTGTGTGCAGTTTTGGTCGCCATACTATAGGAAGGATGTGGAGGCACTGGAACGGGTGCAGAGGAAGTTTACCAGGATGTTGCCTGGTATGGTAGGAAAATCCTATGAGGAAAGGCTGAGGCACTTGGGGTTGTTTTCATTGGAGAAAAGAAGGTTTAGGGGTGATTTGATAGAGGTGTACAAGATGATTAGGGGGTTAGATAGGGTTGACAGTGAGAACCTTTTTCCACGTATGGAGTCAGCTATTACAAGGGGGCATAGCTTTAAATTAAGGGGGGGTAGATATAGGACTGATGTTAGGGGTAGGTTCTTCACTCAGCGAGTCGTAAGTTCATGGAATGCCCTGCCAGTAGCAGTAGTGGACTCTCCCTCTATATGGGTATTTAAGCGGGCATTGGATAGGTATATGGAGGATAGTGGGTTAGTGTAGGTTAGGTGGGCTTTGATCGGCGCAACATCGAGGGCTGAAGGGCCTGTACTGCGCTGTATTCTTCTATGTTCTATGTTCTATGTAAATCTTATTGAGTTATTTGGTTCTTTGAGGAGGTGACGTGGCAGGTCGACGAAGGTCAACAGTGGATGTGGTGTATATGGACTTCAGTAAGGCATTTGATAAGGTTCCCCATGGTAGGCTCACTCATAAAGTCAGGAGGTATGGGACACAGGGAGATTTGACTGTCTGGATTCAGAATTGGTTGGCTGGCAGAAGGCAGAGGTTGATTGTAGATGGAAAGTATTCTGCCTGGAGATCAATGGTGAGTGGAGTCCCGCAGGGCTCTGTTCTTGGCCTCTGCTCTTTGTAGTGTTTTTAAGTGACTTGGCTGAGGAGGTTGAGGGGTTGGTTCGTAAATTTGATGATGAAGGTTGGAGGTGCCATTGATAGTACCAAGGGCTGTTGCAGGCTGCAGCGCGACATAGACAGGATGCAGAGCTGGGCTGAGAAACGGCAGATGGAGTTCAACCTGGATAAATGCGAAGTGATACATTTTGGAAGGTCGAATTTGAATGCTGAATATAGGATTAAAGACAGGATTCTTGGCAGTGTGGAGGAACAGAGTAATCTTGGTGTTCACATGCATAGATTCCTCAAGTTGCCACCCAAGTGGATAGGGTTGTTAAGAAATCATATGGTGTTTTGGCTTTCATTAATAGGGGAATGGAGTTTAAGAGTCGGGAGGTTTTGCTACAGCCCTACAAGTCCCTGGTCAGACCACACTTGGAATATTGTGTCCAGTTCTGATTGCCCCATTATATAACATTATAGAGAGATACATTGATAGGCAGAAACAGATGTGCAGACAGAGATAGACAGAGATCGTGAGATTATTGGCACAGTCTTTGATTCTTTGAGACTAAATTTGGACCTGGTCCAATAAACAGTACAGAATACCATTGAGTCAGATATGTACAGCATGGAAACAGACCCTTTGGTCCACCTCATCTGTGCCAACCATATATCTCAACCTAATCTAGTCCCATTTGCCAGCACTTGACCCATATCCCTCTAAACCTATTCACATATCCATCCAAATGCCTTTTAAATGCTGTAATTGTACCAGGCTTCACCACTTCCTCTGGCAGCTCATTCCATAAACATACCACTCTCTGCGTGAACAAATTGCCCCTTAGGACCCTTTTAAATATTTCCACTTTCACCTTAAACCTATGCTCTAGTTATGGACACCAACACACCCCTTCCCCCCGCCCACGCCACCCCCTCCAGGGAAAAGGCATTGCCTGTTTATCCTATCCATGCCCCTCATGATTTTATAAACCTCTATAAGGTCACCCCTCAGCCTCTGACACTCCAGGGAAAACAGCCCCAGCCGATTCAGTCTCTCCCTGTAGCTCAGATCCTCCAACCCTGGCAACATCCTTGCAAATCTTTTCTGAACTCTTTCAAGTTTCATAACATCTTTCCAATAGGAAGGAGACCAGAATTGCACACAATATTCCAAATGTCAAACCAATGTCCTGTACACCCACCACATGACCTCCCAACTCTGACACTCGATGATCTGACCAACAAAGGAAAACTATCCTCTCTACCTGCGACTCCACTTTCAAGGAGCTATGAACCTGCACTCCATGGTCTCTTTGTTCAGACACTTCCCAAGACCTTACCGTTAAGTGTGTAAGTCCTGCCCTGATTTGCCTTTCCAAAATGCAGCACCTCACATTTATCTAAATTAGACCCCATCTGTCACTCCTCAGCCTATTGGCCCATCTGATCAAGATCCTATGCATTCTGATGTAACCTTCTTCACTGCCCACTACACCCCCAATTTTGGTGTCATCTGCAAACTTACTAACTATACCTCTTATGTTCACATCCAAATCATTTCTATAAATGATGAAAATTAGTGGACCCAGCACCATTCCTTGTGGCAAACCACTGGTTACAGGCCTCCAGTTTGAAAGGAAACTAGCCACCACCACCCTCTGTGTTTTACCTTTGTGCCAGTTCTGTATCCATTTGATTAGTTCTCCTTGTGTTCCATGAGATCTAACCTTGCTAACCAGTCTATCATGAGGAAGCTTGTCGAATGCCTTACTGAAATCCATATAGATCACATCCACTGCTCTGTCCTCATCAATCCTCTATATTACTTCTTCAAAAATATCAATCAAGTTTGTGAGACAAGATTTCCCCACGCACAAAGCATTGACTATCCCTAATCAGTCCTTGCCTTTCCAAATACATGTACATCCTGCCCCTCAGGATTTCCTCCAACAACTTAGTGGCAGCAAGGTTGCAGAGTCGTTAGCACTGCTGCTTCACAGTGCCAGAGACCTGGGTTCAATTCCCACCACAGGCAATTGTCTGTGTGAAGTTTGCACATTCTCCCCGTGACTGCATGGGCTTCCTCCAGGTGCTCCTGTTTCCTCCCATAGTTAGGTGAATTGGCCGTGCTAAATTGCCCATAGTGTTTGGTAAAGGGGTAAATGTAGGGGAATGGGTCGGTGTGGACTTGTTGGGCCAAAGGGCCTGTTTCCACACTGTAAGTAATCTAATCTAAACTTGCCCACCACCAACATCAGGCTCACTGGTCTATAGTTCCCTGGCTTTTCCTTCCCACCTTTCTTAAACAGTGGCACCACGTTAGCCAACCTCCAGTCTTCTGGCACCTCATTTCTGACTATCCATGATACAAATATCTCAGCAAGAGGCCCAGCAATCACTTCCCTAGCTTCCACAGAGTTCTAGGGTACAACCGATCAGGTACTGGAGATTTATCCACCTTTATGTATTTTAAGACATCCAGCACTTCCTCCTCTGTAATATGGACATTTTGCAAGGTGTCACCATCTATTTCCTTACACTCTATATCTTCCATGTCCTTGTCCACTGATGCAACTACTCATTTAATATCTCCTCCATCTCCTGCAGTTCCACACAAAGGCTGCCTTGCTGATCATTGTGGGGCCCTATTCTCTCCCGATCCTTTTGTCCTAAATGTATTTGTAAAAACCTTTGGATTCTTCTTTACTCTATTTGCTAAAGCTATCTCCCTTTTCGCCCTCCTGATTTTCCTCTTAAGTATATTCCTACTGCCTTTGTACTCTACTAAGGATTCACTCGAACTATCCTGTCTGTACCTGACTGTGCTTTTTGTTTTTCCTTGACTAAAACCTCAATTTCTCCAGTCATCCAGCCTTCCTTACACATACCAGCCTTTCCTTTCACCTGAACAGGAATATACTGTGTCTGAACCCTTGTCATCTCATTTCTGAAGGCTGCCTATTTTTCAGCCATCCTTTTAGCGGTGAACATCTGCCCCAAAACAACGTTTTGAAGTTCTTGGCTAATATTGTCAAAACTAGCCTTCCTCCAATTTAGAATTTCAACTTTTAGATCTGTCTCTCTCTCTCTCCTGCACTGTCCTCACCATATGCTTCCTTTGTCTGCCCTTCTCTCTTTTAAACTGCTGTTGTTTTGACTTATTTTTTCCAAAGTTCCAAAACAATGCAACAGCATATAAAACAGTAATTGCTGCTCCTAGATTTTGAGGAAATCACCTCCACCACCTAAAATACCTCAAAAAAAGGAGCAGCTCTTACAGCCAGAAATGTTTCCCGTCCTCATCTTGGATTTTGTAATTTACATAAATGATTTGGAAGCGAGCTTAACAGGTACAGTTAGTAAGTTTGCAGATGACACCAAAATTGGAGATGTAGTGGACAGCGAAGAGGATCTTGACCAGATGGGCCAATGGGCTGAGAAGTGGCAGATGGAGTTTAATTCAGATAAATGCGAGGTGCTTCATTTTGGGAAAGCAAATCTTAGCAGGACTTATACACTTAATGGTAAGGTCCTAGGGAGTGTTGCTGAACAAAGAGACCTTGGTGTGCAGGTTCATAACTCCTTGAAAGTGGAGTTGCAGGTAGATAGGATAGTGAAGAAGGTGTTTGGCATGCTTTCCTTTATTGGTCAGAGTATTGAGTACAGGGGTTGGGAGGTCATGTTGCGGATGTACAGGACATTGGTTAGGCCACTGTTGGAATATTGCGTGCAATTCTGGTCTCCTTCCTATCGGAAAGATGTTGCAAAACTTGAAAGGGTTCAGAAAAGATTTACAAGGATGTTGCCAGGGTTGGAGGATCTGAGAATAGGCTGTGGCTGTTTTCCCTGGTGCTGTGGAGGCTGAGGGGTGACGTTATAGAGATTTACAAAATTATGAGGGAGATGGATAGGATAAATAGGCAAAGTCTTTTCCCTGTGTCGGAGAGTCCAGAACTAGAGGGCATAGGTTTAGGGTGAGAGGGGAAAGATATAAAAGAGACCTAAGGGGCAACTTTTTCACGCAGAGGGTGGTACGCATATGGAATGAGCTGCCAGATGATGTGGTGGAGGCTGGTACAATTGCAATATTTAAGAGGCATTTGGATGGGTATATGAATCGGAAGGGTTTAGAGGGATATGGGCCGGGTACTGGCAGGTGGGACTAGATTGGGTTAGGATATCTGGTCGGCATGGACGGGTTGGACCGAAGGGTCTGTTTCCATGCTGTACATCTCTATGACTCTGTGACTCTAAGATCTGGGTAAAAACAATGACTGCAGATGCTGGAAACCAGAGTTTAGATTAGAGTGTGCTGAAAAAGCACAGCAGTTCAGGCAGCATCCAAGGAGCAGTAAAAGTAACGTTTCGGGCAAAAGCCCTTCATCAGGCATACAGGCACAGTGCTTGAAGGGATCTGGTCTATCCTTTTCCATCACGACTTTAAAACTAATAGAATTATGGTCGCTGGCCCCAACGTGCTCCCCCACTGACACCTCAGTCACCTGCCTTGCCTTACTTTCCAAAAGTAGGTCATGTTTTGCACCTTCTCTAGTAGATACATCCACATACTGAATCAGAAAACTTTCTTGTACACTCTTAACAAATTCTTCTCCATCTAAACCCTTAACACTATGGCAGTCCCGATCTATGTTTGGAAAGTTGAAATCCTCTACCATAACCATATTCTCACAGATAACTGAGATCTCCTTACAAATTTCCTTCTCAATTTCCCACTGACTATTAGGGGATCATCCCTTTCTTATTTCTCAGTTCCACCCAAAGAACTTTCCTGTATTTCCAGGAATATCCTCCCTCAGTACAGCTGTAATGTTATCCTTTTTCAAACACACTACTCCTCCCCCTCCTCTCTTGCCTCCCTTTCTATCCTTCCTGTAGCAGTTATATCCAAGAACATTAAGCTGCCAGTCTTGCCCATCCCTGAGCCATGTTTCTGCAATTGCTATAGCACAATGTGGGAGGTGCTCCGGTTTCCTCCCACAGTCCAAAGATGTGCAGGTCAGGTGAATTGGCCATGCTAAATTGCCCGTAGTGTTAGGTAAGGGGTTAATGTAGAGGAATGGGTGGGTTGCGCTTCGGCGGTTCAGTGTGGACCTGTTGGGCTGAAAGGCCTGTTTCCACACTGTAACGTAATCTAATCTAATCAATCCCATGTTCCTGACCATGCTCTGAGTTCATCTGCCTTCCCTAATAGTCCTCTTGCATTGAAATAAATTCAGTTTAATTTATCAGTCCTACCTTGTTCTCTGCTTTGTTCCTGCCTGCCCTATCTGACTTGCTTATTTTCCCAACCATACCAGTTTCTAACCTCACTACGTCCTGGGCTCACCCCACCACCTTACTGGTTTAAATCCTCCTGAGCAGCTTGAACAAATCTACCTTTATCCTCTTCCAATTTTGGTGCAATCCATCCTTCTTGTACAGGTCACTTCTACCCCATAAGAGATTCCAATGATCCAAAAATGTGAACCTTTCTCCTCTGCACCAGCTCCTCGGTCATGCATTCATCTGCTCTATCCTCCTATTACTACCATCACCAGCTTGTATCACCGGGAGTAATCCAGATATTACTACTCTTGAGGACCTCCTTTTTAAATTCCTGCCTAACTTTCTATATTCTCCCTTCAGAATCTCATCCTTTTCCCTTCCTATGTCATTAGTTCCAACATGTACAAAGACCTCCTGCTGGTCCTTCTCCCCTTTGAGAATATTCTGCACTCTCTCCAAGATACCATTCGAACTTCTTTGGGTTTTTTTCAGCTCATTATATATTCATGTACAGGTAAAATGTTTCATGCCCAGCCTGAGCCCTGGAGTAACACTGACCAAGTACAATGGAAGCTCTGCTGGCATGGGCGATGGTAAGGGAGGGTACTGAGCAGGGAAGCTCAAGCAGTGGTTCTGGTCCATCCACCAGCAAGTGGTGATGTTGCAGGAGGACAACTACCACAGTCAAATCGACCCTTTCAGGAAACAGTGTGTCTTTATGAAGGGGATAATGCCTGATGAGAAGGAGAAGCAGACAAAGAGTTCCTCAACTCAATAGAAATCACAGACTTCATTCCATGTCAATACTGCAAATACATTTCTGTAAAACCTTAAATTCCTTTCATGTTCATAATAAGCTGAAACCTTTCATCATGATCATGTAATCAAATCTCATGTTACATTTCTGGCATAATCAGCAGGATTTCAAAACATAGACAGCATGTCATGGCAGATGACGCTGAAAGGATGATGGAGTTGAAATGGCATTGTTGAAGAGAGAGGCTGAAATTGCTCCAGAATCATGAGAGGCCTAACTGTTGTGAAAAGGAGATCGGACCATTAAGCTGAACTCAGGCAGAGGTTTTGCACATGCATTCCCTTGATGTTCCATATGAAAGGAACAATAATCCAGATTGCCTCACTTGCTGCTGATTAAGAAGCTAACAGGCTCAGAGAAAGACCAGAAACATTCAGAGAGATCTAAGCATACAGGTCCACAGCTCCCTGAAAGTGGTAATGCAAATTGGTAAGGGGATCCAGAAGACATATCACATGCTTGTCTTCATCTGTTGGGGCATAGAGTATAAAAATTGTTCAGTCAAATTACAACTGTATAGAATTTTAGTTCGGTCACATTTGGAATCTTTTGTCCAGCTTTAGTTGCCACTCCACCAAGAGGATACGGAGGCTTTGAAGAGAATACAGAAACAGGCATCCCAGGATATTGCCTGTTTTGGAGGGTATTAGCTATGAGGAGAAATTAGACAACTTAGTTTGCTTTCACTTGAACAATGGAAGCTGAGGTGATAGTGAGGACTGCAGATGTTGGAGATCAGAGTCGATAAGTGTGGTGCTGGAAAAGCACAGCAGGTCTGGCAGCATTGGAGGCTGAGGGAGGTTTACAAGATTATGAGAGGCATGGATAGAATGGATAGTCAGATTCTTTTTCCCAGGGTAGAATTACTAGGGGTGAAAATGTGTTGCTGGAAAAGCGCAGGAGGTCAGGCAGCATCCAAGGAACAGGAGAATCAACGTTTCGGGCATGAGACCTTCTTCAGGTTCCTGCAGTCCTCACTTTCTCCTAGAATTACTAAGGTTTAAGGTAAAAGGGGTAAGTTTAAAGGAGATGAGAGAGGCAAGATATTTAGAGAGGTGTTGAGTGCATGGATGGTGCTGCCAGAAGAGTTGGTGGAGGCTGATATAATAGCAATGTTATGTCGGCATGATGACTGGTACATGAATAGACAGGGAATAGTAGGATATGGACTGCACAGAGGCAAAAGGTTTGAGTTAGTATGGTACCATGGGTCAGCACAGGCTTGGAGGATGAAAGGCCTGTTCTTGTGCTATACTTTGTTTTATTCAATGATGGAGTGACTGAAGACTGGATTGAAGATGTACAGCTTGTCATGCCATGCAGGGGTCTCAATGTGAATGAGCAGATCACATTAGTGATGGAATGTCTTTGCAGTAAAAATGCTGGAACGAGATGTCTAAATTTTCTGACGCTGTTTTATATTGTACAACACACATTCCCAATTAGCTTTGTGTCATAAGCAAATTTGGAAATATTATATTTGGTATCTGCCTCCAAATCATTGATATAACTTGTGAACAACTGAGGCACCAAGTAATCATCCTTGCGGTACCCCACTAGTTACAGTCTTCCAATGCAAGAATAACCCATCTATTCCCACTAGCTGTTTCTGTTTGATAGCCAAACATTACACCATCTTTGCACATTACCTCCTATCCCAATGTGCTTTATTAGCTTTTAAGGAGCCTCCTACCTTTGGAAAATCTACATCCATATTGCATCCATCAACTCTCCTTTATCATTTTTTACAGTAACATGATTCCTCATTAACAAATCCTTGTTATATTCAATCACACTATTACAATCCCAATGGCTTTTTATCACATTCTTTATAATAGATGTTCCCTACTACTGATGTAAGACTAACAAGATCTATAAGTTTCCTGTTTTCCTGATCACTTCGATTTTAAATAATGGAATTGTATTCACCACCTTACAATCCATAGGAATTATTCCAGAATCTACAGAATTATGATAATCGCTAATGCATCACCTATCTCTATAGCCAGCTTCTTCAACACTCTGGGATTAGACTTTCAGGTCCTGGGGATTTATGAACTTTCAGCTCCATCAAATTAGATTAGATTACCTACTGTGTGGAAACAGGCCCTTCGGCCCAACAAGTCCACACCGACCCTCTGAAGAGTAACCCACCCAGACCCATTTTCCTCTGACTACTGCACCCAACACTATGGGCAATTTCACATGGCCAATTCACCTAACCTGCACATCTATGGATTGTGGGAGCAAACTCCACAGACAGTAGCCCGGGGCTGGAATTGAACCTGGATCCCTGGCGCTGTGAAGCAGTAGTGCTAACCACTGAGCCACCATGTCGTGCCAGTACAATTTCCTTCACTTTCCCATTCTTGCTAGCCACTTTGATCTCTCGTTTTGGGAGATTTCCGGTATCTTTCCCAGTGAAAAGAGACACAAATTCATTATTTAGCTTCTCTGCCATTTCTCTATTCCCAATCATAAATTCTTCTAATCCTGCCCGTAATACACCCAGATTCATTTTAAAACAATTTTTTCTTTTAACCAACTGGGAGAAGTTTTACGGGTCATTTTTATGTGATATTGTATTCAAGTTCTATTCTGCCCCGATCCATCTCTTGGTGCACTTTTGTCATATGTCATAAACCTCTAAATCCTGAAAATTACTGTTAGTTCTAAGAACTTTATAAGTCTCTTCTTTTAATCTTGTACAATCCGAAGTTTCTTTTGTGAGCCACAGGTGACTGATCTCTCTTTGTCTTTTAGCACCTTGAAGCAATGTACAGTTGGTGTCAATTGTGCAATAGTTCTTCAAAGGCTTCCCCTTACCCATATACATTTATGTCTTATAATGTATTTTCCCAAACCACCTCAATCAATTTGTATCTCATACCTTCATGATTTCCCTTATTCAAATTTAAAACCCTTGCTTCAGAATGAATGACCCTACTTTCAAACATAATATAAAATTCTATCATATTGTGAATGTTCTTCCCTAAATGTTCTTTTATAACATGATTATTAATTCCTCTTTTTTGTTATATAATACTAGATCTAAAATAAGTATGTTCTTCAAGTTGGCTCATCTGGAGAACCATCTCCAACACCCTCCAGAAACTGATCTTCCATAGCTTTAGTGCTGGGGCAGCACGGTGGCTCAGTGGCTCAGTGGCTAGCACTACTACCTCACAGCACCAGGGTCCCTGGCTCAATTCCACTTGGGTTACTGTCTGTGTGGAGTTTGCACATTCTCCAGTGTCTGCGTGGGTTTCCTCTGGGTGCTCTGGTTTCCTCCCACAGTCCAAAGATGCACAGGTCAGGTGAATTGGCCACACTAAATTGCCCATAGTGTTTGGTGCATTAGCCAGAGGGAAATGGGACTGGGTGGGTCGCTCTTCAGAGGGTCGGTGTGGACTTATTGGGCCAAAGGGCCTGTTTCTACACTGTAGGGAATCTCATCTAATTGGTTTATTCAGCCCATGTACAGATTGAAGTCCTCGGCGATAACTGTGTTGCCAATCTGTGTGCTTCCCTCATCACCCGATTAAGACAATGCTCCACTTTCACATGACTATTTGATGGCCTATAAATATTTTCAATTTACATCTATTGCTTCCTTGCTATTCCTTAATGCTACCCACGCTAATCCCATCCCTTATGATCAGCACTTCATCTCTTTTTCTTTCTTGTCGAGCCATCCTAAATTTTAACCATCCTTGCATATTCAGTTGCTAGTCCTGGTCACCTTGCAACCATGTTTCTGGAATGGCAATTCCTAGCCACATATCTCTGTTTGTGCCACTGGATTGTTGATTTTGTTGTGAATGCTATGACCATTCAGGTAGATGCCCTCAACTTTGTCCTTCTGACATGTTTCTACCTTTGAAACACACTCAATACTTCACTTTGTTTCTCCTGGCTTCTAGTTTCCCCAGCAACTTTTCAACATCCTGTTCCTGACTTTGCTTCCTTTCAGTTTGGGTCGTCCCTCAGAATGAGCTGGTTTAAACCCAGCCCTACGGCACTTGTAAGCTTCCACAAATTAGTTTTAGCTCAGTTGACTGGATTGTTGGTTTGCAGAGCAGTGTGATGCCAACAGCATGGGTTCAATTCCCATCATCGATTTGAGGTTACTACAAAAGGGTTTCCTTCTCAACCTCTTCCCTCATCTGAGGTCTGGTGGCCCGCAGGTCAAATCACCACCAGTTGCTTGTCTCCAATGAGAGAGAGCAGCTCCTATGATCTGGTAAGACTATGGCAATACAACATAGTAAGCCTCTCTGTGAGCTTTTCAGTACCAGTATATTAAAATGTAACCCATAGAGTTATACACCTGCCCCAGAAACTGGTCTCAATATCCCAGGAATCTGATGCCTATTCTATTCTGATGTCTATTCTCCTGATGATCAGTTCACAAGTAGCACTGAAAGTAATCCACAGATTATTGCTTTTGAGGTTTTGCGTTGTAATTTTCTGCCAAACTCCCTGAAAGCTGCCTTCAAGACCTTATCCATGATGATGTTGGTACCAGTGTGGACCATGACTTCTGAATGATGCCCTTCCGTCTCAGGATTAACGTCACACACACTGTCACAGGAGTGCTGCTCAAGGCTGCAGTCTCTGATACTGGGAGAACTGCTGGAGGCCAGGCTCTGTGCTGAGCCCAGTAAGGTTGAGGTGGCTCCAGTCTTGGAGATGAATGAGCAGACGAAGACACAGTGGCAAGAAAGGCAGAAGAGTCAGAGATGATGCCAGTCTTTCAGGATGGGCAGAGAGCTTTGTCTAGCTTCTGAGGAATTGGTGGGGCCCACTGTGAAGAGACAAATCCAGCAGGACAATCTGTATATATCATATATGTACAGCAAGCTTCACTTTATCATGTGAGTCTTGGATATTTCCATTCATTGGGTGCATTCATAGGTGAGGAGATAGTTGAGGCATCTCAACCTCCCTCCATTGCACTATTCCCTCAAGTGTGATAGGTCCAGATAAAGAGGAACAACAAGCAGGCACACAGTGATTGCAATCTCAAGACTCACCAGTGGCCTCCAACAACCAAACCTTTCTGTTCCATTCCCAATCATGGGAAAGAGGCAGAGACACAGTGAGAGAGTGAGACAGGGGAAGGAGAGAGGTAAATTAAGGAGACAGATGATGAATGAAGAGACAAAATGAAAGAAGGAAGCAGAGTCAATAAGGACAGGAAGGAGACACAGAGTGGTGGAGATAGACGAGTGAAGGAGGGGGAGAGAGAGAGAAAGAGGAAAGAGTCAATAGAGGGAGGAGCAGTGAGTGTGAGAAGCTGAGTGAGGGAAAGAGAGAGAGTCAGTGAGGGAGAGAGGCAGAGTTAGAGAGTGACAGCATGTGGGAGGAACAGAGTGAGAAAGAGATAGAGGGTCATAGAGATGTACAACACGGAAACAAACCCTTTGGTCCAACTCGTCTATGCCAACCAGATATCCTAACCTAATCTAGTCCCATTTGCCAGCACTTGGCCCATATCCCTCTAAATCCTTCCTATTCATATGCCCATCAGATGTCTTTTAAATATTGTAATTGTACCAGCCACCACCATTTCCTCTGGCAGCTCATTCCATGCATGTACCACCCTCTGTGTGAAAAGGTTATCCCTTACGACCTTTTTATATCTTTCCCCTCTCACCCTAAACCTATGCCCTCTAGTTCTGTACTCCCCCACCCCAGGGAAGAGACGTTGTCCATTTATCCTATCCATGCCCCTCATGATTTTATAAACCTGTATAAGGTCACTCCTCAGCTTCTAATGATCCAGGGAGAACAGCTCCAGCCTATTCAGTCTCTCCCTGTAGCTCAAACCCTCCAACCCTGGCAATATCCTTGTAAATCTTTTCTGAACCCTTTCAAGTTTCACAATATTCTTCCAAGAAAGGAGGCCAGAATTGCACGCAATATTCCAACAGTGGCCGAACCAATGTCCTGTACTGCCGTAACATGACCTCCCAATTCCTATTCTCAATAAAGGAAAACATACCAAACACCTTCTTCACTATCCTATCTACCTGTGATTCTACTTTCAAGGAATTATGAACCTGCAGTCCAAGGTCTCTTTGTTCAGCAACACTCCTCAGAACATTACTATTAAGTGTATAAGTCCTGCTTTGACATGCTTTTCACAAATGCAGCACCTCGCATTTATCTAAATTAAACTCCATCTGCCACTCCTCAGCCCATTTGCCCATCTAATCAAGATCCCATTATAATCTCAGGTAACCTTCTTCACTGTCCACTACACCTCCAATTTTGGTGTCATCTGCAAACTTATTAACTGTACTTCTTATGTTCAATCCAAATCATTTATATAAATGACAAAAAGTTGTGGATTCACCACTGATCCTTGTGGTTCTCCACTGGTCACAGATCTCTGATCTGAAAAACAACCTTCCACCACTACCCTCTATCTACTACCTTTGAGCCACTTCAAAATCCAAATGGCTAGTTCTCCCTGTATTCCATGAGAACTAACCTTGCTAATCAGTCTCCCATGAGGAACCTTGTCGCCGCCTTACTGAAGTCCATATTGATCACATCTACGACTCTGTTCTAATCAATCCTCTTCATTACTTCTTCAAAAAACTCAATCAAGTTAGTTGAGACATGATTTTCCATTACTATTCCTAATCAGTCTTTGCTTTTTCAAATACGTGTAAATCTTGTCCCTCAGGATTCCCTCCAACTACTTGCGCACTGCTCGATTGTCCCCTAGATTTTCCTTACCCCCTTTCTTAAATAGTGGCATCATATTAGTCAAACCCCAGTCTTCTGGCACCTCACCTGTGACTATCGATGATAGAAATAACTCAGCAAAGGGCCCAGCAATCACTTCCCTAGCTTCTCACAGTATTTGAGGGTAAACCTGGTCAGGCCCTGGGAATTTATCCCCTTTTATGCATTTCAAGACATCCAGCACCTCCTCCTTTGTAATATGGACATTTTTCAAGATGTCACCATCTATTTCCTTACATTCTATATCATCCATGTCCTTCTCCACAGTAAATACTGATGCAAAATACTCGTTTAGTATCTCCCCTATCTCCTGTGGTTCCACACAAAGGCCGCCTTGTTGATCTTTGAGGGGCCTATTCTCTCTCTTGTCACCCTTGTGTCCTTAATGTGTTTATAAAAACCCTTTGGATTCTCCTTAACCCGATTTGCCATAGCTCTCTCATGTCCCCTTTTAGCCCTCCTGATTTCCCTATTAAGTATATTCCTACTGCCTTTATACCTTCTAAGGATTCACTCCATCTGTCCTGTCGATACTTGACATAACCTTCCTTCTTTTTCAGAATCAAAACCTCAATTTTTTAATCACCCAGCATTCCCTACACCTACCAGCCTTTCCTTTCACCTGAACAGGAATATTCTGTCTCTGAATTATCCTTATCTCATTTTTGAAGGCAGCCCATTTTCCAGCTGTCCCTTTACCTGTGAACATCTTCCCCCAATCAGCTTTTGAAAGTTCTTGCCTAATACCCGTCAAAGTTAGCCTTCCTCCAATTTAGAACTTCAACTTTTAGATCTGGTCTATCCTTTTCCATCACTATTTTAAAACTAATAGAATTATGGTCGCTGGCCCCAGAGTCCTCCCCCACTGACACCTCAGTCACCTGCCCTGCCTTATTTCCCAAGATTAGGGTTAATAAATTTGGTGATGACACAAAGGTTAGAGGTGCCATTGATAGTACCGAGGGCTGTTGCAGGCTGCAGCGTGACATAGACAGGATGCAGAGCTCAGCTGAGAAATGGCAGATGGAGTTCAACCTGGATAAGTGTGAAGTGATGCATTTTGGAAGGTCGAACTTGAATGCTGAATATAGGATTAAAGACAGGATTCTTGGCAGTGTGGAGGAACAGAGGGATCTTGGTGTTCAAGTACATAGATCCCTCAAAGTTGCCACCTAAGTGGATAGGGTTGTTAAGAAAGCATATGGTGTTTTGGCTTTCATTAACAGGGAAATCGAATTTAAGAGCCCACAGCTCCACAAGTCCTTGATGAGACCACACTAGGAATATTGTGTACAGTTCTGGTCGCCCCATTATGGGAGAGATATGGAGGCTTTGGAGAGGGTGCAAAGAAGGTTTACCAGGATGCTGCCTGGACTGGAGGGGCTTGCCTCATGAAGAGAGGTCGACTGAGCTTGGACTTTTCTCTCTGGAGAGAAGGAGGAAGAGAGGTGACCTGATCGAGGTGTACAAGGTAATGAGAGGCATGAATAGAGTCAATAGCCAGAGACCTTTCCCCAGAGCAGGATTGACTGGCACGAGGGGTCATAGTTTTAAGATATTAGGAGAAAGGTATAGAGAGATCATCAGAGGTAGGTTCTTTACGTAGAGAGTTGTGAATGTATGGTGGGGAAATCAGAGTCATTAGGGACATTTAAGCAACTACTGGACATGCACAAGGATAGCAGTTAATTGAGGGGTGCATAGGTTAGATTATTTTATTTTACATTAGGATTAATCCTCGGCACAACATCATGGGCTGAACCACCTGTTCTGTGCTGTACTTTTCTATGTTATACATTCTATGTTCTATTAGGTCAAGTTTTGCACCTTCTCTAGTAGGTACATCCACATACTGAATCAGAAAATGTTTTCATATGCATTTAACAAATTCCTCTCCATCTAAACCCTTTATATTATGGCAGTCCCAGTCTTTATTTGGAAAGCTAAAATCTCCTACCATAACCACCCCATTATTCTTACAGATAACTGAAATCTTACAGAATTGTTTCTCAATTTCCCGCTGACTATTGGGGGGTCTATAACACAATCCCAATAAGGTGATCATCTCTTCCTTATTTCTCAGTTCCACCCAAATAGCTTCCTTCGATGTACTCCCAGGAATATCCTCCCTCAGTACAGCTGTAATGCTATCCCTTATCAAAACTGCCACTTCCCCTCCTCTCTTGCCTCCCTTTCTATCCTTCCTGTAGCATTTGTATCCTGGAACATTAAGCTGCCAGTCCTGTCCATCCCTGAGCCACGTTTCTATAATTGCTATGATACCTCAGTCCCATGTTCCTACCCATGCCCTGAGGTCATTTACCTTCCTTGTTAGGCCTCTTGCATTGAAGTAAA
The DNA here is from genome assembly GCF_047496795.1 of Chiloscyllium punctatum. NCBI lineage: Eukaryota > Metazoa > Chordata > Chondrichthyes > Orectolobiformes > Hemiscylliidae > Chiloscyllium > Chiloscyllium punctatum. Next base: position 48,298,545 of record NC_092761.1, on the reverse strand, counting down.
TGCAGTTTAATTTGTCAGTCCTACCTTGTTTTTTGCTCTGTTCCTAACTGTACCAGTCTCAGTTTGATCTCTTTCCTCACTGTGGGATATAGGTAAAGCAGTGTTACTTCTGCAACCATAATTTCTTATGCAAGGTAAATGAACTCACACCAGTGTATAATTGTTTCAGCCAAGAGCTGAGTTAACAAGAATGAAAACTATGTGATGGAAATATATAATCATTTTTGTATTCGCTAAGATGTGCATGCAAGAATGAAATGTGCCTGCAAACAATGGTAGATGTTACAGACAAATAGATAAGGTGCTGTGAGGGGAGGGGGTGTAGGTTAAGCTAGATATGCTTGTACAATTACAAGCATCTGTTTCCTGCTTCTGTAAAAATACAAAAGACCACAATTAAGAGGTCATAAGGCTCAGTATGGGCAAAGAATGGAAGGAAATGTTGCTTTAGCAAGCAAGGTAACAGATGGCAGTGAAGGAGGATATATAACAATGAACCACAGCGGGATGTGGTGAAATGGCCAAGCAAAACTCATACTTTATTATGCACAAGGCTGGATGGGGCAAGAGATAAACAGCTGGGTTTAGAGTAGTGGGAGATGTAAACAGGAGAGGAGCAATGGGAGGAGGGAAAGAGGAATGAATTGTATAAAATGTTGTGTTCAAAGTTTGTGAGAAGATTTGTAGCTCAGGTGCTCGTTGTTGTGGTTCTGTTTGCCGAGCTGGGAATTTGTGTTGCAGCTGTTCGTCCCCTGTCTAGGTGACATCCTCAGTGTTCGGGAACCTCCTGTGAAGCGCTTCTGTGTTGTTTCCTCCGGCATTTATAGTGGTTTGCCAGAGGAAACAACACAGAAGCACCTCACAGGAGGCTCCCAAGCACTGAGGATGTCACCTAGACAGGGGACGAAATGTCTGCAACACAAAACGTTGTGTACTTGTTAAACCCGGTGTGCTTATCTTATAGACACCATGATTGGAAGCATATAATAAACGATACTGCTGCTTCAGATCTTGTCTTGGACTGAAATTATTGAAGTGAGTGGGTTCTCTTTCCCACACTCACTGTTGCCCTTTGCTAATTTTCTGGGGATCTGGATTCACATCCCACCATGCAGATAGTGCAGCTTGAATCCAATTTAAACAGAAAATCTGGAATTAAGAGTCTTATGATGACCATGAACCCATTGTCAATTGTCTAAAAAACCCATTTGGTTTACTGATGTCCGTTAGGGAAGCAAATCTGCCATTTGTACCTGGTCTGACCTACATTGTGACTCCAGAGCCACAGCAATGTGGTTGACTCTCAGTTGCCATCTGAAGTGGCTTAGCATGCTAGTTAGTTGTACCAATTGCAATAAAGTATCAAAGAAACCGGGCAGATATCCTAGAATCAATCTCGGCACTGGACAAGATAATGGCAGAATCAGCCCTGTTGATTCTGCAAATTCCTCCTCACTAACATCTTGGGACTAGTGCCGAAATTGGGAGAGCTGTCTCAGAGACAAGTCAAGCAACAGCTTAACACAGTCATCCTCACAGAATCATACCTTACAATGCCCCAGACACCACCAATGCCATGCCTGGATGCATCCTGTTCCACCAGTTTACAATTAGGAGGGAGTTGTTTTGGGAGTCCTCAACATTGACTCCAGACTTCACTGTGGCTAGACTGGCCATTCGGAAAGATGAATTTATGAAAAATAAACTATAAATGAGGCATGCTGGGAAATTGAGATAAGCCTTGACCAAAAGTGACTGTGCTCAAAGACTCCAGAATATAGGCAGGCTGCAGCAACGGACAGAATGCAACTGACCCAACAGCTGAAGACAATACAATATACACTTGAATTGGAATTGAATAGAATTGACCTGAATGACATCCTCAGGACAAATGGAAACATCCAGTTGTTTACCAGACACAGGGGCACCTCACAGCCCTTATTTGGAATTGGCTACTTCCCACCGCTCTGCCAAACCAGTTGAAACTAGTTAGACAGGGGGATGGGAATCAGAGCTACATATCTGAGAAGGGAGCTATTGTAAATGGGGCAGTGACAGGATGTAGTGAATCTATCGGGAAGGCTTCTCATGCAATAAAACAAAGGGATCAATTAAAGTGTGTCCGCTTTAACGCAAGGAGTATCAGAAATAAGAGTGACATACTTGGAGCATGGATCAGTACTTGGGGCTATGATGTTGTGGCCATAACGGAGACATGGGTTTCAGAGGGGCAGGAATGGTTGCTTGATGTTCCGGTTTAGAACATCTAAAAACAACAGGGAGGGTGGACAAAGAGGAGGGGGTGTAGCCTTGCTAATCAGAGAGTGCATCACAGCTACAGAAACGAAGGTTGTTGTGGAAGTTTGTTTACTGAGTCAGAATTGGTTGGCTGACAGAATTGGTTGGCTGACAGAAGGCAGAGAGTGATTCTAGATGGAAAGTATTCTGCCTGGAGATCAGTGTTGAGTGGGGTCCCGCAGGGCTCTGTTCTTGGGTCTCTGCTTTTTGCAGTTTTTATAAATGATATGAATGAGGAGGTTGAGGGGTGGGTTATTAAATTTGCAGATGACACAAAAGTTAGAGGTGCCATTGATAGTACCGAGGGCTATTGCAGGCTGCAGTGCGACATAGACAGGATGCAGAGCTGGGCTGAGAAATGGCAGATGGAGTTCAACCTGGATAAATGAAAACTGATGCATTTTGGAAGCTCAAACTTGAATGCTAAATATAGGTTTAAAGACAGGATTCTTGGCAGCGTGAGGAAACAGAGGGATCTGGGTGTACAAGTGCATAGATCCCTCAAAGTTGCCACCCAAATGGACAGGGTTGTTAAGAAAGCATATGGTATTTAGGCTTTCATTAATAGGGGGATCGAGTTTAAGAGTCGTGAGGTTTTGCTACAGCTCTACAAGACCCTGCTGAGACCACACTTGCAATATTGTGTCCAGTTCTGGCCGCCCTACTATAGGAAAGATACAGAGGCGAGAAGAGGGCGCAAAGAAGGTTTAACAGGATGCTGCCTGGACTGGAGGGCTTGCCTTGTAAAGAGAGGTTGTCTAAGCTTGGACTTTTCTCTCTGGAGAGAAGAGGAAGAGCGGTGACCTGATCGAGTTATACAAGATAATGAGAGGAATGGATAGACTCAATTGTCAGAGATTTATTCCCAAGGCAAGGCAGAATTGACTGGCATGAGGGGTCATATTAGGAAAAAGATATAGAGGGGATATCAGAAGAAAATTCTTTATGCAGAGAGTTGTGAATGCATGGAATGCGTTGCCAGAGGTGGTGGTGGAAGCAGAGTCATTAGGGACATGCACATGGACAACAGTGAATTGAGGAGTGCGTAGGTTAAGTTATTTTATTTTACATTAGGATTAATTCTCACCACAACATCGTGGGCTGAAGGGCTTGTTCTGTGCTGCCCTTTTATATGTTCTATGTTCTACCTGACCTACATGCACCTAACACCCCCAGGAATGGATGTTTAAGGCCCACCCTGCTACTGCCTGGTTGGGCCTGATCGATCAGGGTGATCGAGGCCTGTTCGATCTATTACTGGAAATTGAAGACCCTCTCAAAAGGGCACGATGACTTCTCAGTATAAGAATCTTCACAACACTACCCTCAGGGACAGTATCTTGAGACCAATCATCAAGAAGAGAAGTCACCCCTGGGATTACAGGGAGAAGACCAGATGATCATCACCACATGGATCAAAGTGATATACAGAGTTAAGGATGTAGGCTTGCTCACTGAGCTGGATGGTCCATTTTCAGACATTTCGTCACCATCCTCAGTGAGCTTCTGGTTGAAGCACTGGTGTTGTCTATTTATGTGTTTCCTTGGGTTGGTGATGTCATTTCCTGTGGTGATGCCATTTTCTATGTTGTTGTCATTTCCTGTTCTTTTTCTCTGGGGTGGTGAATGGGATCCAGGTCGCATGCTTGTTGATAGAGTTCCAGTTGGAATGCCATGCTTCAAGGAGTTCTTGTGTGTGAGTCTGTTGGGCCTGTCTTCGGGTGGATGTGTTGCCCTAGTCAAAGTGGTGTCCTTCCTCATCTGCATGTAAGAATATGTGAGAGTGGGTCATGTCTTTTTGTGGCTAGTAGATGTTCATGTATCCTGGTAGCTAGTTTTCTGTTTGTTTTACAATTTTTGCAAGGTATTTTGTAATTAACATTAGTTTTGCTTGTTGTCTCTATAGGGTCTTTCAAGTTCATTAGCTGCTGTTTTAGTGTGTTGGTGGGTTTATGGGCTACCATGATGCCAAGAGGTCTGATTACTTCTGCAGTTCAATATATGGTCTGTATGTGCTGTTTGAAGTTCCCCATTGGCTGTTCCCTCTACTGCACCATCTGGGAAGGGCAGTTTGTTGTTGTTTTCCTCCTCTTTAGTGAATTTTATGCCAGTCAGGGTATTATTGATGGTCTTGAAGGTTTCCTCTAATTTGTTTTGTTTGGTGATGACAAAGGTGTCATCCACGTAGCAGACCTAAAGTTTGGGGTGGATGGTTGGCAGAGCTGTTTGTTCGAGTCTCTGCATTTCTGCCTCTTTTCAAATCTTCTCAAAGCTCACATACAGAGTTAAAGCACAAGATAGGGGATTAGATTTATACTATAAATTAGGTTGTTGAGTATTGTATTATTACAATATTAATTGTGTTGAATAGATAAATACTATTGTTTGTTACTATTAAGAGTTGACTCGGTTTCTTTGCGAGGTATAAGAATTAAAAAACGCCGTGAGGCAGGCACAACCTCATGATGTCTCATGGCTTCAGGGTAAGGAATCCTTGGACTGATTACCCTCAGCTGATGAATCAGTACTTCTAGATTGTATTTGATTTGATTTAATTTATTGTAGTCACATGTACCTAAGTACAGTGAAAAGTTTTGTTTTGCGAGCAGTACAGGCAGAATATAGCAAACAAGAACATACAGATCATACAGTGCTCCACACTGAACAACACCTTGAGGAACCAGTGTGAATAGGCAGGGCACAAAATGTCCACCACCAAGAATGGCTCAGCAGCAGTGCCACTGATTGACCTGGTTGGGTCCTAAAGGACATAACTGCGGCAACTGGTGAGGGAACCAAGAGGGAGAAACAGACTTGACCTCACCTTTACCAATCTGCCTTGCTGCAGATACATCTGTCCATGACTGTATCGGTAACAGTGACCACCGCACAGTCCTTGTGAAGACAAATGCCTGTCTTCACATTGAGAATACCCTTCACTGTGCTGTGTAACACTCTCACCACTCTAAATGGAACAGACATCAAACAGCTCGACCAACTCAAAACTGGGCATCCAGAAGATGCTGTGTACCATCAACAGCAGCAGAATTGTACTCCAGCTCAATCTGTAATTTAATATCTGCCATATTCCCCACATCAAGTTAGGGGGTTAATGCTCATTTAATGGAGAGCGCAGGAGGACATGCCAGGAGCTGCACCAGGCAGACCTGAAAATGAGGTGTCAATCTGGTGAAGCTACCAAACAGGACTACATGCATGCCAAACAGCATAAGCAATAACTAATAGATGGAGCTAAGCGGTCCCACAACCAAAGGAGAAAGTGAGGACTGCAGATGCTGGAGATCAGAGCTGAAAAATGTGTTGCTGGAAAAGCGCAACAGGTCAGGCAGCATCAAAGGAGCAGGAGAATCGACGTTTCGGGCATAAGCCCTTCTTCTTATGCCCAAAACGTCGATTCTCCTGCTCCTTGGATGCTGCCTGACCTGCTGCACTTTTCCAGCAACACATTTTTCAGCCACTACCAAAGGATCAGATCTAAACTCTACAGTCCTGCCATATCGAGTCAAGAATGTTGGTGGACAATTAAATAACTCACTGGAGGAGGCGGCTCCACAAATCTCCCCATTCTCAATGATGGAAGAGCCCAGCACATCAATGCAAAAAATAAGACCAAAACATTTGCAGCAATCTTCAGCCAGAATTTCCAATTGGATGATTCATCCCATTCCCCAGCATTCCAGATACCAGTCTTCAGCTAATTCAATTCATTCCATGTGAAATCAAAAAATCTGTTGGAGGCATTGGCTGACTACAAAGGACACAGGCCCTGACAAAATTCCAGCAATGTGTTTTTTTAAAGATTAGATTACTTACAGTGTGGAAGCAGGCCCTTCAGCCCAACAAGTCCACACCCGACCCACCCCCCTACATTTACCCCTTCACCTAACGCTGCGGGCAATTTAGCATGGCCAATTCACCTTACCTGCACAATTTTGGACTGTGGGAGGAAACCAGAGCACCTGGAGGAAACCCACACAGACACAAGGAGAATGTGCAAACTCCTCACAGTCAGCCACCTGAGGCGGGAATTGAACTTGCTGTGAGGCAACAGTGCTAACCACTGTGCCATCGTGCCGCCCGTTCTGCTTCAGAACTTGCCACTCCCCTAGCCAAGCTCTTCCAGTGCAGTTAGAATACAGGCATCTGTCTGACTATGTGGGAAATTGGGATATGGGCCGGGCGCTCGTAGGTGGGACTAGATTGGGTTGGGATATCTGGTCGACATGGACGGGTTGGAACGAAGGGTCTGTTTCCATGCTGTACATCTCTATGACTCTATGACTCTCCCAGTACTGACTGTCCGTGCTGACCCTCTGACAATGCAGCAGTCCCTCAGCGCTGCCCCTCTGACAGAGCGGCACTCCCTCAGTAATGACCCTCTAACAGAGCGGCACTCCCTCCATACTGACCCTCCGACAGTGCAGTGGTGATTGATCTAAGTTTATTTCATGTGGAAGAGGCTTCAATGTAAGAAGGACCTACCTCACCTACAATGATCTGACAAAGAATAGGGTCAGGATCATGAGCCATATGACCCAAACAAACAGTTCCATTCACCTGGCCCCTCACAGGTTTCCCATATGTGTATCTGCAAAATATGGAGTCCAAATCTTACACACAGAGTAAATCTCCCACGACACCATTCCTGTCAAACATTCCCAAGCCAGCTACAGAACAGCGTGAGATACAGAACAAAGCTCTCTGTGCACTTTTAAACTGAAAGTAAATGTCCTTCAACACTGTCCCCATCAAACATTCCCAGGACAGGGACAATAGGGGTAGCACAGTGGCTCAGGGATTAGTACTGCTGCCTCACAGCGCCAGGGACCCAGGTTCAATTCCAGCCTCGGGTGAGTGTCTGGGTGGGGTTTTCATATTTTCCCTGTGTCTGCATGGGTTTCCTCCCACAGTCCAAGTATGTGCAGGTTAGGGTAAATAGCCATGGGTAGGTTGGGTGCTTTAGTCAGGGGAAATGTCGGGGAATGGGTCTGGATGAGTTACTCTCTGAGGGTCAGTGTGGACTTGTTGGGTCAAATGGCCTGTTTGCACACTGTGTTGATTCTATGGTCAACATGGGATTAGATGCAGACAAAGTGGCCTCTACCCTGTCCCCATCGAACACTCCCAGAATAGGTACAGCACGGAAACAGATGCATAGTAAAGCCCCATCTAACCTTTCCCCATCGAACACTCCCAGAACAGGATCAAGACCAGTTAAGGTAGAGAGTTGAAGAGAGAGATTTTACCTTCCGCACACTTCAATGTGGATTGTTGAGTCAAAAATTGTGATTTGTTTTGGCATTTTCACCTTCAACTCAGCCGTGGGTAAAACTGAATGAATGAAAAGGTTAGAAATTCAGACTTGCTCAGTCACCACAGTTGAAAATTTAATCGTTACAGTCTGTCAATCATTCCTATTTCTGACAGGGAACTCCGAGATTGGCTCCCAGTCCAACGACAATAGACTTCAAACATTTAATCTATTGTATCAACTCCTTTTTCACCCAAACCCTCCCTCCCTTATCTTCTTTATGACCTCCAGTCCTAACAATAGCTACCTATTTCCTCAGCCTGAACATCTCCCTATCTCTGAACCTCCACCAGCTCCTAGACCCCTCACTATCTCAAACACCTCCTCCAGCCCCTACACTCACTCTATCACTGGGACTTCCTCCAGCCCCTACACACCTCCTTATCTGACTTCCGTTATCCAGTTCCCTACACCCTTCCTGATCTCTGTAGCTTCCTTCAGCCCATATACCATTCCTTATCTTTCTAACCTTCTCCAACTGCCATAACTCTCTTTGTTTCTGTTTACTTTGTCAGTCTCTGGGCTTCCTGAGCTCTCTGCTTCTTCTCTGTCTTATATCTCTTTACCAATAAAAACAGAATTTAGTGGGTAATTGGGAAAGCAAATGGAATGTGAACTTTATTTCAGAGAGAATGGAGTCTCAGAGCCTTCCAGAACCTCAGAAGGAACTTTTCAGACCATAGCTGGAATATTGAGAATGGTTTCCTTAAGGGAAGATATACCAGTGTAGGAGGCAGTCCAGAGAAGGCTGATCCCAGATGTGGAAGACGTCTTATGAGGAGAGGTTGAATATATGGGCCTGTACTTATTGGAATATAAAAGAATGAAAGACAACCTTATTAAAACATACAAGTTTTTGGGGATAACAAAACCAAAGATTTGGAGATGCTGGAAATCTGAATGAATATCAGAAATTGCTGGAGAAACTCAGCAGGTCTGGCAGCATCTGTAGGGAGAACCCAGACTTGCTAAGATTCTTCAGGGACTTGACAAGGTGGATGCAGAGAAGTTATTTCCCCTTGTGGGAGAGTCTAGGACCAGAGGGCATTGTCTCAGAGCAAGGGGTCACCGTTTGAAAACAGAGACAAGGAGCTTCTTTTCTCTGAGGATTGTGAATCTATGGAATTCTTCATAGCAGAGGGTTGGAGAGCTGGGTCATTATGTGTATTGAAGGTTAAATTAGACAGATTTTTAAGTCAATAAGGGAATCAAAGGATAGGGCAAAATTGTGGAGTTGAGGATGATCAGATCAGCTATTATCCCATTGAATGACAGAACAAAGTTAAAAATCACACAACACCAGGTTATAGTCTAACAGGTTTATCTGGAAGCACTAGCTTTTGGAGCGCTGCTCCTTCATCGGGTGGTTGTGGAGTATCAGATCGTAAGACACATAATTCACAGCAAAAGTTTACACTGTGATGTAACTGAAATTATATATTGAAAAAGACCTGGATTGTTTGTTATGTCTCTTCAATTCAATTCAATTCAATTCAATTCAATTCATCTTTTAGAATGATTTCAGTTCTTTCATATGTAAATCCCAGAAATTTCTTAAAGTTACATTCTCAAGTGAACTTGAACAACAGGTGCCATGTTGGCCCAGATAATGCATTGAAGGTGTGAGGTGTCCTGTGTGAGGCTGTCTGTGCCCCAATGTTCAGACTGATTCAAATCCAAGAAAATGGATTTACAGAATCTTATATGGATTCATGTAGTTTTTGAGCAAAAATGTAATTCTGCAAGTACAAATTCAACCCACAAACTTACATGTCATTGTGTGTGCATGAGTGTGCGCAGGGGTTGGGGAGGGGGGAATGAGTGTCTGTGAGAGAGAGCGTGTGTGTGTATAGGTGTGTGAGTGTGAGTGTAAAGGGCTATATGTCTGTGAGAGGGTGCATGTGTGAGTATGGGAGTGTATGTGTGAGTGTATGAGAGGGAGCTTCTATGAGAGAGGGTCTGCGTGAGTATATGGGTCTCCAGGAGTATGTGAGTGTGTGTGTGTGCGTGTCTGTGTCTGTGTGTTTGTGTGTGCATGTCTGTTTTTGTGCGTCTGTGTGTGTCTATGTCTGTGTGTGCATGTCTGTGTTTGTATGTCTGTATATGTCTGTGTCTGTGTGTTTGTGTGTGCATGTCTGTGTTTGTGTGTCTGTGTGTGTGTGTGTGTGTATGTGTGTGAGTGAGAGAGAGAGAGAAAGAGAGAGTGTCTGTGTGAGAGAGAGTGTGTAATGCAGTGGGGTCACCTGCTGTGTGACATGAACCCAAGGTCCCGGTTGAGGCCATACCCATGGGTAATGAACTTAGCTAGGGCCCAAGGTCGAATGTCCCGGACCACTGATGGGTCTCCGACGGGGAGGGAACACTCTGTTGATTGGTGCACCAATCAACCCCACCGCCCCGTGGCCCAACATTTCAACTCCCCCTCCCACTCTGCCAAGGACATGCAAGTCCTAGGCCTCCTCCACCGCTGCTCCCTCACCACCTGATGCCTGGAGGAAGAACGCCTCATCTTCTGCCTCGGAACACTTCAACTCCAGGGTATCAATGTGGACATCACCAGTTTCCTCGTTCCCCCTCCCCTCACCTTACACCAGTTCCAACCTTCCAGCTCAGCACGGTCCTACCTGCCAATCTCCCTTCCCACCTATCCACTGATACACCCTCCCCTCTGACCTATCACCTCCATCCCCACCCCCATTCACCTATTGTACTCTTTGCTACCTTCTCCCCAGCACCCCCCCACCCCCATTTATCTCTCCACCCTGGAGGCTTCCCGCTTCTATTCCTGATGAAGGGCTTTTGCCCGAAACGTCGATTTTCCTGCTCCTTGGATGCTGCCTGACCTGCTGTGCTTTTCCAGCACCACACTAATCTAGACTCTGGTTTCCAGCATCTGCAGTGCTCACTTTTGCCTGATTGTTGCGCGGTATCCGTTCATGTGTTGCTGTAACCTCTGCTTAGTCTCGCCAATGTACCATGCCTCAGGGCATCCTTGCCTAGCATATGAGATAGACAACGTTGGCCAAGTCACATGCATACCTTCCATGTACATGGTGGGAGGTGTTGCAATGTGTAATGGTGGTATGTTGACACTGGGACACATCTTACATCGTCTTTAAACAACCACCAAACCTCAAACAGATTATTGTTCGCAGAAAACTGCCCAGCTTTCAGGACAACACCATACAACCCTGTCACCACACAGATACACATGCTCAAAAACTGCATGAATCCATATAAGATTCTGTAAATATGTTTTTGGATTAGAATAAGTCTGAACATTCGGGTACAGACAGCCTCACACAGGACACCTCACAGCTTCCATGCATTATCTGCGCCAACATGGCAGCTATTGTTAAAGTTCACTTGAGAATGCAACTTTAAGAAAGTTCTGGGGTTTACTTACAATAGAACTGAAACCAACACATCCATTCTAAAAGATGAGAGACTTAACAAACAATCCATGACTTTTGCATTGTATAATTTCAGTTCCATCACACTTTTGCTATAAATTCTGTGTCTTATGATCTTATCCTCCACAACTACCTGATGAAGGAGCAGTGCTCCAAAAGCTAGTGCTTCCAAATAAACTTGTTGAACTATAACCTGGTGTTGTGTGATTTTTAACTTTGTACATTCCAGTCCAACACCGGCATCTCCAAACCATGGCAGGACAGACATGATGGGCTGAATAGCCTTCCATTTTATAGTCTATAGGTTGGCCTGAAATGTCACATCTTTGACTCTGTTTTTGCCCTTTCCTGAGGTAGCTCAGAGTCAAATCTGATTCAAATTCTTTCCCTCAGCAGCACACTATTGATGAATAGAAAAGGGAGTAGAGGTTGTGTTGTTGGAGACCAACATTCTATCTATGCTGTACCGTACTCCTCCACACTGAAATTATGATGGAATTGTCTCGTCTGGTTCTGCATTGCTTCGATCTCATATGTCCCCAGGAGCGGTTCACGCATCAGGTCAAAGGTCATATCCACAATCCCCTGCCGGGGCTCCACATCTCGCCATTGTCCAATCCTGTTTCTCTTCGGGTCCTATCAGAGACCATGGAAAGAGACCGGAACAAAAATATGTTCAATGTTGAAGACTCGAATCACCTACCAGGGACAAAGCATTGTCCATTGGTTACAACATCCTTTCAGCCACGTGACTCAATAAACTTAAATGAGTTTAATAACAGAGGGGTAGGTGGCATTGAGGGGGCAGGGAGGCTGCAGAGGATTTGGACAGGTTTGGAGAGTGGGCAAAGAAGTGGCAGATGGTGTACAATGTGGGAAAGTGTGATACACCTTGGAAGGAAGAATAGAGGCAAAGGCCATTTTCTAAATGGGAAGAAAATTCAGAAATCTGAAGTGCAAAGAGAGTTGACAGTTCTAGTCCAGGATTCTCTCAAGGTAAACTTGCAGGTTGAGTCAGTAGTTAGGAAGGCAAGTACAATGATGGCATTTATTTTGAGAGGGTTTGAATATATCTGAGGCTGTATAATGCTCTGGTCAGACCACATTTGGAGTATTGTGTGCAGCTTTGGGCCTAATATCTCAGGAAGGATGTACTGGCACTGGAACATGTCCAAAGGAGGTCCATAAGAATGGTTTCAGGAATGAAAAGCGTAACATATGAGTAACATTTGAGGACTCTGAATCTATACTCAATGGAGTTTAGAAGGATGAAACATACATTATATTGAATGGCTTGGACAGCGTAGATGTTGGGGAGCTGTTTTCATCTGTAGGAGGGACTATGGACCGAGGGCATAGCCTTAGAGTAAAGGGAAGACGTTTTGGAATGGAGATAAGGAGAAACTTCTTCAGCCAGAGAGTGGTGAATCTGTGGAGTTCATTGCCACAGAAGGCTGTGGAGGCCAGGCCATTGAGTGTATTAAAGACTGAGGTAGAGAGGTGCTTGAGTATCAAGGGGATTAAGGGTTACGGGGAGAAAGTGGGAGAATGAGGTTGAGAAACCTATCAGCCATGATTGAGTGGTGGAGCAGACTCGATGGCCTAATCCCAGCTCCTATGTCTTATGGTCTTATGATTTCTCTTTAGTAAACCCATAGAAATTTACTCTAGTCATAAAAAAGCTCTTCTGAATGCATTGTTAATACATCTTAAGTATTAAATTCCAGCAATTTACCAATTATTGATATATCAGGTTAACAGGTCAGTTATTCTCAGGTTTCCCTCTCTCCTGCCTTCCTTGATCAAACATTGAACATTTGCCAACTTCCAATTTTAAAGATCATGCCCAAATCAGAGAAATTCTAGCCAGCACATCTACTGTCCTTGTGCCTAGTTCTTTTCAAACTCTGTGCTGGAGTTTATCCAACAAATTAGGTAAAGTCAACATGGTTTGACAAAAGTGTGATCCTGTTTAACATAAGGATGTAACTAGTCGCAGCATAGGATCACGAATAGGCCATTCAGCCTATTCAGCCTGTTCCATCATTAAAATAGGTTACAGTGAAGCATTCATCTCAAACCTATTTTCCCCCACCATCTCCATGAACCTGAGAGCCATTAGTCTTCAGAAACAAACTGACAAATTATTGAGTTTTGACAACCTTCTGGGGTAGAAAGTCCCACAGTTTCATTCCCTCTGGATGAAATCATTACTCCCCCAAATGAAATCATTCCATCTCATCTCAGATAAAATGGCCAGCCAGTCCCTACACCCCTCCCGATCTCTGTATGGTCCTCCAGTCACTCCACCTCTTCCAGCATCTGTTATTTCCTCCGGCCCCTACAACCCTCCCTATCTCTGTACAGTCCTCCAGTCCCTACATCCGTCCAAACATCTGCACCCTCCTTCAATCCCTACACCCCTCCCAACATCTGTTTCCTCCTCCAGCCCTTACACCCTTCCCTGTGTCAATAACCTCCTCCAGCCCCTACTCCTCTCCCTATCTCTGCAACCTCCTTCAGCCTCTACACCCCCTCCCTATGTCTGTAACCTCCTCCAGCCCCAACTTCCCTCCCTATCTCTATAACCACCTTCAGCCCCTACACCCCCTCACTATCTCTGTAACCTCCACCAGCCCCTGCACCCCCTCCCTATCTCTGTAACCTCCTCCAGCCTCTACACCCTCCTATTCTCTGTATCCTCCTCCAGCCGCTACACCCTCCCTATCTCTGTAACCCCCTCCAGCCCCTTCACTCCCTCCCTATCTCTGTAACCCCCTCCAGCCCCTACACCCCCTCCCTATCTCTGTAACCCCCTCCAGCCCCTACACCCCCTCCCTATCTCTGTGACCCCCTCCAGCCCCTTCACTCCCTCCCTATCTCTGTGACCCCCTCCAGCCCCTTCACCCCCTCTCTATCTCTGTAACCTCCTCCAGCCCCTACACCCCCTCCCTATCTCTGTAACCCCCTCCAGCCCCTACACCCCCTCCCTATCTCTGTAACCTCCTCTAGCCCCTTCACCCCCTCTCTATCTCTGTAACCCCCTCCAGCCCCTTCACTCCCTCTCTATCTCTGTATCTACCTCCAGCCCCTACACCCTCCCTAGCTCTGTAATCTCCTCCAGCCCCTATATCCTCCTTATCTCTATAACCTCCTCCACCCTCCCTATCTCTGTAACCTCCTCCAGCCCCTTCACCCTCCCTAGCTCTGTAACCTCCTCCAGCCCCTTCACCGTCCCTATCTCTGTAACCTCCTCCAGCCCCTTCACCGTCCCTATCTCTGTAACCTCCTCCAGCCCCTTCACCCTCCCTAGCTCTGTAACCTCCTCCAGCCCCTTCACCGTCCCTAGCTCTGTAACCTCCTCCAGCCCCTTCACCCTCCCTATCTCTGTAACCTCCTCCAGCCCCTACACCCTCCCTAGCTCTGCAATCTCCTCCAGCCCCTATATCCTCCTTATCTCTATAACCCCCTCCACCCTCCCTATCTCTGTAACCTCCTCCAGCCCCTTCACCCTCCCTAGCTCTGTAACCTCCTCCAGCCCCTTCACCCTCCCTAGCTCTGTAACCTCCTCCAGCCCCTACACCCTCCCTATCTCTGTAATCCCCTCCAGCCCCTACACCCCCTCCCTATCTCTGTGACCCCCTCCAGCCCCTTCACCCCCTCCCTATCTCTGTGACCCCCTCCAGCCCCTTCACTCCCTCCCTATCTCTGTAACCCCCTCCAGCCCCTACACCCCCTCCCTATCTCTGTAACCCCCTCCAGCCCCTACACCCCCTCCCTATCTCTGTGACCCCCTCCAGCCCCTTCACTCCCTCCCTATCTCTGTGACCCCCTCCAGCCCCTTCACCCCCTCTCTATCTCTGTAACCTCCTCCAGCCCCTACACCCCCTCCCTATCTCTGTAACCCCCTCCAGCCCCTACACCCCCTCCCTATCTCTGTAACCTCCTCCAGCCCCTACACCCTCCCTAGCTCTGCAATCTCCTCCAGCCCCTATATCCTCCTTATCTCTATAACCCCCTCCACCCTCCCTATCTCTGTAACCTCCTCCAGCCCCTTCACCCTCCCTAGCTCTGTAACCTCCTCCAGCCCCTTCACCCTCCCTAGCTCTGTAACCTCCTCCAGCCCCTTCACCGTCCCTAGCTCTGTAACTTCCTCCAGCCCCTTCACTCCCTCCCTAGCTCTGTATCCTCCTCCAGCCCCTACACCCTCCCTAGCTCTGCAATCTCCTCCAGCCCCTATATCCTCCTTATCTCTATAACCCCCTCCACCCTCCCTATCTCTGTAACCTCCTCCAGCCCCTTCACCCTCCCTAGCTCTGTAACCTCCTCCAGCCCCTTCACCCTCCCTAGCTCTGTAACCTCCTCCAGCCCCTTCACCGTCCCTAGCTCTGTAACTTCCTCCAGCCCCTTCACTCCCTCCCTAGCTCTGTATCCTCCTTCAGCCCCTACATCCCTTCCTCTCTCTGTAATCTCCTCCAACCCTTACACCCCTCCTTCTCTTTGTAATCCCTCCAGCCCCTACACCGCTCCCTATCTATGTAACCTCCTCCGTTCCCCTACAATCCTCCGTCTCTCTGTAATCTCCTCCAGCCCCTACATCACTCCCTATCTCTGTAACCTCCTACATTTCCCTACATCCCTCCCTCACTCTGTAACCCCCTCTAGTCCCTAAACCCCTCACTATCTCTGTAACCCCCTCAAGCCCCTACAACCTTACTCATCCCTGTAATCTTGTTTTTCTTTCATTCATTCACAGGATGAGGGCATTCCTGGCTAGGCCAGCTTTTATTTCCCCTCCCTAATTGCCCAGAGGGCAGTTAAGAGTCATCCACATAGCTGTGGGTCCAGCATCATATGTAGCTTAGACCAGGTCATGATTGCAGTTTCCTTCTCCAGGGGAAATCGGTGAACCAGATGGATTATGATCTGACCACTCACAACGGGTAGTAGAAGCTTAATGTTTTAAATATTGAATTCAGATTTCATGATTCAAACCGAGGTGCCTGGAACATTCTCTGGGTGTTTGGATTAATAGTTCAGCGATAATACCATTTGGCTATCAACTCCTCGAGCCCCTCCATTCCTCTCTATCTCTGGAGCTTCCTCCAGCCCCTACACTCTTCCCATTCTCCATAAGCTTCTCCACGTGCTATACCTCACCTTATCTCTGAGGAAGGGTCAAACTGGACTTCAAACATTAACTCTGTTTCTCTCTCCCATGCTGCTGCAGTGTTGCTATGTTTCCCCAACACTTTCTGTTTGTATTTCAAGTTTCCAGAGCATACAGCTATTACAAGCACAGTTCAAATCGCAATCATGAGTTAATGTAGCAGTATTGGTCATTAGTGTAGGAGCGCTTGAAGGTAGTGTTGGAGATTCAGTAGTTAGTGTTGGAGACACAGTAGTTAATGTGGGAGAGTCAGTCGTCAATGTTGGAGAATCAGTAGTCAGTGTGGGACTATCAGTAGTTGGTGCAAGATTATTAGCAGCTAGTGTGTGATAGTCTCTGACGCAAGTGTAGATGTATTAATAGTTAATGTAGGAGTATTAGTAGCCACTGAAGGAGAATCAATAGTTCACGTTGGTGAATCAGTAATTAGTTAAGAGTATTAGTAGCTAGTATTGGACAGGTGTATTGGTAGCTAATGCAGAAGGACCAGTGGCTAGAGCAATATAATTAATGTAGGAGTAGCAGTCATTAATGTAGGATATTCGGTGGTTATTGTCAGACTATCAAAAGTTAATAAGAACTGTCAGTAATTAGAGTCGGAGAATTGGCAGATGGTATATGAGTTAGGAGATAGTGTAGAAATGTGAGCAGCTCATTTGGTAGGATCAATAGCAAGTGCAGGTGTATTAACAGATCATGTAAGAAAATCTTTAGTCAATGCAGGAATATCAGTAATTTAGGAGTATTAGTAACTAATTAGGGGTCAGTGGGGGAGTGTCAGTGGTCAGTGCGCGTGTGTTGGTAGACAGTGCAGGAGTGTTAGGGGCAGTACCAATCGGAACAATACTCCCTCCTATAGTTACATTCTGCCTTCGGAAGAATGGCCCCCTGGATGTTGGATTGGAGAAGGAATTAATATTTATAGGAAGAATGTTGGGAGGATTGAATACAGTAATGCATTTCATGGATCAATTATATCAGCCAGAATGTTATTGAATGGCGGAGCAGAATGGATGGGCGATTGGCCTCAATGTATTAGCGAG
Source organism: Chiloscyllium punctatum (assembly GCF_047496795.1). Lineage (NCBI taxonomy): Eukaryota > Metazoa > Chordata > Chondrichthyes > Orectolobiformes > Hemiscylliidae > Chiloscyllium > Chiloscyllium punctatum. The sequence continues at coordinate 48,281,289 of NC_092761.1, read as the reverse complement.
CCCGAGGGAGCAGTTCACACTGTGGCCCAGGAATGGGAACATTGGACGTGTTGAGGGGGTGAGGTGGTAGTGTTGGAAAGCAGCCCATGCGCAAAGAGAAGGGCACTACTGAGCAGTGGAGCACATGCGTGAGGCCCCCCCTCCCTCCCGGGGGTTGTCCGTGAGGAGTATTCCCTCCGGGAGTGGAAGGGTCTTGTTAGAAACACACTGCAATGGAGAGATCAGCACGTTCCTTCTAGCAGCTCATCGGGATGTGAGCCTGGGACACAGAGGGGGCTCAGAGACCAGGACTGATTCAGGGTAAGGTCCGGGAGAATCGGGGGCTGTCTGTAAGAGGCCGAGCGGAGCAGAGACTGGTCCCGGAACTTGGAGTGAGCGGCCTGGGGTGTAGAGAGAGGCTTTTCTCGGGCTGTGTGTGGGCCTGCTGAGGGAGGCAGAGTGGGAAGAAGCTGCTGTGGATCATTCTGGTGGTTTTCAGTCCTTTAGACACTGAGGACAATTCATTGTTCAGCTTTTGTACCCACTGTGTGTTGGCATATCTTTATCGAGGTGTATAAAATAATGAGAGGCATGGTTAGGGTAAATACACTCAGTCTTTTTCCCAAGGTTGTTGAATCGAGGATGATAGGACATCAGTTTAAGGTTAGAGGGAAAAGAATAAAAGGCAATCTGAGTGGCAACTTTTTTACACAGAGGGTGGTAAGCACTTGGAATGAGCTGCCAGCAGAAGTGATAGAGGCTGGTACATTAACAACATTTGAAAAGGCATTTGGAGAAATACACGAATAGGAAAGGATTAGAAGTATATGGCAAAAGTGAGGACAGCAAATTAGATTCGTGAGTGTGGTGCTGGAAAAGCACAGCAGGTCAGGCAGCCTCTGAGAAGCAGGAGAATCGACATTTTGGGCAAAAGTCCTTCAACCCTGCAGCTTCTGGGAGACTGTGTTATTAGGGAACTGCAGAGCCAGATGCAAAAAGAATCATCCGAGATACTGAGCATTTCATAGATAAGAGTTTGAGTGAGGTAGGCAGGGTGATCACCAGGAAAAGCTAAGGGAGTCGGCAGAGAGTACAGGAATCTCCTGTGACCATTCCCCTTGAAAACAAGTATACTGTTTTGGATACTGTTGGGTGGGATGACCATTCAGGGGAAAGCAGCAGTGGCCAGGTTGATGGCACAACGACTGGCTCTGGGGCACAGTGGGGAAGGGTAAACATAAATCGAACCTTCGTGATAATAGACTCAATAGTTAGGAGGACAGACAGGAAATACTGTGGCCACAAACAGGAATCCAGGATGATGTGGTGCCTCATAGATGTGAGGGTCCATGATGTCTCAGTGCAACTGCAGAACATTCTAAAGGGGGGGGAGACAGTGCAGCCAGAAGTCATTTTGCACATTGGCAGAATTGACACAGGTAGAAATAGGGATGAGGTCCTATGGAGAGAACAAGGAAAAAAGGGAGAGCTAAGAAAGAAATTAAAAAGCAGGACCTCATTGGTGATAATCTCTGGATTACTTCCAGTGTCATGTGCTAGAGAAGGTAAAAATGAGGATATCGCAGATCGGTGCATGACAAAGTGATTGGTGTGGGGGAAGGGATTCACATTTTTAGATCATTAGGATCTTTTATGGGGTAGAGGTGGTCTGTTCAAGAGGACAAATTGCACCTGAACTGGAGGAGCACTAATGGTGGCCAGGTTTGTTAGTGCTACAAGGGAGAGTTTAAACTAGATTAACAGGGGAGTGGGATCCTCAACAGCAGGGAGGCAAGTGGGAGGCTGAAAGGGGATACACGAATCAAAACTATTAAAGGTGAAGAAACAGGTCAGGCTGGAACATGACAGGAAGCAAGGAATGCCTGCTGGATTAAGTTGCATTTATTTTAATGCAAGACGGCTGACAGATAAGGCTAATGAACACAGAGTATGTATATAGGTATGTGGGATTGGATGATTATAGACATTACAGAAACATGGCTCAGGGATGGACAGGACTGGCAGCTTCATGTGCCAGGGTACAGGTGCTTTAGGTGGGACACAGGTGGTGGAAAGAGGGGAGGGGGGTGTTGCAGTAGTCAGATAAAATATTTCAAGGATCATCCAGTGAGGCATTGTGGGTGGAGCTAAGAAATAAGAAGATGTTATTGGGGTTATACGATCGGCCCCCAAATAGTCAACAGGAATTAGAGGAACAAATATGCAGGGAGACTGGGGACACTTGCAGGTTGTCATAGTAGGTGATTTTAATTTTCATTCCAGTCTGGGTCTTAAGGGATTAGATGAGGGGGAATTTAAGTGCATTCAGGAAAGTTCCCTCAAGCAGTATATAGAGGGTCGTACTTGGGAAGGGGCAAAACTCAACCTACTCTCGGGAAATAAGGCAGGACAGGTGATGGAGGTATCAGTGGGGGACCACTTTGGGATCAGAGACCGTAGTATATAGGTACATGGGACTGGGATATTATAGCCATTATAGAAACATGGCTAAGGGAGGGACAGACTGGCAGCTTACTGTGCCAGGGTACAGGTGCTTTAGGCAGGACATAGGTGGTGGAAAACGGGGAGGGGGAGTTGCATTTTTGATTAAGGCGAGTATCACAGCAGTAGTCAGAGATGAAATAAATCAAAGATCATCCAGTGAGGCTTTGTGTATGGAGCTAAGAAATAAGAAGGGGATGGTTGTACAATCGGCCCCCAAATAGTCAACAGGCGAATTGTGATGGAATCAGACAGGACTTTGTAAAGGTTGATTGGAGTGGTTTGTATGCAGGCAAAGGGATCTTCAGCTACTGGGAGCTGCTAAAAATGAGATTGCTAGAGTTCAAGAACTATATGATCCTGTGAGGGTGAAGGGCAACGTTGGCAGGAATAATGAACACTGGATGATAAGAGATATTGAGGCTTTGACCAGAAAAAAAAGAAGGAAGCATGGCTCAGGTACAAGCAGCTGGAATCAAGGGAATCTCTGGAGGTTTACTGAAGAAGAAAATCAGTAGGGTGAAATGGCCGCACAAGAATGCAATTGTACTAGTGGTGGAGGCTAGTACAACTGTAACATTTAAAAGATGAATAGGAAGGGTTTGGAGGGATATGGGCCAAGCGCTGGCAGGTGGGACTAGATTAGGTTGGGATATCTGGTCGGCACGGACAGGTTGGACCGAAGGGTCTGTTTCTGTGCTGTACATCTCTATGACTCTGATTCTTTGACTGAGAAGACTTTAGCTGTGAACCCAAAGGGGTAATTTAAGTATATTAAAGGAAAAAGAATAACTAGACAGAGAATAGGGCTTCTCAAGGACCAAGTGGACTTGTATGTGGAGAACTGCAAGAAATGGGCGAAGTTCTCAATGAACATTTTTCTTCTATGTTTACCATGGAGAAAGATGTGAAGACTTGGGGAGATTAGTGGTGATATCTTGAGGACAGTCCATATCACAACAGAGGTGGTGTTGGATGTATTACAATGTATGAAGGTGGATAAAACTGGTCCTTACCAAATGTATCCATGAACAGTGCAAGAGGCGAGACAAGAAATTGGGTGGGCCCTAACTGATATTTTTGCATCATTGTTAGCCACGGGTGAAGTCCCGGAAGACTGGAGGGTAGGAAATGTTGTGTCCTTATACAAAAATGGCTGCAAAGAAAAGCCGAGGACCAGTCAGCTTAAAATATGAGAGGATTCTGAGGCTCTGTGGGTGGAGCTAAGAAAAAGAAGGAGATTGTGACTTGCATTTGGAAAGAAATAGTTTGATGAGTAGTAGTCAGCATTACTTTGTGAGTGGGAGATCATGCCTCACAAATTTGTTAGAGTTGAAGTGACCAGGAAGGTTGATGAGGGCAGGATGGTAAAAGCGTCTGTAAGGCCTTTGATAAGGTTCCACATGGTCGGGTGCTCTAGAAGGTTAGATTGAGTGGAATCCAGGGGAAGCTGGCAAATTGGATAGACGGTTGGCTTGATGGTAGGAAGCAGAGAGTAATAGTGGAAGGATGCTTGTCAGACTGGAGGCCTGTGACTCATGGAGTGCCTCAGGGGTCAGCGCTGGACCCATTGGTGTTTGTTGTCTCTATCAATAATTTGTATGAATACGTACAAGGCATGATTAGTAAGTTTGCAGATGACACTAAAATAGGCAGTATTGTGAATAGTGAGGAAGGTTATCAGAAATTAAATCAGGACCTTAACCAGCTGGAGAAGTGGGCTGAGAAATTGCAAATGGAGTTTACTGTAGATAAGTGTGAAGTCTTACATTTCAGCAAGTCAAATCAAAGTAGGAGTTTCATGGCGAAGGAGTATAGTGAAACAGAGGTACCTTTGAGTTCAGATTCACTGTTCTATGAAAGGGCAATGAAGATGGCTTTTGGCACACTGGCCTTCAGCAGTCAGGGCATTGAGTGTAGATGTTGGGAAGTTATGTTGCAGGTTTACAGGATGTTGGTGAGTGCACACTTGGAGTATTGCGTTCAGTTTTAGTTACCATGTTATAGCAAGGATGTTCTTAAACTGGCAAGAGTGCAAAGTAATTTACTAGAATGTTGCCTGCATTGGTCTGAGTAATAGGGAAAGGTTGAACAAGCGAGGATTCCTTTCTTAGAGCGTAGGGGACTGGGAGAGTACGTTTGTCGAGGTGTATTAAGATCATGAGAGGCATGGATAGGGTAAATGTACTCAGTCCTTTTCCCAGGGTTGGTGAATCGAGGAGTAGAGGGCATCCGTTAGAGGGGAAAGAATAAATGGGAACTTTTTTACACAGTGGTGTTATGCATAAAGAATAAGCTGCCAGTGGCAGTGTTTGAGGTGGTATGTTAATGGCGTTTAAAAGGCATTTGCACAAATCCTTGGATAGGAAAGGTTTAGAAGGGTATTGGCCAAGTGCAGGGAAATGGGGTGGATGTACATTTTGATCACCATGGACCAGTTTGGGCCAAAGGGCCTGTCTCCATAGAATAGAATAGAATATAATCCCCACAGTGAGGAAACAGGCCATTTGGCCCAAAACATCCACACCAACCCAGTGTGAAGCGTAACCCACCCGGATCCATGACTCTACATTTATTGACACATTGACCTCATTGACACATCCCTGAACACTGTGGGCAATTTAGCACAGCCAATTCTTGTGACCAATTCATGTGCATCTTTGGACATGCTGGAGGATCTTTGGCTCTATGATTCTGATGCACACTGTCCCCAGAGACGTTATAACTTCGAACATCTGCATTGCATCAACTGACAGGTATAGTTTGAAAACCACTCACATATTCACAGAGTAGATTCTGACAGTAAAACTTGATACCTACACTTAGATAGAGACAGAGCAGAAGCTGGCAGGCATAGACTGAAAACTGCATTGTCAGACACACAGACCAGAAACTGACAGGGAGAGACTGGTAAACAGAATCAAACATTGACATATCAGAGACTGGTAGGTACAAATGTACAGTTTCACATAGCAGAAACTGACAGGTTCAGATTGATAACTACATTCAGAAATTGACTGGCACAGAAATTGATGTGCACTCAGATATTCACATGGCAAAAGCTAACATAGACATAAAGACATATCTACGTCCCAGAAACAGACAAGGACTGACTGCAGTGTGAATATGAATATTTCCCCTCCCCCCACCTTATCCCAGTCACAAGCTTCCAACTCGGAAGCACCCTGTTGACCTGTCCATCTTCCTTCCCACCTATCTGCTCCACCCACCTTTCACCCACACCTTCATCTGCCAATTACATTCCCAGCTACCTACCCCCAGCCCCATACCCCTCTCATTTATCTCTCAGCACCCCCTACTCCACCCACACGCCTCATTCCTGATGAAGGGCTTATGTCTGAAACGCCTATTCTCTTGCTCCTTGGATGCTGCCTGACCTGCTGTACTTTTCCAGCACCACACTCTTGACTCTGATCTCCTGCATCTGCAGTCCTCGCTTTCTCCTGAATATGTAAATGTACATCTCAATCAGTCTCTGTCAGTTTCTAATATGTGGCCATGTGAGTCTTGTTATCAATGTGTACCTGTCAGTCTCTGCTGTGTGAATATGCCAGTATGTTTCCTATAGAGAGGACAAATTGATAATTGCATTTATTCACACACATTCACAAAGCATATATTGACAGGCACAATTGGATAACCAGGCTCTCTCATTCACCAAGTGTGAACTACTGAAACTCAATTCCATACAGCCACTTGTTTTGGGTAATCACAATCATGAAGCAGTACAAGTGTTGGTTAGGTTCTGGATCTCGCTTAACAGTATGGATTTTTTTTTAAAGTCCCTGGACAAAAAGCAGCTCAGGGAAGGCTAGAATCGAACCTATGTTTCTGTTCAAATTGCTAGCTATAAATAAACAATCATAATGATTATTAACTGAATGCTACATTGATCAGTTGGATATTCCAAGACTTAGGTGATATTGACAACTCTTCTGTCTTCCTCCAGGCAAATACTTGAAGAATGAAGACAATGTCATATTTCTTTGATACAAAGCCAAATGTGACCAGCACCTTCTAACAAACAGCAGGTCTGTTACAACTGCCAGAGTGGAGAATGTCCTTTCCACTGTCACAGGATCCTGATTAGCTGGGCAAGTGGACTGAGAAAAGGCAAATGGAGTTTAAAATTGATCAGTGTGATGTGTTGGGTTTTGGAATGTCAGACCAAGGTAGGAGATTCATGGTGAATGGTAGGGCCTTAAACAGTGTAGTGGATCAGAGGGACATTGGAGTACAGGTGCATTGTTCTCTGAAAGTGGAGTCACAGGTAGACAGGACAGTGAAGAAGGCTTTTGGCACACTGGCCTTCATCAGTCAAGGCATTTAGAAGTTAGAAAGTCATGTTGCAGTTATACAGGAGATGGGTGAGGCTGCACTCAGGGTTCAGTTTTGGTCACCTTGCTAAAGGAAGGATGTTATTAAGCTTGATAGAGTGCAAAAGAAATTTGCCAGGACTCAAGGGACTGAGTTATAGGGAGAGGTTAGACAAGCTAGGACTTTTTTCTTCAGAGTGTAAGAGACTGAGGGGAGGGGTTCTTATGGAAGTGTTTAAGATCATGAGAGGCATGAATAGGGTATATAGCCTCAGTCTTTTTCCCAGGTTTGGGGAATCAAAAGTGAGAGGGCATCAGTATAAGGTGAGAGGGGAAAGAGCCTGAAGGGCAACATTTTTACAGAGAATGAGCTGCCAGTGGAAGTGATTGAGTTGGGTACATTAACATTTAAAAGACATTTGGACAAGTAAGTGGATAGGAAAGGTTCAGAAGGATTTGGGCCAAATTGCAGGGAAATGGGGTTAGTGTGGATGCATGTTTTGGTTGGCATGGGTTAGTTTGGGGTGAAGGGCCTGTCTCCATGCTGTAGGACCCTATGCAGAGGAAAAGGATATCAAACTGATGACCAGACCTTGATGTCACAACTCCCAATGAGACTCTTCATTATCACAGTTACAAAGATCCATTGTGTTTCCCTATTTTACTCTGAAAAACAACACAGATTTCTTTCTTTTGCAATATGTTGCGCACTCACTTGATTAAGAATGTTTTTGGCAATAACACCGAAAGGACTTAAGCTATTTCCCGTTCACAACAGGAGACGTGAATTGACAACTGTCTCCTCTCCCACTTTGTTAACTGGTTTTCCACTTTACAAGGAGCATTTAAACTGACTGACATTGGTTAACCAAGAGTGGGTATCCTTCTTGTATCATAACAACTGCTCCTTTAAAAAGACATAACATAAAGATAAAATCAGGGCATTTGCACAACAAATTTGTTCTCAATATTAAAATTTAGTTTCCAAATCCTTTACAAAACAATATGGCTCTTCTCTGTTGACAGTCGGTTGAATATGAGCAGAATTTAGAAGGACGATAAACTGAATCCCACAGTGCCATCGAATAGCACATAATGACAGGTAGAGAATTAATTCCCAAGTGCACAAACTGTACAAGCAAATGGGACAAACAAAATTAATTCTGCATTCGCATAGAAGGTCAAACAGTTATAGACTGTGCCAATTATTCTCCTGATGATGATTTCTTGGCACAACAAGACAACATTGGGCACAGAATAATGTGAAAATACTGCCAGGTGAAATGAGGAAAAGTGAAAATCGAAAAAGAAAATAGAAGTAAGTATGCCAAATCTCTTCTTTACTTGGATGACTGTGGTCAGTCAGTCACAATGCTGTTGATTTGCTCATTGCACTTTCCCTTTGATACTAACATAGAAAATTAACAGCTACCAGCTGTTTTGTATGTTTCTATTTTCTTTTTGTACCAAAAAAGTCACATGCCACATATTCACAGGGTTGTGAGAGCTAACCTTTTATTAGAAGTGTTAAACAGGACAGGGTGTGAGTGAAATATATATCAGTCATCGTACATGAGTGAACGTCCTATATGTTTTACATGCATGCTCTCACCTTGGTCAGAAGGTTAAAGTTCCCTTGTTCACTGCAAGAAAAAATACTGAACCTATTGCATGATGCTGAAGGAATTCCAGTAAAGTACCCCAAGATCTAAATTGAATTCCAGATTAATTACTCCAAATATCTCACCATGATTTCAATTGGTGATTGAACAAATGTATCAATTCTCTTTTGTTACTGGAGGAGCTAGATAGCAGGTTAAGTTTCAGATTGAAACAAATGTTGCAATTTAATTTGTTTCCATACAAGTACAAATTCAAAAGCAGTACACATCTCATCCAAAATGACTGAAATGAGACTGTTGTTAAATTGATTACTAGCATGCATGAAAAAAAGGCACAGAAGCCTCCTCCATTCAAACAGAAATACAGATAACATTGGATACAGAATGAAGAAACTCTCAAATTGTGTAAATTTTTGCAAATATATAAATTCAAAATACACATTCAGACCAGATACTGACCAATCCAAAATAATACTTACAATCATAAACTGTAGCATAGACTTAACGTTGTGGAAATTATCCATACTGCATATACATTGTCAGACACTAATAAGGAGCAAACACATTCATTTGCATTTAGAAGGCCCGAAAGTAAATTGAGTATTTTAAATTGATGCAAACTGGTATCACAAGAGAAAATTCATTCTCTCGCAGCCAGTGTGTGCTGAAAGGAAAATAATGAATCCTTGCCTCAGAAGCATTTTCAGAATTGGATGGTTGGAAATTGACTCTCAAAATCACTGTACACAGCAGTGGAGGTGAGTGTTAAATATTAGATTTTTACAATGCCCAGCATCGATAGGTAAAGACTACTCCACACGCATAACATAAATAAAAAACTGAGACTGAATGCAACAAAATTAAGCCTCATGGAAAAGAGACAAGTTAGAGCAAAACTATTCTGTCAATTACACGGTTCCGTGTATATCTGTAAAGTTTATGCTCTGCTCAGATGCACAAACAACAAAATCGAAGGAGCATGAGATCCATAGTCTCAACCTGAGACTGTTGTGTGCATATCAAAACTAGTACTCTAGTTATTCAAAGATGGATGGCTGAAGAACTAATGTCAAATTGGCATTAACATATTGCTACTGACAGTGAGTGGATGAAGGTGACATTCCCAAAAACTGTTGGAAACTGCTGTGCAGAATGGATGCAGAAGAGAATGTCCTAGTGCATACTCGGTGGCCTTCTATGCTCTATCAATTCTGATTCTGGTGATAAAGGACACTACGATCTGTTGTCCAGTGAATCGGGATAAAATTATCTTCTAGAAATGGACAGACTGATGCAGAATAAAATTCTCTTTCACAAATAAACACTAACAATATCTGAGTTTTACATAAAACTATAAGTCTCAGTGATACTACAGAAACCACCGCCTGCCCCCCCCCCCCCCCGCCCCTTCCCCCTCCCCAAAAAAGAAATCCCACCCAGAAAGACAGAACCAGACTCTGGTACATCCACATTCTCCTGTCATGAAGCCTCCACCACCAGCTCCCCACCCCCATCCACCCTGGAGACTGACAGTCAATTCTTAAATGACAAAATGCACAAGAGATCAAGACCCAGTCTCATAAGCCTAATAAATGCTGTCACAGAATGAATTCAACAGTAACAGAGAACATTAGTGTCTGGCAGAGAATTAGGTTAACCTGATAGAGATGAGTAGAAACAGATAAGTACGGACTGATACCAATATTCACTCACTTGTGTTGCAGTAATAGACAAAATAAAGATTGGTGATGATACTGACATGCATGGATACAAGTCAATAAATACACACACACTTACATCAAGCAGGAACTGACAAGTATATATTAATACCTAAATTCACGGATTGATGTACAGATTGAAAAAGTGGAGGTATAAAATAGCAGAAATGGACAGGCACAGATGGATACCTGCACTCCCATATTCACATAGTAGAATCTGAGAGGTACAGGTTGAAACTGCCGTCAAACATTTGTATTGTAGTAACAATCAGGGACAGATAAATAGCAATACTGTCATTCATATGTCTGAAACTGACCGTAACAATTTGAAAGCTATATTCTCCTATTCACAGAGCAGAAACTCAATGGTATATATTGATAACTATGTTCACACATTCACTTCGCAGAAACAGAAGGTGCAGGTAAATAACTCCAGTTTCATATTCACAAATCAGAAACAGTCAGTTGCAGATTGATGATTGCAGAAACTGACAGGAATGGATTGAAATTAAATTCACATATACACATTCAAAACAGACAGGTACAGATAAATAACTAGACTTGCACATTCACACAGGAGAAACTGACAGGTAAAGATTGATAACTACCCTCAGGTATTCAACAAGCTGAAACTTTTTCATCGGCCGTGGATGTTGTGCCAACTTTTTATCCTACTCTGAAGATCCAACTAACCTCCATATCCTTCCTTTTACTATTTTCCATGTGCCCATCCAAGACTTGTTTAAATGGCCCTAATGTGTCTGACTCTACTACCACTGATCACAGTGCATTCCATGTATCCATGACTCTCTGTGTAAAGAAGCGACCTTAGACATCTCCCCTAAACTTTTCTCCAATCACCTTAAAATTATGTATCCTTGTGATTGCCATTTCTGCCCTCGGAAAACATATCTGTCTATTCATTCTATCTATGTCTCTCATCATGTTATACACCTCTATCAAGTCACCTCTCACCCTTCTTTGCTCCAATAGGAAAAGCCCTCGGCCCTCAACCTTTCTTCATAAGACATGCCCTCCAGTCCAGGCATCATCCTGGTAAATTTGCTCGGCATGCTCCCTAAAGCTTCTATATCCTTCGTATAATGAGGCGATCAGAACTGAGCTGAACAAAATATTCCAAGTGTGGTCTAATCAGAGCTGTATAGAGCTGCAGCATAACCTCACGGATCTTAAACGCAATCCCCCTACAAGCCAACACACCATACACTTTCTTAACAACCCCAGCAAATTGGGTGGCAACTTCAAGGGATCCATGGACTTGGAACCCAAGATCCCTCTGTTCCTCCACACTGCCAAGAATTCTGCCTTTTACCCTGTAATCTGCATTCAAATTCATGTGTAAAATGAATAAAAGAACAAAGAAAATTACAGCACAGGAACAGGCCCTTTGGCCCTCCAAGCCTGCGCTGATCCAAGTCCTCTATCTAAACCTGTCACCTATTTTCTAAGGATCTGTATCCCTTTGCTCCCTGCCAATTCATGATTCTGTCTAGACACATATTAAATAATACTACCATGCCTGCCTCTTCCACTGACAATGCATTCCAGACATTCACCACCCTCTGCGTAAACAACCTGCCACACCGATCTCCCTTAAACCCTACTCCTCTCAACTTGAACTCGTGACCGCAAGCAATTGAGTCCCCCACTCTGAGTAAAAGCTTTTGCTGTCCATTCTAAGTATTCTTATGATTTTGCAGATCTCAATCAGGTCCCCCCTCAACCTCTGTCTTTCTAATAAAAATAATCTGAATCTACTCAACTTCTCTTCATAGCTAGTGCCCTCCATTACAGGCAACATCCTGGTGAACCTCCTTTGCACCTTCTCCAAAGCATCCATGTCCTTTTGGTAATGTACCGACCAGAACTGTACACAGTATTCCAAATGTGGCCAAACCAAAGTCTTATACATCTGTAACATGACCTGCCAACTCTTGTACTTTATACCTTGTATGATGAAGGAAAGCATGCCATATGTGTTCTTGACCACTCTATTGACCTGCATTGCCACCTTCTGGGGACAATGGACCTTAACACCCAGATCTCGCGACACAACTTTTCCCAAGGCTTTTCCATTACTACCTAGTTCGCACTTGAATTGGATCTTGTGAAATGCATCACCTTTCATTTGCTCGGATTGAACTCCATCTGCCATTTCTGTGCCAACTCTCCAACCTGGCTATATTCTGCTATGTTCTCTGACATTCCCCTTCACTATCTACTACTCCAACAATCCACGTGTCATCTGCAAACTTGCTAATCAGACCATCTATTCCTTCCTCCAAATCATTCATGTATATCACAAACAACAGTGTCCCAGAATAGGTCCCTTTGAAACACCACTGGTCACAGTTCTCCATTTTGAGAAACTCCATTCCCCTATGATTCTCTGTCTCCTGTGTCCAGCCAGTTCTCTATTCATCTAGCTAGTACACCCTGGACTCCATGCGACTTCACTTTCTCCATCAGGTTACCATGGGGAACCTTCCGTTACTGAAGTCCATGTAGTGTACGCCTACAGCTCTTCCCTAATCAATGACCTTTGTCACTTCCTCAAATAATTCTACTAAGTTGGTAAGACATGACCTTCCCTGCACACAACCATGTTGCCTGTCGCTGATAAGCCCATTTTCTTCCAAATGGGAATAGATCCTACGCCTCAATATCCTCTCCAACAGCTTCCCTACCCCTAACGTCAGTCTCACTGGTCTATAATTAGCTGGATTATCCCTGCTACGCTTCCTAAACAAGGGAACAAATTAACAGTTCTCCAGTCATTGGGGACATCACCAGTATTCAAGGCTGCTGGAAAGATATCTGTTAAGGCCCCAGCTATTTCCCCTCTCAGTTCCCTCAGTAACTTCAGATAGATCTCATCTGGACCTGGGGACTTGTCCACCTTAATGCCTTTTAGAATACCCAACACTTCCTTTCTCCTTATGCTGACTTGACCTAGAGTAATCAAACATCTACCTCAATCCTCAACATCTGTCATGTCCCTCTCCTTGGTGAATACCAATGCAAAGCACTTGTTAAGAATCTCACTCATTTTCTCTGACTCCATGCATAACTTAGCTCCATTGTCCTTGAGTGGACTAACCCTTTCTCTAGATATCCTCTTGCTTCTGGGATTTTCCTTAACCTTGTTTGCTAAAGGTATTTCATGACCCCTTTTAACCCTCTTAATTCAGATTGATCCTACTTTCTCGATATTCTTCCAAAGCTTTGTCTGGTGTCAGTCAACTAGACCTTATGTATGCTTCCTATTTCCTCTGAGCTAGTCTCACACTTTCACCTGTCATCCATGGTTCACCAATCTTGCCACTTCTATCCCTCATTTTCGCAGAGGCATGTCTGTCCTGCACACTAATCAGCCTCTCTTTAAAAGCCTCCCACATATCAAATGTGGATTTACCTTCAAAGAGTTGCTCCCAATCCACATTCCCCTGCTCCTGCCAAATTTTGGTATATTTTGCCTTCCCCCAATTTAGAACTCTTCCTTTTGGACCTCTCTCGTCTTTGTCCATGAGTATTCTAACACTTGTGGAATTGTGATCAATATTCCCAAAGTCAGCCCCTGCAGAAACTTCAACCACCTGACTGGTCTCAACACCAGGTGCAGTATGGACCCTTCCCGAGTTGGACTATTTACATACTGCTCTAGAAAACTCTCCTGGATGCTCCTTACAAATTCTGTTCCATCTGGACCTCTAACACTTAGTGAATCCCAGTCAATGTTGGAAAATTAAAATGTCCTATCATTACCACGCTGCTGCTACATCTTTCCATAATCTGTTGACATATTTGCACTTCTATTGCATGCTCATTGTTGGGACATCTGTACTGCAGCCCCAACATTGTTACCACATCCTTTCTATTTCTGAGCTCTGGCCATGTTGCCTCACTATTTAGTGCCCTCCTTCAGAACAGCTGTGATATCCTCTCTGACCATTAATGCAACTCCTCTAGCTCTTTTAGCTCCATCTCTATCCTGCCTTAAGCATTGATACCCTGGGATATTTAGTTGCCAATCATGCCCTTTCCACAACCAAATCTCAGTGATAACAATAACATCATGCTCCCTGGTACCACTCCAAGCCCTAAGTTCATCTGCCTTAACTACTACACTTCTCACATTAAAATAAATGCACTTCAGACCAACAGTTCCTTTGCATTCATTTTCTGCTCCTACCTACTCTTCTCCATGAGCATGTTGACAGGCCTTAGTTACTACCTCCTTACTGTCCACTAACCTCCACATTTGGTTTACATCCCCCTGCCACATTAGGTTAAACCCTCCTCAACAGCATTAGCAAAAGCACCCCCAAGGACATTGGTTCCAGTCCAGCCCAGGTGTAGACTATCCAATTTGTAATAGTCCCACCATTCCAGAGCCGCTGACAATGTCCCAAGGATCAGACAGAGCTCTAGAAGTGTACAAGGTGGCCAGGAAGGAACTGAAGAATGGATTCAGAAGAGCTGGAAGGGGACATGAAAAAGCTTTAGCAGGTAGGATTAACAATAGAAAACTCCCAATAAAGTGATTACTCCTTTTCTGTTTCTGGCTTCTATCCATACTGACTCTGTAGACAAGCCCTCCTCAATGTCTCCCTTTCTGTAGCTGTGATACTGTCCTGATTAGCAATGCCATTTCCCCAACTGTTTTACCTCCCCCCATTCCTTCTGAACCAGCTAAACTCTGCAACATCCATCAACCATTCCTGTTCCTGTGCTATCCAAGTCTCCGTAATGGCCACAACATCACAGAACACGGATCAGTACTTGGAACTGAGTTCACCAGCCTTATACCTGATACTTCTTGCATTAATATAGACACAGTTCAACCCATCACACTGAATGCAAATTTGCCCTATCAACTGTCTATCCCTACTCACAGACATTGTACACGTTGTCGCTGGCCATACACAAGCTATCCATCCTCTGATCCATATTCCAGTTCTCAACCCCATCCAAACTAGTTTAATTCCTCCCGAAGTGCTCCAGCAAATCTCTCACCCAGTATATTGGTACCCCTCCTGTTCAGGAGCAACCTGTCCTCTTTGTACAGGACCCACCTTCCCCGGAAGATATCCCAATGATCCACATTTCCAAAGCTCTCCCTCCTATATCAACCCTGCAGTCAGGTGTTCATCTGCATTTGGTCTCTGTTCCTAACCTCGCTATTCCATGGCAATAGTAGCAATCTGTGTCATTGGTACCAATGTGTACAACAACTTCTGCCTGCTCTCCCTCATGCTTAAGAATCCTGTAGATTCAAACCAAGATATTTCTGACCCCAGAATGCAGGAAGCAGCATACCATCAGGGAGTCTCATTTGCAGGTTTGGTGCAATTATCGCAGGTGACGTTAGCAGGGACATTAGTGGCAAGCCTTACATCCCACATTCTGCAAGAAGAGCATGCAGCTGACCTATCCTCCATCCTCTCTGCTGTAAATTGTCAGAAACTGACAGATAAAATTGATAACTATCTCACATATGGGCATCACAAAAACTGATAGGCATAGGTTGAAACCTTACTCTCATATTCACATAGCAGAAACTGGCAGGTAGAAACTCATAATGACAGTGACATTTAAATTGCAGAAACTAATCATTGCACTCAAATAATCACATACCAGGAAATGACAGGTACACATCACTAATCACACTCATATTTGCAAGACAGAAACTGATGGGTACAGTTTGATAACTATAGGAGAAACTCATTAATAGACTGATGATTTCAAAAAAACATTCACTAAGCAGTAACTGACAGCTTTGGATTGGTAACTACACTCATACATTTGCACAGCAGAAAAAGAAATGTACAGATTGATAACTACACTTCCATTTTTGCATTTCTGTGACAGGAACAGTTTGATAACAAACTTCACACACTCACAAAGCCAATGCTGCCAGATACAGATCAGTAACTATGTTAACGTATACACAGCCAAATTGAAAGCTGCACTCTCAGGCTCATCAAGCAGAAACTGATAGGCAAAAATTGTAACCGATATATTCATGTTCATGGAGGAGAACCTGAAAAGCACAGACAGATAACTACAGTCATAAATTTGCAGTGCAGTAACAGACAGGGACACTTTGATGATGACACACGTTCACATGACAGAAACTGACATATGCAGATCAATAACTATATTCATACAATGATTTGGCACAAACCGACAGAGATACTTATAATCACACACATTCACACACAGTAAAATCTGACAGGTACAGCTTGATAAATGTCTTCACGTTCAAAAACCAGAAACTGGCATGTGTAGACTAATAACTAGAGTTCAAAGTCTGTGAGAAGATTTGTAGCTCGGGTGCTCGTTGTTGTGGTTCTGTTCGCCGAGCTGGGAATTTGTGTTGCAGATATTTCGTCCCCTGTCTAGGTGACATCCTCAGTGCTTGGGAGCCTCCTGTGAAGCGCTTCTGTGATCTTTCCTCTGGCATTTGTAGTGGTTTGAATCTGCCGCTTCCGGTTGTCAGTTCCAGCTGTCCACTGCAGTGGCCGGTATATTGGGTCCAGGTCGATGTGCTTATTGATTGAATCTGTGGAAAGTGCCATGCCTCTAGGAATTCCCTGGCTGTTCTCTGTTTGGCTTGTCCTCTAATAGTAGTGTTGTCCCAGTCGAATTCATGTTGCTTGTCATCTGCGTGTGTGGCTACTAAGGATAGCTGGTCGTGTCGTTTCGTGGCTAGTTGGTGTTCATGGATGCGGATCGTTAGCTGTCTTCCTGTTTGTCCTATGTAGTGTTTTGTGCAGTCCTTGCATGGGATTTTGTACACTACATTGGTTTTGCTCATGCTGGGTATTGGGTCTTTCGTTCTGGTGGGTTGTTGTCTGAGGGTGGCTGTTAGTTTGTGTGCTGGTATGAGTCCTAGTGGTCGCAGTAGTCTAGCTGTCAGTTTGGAAATACTCTTGATGTATAGAAGTGTGGCTAGTCCTTAGGGTTGCGGCATGTCCTCATTCCGTTGTCTTTCCCTTAGGCATCTGTTGATGAAATTGTGGGGGTATCCGTTTTTGGCGAATACATTGTATAGGTGTTCTTCTTCCTCTTTTTGCAGCTCTGGTGTACTGCAGTGTGTTGTGGCCCTTTTGAATAGTGTCTTGATGCAACTTCTTTTGTGTGTATTGGGGTGGTTGTTTTCGTAGTTCAGGACTTGGTCTGTGTGTGTGGCTTTCCTGTATACCTTTGTGGTGAATTCTCCGTTCGGTGTTCTCTGTACCATCACGTCTAGGAATGGGAGTTGGTTGTCCTTTTCTTCCTCTCTAGTGAATCGGATTCCTGTGAGTGTGGCGTTGATGATCCGGTGTGTATGCCCAGTCGGATCACACAGAGGTCAGTTTCTGGGCCCTTGCTGTTTATGGTTTTATCCATGATTGGATGTGAACATTTGCAAGAGAATATAGATGGGCTGCTCAGATGGCAAATGGTATTGAAACCAGATAAATGTGAGGTGATGTACTTGGGCAGGATAAACAAGGCACGAGAATACATGATGAGTGGTGGGACCCTGGGAAACACCTGAGGATCAGAGGGACCTTGGTGTGCACTGACACTGATCTGTTAAGGGGTCAGAGAGGAGGATAAAGTGGTTAAGAAGGCAGGTGGGATATTTGCCTTGATTAGCCAAGGCATAGAGTTTAAGAGCAGGGAGGTTATGTCAGAATCATAGAAAGCCTTGGTTGGGCCACAACAATAGAGTATAGTGCGCAGTTCTGGAACCCATGTTATAGGAATGATGTGAAAGCATGGGAAAGGGTGCATGAAAGATTGAATGGGATATTCTAAAGAAGGGTCACTAGACACAAAATATTAACTCAGTTTTCTAGACCTGCTGAATTTGCCTAGCAATGTCTGTATTTGTTTACCAGGATATTGCTTAGGCTGGAGCATTTAAGTTATTCAGACAAATTGGACATACTGGGATTGCTTTGTTTAGATTAGAGGAGGTTGAGAGGGATATGATCGATGCATATAATTATAAGGGTCATAGAGAGGGTAGACAGGAAGAAATGGGTCTCCTTGATGGAGGGATGAATGACCAGGGGACTGAAGATAAGGGGCAGAAGATTTGAGGAGATGTGAGGGAAAGACTTTTTCACATTGAGAGTAGTTGGAATTTAAAAGGATGTTACCAAGACAGGAGGGTTTGGGTTATAAGGAGAGGCTGGATAGTCAGACATATACTGAATGGAAACACGGGACTTTTATTCTTTGGAGTGTCAGAGGCTGATGGGTGACCTTATAGAGGTTTATAAAATCATTAGGGTTATGGATATGGTGAAGAGGCAAAGTCTTTTTCCCAGGGTAGCAGAGTCCAAAACTAGAGGGCAGAGGTTTAAGGTAAGAGGAAAAGATTTAAAAGGCTTAAATTTGAAAGAGATGCAACTTTTTCACACAAAGGGTGGTGTATATTTGAAATGAGCTGCCAGAGGAAGTGATAGAGGCTGGTACAATTACAACATTTAAAATGCAGCTGGATGGATACATAAATAGGAAGGGTTTAAGGGGTTATTGGCCAAGTGCTGGTAAATGGGACTTGGTCAGATTCGAATGTCTAGTTGGCACAGACAGGTTGGACCGAAGGGTCTGTTTCCATGCTTTATGACTCTTGACTCGATGATTTCAGGAATCCATCACTCACAGGGATTGTCCTATTATTGGGTCACTAAGGCTGCAAGGCTTCTCTTTGATGTTTTCCTGTGAAATCCCAGAACTGAAACATTCTAATGGGACAGAAACTTAGTATCTCTGTGATAATATATTTTCCCAAACAAATAATAATGATACAACTTTAAAATTTCCCTGAGAATCCGAAACAGTATAAAATAGTGTCCCTGAGTACATTAATACTGTGTTGTGAGATTTTGGCTTCAAGACCCAGGAACAGATCCTTCATATGCAAAATGCTGGAATAGTTTACCATTGTTGATAAAGTATATTACATTATTATTGCTGCTGTTAAGTCATTTTTGGTAAGTCATTTTTAAAAATTTGTCAACCACATTGCTGGGGTATGGAGTCAGACCAGGTAAGATTAGATTAGATTACTTACAGTGTGGAAACAGGCCCTTTGGCCCAACAAGTCCACACCGACCCGCCGAAACGCAACCCACTCATACCCCTATATTTACCCCTTACCTAACACTACGGGCAATTTAGCATGGCCAATTCACCTGACCTGCACATCTTTGGACTGTGGGAGGAAACCGGAGTACCCGGAGGAAACCCACGCAGACACGGGGAGAATGTGCAAACTCCACACAGTCAGTCCCCTGAGGTGGGAATTGAACCCAGGTCTCTAGCACTGTGAGGCAGCAGTGCTAACCACTGTGCCACCGTGCCGTCCATAAGGATGGTATTTAAAGGTTACCAGTGAACGATATGGGTTTTTCCAAGACTCAATTCATCGTCATCATTAAATTCAAAATCACACAACACCAGGTTATAGTCCAACAGGTTTAATTGGAATCACACTAGCTTTCGGAGTGCAGCTCCTTCATCAGGTGGTTGTACCGAAAGCTAGTGTGCTTCCAATTAAACCTGTTGGACTATAACCTAGTGTTGTGTGATTTTTAACTTTGTACACCCAAGTGCAACACTGGCATCTCCAAATCATCATTAAATTCTTAATTCCTGATTTTTTTTTCATTGAATTCAAATTCAACCATCTGCATGACAGGATTTGAACCCAAGTCCCCATTATCAGGGTGTCTGGATTACTAGGTCAATGTTAATACTAGTCCTTTGTCCCTCCTTAGCATAACTTTGAAAGTTGCATGAATCCATGCTATGGAATACCATGCCACAGAGCTTATAACTTGCTGGAAGTATTTGCCACTGTAGAATGGGTTAACTGTTGGTCAGTTGACACTACCATCATTGATATTATCAGGATTTTTGTAAGTTTTGACTTGACCTGGGTGTATCACATTGAGCTGATCACATTGAAGGAGGCCTTTTTTTTTGTTAAACAAATGTAATCCCCTGCAAAGTGCTTTTTTTTGAACAATTAAGGTTTTTCTTTCAATAAACGGTTTCGAGGAAGAAGCACTGATATTTCCTAATCCCAGTGAGTTACACTAATGGAAAGCTGATGGATAAAGAACCGGCTGGGCAATAGGAAACAGAGTAGTAGTGGAAAGGAGTTTGTCAAAATGGAGAACTGAGACCACTGGTGTTCCACAAGAATTCATGCTGAGACCACTGTTGTTTGTGATACCCATAAATGATCTGGAGGAAGGTATAGGTGGTCTGATTAGCAAGTTTGCAGATGACACTAAGATTGGTGGAGTAGCAGAGAGTGAAGGGGACTGTCAGAGAATACAATAGAATATACATAGAAAGGAGAGTTGGGCAGAGAAATGGCAGATGGAGTTCAATCCGGGCAAATGCGAGGTGATGCATTTTGGAAGATCCAATTCAAGAGTGAACAGTAAATGGAAAAGTCCTGGGGCAAATTGATGTACAGAGAGATCTGGGCGTTCAGATCTGTTGTACACTGAAGGCAGCACTGCACGTCAGTAGAGTAGTCAAGAAGGAATGTACCTACTAGAGAAGGTGCAAAACTTGACCTACTCTTGGGAAATAAGGCATGACAGGTGTCTGAGGTGTCAGTTGGGCAGCACTTTGGGACCAGCGACCATAATTCTGTTAGTTTTAAAATAATGGGGCATTGAGTACAACAGTTGGCAAACGGCAGGTCAGTGTGGACTTGTTGGGCCAAAAGGCCTGTTTCCACACTGTAAGTAATCTAATCTAATCTAAACTAAAATCTCATTTCCCTGCACTTGGCATATATCTTGTTTCAAAACCATTTGCCATTTGAGCAGCCCATCTATATCCTCTTGCATATGTTCACATCCAATCAATGATCCTCTAAGTTCTGTTCATAATCATGATCCAACAATAATCTCAAGATCATCTGATGGTGAAGGTTCTCAGCTAAGACTTGTCCTGGGAGTGGGGGAGAACCACCTTCCTAATCATGGTGTCTCTCATGTCAGGTATTGTTTTTACAAAATGAATTAAGAACTAAGTAAATAGAATGGAGATGCCAGGCCAGATGATGTGTTATAACTCTGTAATATGAGATTTGGTGGTCCTATTGTGGTTGATCATGGACACATCTGTTGCAAGTGCTGCTTATTTGAGGAACTCTGGCTAAGAGTTGATGAACTGGATTCTGAGCTTTGAACACTGTGACACATCAGGAATGGACAGAATTAGCTGTACGCTATGTTTCAAGAGGCAGACACTCTGCTTAGATTGTTATGAATTTGAAGGTGTGTACTTTAAGAGAAAGTGAATGCTGCTCTGTATGAGAGCTTACAAGCAGCTGTCATGATGAGATGGCAGTCTCAGAATAACACTTGGCTGTGAAATGCATACCTGAGTTGGTTGCTGTTTTGACAATTCAAATTGAACCAATTACTTTAAATTATGCCCAAGGATACTAAGCTCAATCGAGTTTGAA
Organism: Chiloscyllium punctatum; assembly: GCF_047496795.1. Taxonomy (NCBI): domain Eukaryota; kingdom Metazoa; phylum Chordata; class Chondrichthyes; order Orectolobiformes; family Hemiscylliidae; genus Chiloscyllium; species Chiloscyllium punctatum. Next base: position 48,259,613 of record NC_092761.1, on the reverse strand, counting down.
TTTATTGTTTGCCAACAGCAAACCAATGAGATGATCCAATGTTGGGGATATAAAAGTGCAAACATCTTGAAAATTGAAGATAGAGAAACTGCCATCAAGACAGACTTAAGAAATTAGGAAACGCTCTCTATCAAAGGTACCTTTTCATATGAAACATATTCGCAGTAAAAAGAGAGAAGGTGACTCAAGGAGATATTCAGCTAGAAGAAGAAAGACATTGAAGACAACAGTCGCTGTGTGGTCTTGAAATTAAGTTGACGTAATTTTAATAAGTGTCTTATTGGTACAGCATCTCGTTTTACAGTTGGAGGCAAGAGAAGGGGGGCTTAAATTTATGAATAGTTGTTGTTTAATGTTCACTTTTGGAGTTAAAAAATAAATTCCTTGAATAGTGGAATTTGGGAGTTTTCTGTCACTCACATTTTAATAGATTATGAGACGAACTGAGCTTTTCTGGGTGTTTGGTTTAATTAACGTACCTCAAATTCAGTCAGTAGTCAGGGATAGAAGGGTGGGACGAGGAGCGAGGAACGTATAGGGATCCATAATGTAGTGCTTTCAATGCTTGAGGGGAAATTTGTTTGAGTTTTCCTTGACATTGAAAACCTGATGTTTTCATTCTTCATCGATTTACCCACTAGTCTTGCTATTGTTCTTGTCACACTACGATGGAGGAAATTCCACGATTAAATCTACTTTTTAGTTTGATTTGATTTATTGTCGTCACATGTACCACAGTACAGTAAAAATATTTGTTTGCAAGCAGTACAGGCAGATCACAGCAAACAAGGTCGTACAGATCACAGGGTACTTAGACACAGTGAGGCACACAAATAAGTGTGCAAAGCAAGATTAGTATAATTTGAATTTGGTCAGGTCTATTCAACAGCCTAATAATGGCAAAGAGAAAGCTGATCTTGAACTTGTTAACGATGAGCGCCCTTTGTGGCAATGAGCAAAATAAATGGATTCCACATCTGGGAGATTGGCTTCCATGATGGTCTGTGCTGTGCATATATCTTTCTGTAGTTTCTTAATGTCCTCAGCAGAGCACTTGACGTACCAGGCTGCTGTGCAAGTGCATAACAGATGCATTTTTCAAGTATTACTGTTAAATGTATGACTGAATTAGTATTACTGAATGAAGAGCAATAAAGGCAGTTCCAGCTCAAAGTATTGAGCTCTTTGAAATAAAACCTGCCAGGACACTTCATTCAAATGTGAAATTACTACTTTTCAAACTCTTCAGTGTCGGGCTGTAAAGTCTTAGCAGGGTCGAATGAACTTGTAAACAAAAATTACTGGAGAAACTCAGCAGGTCGTAAGATATAGTAGCAGAATTAGGCCACACAACTAATCGAGTCTGCTATGCCGTTTGTTCGTGGCTAATGTTTCTCAGCTTATCCTCCTGCCTTTGCCCTGTAATTCTTGATCCACTTATCAATCAAGAATCCATCTATCTCTGTCTTAACAGCCTTTTACAACAATCATTTCCACAGATTCACCACCACCTGGCTGAAGAAATTCCTACTCATCGCAGCTCAAATGGGTAAAAACAATGACTGCAGATGCTGGAAACCAGATTCTGGACTAGTGGTGCTGGAAGAGCACAGCAGTTCAGGCAGCATCCAAGGAGCAGCAAAATCAACGTTTTGGGCAAAAGCCCTTCATCAGGAATACAGGCCGAGAGTCTGAAGCATGGAGAGATAAGCTAGAGGAGGGTGGGGATGGGGAGAAAGTAGCATAGAGTACAATAGGTGAGTGGGGGAGGGGATGAAGGTGATAGGTCAGGGAGGAGGGTGGAGTGAATAGGTGGAAAAGAAGATAGGCAGGTAGGACAAGTCATGGGGACAGTGCTGAGCTGGAAGTTTGGAACTAGGGTGAGGTGGGGGAAGGGGAAATGAGGAAACCTTTGAAGTCCACATTGATGCCCTGGGGTTGAAGTGTTCCGAGGCGGAAGATGAGGTGATCTTCCTCCAGGCGTCTGGTGGTGAGGGAGCGGCGGTGAAGGAGGCCCAGGACCTCCATGTCCTCGGCAGAGTGGGAGGGAGAGTTGAAATGTTGGGCCACAGGGCGGTGTGGTTGATTGGTGCGGGTGTCCCGGAGATTTTCCCTAAAGCGCTCTGCTAGGAGGTGTCCAGTCTCTCCAATGTAGAGGAGACCACATCGGGAGCAACGGATACAATAAATGATATTAGTGGATGTGCAGGTAAAACTTTGATGGATGTGGAAGGCTCCTTTAGGGCCTTGGATGGAGGTGAGGGAGGAGGTGTGGGCGCAGGTTTTGCAGTTCCTGCGGTGACAAGGGTAGGTGCCGGGATGGGACGGTGGGTTGTAGGGGCGTGTGGACCTGACCAGATAGTCACAGAGGGAACGGTCTTTGTGGAAGATGGAAAGGGGTGGGGAGGGAAATATATCCCTGGTGGTGGGGTCTTTTTGGAGGTGGCAGAAATGTCGGCGGATGATTTGCTTTATGCGAAGGTTGGTAGGGTGGAAGGTGTTCTGTCCTTGTTACGGTTGGAGGGGTGGGGTCTGAGGGTGGAGGTGCGGGATGTGGATGAGATGCGTTGGAGGGCATCTTTAACCACATGGGAAGGGAAATTGCGATCTCTAAAGAAGGAGGCCATCTGGTGTGTTCTGTGGTGGAACTGGTCCTCCTGGGAGCAGATACGGCGGAGGCGGAGGAATTGGGAATACGGGATGGCATTTTTGCAAGAGGTAGGGTGGGAAGAGGTGTAATCCAGGTAGCTGTGGGAGTCGGTGGGTTTGTAAAAAAATGTCAGTGTCAAGTCGGTCGTCATTAATGGAGATGGAGAGGTCCAAGAAGGGAAGGGAGGTGTCAGAGATGGTCCAGGTAAATTTAAAGTCAGGGTGGAATGTTTTGGTGAAGTTGATGAATTGCTCAACCTTCTCGCGGGAGCACGAGGTGATACCAGTGCAGTCATCAATGTAGCGGAAGAAGAGGTGGGGAGTGGTGCCGGTGTAATTACGGAAGATCGACTGTTCTACGTAGCCAACAAAGAGACAGGCATAGCTGGGGCCCATATGTGTGCCCATGGCTACCCTTTTGCTCTGGAGGAATGGAAGGATTTGAAGGAGAAATTGTTAAGGGTGAGGACCAGTTCAGCCAGACGAATGAGAGTGTCGGTGGAAGGTGTGGGATATCGGTGGATTAGTGTTACTTCTGCAATTCCATTTTACAAAGGAGGTGAACTCACACCAGTGGGTAATTGTTTTAGTCAAGAGCTGAGTCAACAAGAATGGAAACGATGTAGAGGAAATGTAGAATTGTTTTTGTATTAGCTGAAATTGTATGTCAGAATGAAATGTGCCAATGAACAATAGTAGGCACGGTGGGCAAATAGATAAGATGTTGTGAGAGGATGAAGTTAAGCTAGATACGCCTGTACAAACAGTAGGTATAAACATCTGCTTCCCACTTTTATGAAAACACAGGAACAAACCCCAATTAAAAGGGTCATAGGGATCAGAACGGCCTCGGGAAAGGCACAGATGAAGGGGGTAGATAATGATGAAGAAGGGATATGCCTAACAATGACCTATAACAGGGTAAGGTCAAACAGCCTTGTGAGACCAGAAATAAGCATTTTATCACAGACAAGGCCGGATAAGGCAAGAGGCAAACAGGGGTAATGGAGGCCGGTCTTAGGGAAGTGGATGATGTAAGCAGGGGAGGGAGCAATGTAAAACAATGGACATTAAATCATATAAATATTATGTATGAATTGAACCTAGTGTGTGTATGTCTTCTGCCTCTTAGACACGGGACATCACACCCACTTGCAAGTGTAAAATAAATGACACTACTGATTCAGATCTTGTTTCGGACTGAAATTATTGAAGTGTGTGAGCTTTGTTTCTCACAATTGGGGGCTGTCCGGGATTTTCTTCCATCACCGGGGGGAGTGGCTGGCCTTGGACACTGGGAGGACGCGTCCCGTTCCCCATTGAGGAGCGGTCTCGTGTCCTGGTTTGGTCTGCTCCCTTGGGTGACTGGTACGAATCCCACAAGAGAGACATCTGAATCAGACAGGGATAGGAGGTCGATAGAAACTACGGTGATAAGGGGCCAGGCAACTCTGTGCACAGACCAAGGTAAGAAACCTGACTTTTAAGTATTGCCTTGGTGGCCGGGACAAGGGGTATTTACTCGCTGAGGGACTAGCGAAGGCCCCGGGAAATGGGGGGTAGGCAGAGTAGCTGTCACGAAGTACAGGAAGAAGAAAAAGTCCCTGGTAACATTCCTCCTGAAAGTCCGTTGGGGAGGATGTTGCGGGAATGGACAAGCAATACTTGTACAAGGGAAAAGGATAAAAAGAAAATGATTAAATATTGTTGTTTAGTATGGACCAAAGAACCAATCCTTCGTCCGGCTGTCTTCTGGCCAAAGTATGGTTCGGACGAGGATTGGGTCTGTCAGTATTTAGGTTTGTATGTGAATAAGAAACAACCTTTTAGTCAAGAGGAGGCGGACTATGCATCCTGTTGGAAGGGCAGTTTGGGAATGATGGTAGTAAAGACAAAGGATTCCCCCTGTGCCCCACCCAGTCCCTGGGATCCTCTTGGCTGTTTGCCTCCCCCATACCATAAAATCAGGTTAGGTGAAAATGGGGGAGGAGGAGAGACAGACAGACAGGGACAGGAAACAGATGATTCATGAGAGGAGGATGAAGGGGCAGTGGACGTGGATGTTGTTGTTCCTGACCCTCAATCCTCAGTAAAAGAAAGCACAGCTGCAGTAGATGTAGAGGAGGGCTCCGGAGGATCTAAATCAAAGCCAAAGGGGGGGAAAACAAAAAAAAAAGGGAAGAACATAACGACTTATCCCCTTCGGGAGGTACCAATAGGGGATAAAGAGATTGGGTTTGTAAGTGCCCCCCTCAGCAGTGGGGAGGTCAGAACATTTAAAAAAGAAATGAAGGTCCTGGTTGAGGATCCGGTGGGGCTGTCTGAACAAATTGATCAATTTTTGGGGCCCAGTCTGTGTACCTGGTCTGAGTTAATGTCTATTTTGAATATACTATTTACTGGGGAAGAAAGGGGACTTATTCAAGGAGCAGCCATTAAAATATGGGACAGGGACCACCCGATTGGGGATGGGGATGCTGGACAGGGAGAGGTGAAGTTTCCCCTCAGAGACCCCCAGTAGGAAAATCAAAACCCGGAGCATAGAGAAGAAATGAGGGAATTGAAAGACCTGATTCTAAAAGGAATAAAAGAGGCAGTTCCGAAGTCACAGAATTTGACTAAAGCCTTTGAAGTTAGACAGGAGAAAGATGAGACTCCCTCAGCTTTCTTGCAAAGATTACGAGACTCAATGTGGAAATATTCTGGAATGAACCCTGAGGACCCAGTGGCACAGGGTCTTTTGAAAGTACATTTTGTGACAAAGGCATGGCCAGACATACAGAGAAAGATACAGCAGATAGAAGGGTGGAGTGAAAAGCCATTAGATGAATTGTTAAGAGAGGCACAGAAAGTGTTTGTAAAGAGAGAGGATGAGAGACAGAAACAGAAGGTGAAAATGATGGTAGCTACGGTTGATGAGGTCGTTAAGAAAAGAATGGAACCCATAGTGAGCAACCGGAGCAGCGGGTGGCAGGATGTAGGACAGAGAGGGAGAGGGAGAGGACAAGGGGGAGCATTTGATAGAGGGTTCGAGCGACAGGGGCAGAGCTGGAAGACTCCACAGGCAGGATGTTATTATTGCGGAAAGATAGGGCATTTTAAGCGGGAATGTCCGGCTCTGAAAAGGGAAGAGAGGGCAATTCCGCTTATGAATTTTGATGAAGAATAGGGGTGTCAGGGGTTCCTGCCCTCGGGGGCCCACCAGGAACCCTTGATAAACCTGAAGGTGGGACCCTATAAGGAAGAGGTAGTCTTCCTAGTAGATACGGGGGCAGCACGGTCATCACTGAATTTTAAACCAAAGAAAGTAGAAATGTCGACACGGTCAATTACTGTTTCAGGGGTTAAAGGGGAGGGATTTACTGTTCCAGTATTTGAACCTATGATGATAGAAGGTCCTAAGGATAGGGTTAAAGGGGAATTGTTGTATATCCCTGATATAGGAAGTAACTTACTAGGGAGAGATTTAATTATCCTCTTAGGACTGGAGATTGGAATTCAGGAAAAAGAATTAGTTGTCCAAATGGCAATGTTGACAGAGGATATGGAGAGAGAGATAGACCCTATTGTATGGGCTAGAGAAGGGAATCGTGGAAAATTACAGATCCCCCCCCTTGAAATAAATTTAAAAAGGAAAGGGGACGTTGTCTGTGAGTGACAATATTCCATTTCCATAGAAGGTAAACGAGGACTGCAGCCAGTAATTGAAGGATTGATTAGAGATGGACTGTTGGAGCCATGTATGTCTCCTTATAATACCCCAATACTACCAGTGCGGAAATCCGATGGAACTTACCGATTGGTGCAGGATTTGAGAACATTAAATCAAATAGTACTGATCAGGCACCCAGTGGTGCCAAACCCCTATACCTTATTAAGTAAGATCCCTCATGACCACAAATGGTTTAGTGTGATAGATTTAAAGGATGCCTTTTGGGCCTGTCCCTTGGCAGAGGAAAGTAGGAATTTGTTTGCCTTTGAGTGGGAAGACCCTAAGACAGGACGAAAACAGCAATACCGGTGGGCTGTGCTTCCCCAGGGGTTTACGGAATCCCCGAATTTATTTGGACAGATGTTAGAACAAGTATTGGAGAAATTTAGCAGCCCCAAGGGGACTACCCTGTTGCAGTATGTAGACGACCTCTTAGTAACAGGAAAAAGAAGAGAAAGAATAGTAGAAGCCACTAACAAATTATTGAATTTCCTGGGTCAGCAGGGACTGCGGGTATCTAAAAACAAACTACAATATGTGGAGTGAGAAGTGAAATACTTGGGACATTTGGTTAGTGAGGGAAAGCGAAAGATAAGCCCGGAACGGATAGAGGGAATAGTGGGGATGCCGCTGCCCAGCACTAAAAGGGAGTTACGCAAATTTTTAGGTCTAACGGGTTATTGCAGATTGTGGATTGATTCCTATGCACTGAAGACTAAGAAATTATATCTCAAACTATTAGAGGGGGAACCCAAATGTCTAAGTTGGGATGATGAGGAAAAAGAACTAGTTGAGAAACTCAAAAGAGATTTGATCCATGCCCCCGTGTTAGCCTTACCTTCTCTAGATAAACCTTTCCACCTCTTTGTTACCGTGGATAAGGGAGCGGCTTTGGGAGTATTGACCCAGAGGTGGGGAGGAATGAGACAGCCAGGAGCATATCTTTCGAAGCTACTGGATCCAGTATCCCGGGGGTGGCCTGAGTGTGTGCAGGCTGTGGCTGCCACTGCACTGTTGGTGGGGGAAAGCAGAAAGCTTACATTTGGGGGATCCCTAATAGTAAGCACTCCACACCAAGTGAGAACAATCCTAAACCAAAAAGCTGGGCGATGGTTGGCAGACTCGCGGATTCTGAAATATGAGGCAATATTAATAGAAAAGGATGATCTAGTGTTGGTCACTGACAATTGTTTAAATCCAGCTGCCTTTCTTTGGAAAGGGGAAGGAGACTCTCCTCAGAATCCAGGGCACGATTGCCTTGACATTATAGAATACCAAACTAAGGTCCGCATGGACCTCAGAGATGTTCCATTTCATGCAGGGGTTAGACTTTTTATAGACGGATCATCCCGGGTGATTGAAGGGAAAAGATATAATGGGTATGCAGTCGTAGACGGGACAAACAGTAGTGTGGTAGAGGCAGGACGGTTGCCAAATGGGTGGTCAGCTCAGACTTGTGAACTCTATGCATTGGAAAGAGCCCTTAGAGCATTAGAGAATAAAGAGGGAACAGTATACACTGACTCTAAATATGCATTTGGTGTTGTGCACACTTTCGGCAAGATATGGCAGGAACGAGGGCTGATCAACAGCCGAGGGAAAGAATTAGTACATGAAGAATTGATTAAACGGGTCTTGGAGTCCCTATTACTTCCCCGAGAAATAGCAGTAGTGCATATAAATGGTCATCAGAAAGGAAATGAACTAGAAGTTAGGGGGAATAGATTAGCCGATGAGGTGGCTAAGGAAGCAGCCCTGAACCCACAAGAAGTGGTGATTCATTCCCTAATACCTACTGTTCCAGGTCCTCGGGAAGCTCCTATATTTACTGAAAGCGAAGAAAATGAATTGAGAGATTTAGGAGCTGTAAAAACAGCAGACGGGCTTTGGAGGTTACCTGATGGAAGGGAGATGTTAAACAAAGTGATGATGCGAGAGATTATGGCTGTCCTACACCAAGGCAGCCATTGGGGAGTACAAGCAATGTGTGATTTAGTTCTTACGGAATATGGATGTAAAGGAATATATACAATTGCTAAACAAATATGTGAGGGATGTATCATATGCAAAAAGGTAAATAAGAAAGTCTTGAGAAAACAGACCCCGGGAGGAAGAGACCCAGGATTGAGACCTTTCCAGAGTATACAAGTAGATTATACTGAACTCCCCAGGGTAGGCAGACTAAAATATATGTTGGTCATAGTAGATCATTTATCTGGTTGGGTTGAGGCATACCCCCTAGCTACCGCCACTGCAAGTGGAGTGTCTAAAACAATATTGGAGCACATAATTCCCCGATATGGGCTCGTGAACCATATTGATTCCGATCAAGGAACACACTTTACTTCTAAAGTGTTACAGGGGGTAATGAAAGGGTTGGGAATTTCCTGGGAGTTCCATACTCCGTGGCACCCGCCATCATCGGGAAGGGTTGAGAGAATGAACCAAACACTCAAACGACAGCTCTCTAAATTGATAATAGAAACCAGACTCCCTTGGACCAAATGTTTACCTATAGCTGTCTTGCGAGTACGAACAGCCCCAAGGAAAGACTTGGAACTATCCCCTTATGAAATCTTATTTGGATTACCTTACTTGGGAACGAATGGGGAATCGCCAATTCCCGAAACTAAAGATTTGTTTTTAAAGAAGTACATATTGGGTTTGTCCTCCTCTTTGTCTTTCCTAAGGAAACAGGGTTTATTGGCACAGACTCCACCCCTTGAATTCACCGTTCATCCCATCCGGCCGGGAGATTGGGTCTTAGTAAAATCATGGACAGAGACTAAATTACAGCCGGACTGGGAAGGGCCGTACCAGGCTCTTTTGACCCCTGAAACAGCGATAAGGATGGTGGGGAAAGGCTGGACTCACTACACTCAGATCAAAGGGCCAGTGGACCCTCCCGTGGAGAAAGAAGTCTGGACAGCCGAATCAACGCAAGATCCGCTGAAACTCAGACTAAAGAGACTTTGAGTAACTAATTATACAGTGGCAACGCGAGCGCGGGATTATTTCTGTAAGATTGTATATTAAGTCTTTTTGTGCTTCAGCATGATGTTTAGAATACTGGGAATGCTTAGAGTTATGATGCTAGCTCTCTTAGTATTGGCATTTCATCAAATATCATTTTCATATGTATTATTAACGGTTCCTGAATCTGATAACCCACAAGTAATAGACGCTGATGTATGTAGCTTAGTAAATTGTGGGGACGTAGATAATCAGAGACAGTACCGCAGCTCAGAGATACATCTTAAGTCCTATGGGGATGGCCTTGGGGACGGTACTTAGTATAATGGTCTCGTCACAGTACACCAGGCCCCCTTCCGACCAGCTCGCGATTGCCCTGATAAAAAGTGTAACCCAATATACCTAACAATAAGGAAAACCACATGGCACGAAACAATCCTGGGTGGGGCCATCTATAAGATACAATTAAATGAAACATTTGGGATAGAAATGAAAGCAAATGGGAAGGATTTCTTGGGCTGTTGTTTCCGAATTAGTGTAGGACAGGGAAAACGGGTAGAACTACTGGGTAATAAGATACAATCTTTCACCCCTCCCGATGATCCTAAAGTAGTAAAATTTATAGAGGTAAAGGACTTGAAACAGACCATTGAAATAGAAACTGGGTATGGGGATGCAAATGCCTGGGTTGAATGGGTAAAGTATCCTGTAAAAAGTCTGAACAAGACCAATTGTTATGCATGTGCCTCCGGTCGGCCAGTGGCCCAGGTGGTTCCCTTTCCGCTCGGGTGGAAGCGAGACAGGAAGGGCATGAAATGTATGATAGCCCTGTATCAGGATGAGACTGCATGGAATGATAGGAATTGTACCTCCCTATCTCTGATGTTCCCTCCCTTGGAGAAGAAAGATGTAAAAGTTCCCCCCCTGTTTTCTGCCGCAGTTGGAAATCACACCTCGTGTGTGCGTAGACGAGGTACAAGTCGGTCGAAAGATTTGGGGGAGCTGAAACTATGTACAGAGATTAAGAATGTCACCGAAACGGAGAAGGGAGGGAACTACTCAGCATTAAAGGTTCCCCGAGCGGATCGGTGGTGGTACTGTGGAGGCAAAATATTGAGACCCACACTATCTCCGGATTGGAGAGGGATATGTGCAATTGTACAATTGGCAATTCCATTTACCCTGGCATTTGAGAAGGAAAACAAAGGAGGGAAAAAGGGAAGGGGTAAGAGATTACTGTTAGACACTTCTTTCGATGACAGGATTTATCTTGATTCGGTAGGAGTCCCTAGGGGAGTACCGGATGAATTTAAGGCTCGTAACCAGATTGCAGCAGGCTTTGAGTCAGCTCTCTTTTGGTGGGTAACAATTAATAAAAATGTAGATTGGATAAATTACATTTTCTATAATCAACAGCGATTTATAAATTATACAAGAGATGCGGTTAAAGGAATATCAGAACAGCTTGATGCGACAAGTAGGATGGCATGGGAAAACAGAATGGCCCTTGATATGATTCTAGCGGGAAAAGGGGGTGTGTGTGTGATGTTAGGAGGAAGCTGTTGTACCTTTATTCCTAATAACACTGCACCTGATGGTTCAATTACTCGGGCCTTAAGGGGATTGACTACCTTAGCAGAGGAACTGGCTGAGAATTCAGGAGTAGACACATCTCTCATGGGATGGCTTGAATCATGGTTTGGGAAATGGAAGGGGGTGGTGGTTTCCATCCTTACTTCCCTGATAGTAGTGGTCGGGGTATTAGTAGCCATTGGCTGCTGTATCATACCCTGTATACGAGGACTCACCCAAAGGTTGATTGAGACAGCCTTAATGAAACAGATGCCCCTAAAAGGGAATCAGGCTGAAGGACTTTATCGACTAAATAATGAGGAGATGAGTGAGACCAAGATGGATGAAATCTCCGGGATGATGCTTGCAAATTTCAGGAGCGATGCTTAAAAATAAAATATTTGCAGAAGATAACAAATGGTAACTAAAAGAAAGAGGGGGAATTGTGGGATATCGGTGGATTAGTGTTACTTCTGCAATTCCATTTTACAAAGGAGGTGAACTCACACCAGTGGGTAATTGTTTTAGTCAAGAGCTGAGTCAACAAGAATGGAAACGATGTAGAGGAAATGTAGAATTGTTTTTGTATTAGCTGAAATTGTATGTCAGAATGAAATGTGCCAATGAACAATAGTAGGCACGGTGGGCAAATAGATAAGATGTTGTGAGAGGATGAAGTTAAGCTAGATACGCCTGTACAAACAGTAGGTATAAACATCTGCTTCCCACTTTTATGAAAACACAGGAACAAACCCCAATTAAAAGGGTCATAGGGATCAGAACGGCCTCGGGAAAGGCACAGATGAAGGGGGTAGATAATGATGAAGAAGGGATATGCCTAACAATGACCTATAACAGGGTAAGGTCAAACAGCCTTGTGAGACCAGAAATAAGCATTTTATCACAGACAAGGCCGGATAAGGCAAGAGGCAAACAGGGGTAATGGAGGCCGGTCTTAGGGAAGTGGATGATGTAAGCAGGGGAGGGAGCAATGTAAAACAATGGACATTAAATCATATAAATATTATGTATGAATTGAACCTAGTGTGTGTATGTCTTCTGCCTCTTAGACACGGGACATCACACCCACTTGCAAGTGTAAAATAAATGACACTATTGATTCAGATCTTGTCTCGGACTGAAATTATTGAAGTGTGTGAGCTTTGTTTCTCACAATGGGTACTGTTGGGGACGTCGGGAGAGGAAAAAACGGAGGACTTGGAGGCCCTGGTCATGGCGGATGGAGCTGTAGAGGGATTGGATATCAATGGTGAAGATTCAAAATGTGCAAACTCCATATAGGCAGTCGCCTGAGGCTGGAATCAAACCCTTGGCGCTGTGAGGTAATCAGTGCTAACCACTGAGCCCTTTTTTTTCCTATTCATTCATAAGATTTTGATGTTGCTGTCAAGACCAGCATTTATTACCAATTACTCATCTCTTGTCTATTGGGCTCTCTCTGTGTCACAATCACGATCTCATTCTCAATCACAAATATATCTTTCACAATCCCAACAGCACGGCCCCTGGCCCCGCCCCACCCCACGACCTGCTGCTCTCTCTCTCTCTCTGTATCACACTCTTACTCTCTTGTCGCACGCAACTGTTTAATTTGCATGCTGTCTGTAATAGACGCACACACCTTTAATAATCTGTCTACCCCCTCCCCCCACCCCGTCTGTTAAAGTACCGATTCAAGATGGCTCAGGAAATCCCAAATGAACTCAACCTGTAAACCTGTCTTGGTTCGTCCTGGAGATTATACTCTGTGATAGTCTGGAATGTAAAACTCTTATAGACAGTTTAAATTATTACCTTGATGCCATTGGCAAATAAATGTTACAATATAACATAGCTTAAGCCTGGCTTGTAGGTATCTAAGGTTCTCGAACCACAAGCAGACTCGTGGCGCCAGCTTTTACCCATAAGAGCTCTCACAGGCTACTCCCTGCAAACAAATCGTCTTTATCCAGAAATTGGTACTCGGATTACAGACACACCATATGTCCTTAATCAGATAAGCAGCAATAAAATGCCAGAAGTTTGTGAAGGGAGTGAAATTAAATGACAGGTCTGAGTACGCTTGACTAATTAAGCTCCATGCACATCAAAGTGGGAAACCTTGATCAAGCCAGGCCATATGACAAACGTTCACTTTTAACAGTGCATCATAACAAGAGACTAATCTAAACTATAGGGAAAAAGGTCCTGAGCTAACCTTGCTGACCTACATGCCCAGTACCATTGTTCTACAAAATGGCTTTTTTAAAAAAATCATCTTAGATTCCCAAAATGCAAATTGATTCAGACAACGAAGAGTTAAACTTTCCACCAGCTTCCATCCTATTTCTCCCTCTCTCTCAGCTAATATCCTTTGTACCCTTAAGTCAGTGAATGTAGTTTACAGAAGAATGTTTTCTCTCTCTCTAATGTGTGAACATCTTCCAACTTTCTTACTATCTCTGTTTTAGAGCTTGTGTTTTCTTTGCTTGTACGGGTAATGAGACATTCACATTCCAGAACAGTCAAGATTAGGGTAAAAACAATGACTGCAGATGCTGGAAACCAGATTCTGGATTAGAGTGGTGCTGGAAGAGCTCAGCAGTTCAGGCAGCATCTGAGGATCAGGAAAATCGACGTTTCGGGCAAAACTCTTTCATCAGGAATAGAGGCAGAGTGCCTGCAGGGTGGAGACATAAATGAGAGGAGGGTGGGGGTGGGGAGAAAGTAGCATAGAGTACAATAGGTGAATGGGGGTGGGGATGGGGATGAAGGTGACATCCAACACACTCCACCCTGAACTTAAATTTACCCGGACCATTTCTGACACCTCCCTCCCCTTCCTGGACCTCTCCATCTCCATTAATGACGACTGACTTGACACCGATTTTTTTTACCAACCCAACAACTCCCACAGCTACCTGGATTACACCTCTTCCCACCCTACCTCCTGCAAAAATGCCATCCCGTATTCCCAATTCCTCTGCCGTATTGCTCACAGGAGGACCAGTTCCACCACAGAACATACCAGGTAGCTTCCTTCTTTAGAGACCGCAATTTCCCTTTCACGTGGTTAAAGATGCCCTCCAACGCATCTCATCCACATCCCACACCTCCGCCCTCAGACCCCATCCCTTTAACCGTAACAAGGCCAGAAACCCCCCCGGTGCTCACCTTCCACCCCACCAACCTTCGCATAAACCAAATCATCCGATGACGTTTCTGCCGCCTCCAAATGGACCCCACCACCAGGGATATATTTCCCTCCCAAACCCCTTTCCATCTTCCGCAAAGACCATTCCCTTTTTGACTACCTGGTCAGGTCCACGCCCTCCAACAATCCACTCTCCCGTCCTGGCACCTTCCCCTGCCACCGCAGGAATTGCAAAACCTGCGCGCACACCACCTCCCTCACCTCCATTGAAGGCCCCAAAGGAGTCTTCCACATCCATCAAAGTTTTACCTGCTCATCCACTGATATCATTTATTGTATCCGTTGCTCCTGATGTGGTCTCCTACCAGAGCGCTTTAGGGAACATCTCCGGGACACCCATACCAATCAACCAAACCGCCCTGTGGCCCAACATTTCAACTCCCCCTCCCACTCTGCCGAGGACATGGAGGTCCTGGGCCTCCTTCACCGCCGCTCCCTCACCACCAGCCGCCTGGAGGAAGAACGCCTCATCTTCCGCCTCGGAACACTTCAACCCCAGGGCATCAATGTGGACCTCACCAATTTCCTCATTTCCCCTTCCCCCACCTCACCCCAGTTCCAAACTTCCAGCTCAGCACTGTCCCCATGACCTGTCCTACCTGCCTATCTTCCTTTCCACCTGTCCACTCCACCCTCCTCTCTGACCTATCACCTTCATCCCCACCCCCACCCTCCTCTCATTTATCTCTCCACCCTGCAGGCACACTGCCTCTATTCCTGATGGAGGGCTTTTGCCCAAAACGTCGATTTTCATGGTCCTCGGATGCTGCCTGAACTGCTGAGCTTTTCCAGCACCACTCTAATGCAGTCAAGATTAGGTAGCTGAGCTTCATAAATTCAAATCTGATCAGTGTGGTATACATGAAAATGTATCAGGATTGTTCTGATGAAGGGCTTCTGCCCGAAATGTCGATTTTCCTGCTCCTCGGATGCTGCCTGACCTGTTGTGCTTTTCCAGCACCGCTCTAATCTTGACTCTAATCTCCAGCATCTGCAGTCCTCACTTTCGCCTTGTTCTATTACATGCATATTCCACTGAGCTTATTAAATTGCAAGTTCTTTTCCTATTGAGTTTGTTAAGAGTCTTCAATATTGTTATCCAATCTCCATCTGTTAAATATGCTCAGCTTTCAGCCCATGGGGTCAAAAGGAAGTCCTGCCACATATTCCACAAGTGAACAAATGTTATTACCTTATTTACACTGATCCATTGACACTAAGAGGAGATGTCCTTAATTCTTCTGACAAATGTCCCCATCCTCCCCCATGGTCAAGTGCTTTCCTGCATATCCTGTAGCAAATATTTCACATGAAAGGCTACAAGATTTCTCATGTGATCCCTTTGTTCACTCTCTGTCTCTGGGAGAAAGATTTTCTTACTCCTTCTGTTTTGAACACTCCCTCTCAGGTTGAGAGCTTGTTCTTTTGCTTTCTGCCCCCAGTTTCTCCCTTACTTCCTTGCCCCACCCCCCTCTTTTTCCCTCACCCTGTCTTTCCCTTTTCTCCTTTGTCCCCTCTTTCTTCCTTGCCCCATCCACACCCCAATCTTTGTTTCTCCAGGTTCCTGATACCTCTCCATACTGACCTGATGGGAAGACATTCGTTTGTGTTTGACCCCTCCTATTTTCTCCAAAGGGGTAGTTATTCTCTATCTGTTCCCAATGAATATAATCTTAAAGATGCCTTACTTAGGTCAACCCTTTACCTGTTTGATGGGAAGGTACAGAAGCCTATTTTGTAAGGCTCTTCCTCATGAAGTTAACAGTCTTTCTCCCAGGTCACTGTCTCTATCTCCTCACTCTGCACTCTGATCCCTGTGCTGCCACAGTGACTGCACACCCAGAACCTGAACATCATGGCAGGTTTCAGGCTGCTGAGATGTTTCAGACTTGGTTGTTTGCCTGTCTATGTGCCCTTCATCTAATATTCTACAGCATAAGGCTCTGTATACCTCTCGGCTTTGCCCCATGTCTCCCCTCAGGGCCAATACTCCTCTTCAGTGTCACTGTGCCTCACTCTGGACATCAGCACTGGCCCAGGGTCATCTCCACCTTGATATGCAAAATTGGATGGCCCAGATAAACTCTTCTCACCCAGTGAAGAAATCACAAAACTGGCGCTTTGTGGACCTTTGAACTTGCTTCTCTCAATAATCCACAAGTAGCATTTTGTCTCTCAATAATGTCAACACCAGTGTGACTGTCCTTACCCGCCTGACTTGTGTCATCTTGTGCTGCTCACTTGTTCTTGTCTAAGTGTGTGATGTCTTGAGGTGGTCAGAGGGTTCTTGCAGGTAAAGGTTTTTTTCTTCCAAATAGTTGAAGCTGAAGCAATTTATAGATTGAATCCTTGGTTCCATCAGGATTGTGTTCAACTGATTCTTGGTCATAATGTTCACTCCTTCCAGCCCGGTCAGATTCATAACCACTGTGTTCACTTCCTTCTCCCTCTCCTTGAGCCAAGCATCCAATAAGCTGCACCTGAACGGAGATCGCTCTTTCGACTCCAACATTCCCCCAGGCCACTTTCCCCTTGCTCCCCCGCCGAATGGAGACCTGTGTTTGTGACAGTCCTTTTTGGAACATGATCCAGGTATTCCAGACCATTCTCCTGAAGTTTTGAACCTTGTCCTTGATCTCAGAGGAGGCCTTTGCAGTTGAGCTATTAATCAGGTCATTGCTCTTCACCTCGATGTCATCGAATTGACCCATGACCTGCTGGCACTGAGTGACCAGACCACTACTGACCTCATGGGAAAGCTGAGTGGCTTTTGAGTCCAGCATCTTCAGAGGGTGCAACCAGACTCTCGGGGACACTGTGTTCTCTCGATGTTCACCCAGCAGCTTGAGCAGCATTGAGGAAACTTTGACAGCCTCATGGTAGTTCATTTGGTTACTAATATTTTGTTAATCATTTCGGTAATCCTGATTGAGTCAATTCTTTTTTTTTCATTTTGTCTGTGTTTTAACTGTCATGTAAAAATAAGTGTAAAAATAACTACTTGATAGAGGAGCAGTGCTCCGAAAGCTAGTACTTCCAAATGAATCTGTTGCACTATAACCTGGTGTTGTGTGATTTTTAACTTTGCAAAAATAAAGTGTGTTTTGCTTAACATTGAGTAGTTTGACCAATTGAATCACATCTGGAATGCACACTTTATACTGAACTTTAAAATACAAAAGTGTTAGTATCTAAACAGGCTTCTATATTTTTGGAAAGGATTTGATCTAGTCCATAACAAATTTAGAGCTCTTGCTGGGATTGAAATCTCTAGTTCCAAATCGGGTTCAGGATTACTGAAGTCAAAGGCAGTGCATGGGAAGTGTTGGTGTCTTTTACTGCAGTTGTTACATTTGGTTGGTTTGAATAAGTATTGCCTTGTGTAATAATGGCTCATTCAGTCACTGAGAGTTTCCTGGGGGTAGAAGGAGTCACTTTGGGAGATTTATAGAAAGTGAGCAAGACAAAGCTTTTGGAATTGGCAAACAAGCTGGAGCTAGGATTGCCCGTGTCTGTGAGGAAAGGGGAAATAATTGTAGCAATCGTACAACATTTACAATTGTCAAGAATGCCATCAGAGACTTGGGACATGGCTAAAGATTAAATTAAGCAGCTTTAAAATGAAAAGAAATTGAAATGGTTTAACATATGATTGAAATCAAAGGAAAAGAAAAGGAAAGGCTAGCTGAGCAGAAGAAAAGGAGAAAGAGTTTTTGAACTTCGGACACTGGAATTGAAAGTTCAAAGTTGACTTAAAACGGCAGAGGGAGATATGAAAAGTTGAAGTAGTGATGAGGATTGTGATGGAGAGCAATCTCGATGTATCCCAAGGCCTGGTGGGGATCTATTTAAATATGCCCAAGTGATGCAAGAAGGATGCAGAAGCATTTTTCATTTCATTTTGAGAAAGTGGCTAAATGAATGATATGGCCAGTGATCTTGTCAGTGTTGTTAATTCTAAATTGGTTGGGTACATCTTGTGAAGTATTTGTATCACTATGGAGTTATAATAAGGTGAAAAATACCATCTTAAGTGCTTATGAGCTAGTAGCAGAAGACTACAGACAATGTTTTAGGAATCTAAGGAGGGATACATTGAGTTTGAAAGGATCAAACCCAGTAATTTTGACAGGTGAATGAGAGTATTGAAAAGAGATCAAACATATGACATTCTTAGAGGACAATTATTTTGGAGAAGTTCAAAAATTCACTTCCTGAAGTAGCGAGAATACTTGGAAGACCCGAGACTACAAGATCAGCAACAGAAATAGCAAATGATCATTAGATAATTCATAAATCAACACTTGGCTTCTGGCATCAATTTCAATCTGTGAAGGATAAAAGTTGTGGGTAAGAGAAATCCTCAGGTGGTAAGGGAAAAGGAGATCTTGGTAAAGATAGTTTACCACAGGCTAAAGTGGAAACCCATGAGGGGGTTAAGAGAAGTGGAAAAGCTCTGGTGTTTTCACTGCATATAGTAGGCGACATGAAGTTGCATTGTTGGTGGTTGAGAGAAAACACTGAGAAAACGAGTATGACCAAACAATAAGTCAGTGAGTTTTACTGAGGTAGTAAAGGAAAGCACAGTGGAGTAAAAAGCTGTGGAAAAGTACAACCTGATTAGGGGTTGCTAGTGAAGAAAGTGCCAGATATCTAAAGAATTTGCTTGCATGAGTAAGGTTTACTCATGTATGTCAGGAGGAACAAACAAATAAAAATTTTAACAGATACTGGAGTAACTTCCTCGATGAGGGATGAGGAGCTACATAATTCAGATGGAGTGTTGCCAGAAATGTAATAAGTGGAACTTATGGTCAGGGTAGAAGTGTTCTATTATATAAAGTGAGGTTCAAGAGTCCAGCAAAAAGTAGTGAAGTGGTAGTAGGAGTAATAGAGAAATTATGGCTTCCAGAAAAACACTTTGTCCTTGGTATTAATATAGCTGGATCACAAGAAGGAATGATTCCGACTGTGTTTGAAAAGCCAATGGAAACTTAGGCAACTGAGGTACTATAAGAAGTATTTCCTGGGATGCTTCCTGAGTCTGTGGTGACAAGGTTACAAAGCCAAGGTGGAAATAGGAAGAGAAATCAAAGAGTAAAGATTAGGAATTTGAAGTTCATCAAATAAGTTGAGAAAAAAACAAGAACAAATGGAGGACTAAGTGGATGTTTTTAGTTTAGAGAAAGCAGTTGAATGACAACACAGATGAAACTAAAGCAATTGAATCAAAAATCTGAGTGTATCCCAGAATGTTATTATCATAAAATAACAAGTATACCTTTTTGGGTACTGGTTGGGCAGGGGGACGACTAACCAGGGGTAAGCCATGGGGTACAGGTCTTTGGCACAGAGTCTCCCTGTTGCTCAGGAAGGAATGGGGGAGAGGAGCAAAGCATTAGTCATTTGAGACTCCGTTGTTAGGCAGACATCTAGGAGGTTCTGTGGGAAAGTGTGTTGCGGCACCAGAGACCAGGGTTTGTGATGTCTCACATCGCGTTTTTGGGATCCTGGAGGGGGAGCAGCCCCAAGTCGTGGTCCACATAGGTACTAACGACATAGGAAAAGGGATGTGGATTTAAGACAGAAATTCAGGGAGAACAAACAGAGTTGTTATCTCTGGTTTGTTACCTGTGCCACATGCTAGTGAGGCAAGGAATAGGGAGAGAAGACAGGAGTTGAACATGTGACTACAGGGATGGTGCAGGAGGGAGGGTTTCGGATACCTGAATAATTGGGGCTCATTCTGGAATAAAGGGGTCCTCTACAAACAGGATGGTCTACACCTGAACTAGAGGGGTACCAATATCCTGGGGGTGAAATTTGCTAATGTTCTTAGGGAGAGTTTAAACTAATTCAGCAGGGGCATGGGAACTTAAATTGTAGTTCCACTATCCATGAGGTTGAGAGTAGGGAGGTCAGTAGTAAGGTTTCAAGGTCACAAGAGTGCATCAGTAAGCAGGAAGGTAATTTGAAGTGTGTCTACTTCAATGCCAGAAACATTCAGAATAAGGTGGGTGAACTTGCGGCATGGGTGAGTAACTGGGATTTCGATGTTGTGGCCACTTCAGAGACATGGATAGAGTTATAGAACATAGAACATTACAGCGCAATATAGGCCCTTCAGCCCGCGATGTTGCACTGCCCTGTCATACTAATCTGAAGCCCATCCCACCTACAATAGTCCATGAACGTCCATATGCCTGTCCAATGACGACTTAAATGCACTTAAACTTGGCGAATCTACTACCATTGCAGGCAAAGCATTCCATATCTTTACTACTCTCTAAGTAAAGAAACTACCTCTGACATCTGTCTTATACCTATCTCCCCTCACTTTAAAGTTGTGTCCCCTCGTGTTTGCCGTTCCCATACTTGGAAAAAGGCTCTCCCTGTCCACCCTATCTAACCCTCTGATTATCTTGTATGTCTCTAATTACTGGGACAGGAATGGTTGTTGCAGATTCTGGGATTGAGATGTTTCAGTAAGAACAGAGAATATGGTAAAAGAGTGGAAGATGTGGCATTGTTAGTCAAGGACAGTATTACAGAGGCAGAGGTAGTATGGGCTGAGGTTAGAAACAGGAAAGGAGAGGTCACCCTGTTGGGAGTTTTTCTATAGGCACCTGAATAGTTCCAGAGGTGTAGAGGAAAGGATAGCAAAGATGATTCTGGATAGAAGCGAGAGTAACAGTGTAGTTGTTACGGGAGCTTTAACTTTCCAGATATTGACTGGAAATTCTATAGTTTAAGTAATTTAGATGGGTCAGTTTTTGTCCAATGTGTGCAGAAGGGTTTCCTGATACAATACCTAGACAGGCCAAGAAGGGGCAAGGCCACATTGGATATGGTACTGGGTAATAAACCCGGTGAGGTGTTAGTTTTGGAGGTGGGTGAGCACTTTAATCATAGTGACCACAATTTGGTTATATTTAATTTAATAATGGAAAGGGATATGTATATTCCAAAGGGCAAGAGTTATTGCAGGGGGAAAGGCAATTATTGTACAATTAAGCAAGATTTAGGATGCATAGGATGGGGAAGGAAACTGCAGGGGATGGGCACAATTGAAATGTGGAGCGTATTCGGGGAATAGCTACTGCATGTCCTTAATAAGTATGTACCTGTCAGGCATGGAGGAAGTGGTCAAACGAGGGAGCCAAGGTTTACTAAACTAGTTGAATCTCTTGTCAAGAGGAAGAAGAAGGCTAGTGTTAGGATAAGATGTGAAGGCTCAGTTAGGGTGCTTGAGAATTACAAGTTAGCCAAGAAAGACCTAAAGAGAGAGCTAAGAGGATCCAGGAGGGTACATGAGAAGTTGTTGGCAGGTAGGATCAATGGAAACCCTAAAGCTTTGTATAGTATATCAGGAATAAAAGAATGACTAGTGTAAGATTAGGGACAATCAAAGATAGTAGTGGAAAGTTGTGTGTGGAGTCCGAGGGAAAGCACTAAATGAACATTTTTCATCAGTATTCACACTGGAAAAAGACAATGTTGTTGAGGAGAATACTGAGATACAGGCCACTAGACTCAATGGGATTGAGGCTCACAAGGAGGAGGTGTTGGCAATTCTGGCGGGCGTGAAAATAGATAAGTCCCCTGGCTGGATGGAATTTATCATTGGATTCTCTGGGAAGCCAGGGAGGAGATTGCAGAGCCTTTGTCTTTGATTTTTATGTCTTCATTGTCTACAGGAAGAGTGCCAGAGGACAATAAATGTTGTCATCTAGTTCAAGAAGGGAGTAGAGACAACCCTGGTAATTATATACCTGTGAGTCTTACTTCATTGTGGTTAAAGTGTTGAAAAGTGTTGAAAAGTTTTACCCTCATCCAAACAGGTGGATGAGGGTAAAGTGGTTGAGGTGGTGGATATGGATTTCAGTAAGGCATTTGATAAGGTTCCCCATGGTAGGCTATTGCACAAAATACGGAGGCAAGGGATTGAGGGTGATTTAGCAATTTGGATCAGAAATTGGCTAGCTGGAGGAAGACAGAGTGATGGTTGATGGGAAATGTTCCTCCTGGAGTTTAATTACTAGTGGTGTACTGCAAGGATCTATTTTGGGGCCACTGATGTTTGTTATTTTTATAAATGACCTGGATGAGAGCACAGTAAATTTGCAGATGGCATTAAGTTTGGTAGAATTGTGGATAGTACCAAAGAATGTTGCAGGTTAAAGAGGGACATAGATAAGCTGCAGAGCTGGGCTGAGAGTTGGCAAATGGAGTTTAATGCGGAAAAGTGCGAGGTGATTCACTTTGGAAGGAGCAACAGGGATGAAGTATACTGGGATAATGCTAAGATTCTTGGTAGTGTAGATGAGCAGAGAGATCTTGATGTCCAAGTACATGGATTCCTGAAAGTTGCCACCCAGGTTGAGAGGGTTGTTAAGAAGGCATATAGTGCGTTAGCATAAGGTCATGCTACAAATGTTCTAAACTCTAGTGTGGCCACAATTGGACTATTGCATACAGTTCTGATTGGAAGAATGTGGAAGCTTTGGAAAGGGTTCAGAGGAGAGTTATTAGGAGGTGGCCTGGTATGTAGGGAAGGTCTTACGAGGAAAGGCTGGGGGAACTTGAGGCTGTTTTTGTTAGAAAGAAGAAGGTTGAGAGGTGACTTGATTGAGACATATAAGATAATAGGATTAGATAGGGTGGACAGTGAGAGCCTTTTTCCTTGGATGGTGATGGTTAGCATGAGGGGACATAGCTTTAAATTGAGGGGTGACAGATAAAGGACAGATGTCAGAGGTAGTTTCTTTCCTCAGAGTAGTAGGGGCATAGAATGCCCTGCCTGCAACAGCACCAGCACCCTAAGGGCATTTAAATGGTAATAGGGTAAACATATGGATGTAGGTGGAATGGTGTAGATTAGATGGGTTACAGATTGGTGAGGCATTGAAGACTGGACAGCCTGTACTGTGCTGTAATGTTGTAGTTCTATGTTCTGAAATGACATTTTAATGAGTGTAGCATGGTGGCTCAGTGGTTAAACACTGCTACCTCACAGTGCCAGGGAGCTCGGTTCAATCCCAGCCTCAGGGGACTGTCTGTGTAGAATTTACAAATTCTCCACATGTCGGTATGGGTTTCGTCTGAGTGCTCCAGTTTCTTCCCACAATCCAAAGATATGCAGGTTAGGTGAATTGGCTGTGGTAAATTTCCCATAGTGTTTTGCCCGAAACGTCGATTTCCTCAGAGTAGTAGGGGCATAGAATGCCCTGCCTGCAACAGCACCAGCACCCTAAGGGCATTTAAATGGTAATAGGGTAAACATATGGATGTAGGTGGAATGGTGTAGATTAGATAGGTTACAGATTGGTTACAGAGGATCAGGAAAATCGACGTTTCGGGCAAAAGCCCTTCCTATTCCTGATGAAGGGCTTTTGCCCGAAACGTTGATTTTCCTGCTCTTCTGATGCTGCCTGACCTGCTGTACTTTTCCAGCACCACACTAATCTGGACTCTGGTTTCCAGCATCTGCAGTCATTGTTTTTACCTTGTTGAGACTAATGGCTGTTTCCATACTGTAGAGACTCTATGACATTTTCATGAGGGAAATGGAGACCATCACAGATTCAGCCGAATGAGAAAAAGGAAGAGGTTCATCATGTTGTATTACCGGTGTGTAATAGAAAGAAGATGTGGGTAGCACATGAGTTAATGGCAGCAGATTATTTTGGAGTAAGAAAAACTCAAGTCAAAATATAAAATTAATTTAATTGGCCTGGACTGCGTAAGGACGTAGTTGAATCTTTTTGGACATGTAATTGGAATACCCTAGGCTGCGATTAAACCAGCACCCTTAATACGCTTTCCTGCATTTGAGGAACCTTTTACAAGAGTCTTAATTGATTGCACAGGACCCTTACCTGAAACAGAAAGTGTGAGTCAGTATTTGTTTTGGATATTGGAGATTACGAGCTGGTCAGTTGCACATTTAGTTAGCTGCGGGGGGCAGCGTGTTGTCTACAACACCATTTTATGTACTGCCTGCATATTCATTTAAATCATAAGTTTTTCTTAATATGGCAAGAGGGACTAGATTAGGTTGGGTATCTGGTCAGCATGGACGAGTTGGACCAAAGGGTCTGTTTCCATGCTGCACATCTCTCTGACTCTATGACTCTAATACAATTGAATTGGAATAAATGAAAAGTTCAAATGAATCCTCCTTATTAAACTGGACAAATTCCCAAATTCTTCCCAATATAATCACATTATGAATCACATTTGTTTCTTTCCCTGGTGAATTGTTGTGGGATAGCTCATTTTGTATTTTGCCCTTTCTATATTGGTGTCAATGTAAGTGAAAACTTGTCTTAATATTCTCAGAGTGATTGTATACTGCAGGAACTGCAGAACAATTTCCCTCGGATGGCTGGTGGTGGTAGAGAATGGGGGTGAGGGAGGGTCACTATGTGAAGTTGTGTCCATGCCCCATTTGGGTGGGGGGAGGAGGGTTGAAGCATTCAGTAACAAGGTAATAATCCTGGATAGGCAAAGAATTCTGTTGGAAGGGCAGAATACCATGCCACACATTGTGTTACTGTTTCGGGCCAAAAGATCATATTTCGATTTTCAGATAACAGAGTGAAGCAAGTATAGAAAATGCACAAAATATGGGACATCTGTTTGGTGATAAATGCATGAGAAATTGGATATTTGTATCATGAGCCTTAGACCTAGCCATAGAGTCCTATAGCCTTTTGGCTCAAACTGGTCCATGCCAACCAAAGTTTCCATCCACGCTAACCCCATTTCCCTGCACTTGGCCCATATCCTTCTAAACCTTTCCTATCTATGTATTTGTCCAAATGCCTTTTTAATGTTGTTAATGTACCCACCTCAACCACTTTCAAAGGCAGCTCATTCCATATGCGTACCATCTTCTGTGTAAAGAAAAATTCCTTTAATTCTTTCTCCTCTAACCTTAAACTGATATCCTATAGTCCTTGATTTCTCAGCCCTGGGAAAAAGACTATGTGCATTCACCCTATCCATGCTTTCATGATCTTATACACTACTATATAAGATCCCCCTTCATTCTCCTATGCTCAGTCTCCTACACTATAAAGAAAAAAAAGTGCTAGTTTGTCCAACCTCTCCCTATAACTCAGACCATTGAGTCCAAGCAACATCCTGGTAATTTTCTTTGGCAGTCTTTCCAGTTCAATAGCATCCTTCCTATAGCAAAGTCACAGAAACTGAACATAGTACTCCAAGTACAGCCTCACCATCACCTTGTACAACTGTAACATAACTTCCCAACTTCTATACTGATGAAGGCCAGTGTACCAAAAACCTCCTTCTCCTCTGACTCCACTTTCAGAGAACCATACACCTGAATGCCAAAGTCCTTCTTTTCCACAATATTCCTTAAGGCCAGACCATTCGCCATGAAACTGCGACCTTGATTTGACTTTAAAAATGCAAAACCTTACAATTATTTCTGTTAAACTCCATTTGCCATTTCTCGGTGCAGTTCTCCAGCTGATCAAGGTCTTGCTGTAATTTCTGATAACCTTCTTCATCGTCCATGATACCACCTATTTTAGTGTAATCTGCAAACTTACTCATCATGCGTTGGACATTCCAATCCAATTCATTGATATAGGTAACAAACAGCAATGGGCCCAGCACCGACCCCTGAGGCACTCCAATAGTCATAGGTCTCAAGACCAACAAACATCCTTCCACAATTACTCTCTGCTTCCTATCAGCAAGCCAATTGTGTATCCAATGTGCGAGCACCCTCTGAATTCCATGCAATCTAATCTACCATGTGGAACCTTATCAAAGGCCTTATTGAAATATATATAGTCTCTGTCTACCATTCTGCCCTTGTCAACCTACCTGATTATTTCATTGAAGAGCTCTAACAAACTTGTGACACATGATCTGTCATGCACAAAGCCATACTGACTACTCCGAATCAAAATCCGTCTTTCCAAATGCATGTATATTATATTTCTCTGAATCTTCTCAAGTAACTTGCCTCCCACAGATGTTCAGCTTACTGGTCTCATAGACACAGGTTTTTCTTTGCAGCTTTCTTGAATAAGGGCACCCCATTCACTGCCCTCCAGTCTTCTGGAACCTCACCCATGGCTAAAGATGATGTAAAGGTATCAACTGTGGCCTCCACAGTTTCTTCTCAAGAAGCCATGTATGATGTCCAATGCATTAGTTGGGAAGAAGGTAATTTCTTTTTTGTTGTTCAATACTAATGGCAAATGGTGGTGACTTCTTTCAGAGAGATCATAGACTGATCAACCCAAAGATCAATTGGATGCAGTGCTCCTGTCTGTTCCTGATAAGCTACAAGCAGTTGTGGTTGTCTCTATCAATCCAACTTATATAGATCCTAATTTTTTGTTTCTTTATTCATTCACAGGAATGAGGGTGTCGCTAGTTAGGACAGCATTTATTGCCTATCCCAGAAGGCAGCTAAAAGTCAGTCACATTGCTGAGAGTCTGGAGTCTCATGGAGGCCAAATCAGGTAACGAATGTAGTTTCTGCCCTCAAAGGACATTAGTGAACCAGATGGGTGTTTCTGACCATTGGCAATGGATTCATGTTAGATTCTTAATTCCAGATAATTATTGAATTCAAATTCTACCATCTGCCATGGCGGGATTTGAATGCTGGTCTCTGGATTAACAGTCCAACGATAATACCACTAGAGAAAGTAAGGACTGCAGATGCTGGAAATTAGAGTCCAGAGTATGGAGCTAGAAAAGCATAGCAGGTCAGGCAGCATCCAAGGAGCAGGAGAATTGATATTTCGGGCATAAGCCCTTCATCAGGAATGAGGCTTCCAGACCGGGGGGGGGGGGGGGGGGGCTGAAAGATAAATGTGAGGTGGATGGGGTTGGAAGGAAGGTAGCTAAGAAAGCGATAGGTGGATGAAGGTGAGGGAGAAGCTGATAGGTTGGGGGTGGGATGGAGCAGATGGATGGGAAAGGTGATGGACAGGTCAGGAGGGCGGTGCTGAGTTGGAGGCTTGGTACTGGGATAATGTGGGGGAGGGGAAAAAGGAAACTGTTGAAATCCATGATCATCCCATGTGGTTCGAGGGTCCCAAGGCAGCACACAAGGCGTTCTTCCTCCAGGCGTTGGATGGTAACGGTTTGGCGGCGAAGGAGGCCCAGGATTTGCATGCCCTTGACGGAGTGGGAGGGGGAGTTGAAGTCTTCAGCCACTGGGTGGTGAGGCTGGTGGGTGCAGGTGTCCCAGAGATGTTCTCTGAAATGATCTACAAGAAGCCATCCTGTTTCCCCTATTTAGAGGAGACCACATTGGGTGGATGACATTGGTAGAGGTACAGGTAAGTTCTGTCAAATGTGGAAGGATCCTTTGGGGCCGTGAAAGGAGGTGAGGGAAGTGGTGTGGGTGCAGGTTTAGCAATTCCTACGGTGGCAGGGGAAGGTGCCAGGAATATGGTGTGGTCTGGTGGGTATATGGACCTGACGAGGGAGTCGTGGAGGGAATGGTCTCTCCAGAATGTTGATAGAGGTGGGGAGGGAAATATATCTCTGGTGGTGAGGCCCGTTTAGAGGTGGCAGAAGTGGCGGAGGATGATGCCGTGTATGCAGAGGTTGGTGGAGTGGAAGGTGAGGACTGGGGGCTCTAGCCCATGTTGCGTTGGGAGGGGTGGGTTCAAAGGCGGTGGTGCGGGAAGTGGAAGAGATGCGCTGGAGGGCATCGTCAAGCACATGGGAAGGGAAATTGCGATCTTAGAAGAAGGAGGCCATCTGGGATTTTCTAAGGTAGAACAAATGCGGCGGAGGAATTGGGAATAAAGGATGGCGTCTTTACAGGAGTTAGGGTGAGAGGAGGTGTAGTCTAGGTAGCTGTGGGCGTCGGTGGGCTTGTAGTAGATGACTGTTGTTAGTTGGTCGCCAGAGTTGGAGAGGTCCAGGAAGGGGAGGGAGGTGTCTGAGATGGTCCAGGTGAACTTAAGGTCACTAGACCACTGCCTCTAATCTCAGCATTAACTCTTCACCTCTTGGTGCAAGAGAATATACTTTCACCTCACTGCTGATGTGTGTGCAATGACAAAAGCAACTAAATTATTAATGTTTTTCAAAGGATAGCTGCTACTGCTACCATGTCGAAGGGCTCTTTCATTTAATTGACCCAAATCTGTATTGTCCACCCACCAGATCTTGGATCATCTTGTAAATGAACTACTACATTATACTGTATAATTTCATCTATCTGCATTTTATGCTTATGCATGCCAACTTAACTCAAACATTTAAAATTCTCCTCATAATTTCTGTAACTTTTGTCTCATCATTTAATCCCCTCTGTAATTTTCTCAAGTATACCCTCCATGTCAAGCTCACAATGGTGTTTGTGCTGAAGAATGCAGTTGTAGTGATGAAGCTGGCTTTTGTAATGCAATACCAGCACATATTACCAATCCTGTACAGAGGTTCATATCTGAAGTACCAGGCAACAGACACTGAACAACTCAAAACAGTCATTGTTCCTATTATAACAACTGCTGTTTTCTCTGCACAATACTCAGAGAGTCGTAAGGGTGTGGAATGCTTTGCCTGCAACGGTAGTAGTTTCGCCAACTTTAAGTACATTTAAGTCGTCATTGGACAGGCATATGGACATACATGGAATAGTGTAGGTTAGATGGGCTTCAGATTGGTATGACAGGTCGGTGCAACATCGAGGGCCAAAAGGCCTGTACTGCGCTGTAATGTTCTATGTAATACTTAGCTTTCAACTTTGCACAATGTATGGCCATAAATCAATTGAAGGTGAAAGCAGCTGTGAGTTCGACAGAAATATCTTGATGTGAAAATGAGTGCATAAATAAAACTACGCAAGGGTGTAATGAACATAAATGAGTTCTGGCATTTGATCCAACCAGTTCGAAATAATAGAAGTTCAGTGATAACAACCAGGAGGTCGGCAGCTGCCATTCTGAGCAGGTGGTGAGAAATACATTTGGAGAGGCCACAATTTCCTTGGGACAGAGTGATAATCACTACTACATTAACTAGAAGAGAGAAAAAAAGGAAAACAAATAAAGCAAAACCTCATCTAGAGAGTTTACAAAGTCCAGAACATATCTAATGTTCTGGTTAAACATTTGAGACTGATTTTTCTAAATGGAATACACTTTCAGATTTAAAAAAAGTACAGCTGTTTATAGCTTTAGAAGGTAGGTCAGTGTAATAAATTATCATTAAGACATACCTAAATCTGATGATAAAAGAAACTGCATAATTTCAACTGGCACACTCAAAAATGAGGTTAAATTGACTTAAATAGTCTATTCTTGTTCATCATTATATTGCATTCTGTACTGTACAAACAGCCAAAATAATTCCTGGCACACATCCAAAAGTAAGCTTGAATGATGCCTTTTAAAAATATGCATTGCAACAGTGGAAGTTTAATTAATAGAATCAAACTAGTCGGCTGGTGACCTTGCATAGAGTGAGGGCTGTACAGAAATTCATATAATATAGTGAAACCTTTGGCACAAATGAGCAATTTTACTTAAAGGGAGCTTGGAACCTTGTTTTCTGTTCTGGAGAAGGTCCTGGACTAAGAAGTATGCTGTGGTTGTCCAAAATTTCTGTTTCAATGAAGTCAACACTGCTGATGTAATTTGTTTGTTCAAATGACAGTGCACTGTACCTGTTAGCAACGTTCGAGAGGAGAACTGTCCCAGTGGAAACTTACTCACCATATAAACAATGGTCCGTTGGCAGGTCTCAGCACAGAATGTTTTCAGGAGCTCTCATTTCCAGACAATAGACATCACTTCTGAACACTAAAATGGGATACGTGTGATGATTCAGATAGAACATATTTACTATCCAATTCTTGCAGTGTTTCGAGTTACTGGTGAGCTGCTTTATTTTACAGGACATTCCAGTGCAGAGATCTTAGTGAAATAGAGAGGAAGAGTTGGAAGTCGAATTATTGAATTTAATATAATTGGTCAGTGTGTGAAGACACTTTAAATGGTGAGGTAACATTTCGTAGCAGCAGTAGTTCATTAATGCTTTTATATACTGCTTGAACTCGACTATTTTCCTTCGGGAGTGCATGTTGATATCTCCGTCCAACACAAAGAAGGTGAAACATCTCAATATTTGGCAATGAAGGAACACTTGACTCCAATTCACAGCAGTAAAAGCTGAGAAAGCAGCTCACCAGTAACTCGAAACACTGCAAGAATTGGATAGTAAATATGTTCTATCTGAATCATCACACGTATCCCATTTTAGTGTTCAGAAGTGATGTCTATTGTCTGGAAATGAGAGCTCCTGAAAACATTCTGTGCTGAGACCTGCCAACGGACCATTGTTTATATGGTGAGTAAATTTCCACTGGGACAGTTCTCCTCTCGAACGTTGCTAACAGGTACAGTGCACTGAAATTTGAACAAACAAATTACATCAGCAGTGTTGACTTCATTGAAACAGAAATTTTGGACAACCACAACATACTTCTTAGTCCAGGACCTTCTCCAGAACAGAAAACAAGGTTCCAAGCTCCCTTTAAGTAAAATTGCTCATTTGTGCCAAAGGTTTCACTATATTATATGAATTTCTGTACAGCCCTCACTCTATGCAAGGTCACCAGCTGACTAGTTTGATTCTGTTAATTAAACTTCCACTGTTGCAATGCATATTTTTAAAAGTCATCATTCAAGCTTACTTTTGGATGTGTGCCAGGAATTATTTTGGCTGTTTGTACAGTACAGAATGCAATATAATGATGAACAAGAATAGACTATTTGCACTTTAAACTTGCTCTGCCATTCAGTATGATCATGGTTTATCTTCTATGTGAACTCAGCCTTTCTACAATGCAACTCTCATCTCTAAGAACTGTCAGAAAGAGTACCCAGTACTTTTACCCAGACATTCTGTTGTGTGACAGACAAAGGTAGTGAACAGAACCAGAATTTAATTAAACAAACCTTTTTTTATTTAACTTTTTCAGTGAATAGTATAAAACACACAGCAGTTACAATACTTACTCAGTGTCATACAGCATAGAATTAAAACCTTCAGTCCAACCTGTCCATGCCAACTAGGTTTCCCAAACTAAACTAGTCCCATTTGCTTGCATTTGGCACATAAACCTCTAAATCTTTACCATTCATGTGCCTGTCCAAATGTCTTTTAAATGTTTTAACTGTACCAAATTTATCTCTTTCTCTGACTGTTCATTCCACAGAGAAACTATCCTTTGAAAAAGCTGCATCTCAGGTCCCTTTTTAAATCGTTGCCCTCTCACTGTAAAAGTGTGCCCTCTAGTTTTGAATTCATCCTAAGGAACAGACCTGTGCTATTCATCTTATCTGTGCCCCTTATGATTTTATAAACCGCTGTAAGGTCACCCTTCAATCTTCTACATTTCAGTGAAAGAAGTCCCAGACTACCTAGTCGCTATTTATAACTCAAACCTGGGTGGGTAGAGTGAAAGTCTTTCATTGATATTTCTTCATTACATGCGTTAGGACATTGATAGAACGTAGAACAGTGCAGCACAGCACAGGCCCTTCAGCCCATGATGTTGTGCCGAGCATTTATCTTAATCGAAGATCAACCTAACCTTCACACCCCTCAATTTACTGCTGTCCATGTGCTTGTCCAGTAGTCGCTTAAATGTCCCTAAAGTCTCTGACTCTACTACCACAGCAACAATGTTTTCCATGCATTAACTGCTCTCTGCGTAAAGAACCTACATCTAACATCTCCCCTATACCTTCCTCCAATCACCTTAAAATTATGACTCCTGGTGACAGCCATTTCTGCGCTGGTAAAATTTCTCTATCTGTTCTATTATGCCTCTTATTACCTTCGATCAAGCCATCTCTCTTCGTTCTTCTCTCCAGCATGAAAAGTCCGAGCTCTCTTCATAAGACAAGCCCTCAAAACCAGACAGCCACCTAATAAATCTCCTCTGCAACCTCTCTAAAGCATCTGCATCCTTCCTATAATGAGGTGATCAGAACTGGACACAATATTCCAAATGTGGGCTAACCAGGGTTTTATAGAGCTGCAGCAAAAACTTCGCACTGTTAAACTCAGTCCCCCTGTTAATGAAAGCCAACACACCATGGTCCTTCTTAACAACCCTATCAACTTGGGTGGCAACTTTGAGGGATGTATGTACGTGGACCAGAAGACTCCACTGTTCTTCTACACTGTAATAGAAAATTAACAAAATTAACATTTACTGTGAAATCTTTAAGAGAATGCTTTGCTAAATTTAATGCTTTGCTGAATCTTGCAGTTGAGGAGACAACTTGGCTTTGCTGAACTTTGCAAATATTCAACCTGACTTTGCAAGCAGTCGAATTCATCAAAAAAGCTAAGGAAAATGTAAAGGCAGTAAGCAATTATATCCACGGCAAGAGAATGAGAAAATAAGGAGCTTGAATGTTTCCCAGCTCTTGTCCTTGAGCGTGTGATAAGAATAGTATAAAAGAATGTGTGAAATTTGTTCAGGGCCCTTACACAAGGTGTTTTTGCCAAGTGTATTGGTCCCCTGCATGCAGAGGTTAAAAATAAAGCTTTTTCTTTGCTCTTGCTAGCAGTTGAGTCGAGTTGATTTAATTTCCACGCCAACAATCGTGTCTTTAACCCTGCATTCAACATTCAAGTTCAATCTTCCAAAATGAATCACTTCATATTTATCCAGGTTGAGTTCCATCTGCCACTTCTCAGCCCAGCTCTGCATCCTGTCAATTTCCAATCTCACATTGTAGCAATATGAAAACCTGGCGAGTGCTATTAGGACAGAAAATCTAATATTGAATCTGTTACTAATATGACTTTGGGGTGGCAGGATGGAAGCATAAAAGTTTGTTGACTGAGGACTCTAGTTGTATAATATGAGTATTAATTATCACTTTTAATACTGCTGTTATTGTTGATTACACTCAACCTACAAAATCCTTGGCATGCTGCTATGAACAGTCAAAGTGTTCCAATATATAAAATGACTGCCTTTGCCGCGTTAGTATGCAACATAATTAGTAAACATCATTCTCCCATCCAGCACTCCCAGTAATGACACTACATTGGACACACCATTTTCCCATCCTGTAGTCCCAATAATTATACACGTTGGACAAAAGGATCATAAGTTTTTAAAAATTCATTTATGGGACTTGGGCGTTGCTGGCTCGCCAACATTGGTAGCCTATCCCGATTGGCCCTTGAGAAGGTGGTGGTGAGCTGTGTTCTTGAATAAGTGAACTGATGGATAAAGTCATCAAGAATGCTACCAAGAAAACCCTGCTCAGTATAATAATACTAAGGCTTTAGAAGGTGCATTGTGTCCTGTGGTGATTTTTATACAGGCAGGTTAAAACTGCTTCAGGCCAATAGAGTAAACAGCTGTGAGACTCCCATGGAATCAGGATTTTTAGTTTAGTTTTCAGTAGCTGTTGGGTTGTGAAAGCTGCTAGATCTCTTCTTTTACTAGAGCTAAAACTTTGGATTATTTCCTGCTGCTAGAATTGCATGTGAGACAATCTATTTTACTGATTTTGCCTTTGTCAAAGGTGTGTTTCTGGAATGTTATTATATTGGAACAATTGCTGTTTCATAGTTAAATAATCTATTAATCTTGAAAGTTTTCCAATAGAGTTAAGCTGTTCAAATGCTTCTTTCTTTTGTTGTGTTTTAACTATATTGTATGAATAAAGTGTTTTTATCCCTTCAAGCCTGGTAGTATAATGAATCAAATTGCACTCAGAATGCAACACCTGGCACTAATCTCTTAAAATAAATGATATGGTTGACGCGCTCTCTTCAATATATTTTGAGTGGTTTTGTCTGGCCCATCATGACTGGGGGCTCATCTGGAATCAAAACCATTAATTCCAGGTTGGTTATAGGATTATCGTACCCTAAATCAGTGGGACCCAGGTTCGATTCTAGCCTTGGGCGACTGTCTGTGTGGAGTTTGCACATTCTCCTCATTCTGCGTGTTTCCTCCAGGTGCTCCAGTTTCCTCCCACAGTCCAAAGATGTGCAGGTCAAGTGGATTGGCCATGGTAAATTGCCCACAGTGTTCAGTGCATTAGTCAGAGGGAAATGAGTCTGTGTGTCTCTTCGGATGGTCAGTGTTGACTTGTTGGGCCGAATGGCCTGTTTCCACATTGTAGGGAATCTAATCTAACCTTGTTACTACTGCACCTTTCCAAAATCTAAGGGAATCTAATCTAATCATCGACTTCAATCTGTGAGAGATAGAATTGAGGAATAGAGAAATCCTCGGGTAGTAATGGAAAAGGAGATCTCTTTGAAGAGGATCAAGATAGTTTATCACAAGATAAAATGGAACCCCATTGGGGGAAAAGATAAGTGGAAAAGCTTAGGTGTTTTCACTGAAATAAAGTAGGCCACATGAAGTCACAGTGTTGGTGGTTTTGAAAAAGCATTGCGAAGACGGATATGGGAAAACAGCATAAACCAGTGAGTTTTGTTGAAGTGGTAAAGGAAAGCACAGGGGAAGTTAGAAAGCTGCACCAGAATGTACAAGTTAATCAGGGCTTGGTTTAGAAGAAAGTGCCAGATTTCTTTAAAGAATTTACCTACAAGGGTAAGGTTTACTCATATATAGAAAATCAGGCAACTGATATCCTGGGATTTTTCCAACTTTATGTTTACAAGGTCACAAAGCCACAGATTGAAGCAAAAGGAGAAATCAAAGAGTAAAGATAAGGAAGTTGAAGCACATTTAACAGACCAAGTTTCATTAAATGGTTGAGAAAAATTAAGAACAGCTGGAGGACAAAGTGGATATTGTTAGTTCAGAGAAATTAGCTGAGTTACAAAGGAAAGATGAAAAACTAAATCAATTGTATCAAAAAACATACACAGCAGAAGATTCTGAGTGTATCCCAAAACATTACTATTTTAAAAAATAAAGTCTTGATGAAATGGAGACCATCACCGAATCAGGTGGATGAGAAATGGGCAGAGGTCCATCATGTTGTATTATCGGTGGGTTATAGAAAGAAGGTGTTGTGGGTAGCACTTGAATTAATGGCAGAGGTCATTTGGGAGTAAGATAAACACAAACCAAAATATAGAAATAATTTAATTGGCCTGGACTGCATAAGGATGTGGTTGACTTTTGGTGAACTTGCCATGTGCATCAGGTAATTGGAAATTCTCCAACAGTGATAAACCATGCACCTTTAATACCATTCCTGCATATGAGGAACCTTTCACATGAGTCTTAATTGATTGTGTTGGACCCCTACCTAAAATAAAAAGTGGGAATCAGTATTTGTTAACCATAATGGATGTGTCTACTAAATTTCCAGGGGCCATTCCATTACACAGTATCACGTCTTTGGCTTAAGAAGATTGTAGAAGAATTACTCAAAATGCTTTACCAAATATGGACAACTCCCAGAGATACAACTGGATCAAGGGTCAGATTTTACATCAAAATTATTCAAGAAAGTTTGAGATAGCTTCAGAATGCAACATTTCAAATTTACTGCGTACCATTCTGTAATCACAAGGAGCTTTAGAACAGTGGCATCAAAGACCTGTTGAAGAAGTTCAGAAAATTTCAGTGGACAGAGGAATGTCAGAAGGCTGTGTTATTCGCTGCCAAAATGTTAGCCATACTTAATTATTTAAAGCCATTCAAAGTGGCTATTGATGTGAGTGGTGTCAGTGCCATACCCTTGCAAGAAAACAACAAGAGGATAGAATTTTTTCCAGAAAATTGAATATGCATCAACAGAAATATTGTACAGATGAGAAGGAGACAAAATAACTGATTTCTAGAAGTGGGGTATGAGTCGCTGCCCTTGACATCAAGGCTTCATTTGTTCAAGTGTGGCATGAAGAAGCTCAAAGAAAACTGGAATAAATGATAACAGGGAGAACTCTTATTATGACACAGAGGTCAGCCCCTCTGTCACTTAAACCCGAGAAAACTTCACCTTGCCACATAATTT
This sequence comes from Chiloscyllium punctatum, assembly GCF_047496795.1. Taxonomy (NCBI): domain Eukaryota; kingdom Metazoa; phylum Chordata; class Chondrichthyes; order Orectolobiformes; family Hemiscylliidae; genus Chiloscyllium; species Chiloscyllium punctatum. The sequence continues at coordinate 48,223,501 of NC_092761.1, read as the reverse complement.
GTTTAAAATATGAGTGACAGAGAACTCCCAATTCCCACTATTTAAAGAAAGTAACATCAATTTATGTTTTAACTCTAAAAGTGAACATTAGAAAACAACTGTTCATAACTCTAAGCCCCCCCCCCTTTCTCTTAACTACTTATTATCTGCCTCTAACTCTATAACAATAAGACACTTACTAAAATTACATCAACTTAATTTCAAAACCACACAGCCACTGTCATCTTCTATGTCTATCTTCTTCTGGCTGAAGATCTCCCTGGATTGTAGTCTTATCTTATTGCGAGGATGCTTCATATGAAAAGGTACCTTTAATAGGGAATGTTTCCTAATTTCTTGGAAAGCAAGATATTAGATCTCCAGGCTTATCTATCTTGATGGCAATTGCTGTCTCTGACCAATTTTAAAAAGGTCCACATTTTATATCCCCCTTAATATCAGATCATCTCATTGATTTGATATTGGCAAAAGAATAAATTCAAACTCGGTTGGGTTTTAGTATCCTGGAGCATAATTTAAACTGGTTAAATTTGAATTGTCAAAACAACAACCAAACCTCAGTTGTGCATTTCACAGGCAAATGTTACATATTTTCAATTTCCAGTACACTATGGGACTGCCACCTAGTTGCATACATAGGTGATTGTTAACTCTCAGTTCAGAAGACCATTCATTATCACTTAAAGGTACAGTACGTGCCTTCAACTTCATAACACCTCACCCTCTTAAGGAAAAAAATGAAAAGATTTTGCTTTTAATTCTTAATCCCATTACAATGAAATACATAGGTCATTAATTTAAGTTATACTTTTCATTTTAGTTTCTGCACACATATATAACATTGGAATCTGTCAAATATTATCTCCACTTTTTCCTTTTAAATCCGCGATAACATATCTGCTATTACATTTTCTATGACCCATAACATGCACAATGTCTCTAACATAAGATTACAATGAAATAGTTTCATATTTTTGTCTTTAAATCTTTCCAAGTCTGTAAGAGGATTGTGGTCAGTGTACACACATTTCTTGGCACATTGCTTGTCACATAACCATTAAAATGTTGTAAGGCCAGTACCAAACTTAATAATCCTTTTTTGATGGTAAAGTATTTTCTCTGGTGGGTGTTGAATTTCTTTGAAAAGTAGCCAACTGGCCACTCAATTCCATCATCTTCCTGTAGCAGTACAGCTCAACTTCTATGTTGCTAACATCGATTGCAATTTTGAAGGGTTTCAAAAATTTTGGTGCAGCTAAAACTGGTGCAGTGGCTATTACTGCTTCTAAATTCTCAAATGCCTCCTGGAATTTTTCTGTCCACCAAAACTTTTCTTCTTTCGTACATCTGTTAGTGATACCACCACAGGACTGAAGTTTGCACATCTTTCTGGTAGAATCCGCTTAGTTCCAAAAATCAAAGCACCTTTTTCTTTGAGGATGGTCATGGAAATTCGTCAATGGCTTTTGTCTTCACGTTCCTTGGAGGCAACCTTCCATGACAGATGTTATGGCCCAACAACGTCACCTCTGACTTCATAAATTCTGTTTTGTTAAATTTATTACCAGTTTTGATTCTCGTAGTCATTTAAAGAGCTCTGCCAACTGTACTCATTAAGTATCACTTCATCATCCAGATAGACTGCAAAGTTTGTTAATCCAGCCACAACTCTGTTCATGAGTCTTTAGAATGTAGCTGATGCATTCTTCGTTCGAAAGGACATCACTTTGAATTGAGAGAGCCCATTTGGGGTTACAAATGCAGAAGCTTCCTGCATTTTCTCTGATAAAGATACCTGTCAATAACCACGCAGTAAGTCCAACTTCGTGATGTAAGTGGCTTGAAAAAATTTCTTTCCAGTCGTCCAATCTTGGTATTGGATAGGAGTTCAGTTTTGACCTTCTGATAGTCCACACAAAATTGTTGAGTCACATCAGATTTGGAAATTAACATGAATGGTGAACTCCACTCACTCTGACTCGGTTCAATGATATCTTCATTGAGCATTGCTTCCCCTTCCTTCTGGACCTGTGTGGCTTTGAAAGGATTAAGTCTGTAGGGGTGTTGTTTTAGTGGAAAAGAATTCCCTACTTCCATCTCATGCACAAAAATATCAGTCCTGTCCATCTTATTCCTGCATATGTCCTCATACTGTTGCAACAAACTTTTCAACTGAGTTCTTTGCTCCTGTGACAGATAGTTCACAAACCTATCCCACTCCTCAATGACTTCCTCATTATTTAATGTACTTTGAGGCACATCATACACCATGACATCTGGATTTAATTCCTTAATTTGCATGGCAATAACTAACACCTGTTTCTCCAGTTCCCTGTCTCTATTATAGGAATGTTTCAACACATTCACATGACATACCTGACACAAGTTTTTCTATTTGGCATCTTTACCAGATAGTTTACCTGGCAACCTTTTTCTTAATTTGAGAGGGACCACAAAAACTAGCGTTCAAGGGATCTGCTACCACTGGGAACAATAGTAGTCTGTCATCTCCACAGGAAAATATCTGAAATTTAGAGTTTTTAATCTGCCACCTTCTTCATTCTGTGCTGTACTCTCTTCAAGTGATGTTTGGTTTACTAGCCTACCCAATTTAATCTCTTCCTCACCTCACATAAATAATCCAAGTGTGGAATCTCTGACTTCAGTCCTGTCAATTTTCCTAAAATTAAGGGCGGCACGGTGGCACTGTGGTTAGCACTGCTGCCTCACAGCGCCAGAGACCCGGGTTCAATTCCCACCTCAGGCAACTGTCTGTGTGGAGTTTGCACATTCTCCCAGTGTCTGCGTGGGTTTCCTCCGGGTGCTCCGGTTTCCTCCCACAGTCCAAAGATGTGCAGGCCAGGTGAATTGGCCAATCTAAATTGCCCATAGTGTTAGGTAAGGGGTAAATGTAGGGGTATGGGTGGGTTGCGCTTCGGCGGGGCGGTGTGGACTTGTTGGGCCGAAGGGCCTGTTTCCACACTGTAAGTAATCTAATCTAAAAATCTAAGTAATCTAATCTAATCTAATCTAGTTTCAAAGGCCCTCTCACATCATATCGAATATTACCTCAAAGGGAGTAAACTCAGTAGATTTGTTTGGGGCATCTGTAATGACAGACAATACAAATGGGATACCTTTATCCCAATCATTCAGGTAATCATATGACGGTATGCTCTTAACATTGTCTTCAGGGTCTGCTATTGCATTTCCAAAGCTCCCTGGGATTCAGCATAGTGCACACTTCCTTTAAATTGCTGTTTGCCTAAGCTTCCTTAAACAGCCTGGCAGTAAAATTAGACCCTTGGTCTGACTAATCTCTCTGGGTAGCTAATACTGGGGAAAGAAAGCTATCAACTCCTCCACCAGCCTTCATCAGGTAGTTTCAGGAAGGAGCCAACCTCCGAAAGCTAGTGATTCCAAATAAACCTGTTGGACTATAACCTGGTGTTGTGTGATTTTGAACTTTGTACACCCCAGTCCAACACCAGCATCTCCAAATCTTAACTAATACAGCATCTCAGGTTAACAGAGAATTTCAGATGCCAAAGAGGCATTGCAAAATAAAAACAAGCAATATGGAGCCTGCGTTGAGAGGGTTTCCCTGTCAGTAAATAAAGAGTAGGTTACTGATTCTTTCTCTAAGAAATGAAAGGCTGAAAGGTGGACTTACAGACCTCTGAAAGCAATGTGAAAGTGTGTGATGGGGCAAGTGATGACAATATGGTTTCTGTTACAGGCAGGACTAACATTCAGAGCCACATGTATTAAACAATCATTCCTAAAGGTAACGGAGGATTACTCAGGGAGTGGCTATAACGGCATTTGATAAAGATTCCCGTGATAGATTCATTCAGAAATTAAAGAGGCATGGAAAACAGGGAAACCTGTCTGTCTGGATGCAGAATTGGCTGGCCCATAGAAGATAGTGAGTGGTGAGAGACGGAAAGTATTCAGCCTGGAGCTCGGTGACCAGTGGTGTTCCGCAGGGATCTGTTCTGGGACCTCTGCTCTTTGTGATTTTTACAAATGACTTGGATGAGGAAGTGGGAGAATGGTTTAGTATGTTTGCCAATGACACGAAGGTTGGTGGAGTGTAGACAGTGTGGATATAACATTGACAGGATACAGAGTTGGGCTGAGAAGTGGCAGAGGGAGTTCAACCTGCAAAAATATGAAGTGATTCAATTTTGAAGGTTGAATTTGAATGCAGATTACAATGTTAAAGACAGGATACTTGGCTGTGTGGAGAACAGAGGGATCTTGCATTCCATGTCCATAGATCCCTCAAAGTTACCACCCAGGTTGATAGGATTATTAAGAAGGCGTATGGTCTGTTGGCTTTCATTAGTAAGGGGATTGAGTTTAGAGCCACGAGGTTGTGCTGCAGCTCTATAGAGTCCTAGTAAGAGTTCACTTGGAATATCGTGTTCAGTTCTGGTTGCCTCATTATAGGAAAGGTGTGGAATCTTTAGAGGTGGTGCAGAGGAGATTTACCAGGATGCTGCCTGGACTGGAGGACATGTCTTATGAAGAAAGCGCCATCGAGATCCGGAGGGCCTGCTCTGTGTCGGACTCTTCTATATTCCATGCTCTATGTATAAGGGACAATTGATACAGGAACATTGTGCTCTTGTGAGGAAGCAAATCAGGAACAAGCAGATGAAAAGATTATTTGCCCCCTTTGACCATGTTCCACAATGTAAGTTAGTCACAGCAGTTCTGCAGTTTTCCTTATGTTTGGCTGCCTTTGCCTCATCTTCCTTACTACTTGTACTGATTAATACAAAACTGACAATCATAGTTCACATGGATCAATTAATCTCGGATTCATTTCTGACTGTTGGCAGAATGCTCTAAACATCTTTATGGGTTAAAATGTTTCCAAATTTCCTCCCTGTAATGTCTGGTTGTAGGTTTTAGATTATTCTCCTTAGTTTTAGATTCTGAGCAGATGGAAACTGTTGCTCACTTCTGAAGTGATTGTAATGCGGTCAGCCAGATGGACCTCATGGAATCTGAGTTCCCTGACTGGGGCTGTTAACCTGGTCCACTCAGGGAGCCCTGGCTGACAAGATATAAACAGGAATGGGAGAGGTTCTGCTCACTCTGAGTACTGGCTCTGAGCTAGCTGGGTCAGTGTCCTGCACTATGACGTCCTCCTAAACTGATCATTATCCACTCGTTTAACTGTCCAACTGCCATTTCCTCTCTTGGACTCTATACCCTCCCCTATTGCTTACTTCTTACCCCTTTACTGCCACTCTATCCCCTTTATTAAAACCAATATTTTCCCAGCTGCCATCAGTTCTGAGGAAGGGTCACTGGACCCGAAACTTTAATTCTGATTTTTCTCCACAGATGCTGCCAGACCTGCTGAGTTTTTCTGTTTTTGTTTATGCATGTCTCTTCTGTATGTTCTTCATGGATGTGCGAGCCAAACGGTTGATGAGTGAGTTGGCCATAGTTTGCAGGGGCTTCAAAAATCCCATGGCATCTACTGTAACCTGGGAGGGCCTTTTGCTGAACTGACTTGTTTTAATCTGATCTTGACCGCCCCGTCTACAATTCTACACATCTTCTCCTGCAGACTCTGAAGCTGTTCACCTGTTGAAGATCAATCCAATATATTTACTGTCGCTACTCCAGCTCCTGAAATTTCTCATCATTCTCTAGTTTTCTTCCTGAAACCTTTCTCTGACATAACCTCTGTTCCACCCAATTGTAAGCCTAAAAGGTGGATAAACAACTATTTCACGGTGATGGAAAACCATTCCGGTACTTGAGCCTCTGTCAGGTCAAAATCTACATGCCCAGCTTATATCCTGGCACAAGAGCCACACGACTAACTCTCCTCGGAGGTCCTGTTGGCCTTTACTATGTTTTTGTTCACGAATCATACTTAGACTATGTGGACTCAGGGTCATGGTCACATTTTCACATGTAATGGTGACATTAGTATCACATGTCAACTCTGGAGAATTCTGACACCTATTATGGACCAGGCCAGACCCCCTTAAAACATTTCAAGAAAGTAGCCCCAAACCTAACTGTTGTTAGTTATTTTAAGCAGGCATAAGTAGATAGTCCAAGAGGGATGCAGCTGGTCAAACCACTTAGTTTTAAACAAAACATAATTTATTTGCAAGATTATCAAATGAAACACAAACAAAAGGGAACAAAATACAGAATAACAACCTATCTGAAAACCCAACAGATTATCCTAACTTAATGATGTTGTTTCAAATTCCTGCAACAATCCCCATAAACACCCCTTGGCACAAAAGGTAAAATCAAGCACAGGGTCTTACAGGAGAGAGAGAGAGCTAACAGAGAGATTCAGCATGGAACACTTTCTTCCATGTAGCTGTTTCTTTGACCAGCAGCCTCAAAACTGACTGACTACTTTCAGTGAGTATCCAGACTGCTAAAAGTAATCCATACCTGATGTATGTTTCCTGATGAAGGGCTTATGCCTGAAACGGCGATTCTCCCGCTTCTCAGATGCTGCCTGATCTGCTGTGCTTTTCCAGCACTCAACTCTGATCTCCAGCATCTGCAGTCCTCACTTTCTCCAAACCAGAGATAAGCTGAGCTGGGAGAACTGGCCACCTCCCTTTCATTGTACAAGTGTTTGCCTTTAAACTTGAAAACTTTTTGCCTGAATCAGTATCTGTTAGCTATAATCAAACTGGCCCTAAAACCCATCAAAACCAGGCACCCAGGAAGCTGTGTCTTCATGACTCTTCTGAAAAAAAAACCCCAAGGACTACATAACCTTGTTAAAGGAGCAACATTGTCACATTTTCCCTCTGAAAAAAATGAACCTTCAATATCCAAAGATGGCTTAATTTTAAAACCCCTTAGCCATACACTGTTAGTACCCTACAACACCCATATATATTGTAGACTACAAAGATGCAAACATGCATTACAATATTCTGTTTTAGTCTGTTTACTACTGCCACCGAACACCTCCATTTCTCATCCAACTCTCGACAATGCGTCAGCAATAACGTTTTTTCACCCTGACACATGCACAGTTTTCAAATTGAATGGCTGTAACAACAAGCTCCATTTGTTGTCTGGCATTTTTAAATTTAAATTTCTTCACAAACTTCAGTAGGTTATGTTCTGTGTATATGGTTGTCTCAGATACTTTACTGGTAACATAAACATTGAAATGTTGTAATGCCAAGCTCAAAGTCTACTTTTCAAATGCTGGATATTTCTGCTGATGGATGTTCAGTTGCCTGGAGAAATAACCGATGGGTCTTTATATCTTCTCATTGCCTTCCTGTAAGAGCACAGCACTCACACCCACTTTACTTTCATTCATAGCCACCTTGAATGGCTTTGTGTAGTTAGGTTTGGCTAACACTGAGGCAGTGGGTAACGCAGCTTTCAGGCTGTCAAATGCTTTCTGACAGTCCACTGTCCATTGAAACTTCTTGCCTTTCTTTAGCCATTCAGTGAGTGGAGCAACCACACTGCTAAAATTTGGTATAAATTTCTGATAAAATCGATTCAATCCCAGGACTGCTCTTTTTGTCGATTGTATAGGAAAATCCCCAATTACCTTTGGTTTTGCATTTGTGGGGCCATTTGTTAATGTCCAATAACAGGAACGTGACTTGGGTTCTGACAAATTCACTTTTACCGAGGGTTATCACTAAGTTTTACTTCCGAAGTTGATCGAACAAGTCTGATAAATGTTGCAAATGTTGTTCCATGTGTGACTGAAAATCACCATTTATATATACGACAGAACTGGTTAGTCTGGCAATGACCTCATTGGTTAATCTCTGAAATTTGGTTGGCGCATTTTTCATGCCTAATTGCATGACTTTAAACTGATAGAAAATTAGAGTGGTGCTGGAAAAGCACAGCAGGGGGTCAGGCAGCATCCGAGGAGCAGGAAAATCGACGTTTCAGGCAAAAGCCCTTTATCAGGAATGAGGCTGGGAGCCCAGCCTCATTCCTGATGAACAACTTTTGCCCAAAACGTCAATTTTCCTGTTTCTCGGATGCTGCCTGACCTGCTATCCTTTTCCAGCACCACTCTAATCTTGACTCTGATCTCCAGCATCTGTAGTCCTCACTTTCACCTAGTTGATTTTAAACTGATACAGTCCATTCAGTGTTACGAAAACCAAAATTGTCTTCACTCTTTCGGACAAAGGTACCTGCCAGCATCCTCTGAGCAAGTTCAACTTAGAAATATGAGTTGCTTGTCCCACCTTTTTGATTCCAAATGTGGAATCAGATATGCATCAGTCTTTGTAAATGTGACTTTGCGATAGTCCACACATAACCGTTGGGTATCATCTGGTTTTAGAACCATTACTAAGGGTGAGCTCCAGTCACACTAACTCACTGCGAGTATGTCATCTTGGAGCATGCATTCAATCTCCTTTTGGACCTGTGCCAGCCTTAGGGGGTTATACCTATAAGGGTGTTGATTATTGAAACAGCACCTCTTATATCCACATCATGCATAATTAGGTTAATACTTCCCAGCTTATTTCCATTTATTTCCCCATGTGATAGTCATAACTCTTTCAGGTTATTTGGATGTTTCTATGCAAGTTAACTCAATAATTTACCCTAAAGTTTGACAACTTCCTCATGTTCCAATTCAATTTAAGGAATATTCAATTCAGAATCCTCTGAACTTAATTCTTCCCTCTTGCTTTCCTTTCCTGTCAAATTACTTTTTGAGCATATTCATATGACACACTCTGTGAGATTTCTTTCTGTCTGGAATCAAATAGTTCACCTCATTCAATCTTCTTTCGAGTTGACAGAGTCCACTAAATCTTGCTTTTAAAGGTTCACATCATGAGAGGTAACACTAACACCTTATAACCAATAGCAAAATTGTGAGTTTTTGAATTCTTGTCTGCTTCCTGTCTCATTGTATGCTGTGATACCTTTAAATGCTGTCTGGCCTTTTATCCCATTTTATTTAAACACTCCCTAAAATCTGACACATAGTCCAAATATGTGATCTCTGAATTCTGACTTAGCAATTTCTCCACAATCAATGCTGCGAAAGTAATTCAAATGGACTGAATTTGGTTGATTCATTAGCTGCATCTCTGATGACAAAAGTTACGAATGAAGTTGCCTTATCCCCATCATCTAGATAGTTTTGACTATAAGCCCTTAACATAGTCTTAGTGTCTGATACCATCTGTCTAGTGCTTGTTGTGATTCTGGATGGTAAGCAGTAGATTTGAACTATTTCATTCCTAAGCTGTCCTTAACTTCTCTGAGTAATTTTGATGTAAAATTTGAGCCTTAATCTGATTTTATCTCTTTGTGTAGTCCATATCTAGTGTAAGATTTGAGGAACTCTTCTGCAATCCCTTTAGCTGTGATTTTCAGAATGGAAAGGCCTCTGGAAATCTCGTGGACACATTCATTATTGTTAACGAATACTGATTCTCACTTTTTTGTTTCAGGTAGGGATCCTACACAATCAACTAAGATCCTTGTAAGAGATTCCTCAAATGCAGGTTTAGGTTGTAAATGTGTAGGTTTTATTATTTCCTGTGGTTCTTCCAATTACCTGACATGTCTGACATGTCTGACAAAATTCAGCTGCATCCTTGTGCAGTCCAAGCCAGTAAAACTGTTTTTGTATTTTAGCTTGAGTTTTTAATATCACTAAAAGTCCCTCCTACTGATAGTTCATGCGCCACCTGCAACACATCCATTCTGTAGCCCACTGGCAATACGACTTTACGAACTTCTGCCAATGTCCCATCTGCCTGGACGTGTGATGGTCTCCATTTCCTCATTAAGACATCAATTATAAGATAGCAGCACATCTAGATACATCTAGATTCTTCTTCTGTGTATGAGTTTTGAAACAATTGGGTTTGTTTCTCATCTTTTTGCTGTAATTCAGTTTATGTCTGTTTTGTAATCTACCTGCTCCTCGTTTGTCGCAACCATTTGATCAAACAGGGTCTCTGCTCAATCCACTTCAATTTTCCTGTCCACATTCTTTGAACTCTGTTTCAACTGGTGACTTTGTAACCTCATTACCATGCAGTTGGGAAAAGTCCCAGAATATTTGTCCTGCAATAGTTCAGTTGCCTGACTTTCCGTTGTCTTTTCAACCACAGTAAGCAGAACTCCCACCTATGAACCAGCTATATTGTTAGCAAGGACAAATTGTATGTTAAAGGATGTTAAAGGATGTCAAATTTACTCAACCAGAGGAACATAGACAAGCTGCAGACTGGGTGAAGAGGTGGCAAATGTACTGTAATGAGGAAAAAAAGTGTGAGGTTGTTCACTTTGGAAAGAGCAACAGGAATGCAGAGTACTGGGCTAATGATAAGATTCTTGGTAATGTGGATGAGAAGAGAGATCTCAGGGTCCATGTACAGTACATAGATACCTGAAAGTTACCACTCAGGTTGAAAGGATTGTTAAGAAGGTGTAAGATATGTTAGCTTTTAGTGCTAGAGGAATTGAGTTTTGGAGCCATGAGATCATGTTGCAACTGTACAAAACTCTGGTGTGGCCGCACTTGGAGTATTGCATACAGTTCTAGTCACCACATTATAGGAAGGATGTGGAAGCATTGGAAAGGGTACAGAGGAAATTTACCAGGTTGTTGCCTGTTTTGGAGGGAAGGGTTGATGAGAAAAGACTGAAGATTTGATGCTGTTTTCTTTAGAGAGAAGAAGGTTGAAATGTAACTTAGTAGAGACATATAAGATAATCAGAGGGTTAGATAGGGTGGACAGTGAGAGCCTTTTTTCTTGGATGTTGATGGCCAGTAAAGGGGGTCATAGTTTTAAATTGAGGGGATTGAAATTGATTCAGGGAGTTGAACTTTGATTTATAGACCGATTCACAACCATCAGCCACTTCAGCTGCTAATCTTGCCATTTTAACTCTCTGCTCTTCCACATGAGTTCGCACTACTTCAGGAAGTGAACTTTTGAACCCCTGTCTGAGTTGCAACTTCCTAAATTCAAATTCCCTCCCTTTCTTCATTTCCTCTCTGTCTGTCTCTCTTTCTCTCCCTTTTCTTTTTGTTCTGCGTGAGCGATTTGTTTTTCTTCTCTTGCCTCTGCTTTACTTCGTTATTTAATCTGTTTCACTTCTGTTGCCCTTTTCTTGTCCTTTGCCTCTAACTCAAGCTGCTTCATTTTCATTTGAATTTTAGCCATCTGGTAAAGATTCTGATGGTGCTTCCAGCAAATTTAAATGCTGAGCTATTACTGTAATTATCTCTCCTTTCCTCACCGAACAAGGCAGCTCCAACTACAGCTTATTGGCTAATTCCAACAGCTTTGCTTTATTCACCTTTTGTAAAACACGTAAAGTCACTTCTTCCACTTCCAGTGAACTCTGAGTGACTGAAAGACCCATTGCTATCCTAAGCACTGTTTAAACCGACCGCACCCAGAGCAAAAGACGCTAGCACCTAACACTTGTTGCCTTCGAATCCAACAAACCTAATCCCAAATCGGAACTATAGAGCAAATCCCACAAAGAGCCCTCAATCTGTTATGGACCATGCTAGACTCCTAAAAACATTCCAAGAAAATAGCTCAAACTTTGCTAGTTGTTTTAAGCAAGTATAAAGTGAATCTTCTAGTCAGGATTCAGTTGGACAAACCACTTGGTTTAAACAAAACAGAATTTATTTGCAAAATTACCGAATGAAACACAGACAAAAGAGAACAGAATATAGAACAACAACTTATTTGAAAATCCAACAGACTAAACCAACTTAAATGATGCTGTTCCAAATCCCTGCAACAATCCTCCCACACACACCCTTGCTGCTTGTTCTCAACAGCTAGATGGCTGAAACCCAAACCAAACCAAACCAAACCAGAGACCAGCTGAGCTGGGAGAACTGGCCACTACCCTTTCTCTGTACCAGTGTTTATTTTAAGACTTGAAAGTCTTTTCCCTGAGGCAGTATCTGTTAGCTATAATCAAACTGGCCCTAAAACCCATCCAAACTAGACACCCCAGAATTTGTGTCTTTACAACTGCTCTGAAAAAAAAAGCCAAGGACAACATAACCTTGTTAAAGGAACAGCATCATCACATCTCCTATGTAAAGGAGACCACCTTGCAGTTTGCTAAAACCATTTCCTGACTATTTCAATCCTCCCCCTTTCAGGCTCATGCCTAAACTAAATCCATTGCACCAGGGCATACAGCTAGCAGTAACATTGAATATTTTGGCTATGTAAGACATATTGACACTATCCTTTGTACACACGTAAATTTCACTGGCTTTTGCCCTGATTTGGGATTCTTTGCACGTAATATGTGTTAGGCTCCATCTCAATCAGCCAGTTCTCTTTCTGAAATCTACTCTCCATGTGGCTGGATGGGGTAGGGCTGCCACAGCCAGCATCATCGTTTCATATTGCCTTGATACAAATGTTTACCTCCACCAGTCCTCATGTCATGGCATACTCATGATTCACAATTTAGTTTTTCCTGTTACCATGTCATACAAGCAATCAGACTCCCTTTACTCTGGGTCCATGTCCATAGATCCTCAAAGTTGTCACCCAGGTTGATAGGGTTTTTAAGAAGACAGATGGTGTGTTGGCTTTCATTAGTAGGGAAATTGAGGTTAAGAGCCACAAGGCTATGCGGAAACTCTATAGAGCCCTTGTTAGACCACACCTGGAATATTGTGTTCAGTTCTGGTCACCTCATTATAAGAAGGATGTGGAAGATTTAGAGACCAGCTGAATCCTGACTGGGCAATTTAGCTGCTTCCACCAACTCTTCAACCTGTTTTCCCTGCTGTATGTCACCCTCGATAAGGAGATGTACCCTCACCGAGCCCAGACCAACATACAGTCACAAACTATACCAAAGGTATCCCTACTATCTGTGTGTATGTTGATTCTCTGGCCCCTGGCTAATTTCTGATCTGTTCCTTAACACTATTATTGCTACACAAGTTTACAACCTAAGTAGTAAATGCTAATTAGATTAGATTAGATTACTTTACAGTGTGGAAACAGGCCCTTCGGCCCAACAAGTCCACACCGACCAGCCGAAACGCAAACCACCCATACCCCTACATTTACCCCTTACCTAACACTACGGACAATTTAGCATGGCCAATTCACCTGACCTGCACATCTTTGGACTGTGGGAGGAAACCAGAGCACCCGGAGGAAACCCACGCAGACACGGGGAGAATGTGCAAACTCCACACAGTCAGTCGCCTGAGGCAGGAATTGAACCCGGGTCTCTGGTGCTGTGAGGCAGCAGTGCTAACCACTGTGCCACCGTGCCGCCAACAACACTCCCCGTAATTCCAGACATTAGACAGAAGAAATATCTCCATTGACAATGTCTTGTCAAACTTTCAGACAATTTGTTGTGAAGTTCAATACAGCTACAACAGAACTTTTTGTTTGCACATTCTTCCTGTGTCTGCGTGGGTTTCCTCTGGATACTCTAGTTTCCTCCCACAGTCCAAAAAATGTGCAAGTCAGGTGAATTGGTCATGCTAAATTGCCCATAGAGTTAGGTGAAGGGGTGAATGTAGAGGAATGGGTCTGGGTGAGTTGCTCTTCAGAGGGTCGGTGTGGACTTGTTGGGCTGAAGGGCCTATTTCCACACTGTAAGTAATTAAACAAAAACTGTTTGTAGTGAGGAAAAGGTTGAGGATGGTGTTGAAGATGGTGTGGTGAAAATGGAGAGGAGTAAACATTAAATGGAGCCCAGAGAGACAGAACAACAGCTGAGCAGACAAAGGAATGGGTAAAGGTCAGCCTCGGTGTATGCATACCTGCCAGTGGTGAGCATTAGGAGCTGACAATAACTTGTGCTGTTAGCCCATATCATGACAAGGTCTGGTGGGTGCAGGTTGGGATAAAGAATGGGAGAAGTTGCTCAGGACCCAAAATGATTGAACTCAATATTGAGTCCAAGCAGACGATGAGTTACTGTTTATCCAGCTTGTGCTGAGCTTCACTGAAGCACTATCGAAGGCTGAGGCAGATGTTGGTCAGGGAAGACAATTGTCACAACATGGTTTTGAACTCTTCTGTTAATTAAACCAACACCCAGAAAAGTTCACCTTGCCTCATAATCTGTTAAAATGAGTGGCAGAGAACTGCCAAATTCCACCATTCTTTCACTCTAAAAGTGAGCATTAAATAACAAATATTCACAACCTAAGCCCCCCTCTCTTTAACTGCTTCTTACCTGCTTCCAAATCTATGACAATATGCTGTTCCAATAAAATACTTATTCAAATATATCAACTAATTTCAAAACCATACAATGGCTGTCATCTTCGGTATCTTTCTTCTTCCAGCTAAATATCTCCCTGTGTCGGCTTCTCTCTTTTTACTGTGAATATGTTTCATATGAAATGGTACCTTTGATGGAGAGTGTTTCCTAATTTCTTGGGTCTCTCTCAATGGCAGTTGCTCTGTCTAATTTTGAAAATGCTTGCTTTTATATATTTGCAACATCAAATTATCTCATTGGTTGAATGTTGGTAAAACAATAAATTCAAATGCGACTGTGTTTTTGCATCCTGGGGCATAATTTAAATTGATTGGTTCAATTTAAATGGTTGTCAAAACAGCAACTAATTCAGGTATCTATTTCACAGCCAAATGTAACATATTTTCAATTTTCCAGTACACTCTGAGACTGCCATCTAGGCATATCACACAGCTCTCAGTGCAGAACAGTATTCACTCTCTCTTAAAGGCACAGTACACACCTTCAACTTCATAACACCTCACCCTTTAAGAAAAAAATGAACCATCATAATGAATAGATGGTTTTCTTAACTTCTTAATCCCTTTACAATGAAATACATAGGATATTAATCTAAGTTCATGTTAACAACTGCACACATATATATAACACTGGAATCTGTTCAATCTTATCTATACTTTTTCCTTTAAATCCACATAACACATCTGCTATCACATTTTTATGATCTGAAACATATACAATTTGTAAATTAAAAGTCAGTAACATAAGACTCCAATAAAATAGTCTCATATTTTTATCTTTACAGCTTTTCAAGAATGTAAGAAGTTTGTGGTCCATGTACACAACTGTCTCCAACACACTGTTAAAAGTGTTAAAATGTTGTAAGGGTAGTACCAAACTCAATAATTCTTTTTAAATTGTATTTTCTCTGGTGGGTGCTGTTTCCTTGAAAAGTAGCCAGTTGGCCATTCAATTCCATCATCATCATCATCTTGTAGCAGACAGCTCCAACTCTGATGTCGCTAGCATCGATGGTAGCTTTGAAGGGTGTCAAAAATTTGATGTAGCTAAACCTGCTGTGGTGGTTAATTATGATGTTGGATTTTCAAATGCTTTCTGGCATTGTTCTGAAATTTTGTGTTCTACTTCAATAATTCTGTTAGCGGTGCCACTATACTGCTCAAGTTTGGGACAAATTTCCAGTAGAATCTGCTGAGTGCCAAAAATCGAAACACCTCTTTCTTCGAGGTTGACCGTGACTGATCTTATGTCCCAAGATCATCACCTCTGCCTTTGCGAATTCTGATTTCTTTAAGGTTATTACCAGTTTTGCTCCTCGTAACCACTCAAAAAGCTTGGCCAACTGTATCCTGTGATCTTTCTCGAACTCACTAAAGATCACTGCTTCAGCCAGATAAATTGCACAAGTTGTGAATCCAGTCAAGACTCTGTTCATGAGTCTTTGGAATGTGGCTGGTCGAATGTGGCGTCACTTTGAATTGATATAGCCCATTTGGGGTCACAAACACAGAAACTTCTTTCACTTTCTCTGATCAAAGGTACTTGCCAATAACCACGCAGTAAGTTCAACTTTTTAATGTAACTGGCTTGTCCAACTCTCTGGACACAGTCCTCCAATCTTGGTATTGGGTATGAATGTGAATTTGTTACAGCATCGGCCTTCCAAAGGTCCACACAAAATCATTGAGTCCCGTCGGGTTTGGGGACCATCACCGAACTCTATTTGCTCCGACTTGGTTCGATGATATCTTCATTGAGCATTGCATCCACTTCCTTCTGGACTAGTGTGTTTTTGAAAGGATTAAGTCCACAAGGGTGTTGTTTTATCAGAACAACATTTCCTACTTCCACCTTATGCACAATAATATTAGTGCTCTCCATCTTATTCCTCGTATTACTACAACAAACCTTTCAACTGGGTTCTTTGCTCCTGAGACAGATAGTTCACTAACCTATCCCACTCCTCAAGGACTTCTTCATTGTTTAACATATTTTGAGGTACATAAAACTCCACCTGGATTTGATTCCTTATTCTGCAAAGCAGTAACTAACACCTGCTTCTCCAGTTCCCTGACTCTGTTATAATAAGGTTTCAACATATTCATATGACAGACATGATACAGTTTGTTTTCTATCTGACATCTTTAGCAGTGAGTTGACCTTTCTCAACTTTTTCTCAGTTTGATGGGGACCACTAAACCTGGCTTTGAAGGGATCTCTTATCCTGTATCTAACTGAATCTATCTGATTAGCTCATACCACCTAAAGAAAACTACAAACACCTCGACCACCCTAATCTAATGGAATTACCTCCAGAAATCTGGTAGACATACCTATTATAGTTAGCAAGTAGTGGTTCCCAATAGAATTTTTTTAGGGAGGGAACATACAGAATCAATCATAATCCATGCAAAAAGTTTGTTGAATGCTGGAATTGGCAACAAAGATGCTGGTTTTATTACTGCCTGTGGCTTACCTACTATTTGGCATGTATGACATGTACAGCAAAATTTAACCACACCCTTGTGCAGTCCAGGCCAATAGAAATGCTTTTGTACCTTAGCCTGAGTCTTCCTTACACCTAGGTAACCTCCAACTGGTAATTCATGTGCTACCTGTAACACTTTCTGCCTGTATGCTACCAGCAACCCAATCTGATGCACTTCCACACATTTCTCCGCTGCACTAGCCTGTTGCGGTCTCCAGTTTTATCTTCGGGTTCTATCTTAAAGATAATTACTATCAGGAATACATTTTGATTCTATTCCTGAGTATGCATCAATCCATTTTTTATTGTCTCATCTTTCTATTAGATTTCCTACAGTGTGGGATCAGGCCCTTTGGCCCAACAAGTCCACACCAACCCTCTGAAGAGTGACCCACCCAGACCCCTTTCCATCTAACTAATGTACCTAACACAATGGGCAGTTTAGCATGGCCAATTCACCTGACCTGCACATCTTTGGACTGTGGAAGGAAACTGGAGTACTTGGAGCAAACCCATGCAGAGACAGGGAGAATGTACAAACTCCATGCAGATAGGCACCCGAGGCTGAAATCAAATCTGGGTCCATGGTGCTGTGAGGCTGCAGGGCTAACCACTGAACCACTGTGCTGCCCCAATATATTGTTGTAAGTCTATTTGTCTTGTTTTCTGTTGTAATTGCATTAGCCTTTCCAGGACAAAACACTTCTGCCTGACCCTTTGCCTGTTCAGATTTTTCCTGCACCATTACATCAAGCAGGGTGTCTGCTAACTGAACCTCAACTCCTTCATCTTTCTTTTTAGTTTTTGTTTCGTGCTCTGACTTATGACAGTGCGATCTTGTTCCTGTGCAGTCTGGAAAGATTCTAGGGTATTTTTCTATCAACTCCTTCATTCCCTGGTCTTCCTTTGGCTTCTCCACAACAAGGGTTGTTAATCCCACCCTGAGTTAAGTTGTTAGACTAAGTCATTCCCAAGGAAAAACTGGATTCTTGGAACTGACCATCTGTCAATCACTTCCACTATAACTACCCCAATCCTGATTTTATTCTCCAACCTGATCTTACACAAGGGAATGCTAAATTTCTCTTCATCTATTCCACAAATTACCACTCTCTTGAGTAACATGTAAGAAAGAGTGCAAATAGGTTCATCTCTTACTATGAGAGACTGATTGAATCTCCCATCTCTCAAAATGACAACTCTTTCCCATCTCTCTATGTTCTTTCTGAGTAAACTTTACCCACAGAGGTGAAGGCTTTATAGAGATTAGGCACTTGCTCCATAGCCAGCCCCTATCTAGGCTGTGCACTCTCCTGCAGCTCCTCAACACCTGTTGGGGTTTCCTTCACTATTTTCATTAATGATACTAGCTTAGCCTCTTCTACCACATAGAGTCATAGAGATGTACAGCATGGAAACAGACCCTTCGGTCCAACCCGTCCATGCCGACCAGATATCCCAATCCAATCTAGTCTCACCTGCCAGTACCTGGCCCATATCCCTCCAAGCCCTTCCTATTCATATACCCATCCAAATGCCTCTTAAATGTTGCAATTGTACCAGCCTCCACCACTTCCTCTGGCAGTTCATTCTATACACGTACCACCCTGAGTGTGAAAATGCTGCCCCCTGGGGTCTCTTTCATATCTGTCCCCTCACCCTAAACCTATGCCCTCTAGTTCGGAAGTCCCCCACCCCAGGGACAAAACTTTGTCGATTTGCCCTACCCATGCCCCTCATAATTTTGTAAACATCTATAAGGTCACCCCTCAGCCTCTGACGCTCCAGGGAAAACAGGCCTAACTTATTCAACCTCTCTCTATAGCTCAAATCTGCCACCCCTGCAACATCCTTGTAAATCTTTTCTGAACCCTTTCAAGTTTCACAACATCTTTCCAATAGGAAGGCGATCAGAATTGCATGCAATATTCCAACAGTGGCCTAACCAATGCCCTGTACAGCCGCAACATGACCTCCCAACTCCTGTACTCAGTACTCTGACCAATAAAGGAAAGCATACCAAACGCCTTCTTCACTATTCTATCAACCTGCAACTCCACTTTCAAGGAGCTGTGAACCTGCACTCCAAGGTCTCTTTGTTCAGCAACACTCCCGAGGACCTTACCATTAAGTGTATAAGTCCTGCTAAGATTTGCTTTCGCAAAATGCAGCACCTCGCATTCATCTGAATTAAACTCCATCTGCCACTTCTCAGCCCATTGGACCATCTGGTCAAGATCCTGTTGTAATCTCAGGTGATCTTCTTCGCTGTCCACTACACCTCCAATTTTGGTGTCATCTGCAAACTTACTAGCTATAGTTTTTATGCTCGCATCCAAATCATTTATGTAAATGACAAAAAGTAAAAGACCCAGCACTAATCCTTGTAGCACTCCACTGGTCACAGGCCTCCAGTCTGAAAAACACCCCTCTACCACCAGCCACTGTCTTCTACCTTTGAGCCAGTTCTGTACCCAAATGGCTAGTTCTCCCTGTATTCAGTGAGATCTAACCTTGCTAACCAGTCTCCCATCGCGAACCTTGTCGAATGCCCTACTGAAGTCAATAGAGATCACATCTACTGCTCTGCCCTCATCAATCCTCTTTGTTACTTCCTCAAAAAACTCAGTCAAGTTTGTGAGACATGATTTCCCACACACCAAGCCATGTTGACTATCCCTAATCAGTCCTTGCCTTTCCAAATACATGTACATCCTGTCCCTCAGGATTCCCTCCAGCAACTTGCCCACCACCGACGTCGGGCTCACTGGTCTATAGTTCCCTGCGACTACCCTTACCACCCTTCTTAAACAGTGACTCCACGTTAGTCAACCTCCAATCTTCCTGCACCTCACCTGTGGCTATTGATGATCCAAATATCTCAGCAAGAGGCCCAACAATCACTTCTCTAGCTTCCCACAGAGTTCTCGGGTACACCTGATCAGGTCCTGTGAGATTTATCCACCTTTATGCATTTCAAGACATTCAGCACTTCCTCCTCTGTAATATGGATAGTTATCAAGGTGTCACCATCTATTTCCCTACATTCTATATCTTCCTTTTCCACAGTAAATACCAATGCAAAATACTTGATTTTACTCTCCCCCATTTTCTGCAACTCCATACAAAGGCTGCCTTTCTGATCTTTGAGGGGCCCTATTCTCTCCCTAGTTAACATTTTGTCCTAAATGTATTTGTAAAAACCCTTTGGATTCTCCTTAATTCTGTTTGCCAAAGCTATCTCATGTCCCCTTTTTGCCCTCCTGATTTCCCTCTTAAGTATACTCCTACTGCCTTTATACTCTTCTAAGGATTCACTCGATCTATCCTGTCAATACCTTTCATATGTTTCCTTCTTTTTCTTAACCAAACCCACAATTTCTTTAGTCATCCAACATTCCCTCTACCTACCAGCCCTCCCTTTCACCCTGTCAGGAATATACTTTCTCTGGATTCTCGTAATCTCATTTCTGAAGGCTTCCCATTTTCCAGCCATCCCTTTACCTGCGAACATCTGCCCCCAATCAGCTTTTGAAAGTTCTTGCCTAATACCGTCAAAATTGGCCTTTCTCCAATTCAGAACTTCAAGTTTTAGATCTGATCAATCCTTTTCCATCATTATTTTAAATCTAATAGAATTATGGTCACTGGCCCCAAAGTCCTCCCCCACTGACACCTCCCCCCACCTGCCCTGCCTTATTTCCCAAGATTAGGTCAAGTTTTCAACTTCTCTAGAAGGTAGATCCACATACTGAATCAGAAATTTTCTTGCACACACATAGGAAATTCCTCTAAACCCTTAACACAATGGCAGTCCCAGTCTATGTTTGGGAAGTTAAAATCCTCTACCCTAACCACCCTATTATTCTTACAGATAGCTGAGATCTCCTTACCAGTTTGTTTCTCAATTTCCCTCTGACTATGAGGGGGTCTACATTACAATCCCAATAAGGTGATCATCCCTTTATTTCTCAGATCTACCCAAATAACCTCCCTGGATATATTTCCAGGAATATCCTCCCTCAGAGCTGCCCATCTCTGAGCCATGTTTCTGTAATTGCAATGATATCTCAGTACCATGTTCCTAACCACGCCCTGAGTTCATCTGCCTTCCCTGTTCGGCCCCTTGCATTGAAATAAATGCAGTTTAATTCATCAGTCCTATCTTGTCCCTGCCTGCCCTAACTGTTTGATTCATTTCTGTTCTCAACTGTACCAGTCTCAGATTGATCTCTTTCCTCACTATCTACTTGGGTCCACACACACACATCCTGCCTATCCCGCCCCCCACCCCCCCACCCCCACCACTTTATAAGCTTAAGTCCTCCCGAGCAGCTCCAGAAAATTTTCCTGCCAGTATATTAGTCCCCTTCCAATTTAGGTGCCATCCATCCTTCTTGTACAGGTCATGTCTACCCCAAAGGAGGTTCCAATGATCCAAAAATGTGAATCCTTCTCCCATACACAAGGTCCTCAGCAAGCATTCATCTGCTCTATCCTCCTATTCCTGACCTCACTAGCTCATAGCACCAGGAGTAATCCAGATATTACTACTCTCGAGGACCTCCTTTTTGAACTCCTGCCTAACTTTCTATAATCTCCCTCCAGAATCTCACCCTTTTCCCTTCCTACGTCGTTGGTTCCAATGTGGTCTATAACCTCTTGCTGGCCTGTCTCCCCCTTCAGAACGTTCTGCACCCTCTCTGAGACATCCTTGATCCTGGCACTAGGGAAACAACATGCCGTTCTGATTTTTCACTGCTGGCCACAGAAATATCTGTCTGTACCTCAGGCTAGAGATTCCCCTAACACAACTGATCTCTTGGAATCCGACATAGCCCTCGTTGCGTTAGAGCCATTCTCAATACCAGAAACTTGGCTGTTCGTGCTCTTTTCCCCTGAGAATCTATCATTTTCCAAAACAGCATACTTGTTTGAAATGGGGATAGCCACAGAAGACTCCTGCACTAGCTGCCTACCTCTCTTACCTTTCTTTTCCCCCAGTGCCTTTCTTCAACAAACAGCAATGTGACCTTACATATCCTACCTTCTGGCAAGGAAATCCCCTATTCCCAGTGCCCTTCTTAAACCATTGGCACTGTAATTTCTGTGTCCCCCTCCATTACACCTTTCATCTCCTTTCCACCCTCATTGGCTTCATTTCTAA
This sequence comes from Chiloscyllium punctatum, assembly GCF_047496795.1. Classification (NCBI taxonomy): domain Eukaryota; kingdom Metazoa; phylum Chordata; class Chondrichthyes; order Orectolobiformes; family Hemiscylliidae; genus Chiloscyllium; species Chiloscyllium punctatum. The sequence continues at coordinate 48,201,575 of NC_092761.1, read as the reverse complement.
CCTGTGTAAACTATTATCAGTGTGCACTTCTCTTTGGTTTGTACTGTAGCATCTCCCCTTTTCCCAATTTCTATCCCTGACAGGATGGAATTCGTGCCGGAAGCTAAATTTCACCTCATGCACCAATGCATATTCATCTGCCATCTCTGCCACTCTTCTCATTTTTGAACTTTATGTTCATCCAAATGAATTCTTATAATCTCTGTAAGTGAGTGTTTAAACTCTTACAGCAGAATAATCTCTCTTAGAGCCTCATAGGTCTGGTCTATCTTTAAGGCCAACCATCAAAATGACTATGTTTAATTCTTTCAGAGGTGCTGGTGTTGGTCTGGGGTGGGCAAAGTTAAAAATCACACAACACCAGGCTATAGTCCAACAGGTTTATTTGGAGGCACTAGCTTTCGGAGTACTGCTTCTTCATCAAGTGGTTGTGGAGCAGAATCAGAAGACACATGATTTATAGCAACAGGATTGCAATGTCATGGAATGTAATATTAAATAAATTTAGATTAAAAATTTTTCATCTTTTAGAATGATCATGTTTGTTTAGGTTATTTCATATGTGTGAGAGGCAATTTCGGTTCAAACAATTAAGATGTGCCTGAACCAACAGGCTGCTCTATAATAAAAGACAAGACTTTTGCTTCTTTTCTAAAACATTTTGTATACTCAAAAGTAGGATAATTTAAATTGTGCAAATGCTGACATTTTGTGAGCAGAGTAAAAACAAGTCCTTGATTGATGAAACCATTAACACAGACAGGGAAGAATGAGTCCTTGACTGATAAGACTGCAGGATAGAAAAACGACTCGAGAGACATCTGCTACAGATTGATACAGAGACATCTGCTAAAGATTGATAAGACCGCTAGCACAGACAGAGAAGAATAAGTCTTTGACTGATAAGACTACAGGGTAAAAAAACAACAACTCTGGAGACATTTGTTGCAGACTTTGTGATAAGGGTGCAAATTGGAGAATAATGACGGTTTAAGAATGTGAACCTCATGGCTCGTTAGAGCCAAAGAGGGGAGGGACTTGTGCTGTATATAATGAGAAACTTTGTAAGCCTCGGGGCGCCTTTTACTCAGAAGGGTGCCCAACTCTGCAGACTTGCTAATAAAACTTTGTTTTCCTGAATTTGTCTAGAGCGATTATTAAGAAGCGATTTTCGTTTCTAACAACTTGGGGGCTCGTCCGATCAACACTCCGGCAACGGGGGGCGCTGAGGAAGGACATCGGAGAAGGTGCACCCTGCCGAGTTCGGCAGTCCCTGATTCCTTGCTTGTCGCCCCGCGCGGCTTGAGTGAGTGATATCCGGGAGGCTCAGGAAAACAAAGGAGGGGTGTGGTCGAGGCAGTGGGGATGGTTAACGATCGAGTAATTTCGGTGCACCGAACCCAGGTAAGAAAAAACTTGCGGGGACCGTGTTTCTGGAGGCCTGGGGACCTACGGGGTGCCTGTGGATTTTTCTACAGAGACGTGGGACTCAGGAATCTAGAGACCGGGGCTCGCCTGTGAGGGATTTTGCAGAGACCGTGTTTGAGGAGGAACGTGTACCTACGGGGTGCCTGTGATCTGTGTCACAGAGACGTAGTCACAGGAATCCAAAGACTGGGGGGTGCCTGCAAAGGAACCTGGGCGATCACGGGACTGAAGGTCCGGGAATTGGCTAAATTGTGATAGATTATCACGGGATAATACGAGAAATACGAAGTCCTCGGCAATGGGAAATAAGGGATCCAAGGCGATTAAGGGAAGGGTAGGCTTAAACAGGGACAATTACACATACCCCGGGGTACCTGACGATAGTCCGTTAGGAAGAATGTTAAATAATTGGAATCAGGGTAGGAGAAAAGGAAAATCTAGAAAAAAGATGGTAAAATACTGTGAAAAGTGGTCCCAGAAACCTATTCAGGGCGACTCAGTGTGGTGGCCTAGATTCGGTACTGACGAAGACTGGGTCTGGCAAGCTCTCATTTTATATGTCAATTCGAAACCTGATGTTAATCTGGAAGAAAGTGATTATGCCCTTTGTTGGCTACCGGTTACGATATCTTGCCAAATGCAGGTAACTAATGAAGACTCGAGAAGACAGAAAGAATGGGAACCTTTAGATCACTTACCGCCGCCCTACGTGACCCCGTCTGCCCCACAAAATGTTCCTCCGGGTGACGACGAGTCAGGGGAAGGGGAAGGAAATGGGGAGGAATCACAGGCTACCTCAGGGGTGCAGACCAGATCTCAAGCTGGTAGGAGTCACAGACAAAACCCTGCCCCGATTGCAAGAATGAATCCACTCCGGGAAGTGCCCATGGGAGGCGCGGAAGGAGGGACGGGATATGTGAACGTCCCCTTAACGAGTACTGAAGTACGGAATTACAAGAGGGAGATGAAGGGCCTACTGGAGGACCCCATGGGCCTGGCTGAACAATTAGATCAGTTCCTGGGGCCGAATACTTACACGTGGGAAGAGATGTGTTCCATCATGAAAACATTGTTCTCTAGCCAGGAGCGACAGATGATACGACAAGCTGCGCTGTTGGTCTGGGAGAGAGAGGGAAGAGCAGGAGGGGAGCAGAAATTTCCCCTCACCAACCCCGAGTGGGATAAGAACACGGAGGAAGGACGGCGCAACATGAGGGACATGCGGGAATATTGGATAAGAGGAATAAGGCAGGCAGCCCCGAAGGGGCACAATTTTACCAAGGCCTTTGGGAATCATCAAAACCCAGAGGAAACCCCTACAGACTTCCTAGACAGGATTAGGAAGAACTTGCAGCAGTTCGCTGGGGTGGACCCTGAGACGGAAGTGGGACAACAACTCATACGGGTAGAGTTTGTATCAAAAGCCTGGCCGGACATACGGAAGAAGTTAGAGAAAGTGGATGATTGGGATAGTAAATCTCTAAGTGAACTACTACGGGAGGCGCAAAAGGTGTTTGTGAGAAGGGACGATGAGAAGCAAAAGAAGGCGACAAAGATAATGATGCAGACGGTGCAACAAGTGACAGCTGGAAGGAGGGAAAAGGGAGAGCCGTGGCAGGAACAGGAAAGGGGAGAGTCGTGGCAAGAGCAGAGGAAAAGAGGACCGTGGCCGGAACAAAGGAAGAGTGGAGGAACTCGAGACCGCGACAGGGAAACAAAGAGGATACTCAGATGTTACTACTGTAATGAAGAGGGACATTTTAAGCGAGAGTGCCCCCGCTACAAGCGGGAGGTGCGGTCGTACGCCCTGATGGAGGAAGATTAGGGAGGTCGGGGGTTCCTACCCTTGGGGCAAAAGGACTATAGACAGGAACCCCTGGTAAACTTGAAAGTAGGGCCCCAAGGGTCGGAGATCACATTTATGGTGGACTCGGGGGCTGAAAGATCAAGTATAATCCAAATACCCCCCGGCACCCGAGCAGGAGGAAAAGTTATGGGGGTATCTGGAATTGGAGGACAGAAATTACAAGTCCCAGTAGTGGAGGACGTGGAAATTGGGTATGAAAACAGAACTACTAAACGAGACCTTCTCCTACTGCCATCGGCGGGGTTTAATTTGTTAGGAAGAGACTTGCAGGTCAAACTAGGGATCGGAACGGTACCAAGTAACGGGGAAATGGTGGTAAGGTTGTTCGCCCTCACCGAAGAAGATGATCAACAAATAGACCCAGAAGTATGGTACCGAGAGGGGAACAGAGGGGGTCTAAACATCAAACCTCTCCAAATCACCATGTTACCAGGAAGAGGCCCGGTAAGAAGGAAACAGTACCCGATTGCTATGGAAGGACGGGAGGGGTTACAACCTGTGATAGAAAGATTAATCACAGATGGACTACTGGAGGAATGTATGTCCCCTTTCAATACTCCAACACTCCCTGTGAGGAAGCCGGATGGGACATATAGGCTGGTGCAAGACTTGCGGGGGTTGATGAAGTAGTCCAGGCTAGATACCCAGTGGTACCCAATCCCTACACGTTAATGAGTAAAATTCCCCCCGAACATGAATGGTTCAGTGTAATAGATCTGAAGGATGCCTTCTGGAGTTGCACCCTTGACAAAGAAAGTCGGAACCTTTTTGCCTTTGAATGGGAGAATCCCTTCACAGGACGAAAGCGACAGTTAAGATGGACGGTCTTGCTGCAGGGATTCACGGAGTCACCCAACTTGTTTGGACAAGTACTGGAGCAGATCTTAGGAGGATTCCGGTGTAACGCGGAGAATCAATTGCTCCAATATGTCGATGATCTCTTACTCTCAGGACCAAGAGAAGAGGAGGTACGAGCAGACACCGTTGCCCTGCTGAACTTCCTGGGGAAACAGGGCCTACGCGTCTCCAGGACAAAACTCCAGTTTGTGGAGCAAGAAGTAAGATATCTGGGCCATCGAGTCAGTAAGGGGCATCGCCGTATCACGCCAGAACGAAGATCAGGGATTACGGGTATGCCAATACCCAGGACTAAGAAGGAAATCAGACAATTCCTGGGGCTAGTAGGGTATTGCTGGATATGGATTGAAAGTTACACCACTCTAGTAAAATTTTTGTACGACAAACTGGGACAAGAAGGACAAAAGGTGGACTGGTCAGATGAGGAGGAGCAGCGATTTAATATTATTAAAAGTAAACTGATCCGAGCTCCGGTATTGGCTTTACCCACCCTGAAGGAACCGTTCCAGTTATATGTCAATAGCGCCGGCGGAATTGCCCAAGGTGTGCTTACCCAGCTGCGTGCAGGGAAACGTCAGCCGGTTGCATTTTTGTCAAAAATGTTAGACCCTGTGTCATGTGGATGGCCGACCTGTATACAGGCAGTGGCAGCTACGGCAATGTTAGTGGAAGAGGCCCGGAAACTTACCTTTGGAGGAAGGATCACAGTATATTCCCCACATTTGGTTAGTGCCATACTGGCTCAAAAGGCTCACCGCTGGTTAACAGACTCTCGCATCCTGAAGTATGAGACGATTTTGATGACCGGGGACGATCTCAATTTTGCAAAAGATCTCAGTTGCAACCCTGCCCAGTTTCTATACGGACGTCCTGCAGATGGGGAACAGGAGCATGATTGTGTGGAAATTGTAGACTTGCAGACCAAGAGCCGAGAGGACCTGCAAGAAGCCCCGCTGGGTGAAGGACAGGAACTGTACATCGACGGGTCCTCCCGGTGCATCAGTGGGGTACGGTACAGTGGCTATGCTGTCGTAGATGGTGCAACAAAACGGACGATCGAGTCCAGACGACTGCCCGGGAAGTGGTCAGCCGAATCCTGTGAGTTGTACGCCCTCCAGAGGGCCCTGAAGTTGTTGGAAGGGAAAGTGGGGACCATATATACTGACTCAAAGTATGCATACGGAATCGTTCATACTTTCGGAAAAATCTGGAAAGAGAGAGGATTGATAACCTCCCGGGGAAAAGAATTGGCTCATGAACAAATGATCAGCCTAACGTTGGAGGCCCTGGCGTTACCTACGGAACTCGCAGTAGTCCATGTACCCGGTCACCAGAAGGGGTCGACACCGGAAGCGGTGGGAAACCGGCTGGCAGATGAGGAAGCCAAGCGGGCAGCGGTCGAAAAATCCGTCCAATTATTAACATTAATACCGTTGAGGGAAGGGCTCGCTAAACAACCCATCTTCACCCAGGGGGAGATTGATAAAATGGATCAATTGGGTGCCCGGCTAGATACTAACGGGAAGTGGACGGTTCCTGATGGGAGACAAGTACTGAACAAACAGATCACCCGGGGTATTCTGCACCGATTACACCATCAGACCCACTGGGGGGTGCAAGCCATGTGTGACACGATCCTGAGAGACTATGTATGCAGGGGGATATACACATTAGCCCAACAAGAGGTAGTCGGATGCCCCACTTGCCGGCGTATTAACCAGAAAGCCATGCGTTCTATGCCTGCCGGTGGTCAGCCCCTCGCAATTAGGCCATTCCAGAGGATCCAAGTCGACTTTACAGAATTATCCCCAGTACAGAGATGGAAGTATCTGCTAGTAATAGTAGACCATTTCACTCACTGGGTAGAGGCTTTCCCAACTGCCAAAGCCGATGCACCAACCGTGGCCCGACTGTTGTTAGAGAACATAATCCCGAGATATGGCATAATGGAATCTATCGACTCCGACTGTGGGACACATTTTATTTCTAAGCTACACCATTTGATCTGTACTGCCCTGGTTATCCAATGGAAATTCCATGCACCCTGGCATCCTCAGAGTTCGGGTCAAGTTGAGAGGATGAATGGCATGCTCAAGACCCAATTGACTAAGCTGATGTTAAAAACTAAGTTACCATGGCCAAAGTGCCTTCCCATTGCCCTATTGAGGATACGTACAGCACCTCGCCGGGATATCGGGGTTTCCCCCTATGAGATGCTGTTCGGATTACCATATTGGAGTAAGGTTGATGGGTGTCCCACTCTACAAGGGGGAGATGTATTTGTCAGAAACTATTTACTGGCCTTATCCCGTTCTTTTGCAGAACTCCAGAGGAAAGGTCTCCTGGCTCAGACTCCGCCGCTCGACTTCCTCTTGCATAAGGTGGAGCCCGGAGATTGGGTACTTGTAAAGACCTGGAAGGCCGAAAAGCTCCAGCCGCGGTGGGAAGGACCGTTCCTGGTCCTGTTAACAACTGAAGCCGCTGTTCGGACGAAAGAAAAAGGGTGGACCCACGCATCGAGGATAAAGGGGCCTATTCCGCCTGAAGGAGAGAGCACTTGGACATGCGAGCAAGGGGACAAGCCGTTGGTGGTAAACCTGAAAAGGCAGCGACAATGAACTCTACTTGGACTGTATTGGTGGGGATATTGATCAGTTTACTCCTGTGTGTGGGGGAGGGTGAGGGGAGATGTGACAAATGTCGGACTACAGTGAGGCTCGGGATTCGAATCTACTCGGGATCATTTGTGTCTCACTCCCATGTGGATGATTGGTGTTACGATGTGAGTGCACGGCAAGAATGTTGGGAGGGTGGAAGACCCTATTATCAGGTGTATAATAAAGGATACGGTGGCAAAATCCGTGGATGCCCTAAAAATGACCACTGGGTGTGTATTAGCAAAACTGGGAGGTGGGGCCTATCCTCCGTGTTGCTCAGGGAGCAGGTTGACAGAGTCAAGGAGACCAAGGTACAGAACACTGATCGGGGGTTGGGGAAAGAGCAGGACCGTCAGAGAACGGTCGTGGTCTCTAAAGTGCCATCTGTATACGAAGAGGTAGAAGAGAAGATTGAACTCCCTGATGTTACACAAAAGCTGTTTATTGATCTCACCTCTAGAATAGCCACTGTGTTAAATGTTAGCAATTGCTGGGTTTGTGGGGGGCCGCATATGTCGGAACAATGGCCGTGGACTGGTCAAAGCTTAGACATAGGGGAATTGCTGCAAACCACTTGGACTCATGTCAACGAAAGGAAAAGCCAGGGGTGGAGACTGACAAACAGCCCTGAGGGCCAGTTCTGTGTTGAAGGCAAGGGGACTGTGGAGGTAGGGATTAGTCCCTGTCAGAATGTATTGGATGCGACCACGCGAGTATGGTGGCCTGAGGATATTACTTGGTACATTGCAAACCGAGATCATGGAAATTGCGTTCCATTACGTACTGATTCCTCCTCTGATGAGCTGGGGGCTGATTACTGGAATTGCAGTGGTCCTAGTCCTTATGAGGGCGTCCCTGGGGTAAAGGAGCTGTGGGATGACGTTGTGAGGCAGGGAGGCCCTGCTCCAGATGGCCTATTTTGGATATGCGGTAATCAGGTATACTCCAAACTGCCCATGGGATGGGCTGGGGTATGCTTCCTGGGTCTAATACGACCTGCGTTCTTCCTATTACCCCAGGAGGAAGGCGATGATTTGGGAGTTAAACTCTTTGACTCCCTGCGTAGGTCGCCAAGGGATATCCAAGTCGGTGATTGGGGGGATGAGTGGCCACCGGCCCGGATTATTGAATACTACGGGCCAGCTACATGGGCACAGGATGGATCATGGGGATACCGTACTCCTATCTATATGTTAAATCGAATTATCAGGCTCCAAGCAGTCGTAGAGGTCATTACTAACCAGACCGCCCTGGCCCTGGAGTTGCTGGCTAAGCAGCAGGATCAGATGAGGGCTGCTATATATCAAAACCGGCTTGCCTTGGATTATCTGTTGGCCTCGGAGGGGGGCGTGTGCGGGAAATTTAACCTGACTAACTGCTGTCTAGAAATTGACGATAATGGTAAAGCGGTTTTGAAAATTTCCGATGAAATTCGGAAATTGGCCCATGTGCCAGTACAATCTTGGCGTCCTCTTAGTGGTTGGGGGGGGGGGGGGGGCGTGATGCTTCTCCTCATATTATCCTGCCTAACCCCCTGTATTCAGTTTTTAATTCAGAAAAATATTTCCCAACTCCAGGCAGTGGTGGTTCCACAACTTGGGACGCAGGAACTTAAGGTGCTGTTGCTGCGAAAGACCAAGGATTTCCCGGGCCCTTAAGGAGGGGGGGGCTTATCTTGGTCAGGCACATCTTAAAAAGAGAAAGGGTGGAATTATGAGAGGCAATTTCGGTTCAAACAATTAAGATGTGCCTGAACCAACAGGCTGCTCTATAATAAAAGACAAGACTTTTGCTTCTTTTCTAAAACATTTTGTGTACTCAAAAGTAGGATAATTTAAATTGTGCAAACGCTGACATTTTGTGAGCAGAGTAACTTCTTTTCTAAAACATTTTGTATACTCAAAAGTAGGATAATTTAAATTGTGCAAATGCTGACATTTTGTGAGCAGAGTAAAAACAAGTCCTTGATTGATGAAACCATTAACACAGACAGGGAAGAATGAGTCCTTGACTGATAAGACTGCAGGATAGAAAAACGACTCGAGAGACATCTGCTACAGATTGATACAGAGACATCTGCTACAGATTGATAAGACCGCTAGCACAGACAGAGAAGAATAAGTCTTTGACTGATAAGACTACAGGGTGAAAAAAACAACAACTCTGGAGACATTTGTTGCAGACTTTGTGATAAGGGTGCAAATTGGAGAATAATGACGGTTTAAGAATGTGAACCTCGTGGCTCTAGAGCCAAAGAGGGGAGGGACTTGTGCTGTATACAATGAGAAACTTTGTAAGCCTCGGGGCGCCTTTTACTCAGAAGGGTGCATGACTCTGCAGACTTGCTAATAAAACTTTGTTTTCCTGAATTTGTCTAGAGCGATTATTAAGAAGCGATTTTCATTTCTAACAATATGTAAATCCCAGAACTTTATCAAAGCTGCATTCTCAAGTTGACTTTGACAATAGTTGCCATCTCAGCTCAGATAATGCATTGAAGGTGTGAGGTTAAATTCTGCAAGTACAAATTCACCCCACAAGCCTATATGCATGTGCATGCATGGAGACCAAGTGTGTGTGTGGGGGGGGGGTGTCTGTGAGAGAGTGTGTGTAGTTGTATGTGTGTGTGTGTACTGGGGTATAAGTCTGTGAGAGAGTGCGTCTGTGGGTGTGAGTGTGTGGGGTGTGTATGAGAGCGAGCTTGTGTATGTGGGTCGATAGGAGTGATTCTATTTCTAAAGTGGGACTTACATGGATTTATACAGTTTTTGAACAATGTAAAATGTAATTCTGCAAGTACCAAACATGCGCGCGTGCGCACAAACACACTCGGTCTCCATGCATGCACACATATATAAGTTTGTGGGGTGAATTTGTACTTGCAGAATTACATTTTATTATGCTCAAAAACTGCATAAATCCATGTAAGATTCTATACACTGGGACAAAGACATACTGTAACGTCACACTTACAATGCATTACCTGAGCTGAGATAGTACCTATTGTTAAAGATATCTTGAGAATGTAACTTTGAAAAAGTTCTGTGATTTACATATGAAATAACTGAAGCCAACAAGATCATTCCAAAAGATAAAAGACTTAATCTAAATTTGATTAATATTACCTCCCATGACACTGCAATCCTGTTGCTATAAGTCATGTTGTCTTATGATTCTGCTCCACAACCACCTGATGAAGAAGCAGCACTTTGAAAGCTAGTGCCTCCAAATAAACCTGTAGGACTATAACCTGGTATTGTGTGATTTTTAACTTTAATTCTTGTGAACCCAACATAAGCCAGACCTGGTTCCTTCTTTTTATTTCTGAGCCATTGTCCATATGCTTCTGCACTCAAAATAGCTTGTTTGACACCTGCATAATCCCTTGACCTCTCATTGGACAGTGCTGCAAACACTTCACTAGCTCTGCCTACCAGCTCAGTCTGAACAAGCATTACTCACAAGTTTTCTGACCACTCCATCTGCCTAGCCGATTTTTCAAATGAAATAAAGAAGTCTTTGACATCTTTCTCATCAAAATTAGCAACGTTTTAACATATTTGTATAAATCACCATGTTCGGTCTCCATCTAAATCACCTCCATCTGATTAACTTGACTTTGCTGACTAATTCGCAACTTCTGAAATTCAAAATCTCTTATCTTTTTCTCTTTCTGTCTCTCTTTCTTCTCTCTCACTCTTTGCTCAGCTTTCTTTTTCCTCTCTCTCTCTTTCTTTATCTTCTAACTCCAATCTTAAGAGCCATTTCCCTCACTTTTAATTTAGCCAACCACAAGTAACCGAAATTAAACAAATTGTCTCACCTACGTTTTATTTAAAGATCTAGGACACTAATTATCAAGTGTTTAAATCTGCTGGGATGTTTCAAATCTGTTCAAATCTCAGACTGGATCTGTCTAAACCTATCCAAATCCTGTACTAGCTCCCAAACCATTACGACATGGCGGTGGACCCTACTGTTAATTAAACCGAATACCGAGAAAAATTCAACTTGCCTCGTAATCTGTTAAAATATGAGAGACGGTGAACTCTCAAATTCAACTATTTAAAGAAAACAGTATTGATTTATTCTTTAACTCTAAAGTGAACATTAAATAACAACTATTCACAACTCTCAACCTCTTTTCTTAACTGCTTATTACCTGCCTCCAAATCTGTAACAATCTGTTGTTCTAATAAAACACATATTAAAATCGCATTAATTTCAAAACCATACAGGGGCTGCCATCTTGAGTATCTTTCTTCTTCCAGCTAAAGATCTCCTGTGGTCAGCTTCTTTCTTTTAACTGCGAATATGCTTCATATGAAAAGTTTCCTTTGACAGATGATGTTCCTTAATCTCTTGGGTCTCCCCCTCTCTCGATGGCAGCTGCTCTATCCGATTTTCAAACTTTAGATTAGAGTGCTGCTGGTAAAGCACAGCAGGTCAGGCAGCATCTGAGGAGCTGGAAAATCGAGGTTTTGGGCAAAAGCCCTTCATCAGGAATGGCAGAGGAGATGACCTGGGGATTGCAGTAAGAGAGAGAGAGACTCACTGAGATTCTTGTAGAGAGAAAGAGAACTTCTTCAAGGTAAGCATCCTTGCAAGAGGATTCACAGTAAGGTTAAAATCAACTAGGCAAAAGTGAGGAAATCAGAGGCTAGATTAGAGTGGTGCTAGAAAAGCACAGCAGGTCAGGCAACATCCGAGGAGCAGGAAAATCAACGTTTCGGGTTTTTGTCCAAAATGTCAATTTTCTTGCTCCTCAGATGCTGCCTGACCTGCCTTGCTTTTCCAGACTCTGATTTCCAGCATCTGCAGTCCTGATTTTCAATCTGCCTGCCTTTTTCTTATATCCCCAACATTGGATCGTCTCATTTAGTTCAATGTTGGCAAATCAATAAATTCAAACTCAATGGAGTTTTAGAATCTTGGGGCATAATTTCCTATTTTAAAGGCAAGTGCTAGGTGTTGCATTTGGGATACAATTTGATTGGCCACACTACCAGATTTGAAGCAAAACACACTTTATTCATATTCTATATATTCATACACAATAGTTAAGCTACAATAAAAGAAGAAATTTGAATAACAACTCTGTTGGAAAACTTAACAGAATAATAGATGATTTAACTACAAAGCAATAACTGTTCTGATATAGTAACATCCCATAAACAAACCCTTGGCAAATGCAAATTCAGTGAAATACATTGTTTCACATACAATTCTAGCAACAGGAAGAGAAGCCCCAGCTTTTAGCTGTAACCAAGAGAGAAAGACAGCTCCCATAGCCAGCTTCAAGACCCCAGAAACTGCTACTGAAAAAGTAAAACCAAAAGTCCTGCTTCTGTCAGAACTTGACCACACCCATTCAGGCTGCTTCTATTGTTCCATCTTTAGGAAACAAAATCCAAGGCCTCATGATCTGTTTACTCTAGTGATTCTGAGTAGTCTCCTCTGTGCATCTCTCTCAACTTTTCTTCATTTAAAAAAGGACAAAATACATATTTTAAAGCCATATTGTAAAATATTATCACCCCTCCCTCTTCAAAACAAAAATGAACAATGCTTCTCAGTTCACGAAAATGCATATATATTATGTTGGCTCTAAGCATGCAAACATTTACTCCTACAGTCCATTTCAGTCTGTACTTTCCAGCCATCTTCCTTTGTCAAAGTCACGACAATGTGTCAGCAGTTATGTTCTCTTGGAAAACTTCATCTCTTGTCCTGTCACATGTACAATTTTCAAAATGAATGGCTATGATATTAAACTCCACATAAACAATCTCGAAGTTTTGTCCTTTTTTTTCCCTACAGTGATTTAAAGGGATTATAATTAGTTTATACAATTGTCTCTGACACATTGCTGACAATGGAAATGTTGTGACACTAACACCAAGCTTAAGGTCTCTTGAATTGTGGAATATTTCTGTTGATGATTATTCTATTTCCTGGAAAAAACCCAGTTGGTCTTTCTCTTTCTCTTCTTCTAACAGTACAGCACTGACACCCAATTCACTCGCATCGATAGCCACCTTGTGTAAGTAGGTGTGGCTAACACTGGAGAAATTGTTAACACAGCTGGCATTCCTCCATCCACTGAAAGTTTCTGCACCTCTTCAACAGGTCAGTCAGGAGTTAACCTAGTCAATCTTAGTATCATCACACTGTTGTGTGAGTGAAGAGAAGGAATGAGAGGAGAAATGCAGGAGATGGGTCAGACGTGGCTGAGGGTCCTGTCAACCACAGTGATGGGCATCATTGGTTGAGGAAGAAGGTAGACAGTTCAGAATTTCCTTTGTATATCATTGGAACAGATGTGAGAGATGTAAAGAAACTGGTAGAATGGAATAGAGTCTTTGCAGGAAGCAGCATGCAAGGATGTATAGTCAAGGCAACTAGGAGTCGGTAGTTTTTTATTGGATATTGATTGCCAGCCTAACCTTCAAGAAATGTTTTGAAAGGGGAGGGAGGAGACAGTGATCGAGTGAGTGAAGGTGACAGCAGTGTGAAAATTGGAAGCAAATTTGATGAAGTTTTCCAATTCAGAATAAGTAAAGGAAACAGCACTGACTATGTTATCAATGTATCGGAAAGTTGTGGGTGGTTGCTTGAGTAGGAATGGAACAAGGAATGTTCCAAGTTCCAAAGTGTGGCCATGGATACCTTCATGGATGCCACTTGTGCCTGACTGTTTATGAGGTATGTGGAACTTTCCCCTTCAAACCACTCACCATCCTGACTTGGAAATATATCACTGTTCCATCAGTGTTGCTGGGTCAAAGTCCTGGAACTCTCCCTAACACCACTGTACATTTCTCTGTGTGACATGACCACTGAGGACCAGGATGGCAGCTCACCACCATCTTCTCACAGTCTGTTACAGGTCAGTCATAAACTCTTTCAGTGATGCCTACATCCCCGAATGAATGTTCAAAAAAGTCTCAACTGCTTTCTGCATCCAGCAGGGGAAGCATGAATCAATGGGTTTACCTGTTTCCTCCGCTCTGCTCCTCATCTGTATCAGTCTCTTCCTTCCTTCCACCTGTCTCATTTTCTCTCTATTTGTCTCTCTCTATCTATCACTCTTAATCTCTTCCTATCTCTCTTCCTGTCTCTTTCTCACCGTCTCATTATCGCTCTCAATTTTTCTCTCACTCTCTCTTTCTTCTTTCTCTCTCTCTCCCTCTTGCTGCACCCAGCTCTTTCTCTGTTGGTTTCTCTGTGTATTGATGTTGCTGTGTATTGTGTACAGTTAGTCTGCAAGCTAGACATAGATATCAGTTGACTGGCAGTAATGTCCACAACATAATTTATAAGATGTTTCCTGTTTTAAATAAATGAACATTAAATAAATGAGGGTTAATAAATCCTTTACAAACAATTGATCATGAGAAGATACTCATTATTATGCCAGGCAGAGCCAACTGTGTCTTCAGCAGCAAGGTGGGTCCTTGTGATGGTTTCTGCAGTGTCTTCAATAGCAAAGTCGATCCTTGAGGTGGTTTCTGCAGTGTCTTCAGCAGCACGGTGGTTTGGCCAGAGATTCAGCGAATTTGATGTCTGCTTTCTGCAGCAATGGAGAATGTGGTTCCTGAACCTTGGGGAACTCATGAGTCATGAATTGAATAAGGATGGACCTTGGCTTAACTTTCACTGTTTTTTAAATTAAACTCCAAGGACATAAATAATTATTCTATCGATGCCAGTGTAGTAGTTGGACTGGAACAGGGTGCAAGTTTGCAGAATTTTGTCAGGCCCATAGTCTTTGTATTGTCCAGTGGTGTCAACCATTTCTTAATATCAAGTGGAGTGTATCACACTGACAGGGAACTGCCATTATGATACTGGGGACCTCAGGAGACTAAGTGTCATCCAGTTGTCACTGTTGACTGAATGTTGCACATTTTTCAGTCTTACGTTTTGCATTGATGTGTGGGTCTTCTCCATAATTCAAGGTGGAATATTTGTGGAGCCCCCTCCTCTAGAGAGATGTTTAATTGCCCATCACCATTCAGAACCTGACTTGGCAGGACTGCAACCCTTAGATCTGATCTGTTGCGTATGGAATCACTTAGCTCTGTCAAATAGTTGTTGTTTATGTTCTTTGACACACAAATCATTGTGTCTTGATGCTTCACCAGGTAAACACCCCATTCTTAAGTATGCCTGGTGCTACTCCTGGCATGCCCTCCTACACTCTCCATTGACCCAGGGTTAATCCCCTGGCTTGATGTTAATACTAGAATGGGGGATATTCTGGGCCACTTGAGGTGGGAGATTGTATTGGATTATAATTCTGCTTTGATAACCCACAGCACATCATGGAAACGAGGTGCTGGATCAGTTCAAATTTTGGCACACCATCCTTGATGCTGGTGAGGAGGGTTTTGCCATTCCTGATTCCAGATTGGTGCCTGGTGGTCCGCCTGCTTCTTTTTCTTTTCTGAGATGTTTTTATGTTTTGAAACAACTGCGAGGTCACTGCAGAGGAGGGTTATGAATCATTGACATTGCTGTGCATTTGAACTTGCATATATTCCAATAGATTTCCTTCCCTAAAAGACATTATTGAGCCAGAGGGTTTTTTATGGTGGTAACAAATGTTAAACAATAAAAGAGAGAGATGCAGAAGTAGACTATTCAGCCCATTGTTATTTGGTAATCATTGGGCGTTTAATTCCATATTTCATTTGGAATTCACATTTCGCCATCTTTCACCAAGTTAGGTCATTTTATTCCAGTTCTACTGTTCTGGAGGCTGCTATCAACCGCACTTTTGTTTGAGGTCGTTTCTGTCTGAATGAACTGAAGTTCCCACATAATGATAACATATTGTGAAGCCTTACCACAGACGCTTTAACCAAAATCTGGAAAATTATTCATCAGCTTCTAACCATCTCTGACAGCAAGAAAAAATGCAGCATTTGGAAAGAATGCTTAGAATTAACAACAAGGTTGAGCAATGTCATTTTATCTTTATTATTGTTCAACCATGTTGTCAGCACGCACCTCTCAACCCCCTCTCCCTGTTTCTCTCTCAGTTTGGCTGAAATCTAATCCCTGTGTATTCTGTGTCTTCGCCCTTGTCCATTGACCCATTACCACTGAGCAGCTTTGTTGGCATAGAGAAGGTCCTCAGTTCTGTCAGAGTGTCCAGCATCTCCTCCCTGGGAGCTGGTGTCTCCCCTTCTCTGGTTGTGTCCCTGGTTGTATTCTGAGGGTCAGTAATCACCATGTTCTGTGAACCCTGCAGAGAAATGGAAACAGAAAATGTTCTCAAGTGGCAACTCCCTCAGCACTGACCATCTGACTGTGCAGCACTCCTCAACACTGATCCCCCCAAACTGTCAATTTGTGGAGTTGGTTATTAAATAGATGATCTTTTGAACCAGAGAACGGGAAGTTGAGAGTGCTGCCCACTGGGCCATTAGATTAGATTAGATTCTCTACAGTGTGGAAACAGGCCCTTCTGCCCAACAAGTCCACACCGCCCCTCTGAAGAGAGACCCACCCAGACACATTCTCCTATCCTATATTTACCCCTGACTAATGCACCTAACACTGTGGGCAATTTAGCATGGCCAATTCACCTGACCGGCACATCTTTGGATTGTGGGAGGAAACCGGAGCACCCAGAGGAAATCCATGCAGACACGGGGAGAATGTGCAATCTCCACACATTGCTTAGTCCACTGTCAGAAATGCCTGGGTAATCTGTCTGGGAACCTGGGACACATGTTGCCTATTGAACGTTGTTGGGTGCACACCACCCTCACATCTTTCTCATTGAAATGTGTCGATTCTGGTCCTTGCCTCTATGTACAGTCCCATTACTGCTCAGCAGCTTTGAGAAGCTAATGTTAGTCGAGAGCATTCTTGAGTTTGATGGTTTCAACATGTTGTTCTGTTGTTTATCTCGTGAAATTGATGGTTTAGGGATGTGTGTAAACAGTTTCTGTACCTGCTGTTTCACAGCGAATCGATTGTAGATCACTGTGATGTCACCGGCCTTTGAAACTGTCTCCTCAGTCGCTGTCTTTCTGCTGCAATAACACAATATCACAGTGTGGTTATTATATATCAGAGAGTCAGTGCAGCACAGATGCAGTTACGTATTTGCAAGCTCCTATTGAAGGTGCTTTCATGCCCCAACAGGCAGCCTGTTCCTGATCACACCAACTCATAGCTATTCATCTGGACACACCACAATGAATGGCCTACCCTGGATCACTGGGACATGGGGATCACTGAGAGACGAAGTGTCTGGTGCCTCACCCCCAAGGGCACAGTCACCTTCTGAAGAAAAGAAAGTGGAAGTAAATATTCAGAGAGAAATTAAATGAATACTTACTTTCGCACACACAGGAAGATTAAGATGCCAGCCAGGAAAACACTTGGCAGGACTCCAGCCATGATCAATCCCACTGTCCATTTGTTGAAGTCTTTACCTGTCAAAATAACCATGAATTACTGGGCTGTAGTTTTGGGATGTTGCTCTGATGTATCTTGAGAAGTGGGCGGCACGGTGGCACAGTGGTTAGCACTGCCGCCTCACAGCGCCTGAGACCCGGGTTCAATTCCCGCCTCAGGCGACTGACTGTGTGGAGTTTGCACGTTCTCCCCGTGTCTGCGTGGGTTTCCTCCCACAGTCCAAAGATGTGCAGGCCAGGTGAATTGGCCATTCTAAATTGCCCATAGTGTTAGGTAAGGGGTAATTGTAGATGTAGATGTAGGGGTATGGGTGGGTTACGCTTCGGCGTGGCGGTGTGGACTTGTTGGACCGAAGGGCCTGTTTCCACACTGTAAGTAATCTAATCTAACCTAAAAAAGTGGAACATTCCATTTTAAAATATTTATTCTTGAATAATGTCACTGTTTATTGGTCCTTGTTAAGGTTGGGGTGGGGTAGGGGGGTTGTTCCTGACCAATTTTGGTTTGACTCGAACCGAGAGAGTCATTTGGAGAGATAACAACATTCGAGTGTGAGATTGGAGTCAACTGTACAGACTGACCAGGATTAAACAGTAAGTTTCCTTCGCTGATGGGGCATTAGTGACACACCTTGTAATCCTTGTCTTTGTTGAAACAAAGCTCATTCAATAATTAATTATCACCTCATGATCACATTGCTATTTCTGGGATCTTGCTGTGCACAAATCGGCAGTCGCACATCCCACATTCAAGGAATTGCCATACTTATAAAGTACAGCACTGGCTTTAAACATATTCTATCACAATCTGAGTAACATATTTGTGCAAGTCTTCCTTCTGAATATAATCCATGTATCATTTCTATGTACATTGGCTTGGATATTCTGATGGGCAGTTAATTCTTGGAACACCACAGACTAGAGTTGTGTGTCAGGATTCTGCAGAATCCTCAAGCAGCAGCCTGCATGAGAACTGTCCAGGAAATTGGAGATTCCGATCGGCAAGTCCCCTGCGTCTGGAACGCTTCTGAGGTTTCAGAAGGTGCTCAGAGCTGCCCAGGAAATGTCAGACCATTCAAACCCTCGCCTAACTTGGAGGACAATAAAATGGATCCCCCAAGCTCCAACTGACTATACAGCCCTCAGTGTCAAATCATCCAAACACTTACATCCTGTGGACATCTGCAATCACTCCACCTCTGACCAGGCACCACAACCCAATGACAGTCTGTCCCTTATCCCCATCAAACAGACAGCCCCACTCCACCCAACTAGACATGTCCCAACTCAAAACAATTCACCTCCTTCCCATCACTGGCCTGAACCACTGTGATCAGTCACACTGCCCAACCTGCCGAGGGCCTGAATTCCACCCCCCACCCCCAATTCCAACCACCCTGCTACAGGGCCTGAAGACCTGACAGCCAGCTCTGCTTACAGGCTGAAACACCCTTCCCCTGATAGTTCTGACACACTCACGTACTGGCCCCAAGGCTCATCACTGGCCCTAATAGACCCACATTCCCCCATCAGCATTGGAGTGGAGACATTCACCTGAGACACCTACCCCACCTAACACCACATCTCCTGCTTCAACACAACCCTCTGTTGTGTTGTCTCTGCTTATTTTCAATGAGAGTTGTTTAATGGTGTGAGGAGGGTGTTGGAGATAAATCAAGATTTCCTTCTCTTCCCCCACCCTACCCCACCTCCCCCATTTATGTGAAGAAAATGCTTCCTGACATTCAGCTTCTCACCAACAAATAGCCTGACTCAAATTGTATCCAGTGCTGCCTTTGTCACATGAGGATGTGCTGGTCAAAATGGTTGGTTGGAAAGTGCATCTGAAAGGAAGTAGAGAGACACAGAGGCAGAGAGGGTGAGGGAGAGCATTCTAGAGTTGAGGGTAAAACCAGCCAAGGAGAGATTGATCCCGAGCGATACGCTCACCTTGGACCCAGAGATACAGCTTGAACATGGCTGCCCCATGTGGGTTTCGAACCAAGCAGGATGCCATCACTTGCTGTTTATCTGGGTGCCCTGTCAGGGCCAGAGAGCCCATCACCAGATGCCCCACTCTGAGCTGCTGCGATACAAAGTCTCCATGAGTTTGGTTCCCGCTGAGGTTGAAATGGGGCAGGTGCCAGGTGAGGTCTCCAGGAGGGTTGGAGTTGGCCGCACAGATGCAAGTAATCCCCTCTGCCCTCCGAGCACATTCTAGCTCTCGGGAAAACACTGGACCATCTGAGGAGGGATTGACAGCAAGTATTCATAATAGCAGAGTTACCACCTCAACACTGAAACCTTTGTAAGGGCCATGTTTTGCTCCCAACTTGAGTATCTCAATACTCTCCATGCTGGTCCCCCATGTCCCACATCCAAAACTCTGGTGCTCCTGTGTATTCACCTGCAGTAATTACACTGCATCATACGTCAATCAGTCTAGGAACACCACTTCCTCCAGCCCCTACACCCCCCCCTCCCTATCTCTGTAATCTCCCCCAGCCCCTATGCCCCCTCTCTATCTCTGTAATCTCCCCCAGCCTCTACGCCCCCTCCCTATCTCTGTAATCTCCCCCAGCCCCTACGCCCCCTCTCTATCTCTGTAATCTCCCCCAGCCTCTACGCCCCCTCCCTATCTCTGTAATCTCCCCCAGCCCCTACGCCCCCTCTCTATCTCTGTAATCTCCCCCAGCCTCTACACTCCCTCCCTATCTCTGTAATCTCCTCCAGCCCCTACATCCCCTCCCTATCTCTGTAATCTCCCCCAGCCCCTACGCCCCCTCTCTATCTCTGTAATCTCCCCCAGCCTCTACACTCCCTCCCTATCTCTGTAATCTCCTCCAGCCCCTACATCCCCTCCCTATCTCTGTAATCTCTCCCAGCCCCTATGCCCCCTCCCTATCTCTGTAATCTCCTCCAGCCCCTACACCCCCCTTTATCTCTATAACCTCCTCCAGCCCCTACATCCCCTCCTTGTTTGTGTAACTTCCTGCAACCTTTAAATCCCTCTATCTGTAACCTCCTCCAAGCCCTACATCGCTTCCTTTCTCCATAATTTCTTCCAGCCCCTACACCATTCCCTCCAGCCCCTGACACTCCTCCCTCTCTCTAAATTCCTTCAGCCCCTACGTACCCTCCTTATCTCTGTAACCCCTACAGGCCCTATATCCCTCCGTATTTCTGTAACCCCCTCCAGATCCATTCCACCCCCCCTGCCCCCCCAGCCAAGGTGATTACCACCTCAACACTGAAACCTTTGTAAGGGCCGTGCTTTGCTCAATACTCTCCATGCTGGTCCCCCATGTCTCCTCCAATTCTGGCCTATTGAACATACCCTCGTTTCTATCCTTTCACCACTGGTGGCCATTTCTTCAGCCGCTTGGAACTCTAAGCTCTGAAATTTTCTCTCTACCCCTCCATGTCTCTCCTCCTGAAAGATGGTCCTGAGCAGCCAAGCTATTGGTCACCTAACTGAGTATGAGTCTCTATTTCAGTGAAGCATAAATTACAACAGCGAGGAGGTGATGCTGTTTATTCTAAATTACAGTCAATAAGCTGTCCCAGAAAGATCGTCCCTATGTTTTAAGAAGTGACAGAGTAAAATGATTACATTCCACATTCAGGTGGGTCATGTTAGAGCTGCTGTTACCCAGTGGGTTTGTCACTGTGCAGTAGAAACCTGCATCATTCCTCCGTGTTACTGGAGTGAAGGAGAGAATCTGGCTGCTTGTGTTTAACTGGATGCTGGTGTTTCCCTCAATCCTGAACCAGGTGTAATGAGATATTGGAGGGACACTTTCACTGGAACAGGTTAATGTGACGTTGTGTCCCTCTGTGATCCCACCTGAGGCTCCGCTGATGGACACTGCGGTCTCCCGTGGGGTATCTAGAACAAGAGCAGAGGAAAATCAGCAAGTGATCCCATGGCTTACAACCCTCGGAGATCTCTACACTTCTCCAGTTCCATCCTCTTTCCTGATGTCCTCAACCTTCAACTACCTGGGGGCCTAAGCTCTGGAATTCTCTTTCTCATTTTTCACCTCCTTCAGACAAAACGTGATTCTGAGCCAAACAGGGAGATCTTCGATTACTAATGTTCAAAAGGGTTTAATTTAAAAAGTGTCTTAAAAGAGGAAAGCGTGTGGAAGTGCATGTTCTGTGTTCATTCACAACCTGTCATAGACACTGTAAATCTGACAGTTTCTTTGGGATATTAATTTGTTTGTAGAGATGTCGCTGTGGAATCTCTGGTGTGCAGATTATACCACACACAGAAACAGAACAAAGGAGGAAGTCGAGAGTCTGACAGACCCAGACAAAAGACACGGGGAGATATTTAGACCGAACATGAATGAGACAACGGCCAACATAATGGCTCCAAGTTGTGATGGGGATATCAAGATTGGTGTGCCGAGGTAGGGAGCTTAGACAAATTCCAGTATCTGGGTTAATGATAAAGATCAAAGTTACTGCTGGACTGAAATGTGGCTTAGAAAAACCACAGTAAGCATCATGATCAGTGACTTCAGTCTCAACATCTGAAAACATCAGCCTGAAGCTGAGATAACATTGGGTGCAGTCACTATACTTGGTAGATGTGAGAGTTAGACTCTGAAGAAGGTGGATGAGAGGACGGTAACAGCTTCTGAAAAATGTGTGTAACCAAGAAAGCACAGATTCAGCTGATGGAGAGCAAAAGTAGTGTTTAGTCCAGTTAGAGTGAGACAGACAGATAAGTGTGGACACAGAAATGAAGAACTGCCTTTGTCCCAGCAACAATTGAAGAGAAATTGGGGGTAAAAGCAGAAAAAGGATGAAGAAAAATCAGACAAGAGGATAACATTGGAGCTATGGAATGGGCGGGGGGTTAGGGGGGTTTGAAGAAATCCAGAGAAGAAACAAAACAATGCCAACGAACCCCATAAATGTACTGTAACATTGAATAAATATAACAGGAGTCTCACATTGCACAGTGATGGTTATGGAGCTCTCCACTGCTCCATGTTCATTCTCTGCCACACACTGATAGTCTCCGGTCTCCCTGGGTGTAACGTGAGGAATCTCCAACCACAGCTCATTGTTGGAACGTGTCTTGTTCATTGTGACATTAAGATGTCTCCACGTCAGATTAGATATTGGGAAGCTCTTGACAGAGCAGATTATGACTGCAGAATTCCCCTCAATTATATTGATGGATGAATCTTTAATCCCATCCAGGGAAGTAATTGAGAGATTCTGTGGAGCATCTGAAAACAAATAATGATCAGTTAACGTGTTGCCTGTGAAGCATTTTGAGAGACAATGAGAATGTGAGATCAATATATGTTCCTTTGACACCAAGCATTGAAACCAGGCAAACACTATAGTTCAGTACGAGAGGGTACAACAAACTCATTGGGTTAGTGATGAGGGAGAGCAACACTGAGGGTCAATATTAGGGGAAGGTAGCACTGTCTGTGGGTCAGTAATAAGGCCAGTCAGCACTGTCTGTGGATCAGTAATAAGGCCAGTCAGCACTGTCTGTGGGTCAGTACAGATGGAAGACAGCCACGCAAGAGAATTGTATTGAGGGATTGTTGACTGTCAGAGTTAGTGCTGAGGGTGTGCAGCCTTTCCATCAGGTAAATACTGTCCAGGGATAAACATACGACAGAGAACATAGAGAATTTCAGCACAGTACAGGCCCTTCAACCATTGATGTTGCACCGATCTGAGCAATCTGAAGCCCATCTAACCTACACTATTCCATTATGATCCATATGTTTATCCAATGACCATTTAAATGCCCTTAAAGGTGATGAGTCTACTCCTGTTGCATGCAGGGTATTCCATGCCCCTACTACTCTCTGAGTAAAGAAACTACCTCTGACATCTGTCCTATATCTATCACCCCTCAATTTAAAGCTATGTTCCCTCATCACCATCCAAGGAAAAAGTCTCTCACTGTCCATCCTAGCTAATCCTCTGATCTTATGTGTCTCTATTAAGCCATCTCTCAACCTTCTCTCTATCTCAAACACCTCAACCTTTCCTCATAAGACCTTCCCTCCATACCAAACAATGGCCTTGTAAATTTCCTCTGCACCTTTTCTAATGCATCCACATCTTTCCTATAATGCAGTGACCAGAACTGTATGCAATATTCCAAGTGCGGCCACACCAGCATTTTGTATAGCTGCAGTATGACCTCATGGCTCCAAAACTCAGTCTCTCTACCAATAAAAGCTAACAATCCATATGCAGTTGTAACAAACCTACCAACCTGGGTGACAACTTTCAGGGATCTGTGTACACAGACACTGAGACCTCTCTGCTCATCCACATTACCATTAGCCCGTACTCTGTATTCCTGTTACCCCTTCCAATATGAATCACCTCACACTTTTCCGCATTAAACTGCATTTGCTCCCTCTCAGCCCAGCACTGTAGCTTATCTATGTCTTTCTGTAACCTGCAACATCCTTTGGCACTATCCACAACTCCACCGACCTTCGTGTTACACACAAATTTACTAACCTATCCTTCTATGTTCTCATCCAGGTCATTTATAAAAATGATAAAAGGCCGTGGCCCCAAAACAGTCCTTTGCAGTACACCAGTAATAACTGGACTCCAGGATGAACATATCTCATCAACTACCACCCTCTGTCTTCTATCAACTAGCCAATTTCTGTTCCAAGCTGCCGAATCACCTTCAATCTCTTTCCTCCACATTTTCTGCAACAGCCTATTGTGGGGAACCTTATCAAACACCTTACTGAAATCCATATACACCACATGAACCACTTTACCCTCATCACTTTCTCCAATAACTCATTAAGGTTTGTGAGGCATGACCTACCCTTCACAAAATCATGTTGACTATCCCTAATCAATTTATTCCTTTCGAGATGCTTAAAAATGTCAATATTTATAACCCTTTACAACACTTTATCCACACTGAAGTAAGGCTCACTGGTCCGTAATTATCAGAGTTGTCTCTACTTCCCTTCTTGAACAAGGGGACAACGTTTGCTTTCCTCCAGTCTTCTGCCACTATTCCTGTAGACAATGATGACATAAAGATAAAAACCACCAGCTCCGCAATCTCCTCCCTGACTTCCCAGAGAATCCAAGGATAAATCCCATCTGGCACAGGGGACTCACCTATTAGATTTTTCCATTAGATTTATTAGATTCCCTACAGTGAGGAAACACGGCCTTCGGCCCAACCAGTCCACACCGACCCCCCGAAGAGTAACTCACCCAGACCCATTACCCTCTGAATAATGCATCGAACACTACAGGCAATTTAGCATGGCCAATTCACCTGACCTGCACATATTTGGACTGCGGGAGGAAACCGGAGCACCTGGAGGAAACCTACGCAGACACGGGGAGAATGGGCAAACTCCACACAGACTATTTTCACAATTTTCAGAATTGCCAATATCTCCTCCTTGTTAAACTCAATCCTGTCTGGTCTAGCAGCGACTGTTCACTTTGAAAACATTGTCTTTATCCAGTATGAGTACGGATGAAAACTATTCATTCAGTGCCTCACCTATCTCCTCAGACTCCACAACCAAATTCCCATGACTGCCCTTGATTGGACTGGTCATTCATTCATTTGTTCCTGAGATACCTACAGGAAGCATTAGGATTTTCCTCGATCCCATATGCCAACTTCTCATGTCCCCTCCCAGCACTTCTTAGTGCCCTCTTTAGGTCCTTCCTGGCTAACATGTAACTCCCAAGCACCCTAACTGAGTGCTGGGTCAGAATTATCCTGTCAAAGGCTTGGTTCTGAATGAGCATTGAATTGTAGGAAAATGCTAAATTCTCAGAGCAATACAGAATGAGGATGGTACTTTATTGAATGCTCAGCACGAAATGAATGCTGCACTGGCAGCAGGTTATCACAGTGAAACTGCTGCAGTGTCAGTGAGTTATCACGGAGAAACTTGCTCAGTGGCAGGTTAGGACAAATAAAGTCCGGCACTGTCGGCGTATTCTCACAGAGAAAGTGCTGGACTGTCAGTGGGTTACCACAGGGAAAGTGCTGCACTGTCAGTGGGTTATCACAGAGAAAGTGCTGCACTGTCAGCAGGTTATCACAGAGAAAGTGCTGCACTGTCAGCGGGTTATCACAGGGAAAGTGCTGCACTGTCAGTGGGTTATCACAGAGAAAGTACTGCACTGTCAGTGGGTTATCACAGGGAAAGTGCTGCACTGTCAGTGAGTTATCACATAGAAAGTGCTGCACTGTCAGTGGGTTATCACAGAGAAAGTGCTGCACTGTCAGTGAGTTATCACAGAGAAAGTGCTGCACTGTCAGCAGGTTATCACAGAGAAAGTGCTGCACTGTCGGTGGGTTACCACAGGGAAAGTGCTGCACTGTCAGTGGGTTATCACAGAGAAAGTGCTGCACTGTCAGCAGGTTATCACAGAGAAAGTGCTGCACTGTCAGCAGGTTATCACAGAGAAAGTGCTGCACTGTCGGTGGGTTATCACAGGGAAAGTGCTGCACTGTCAGTGGGTTATCACAGAGAAAGTACTGCACTGTCAGTGGGTTATCACAGGGAAAGTGCTGCACTGTCAGTGAGTTATCACATAGAAAGTGCTGCACTGTCAGTGGGTTATCACAGAGAAAGTGCTGCACTGTCAGTGAGTTATCACAGAGAAAGTGCTGCACTATAGGTGGGTTATCACAGAGAAAGTGCAGCACTGTCAGTGGGTTATCACAGAGAAAGTACTGCACTGTCAGAGGGTTATCACAGAGAAAGTATTGCACTGTCAGTGGGTTATCACAGGTAAAGTGCTGCACTGTCAGTGGGTTATCACAGAGAAAGTGCTGCACTGTCAGTGGGTTATCACAGAGAAAGTGCTGCACTGTCAGCAGGTTATCACAGAGAAAGTGCTGCACTATCAGCGGGTTATCACAGGGAAAGTGCTGCACTGTCGGTGGGTTATCACAGAGAAAGTGCTGCACTGTCAGCGGGTTATCACAGAGAAAGTGCTGCACTGTCGGTGTATTATCACGGAGAAAGTGCTGCACTGTCAGTGGGTTATCACAGGGAAAGTGCTGCACTGTCGGTGTGTTATCACAGGGAAAGTGCTGCACTGTCGGTGTGTTATCACAGGGAGTGTGCTGCACTGTCGGTGTGTTATCGCAGGGAAAGTGCTGCACTGTCGGTGTGTTATCACAGGGAGTGTGCTGCACTGTCGGTGTGTTATCGCAGGGAAAGTGCTGCACTGTCTTTGGGTTATCACAGAGAAAGTGCTGCACTGTCAGTGGGTTATCACAGGGAAAGTGCTGCACTGTCAGTGAGTTATCACAGAGAAAGTGCTGCACTGTCAGTGGGTTATCACAGAGAAAGTACTGCACTGTCAGAGGGTTATCACAGAGAAAGTACTGCACTGTCGGTGGGTTATCACAGAGAAAGTACTGCACTGTCGGTGGGTTATCACAGAGAAAGTGCTGCACTGTCAGTGGGTTATCCCAGGGAAAGTGCTGCACTGTCAGTGAGTTATCACAGAGAAAGTGCTGCACAGTCAGTGGGTTACCCCAGGGAAAGTGCTGCACTGTCAGCGGGTTATCACAGAGAAAGTGCTGCACTGTCAGCAGGTTATCACAGAGAAAGTACTGCACTGTCAGAGGGTTATCACAGAGAAAGTACTGCACTGTCGGTGGGTTATCACAGAGAAAGTGTTGCACTGTCAGTGAGTTATCACAGGGAAAGTGCTGCACTGTCAGTGAGTTATCACAGAGAAAGTGCTGCACTGTCAGTGGGTTATCACAGAGAAAGTACTGCACTGTTAGAGGGTTATCACAGAGAAAGTACTGCACTGTCGGTGGGTTATCACAGAGAAAGTGTTGCACTGTCAGTGAGTTATCACAGAGAAAGTGCTGCACTGTCAGTGAGTTATCACAGAGAAAGTGCTGCACTGTCGGTGGGTTATCACAGAGAAAGTGCTGCACTGTCAGTGGGTTATCACAGGGAAAGTGCTGCACTGACAGTGAGTTATCACAGAGAAAGTGCTGCACAGTCAGTGGGTTACCCCAGGGAAAGTGCTGCACTGTCAGCGGGTTATCACAGAGTAAGTGCTGCACTGTCAGTGAGTTATCACAGAGAAAGTGCTGCACTGCCAGTGGGTTATCTCAGAGAAAGTGCTGCACTGTCAGTGGGTTATGACAGAGAAAGCGCTGCACTGACAGTGGGTTATCACAGGGAAAGGGCTGCACTGTCAGTGGGTTATCACAGAGAAAGTGCCGCACTGTCGGTGGGTTTTCCTGGTGAAAGTGCTGCACTGTCGGTGGGTTATCACAGAGTAAGTGCTGCACTGTCAGTGGGTTATCACAGGGAAAGTGCTGCACTTTTAGTGGGTTATCACAGGGAAAGTGCTGCACTGTCAGTGAGTTATCACAGAGAAAGTACTGCACTGTCGGTGGGTTATCACAGAGAAAGTGCTGCACTGTCAGTGGGTTATCACAGAGAAAGTACTGCACTGTCAGAGGGTTATCACAGAGAAAGTACTGCACTGTCAGTGGGTTATCCCAGGGAAAGTGCTGCACTGTCAGTGAGTTATCACAGAGAAAGTGCTGCACTGTCAGTGAGTTATCACAGAGAAAGTGCTGCACTGACAGTGGGTTATCACAGAGAAAGTGCTGCACTGTCAGCAGGTTATCTCAGAGAAAGTGCTGCACTGTCAGTGGGTTATGACAGAGAAAGTGCTGCACTGACAGTGGGTTATCACAGGGAAAGTGCTGCACTGTCTTTGGGTTATTTCAGAGAAAGTGTTGCACTGTCGGTGGGTTATCCCGGTGAAAGTGCTGCACTGTCAGTGAGTTATCACAGAGAAAGTGCTGCACTGTCAGTGGGTTATCCCAGAGAAAGTGCTGCACTGTCAGTGAGTTATCACAGAGAAAGTGCTGCACAGTCAGTGGGTTACCCCAGGGAAAGTGCTGCACTGTCAGTGGGTTATCACAGAGAAAGTGCTGCACTGACAGTCGGTTATCACAGAGAAAGTGCTGCACTGTCGGCTGGTTTTCTCAGAGAAAGTGCTGCACTGTCAGTGGGTTATGACAGAGAAAGTGCTGCACTGACAGTGGGTTATCACAGGGAAAGTGCTGCACTGTCAGTGGGTTATCAGAGAAAGTGCTGCACTGTCGGTGGGTTATCCCGGTGAAAGTGCTGCACTGTCAGTGAGTTATCACAGAGAAAGTGCTGCACTGTCAGTGGGTTATCACAGGGAAAGTGCTGCACTGTCAGTGGGTTATCACAGAGAAAGTGCTGCACTGTCAGTGAGTTATCACAGAGAAAGTGCTGCACTGTCAGTGGGTTATCACAGAGAAAGTGCTGCACTGTCAGTGAGTTATCACAGAGAAAGTGCTGCACTGACAGTGGGTTATCACAGAGAAAGTGCTGCACTGTCAGTGAGTTATCACAGAGAAAGTGCTGCACTGTCAGTGGGTTATCACAGAGAAAGTGCTGCACTGTCGGTGGCTTATCACAGGGAAAGTGTTACACTGTCAGTGGGTTATCACAGAGAAAGTGCTGCACTGTCGGTGGGTTATCACAGAGAAAGTGCTGCACTCTCAGTGAGTTATCACAGAGAAAGTGCTGCACTGTCAGTGGGTTATCACAGAGAAAGTGCTGCACTTTCAGTGAGTTATCACAGAGAAAGTGCTGCACTGTCAGTGGGTTATCACAGAGAAAGTGCTGCACTTTCGGTGGGTTATCACAGAGAAAGTGCTGCTCTGTCAGTGGGTTATCACAGAGAAAGTACTGCACTGTCAGTGGGTTATCCCAGGGAAAGTGCTGCACTGTCAGTGAGTTATCACAGAGAAAGTGCTGCACTGTCAGTGGGTTATCACAGAGAAAGTGCTGCACTGTCAGTGAGTTATCACAGAGAAAGTGCTGCACGATAGGTGGGTTATCACAGAGAAAGTGCTGCACTGTCAGTGGGTTATCACAGAGAAAGTGCTGCACTGTCAGCAGGTTATCACAGAGAAAGTGCTGCACTGTCAGCGGGTTATCACAGGGAAAGTGCTACACTGTCGGTGGGTTATCACAGAGAAAGTGCTGCACTGTCAGCGGGTTATCACAGAGAAAGTGCTGCACTGTCGGTGTGTTATCACGGAGAAAGTGCTGCACTGTCAGTGGGTTATCACAGGGTAAGTGCTGCACTGTCGGTGTGTTATCACAGGGAAAGTGCTGCACTGTCGGTGATTTATCACAGGGAGTGTGCTGCACTGTCGGTGTGTTATCGCAGGGAAAGTGCTGCACTGTCGGTGTGTTATCACAGGGAGTGTGCTGCACTGTCGGTGTGTTATCGCAGGGAAAGTGCTGCACTGTCTTTGGGTTATCACAGAGAAAGTGCTGCACTGTCAGTGGGTTATCACAGGGAAAGTGCTGCACTGTCAGTGAGTTATCACAGAGAAAGTGCTGCACTGTCAGTGAGTTATCACAGAGAAAGTGCTGCACTGTCAGTGGGTTATCACAGAGAAAGTACTGCACTGTCAGAGGGTTATCACAGAGAAAGTACTGCACTGTCGGTGGGTTATCACAGAGAAAGTGCTGCACTGTCAGTGGGTTATCCCAGGGAAAGTGCTGCACTGTCAGTGAGTTATCACAGAGAAAGTGCTGCACAGTCAGTGGGTTACCCCAGGGTAAGTGCTGCACTGTCAGCGGGTTATCACAGAGAAAGTGCTGCACTGTCAGTGGGTTATCACAGAGAAAGTACTGCACTGTCAGAGGGTTATCACAGAGAAAGTACTGCACTGTCGGTGGGTTATCACAGAGAAAGTGTTGCACTGTCAGTGAGTTATCACAGGGAAAGTGCTGCACTGTCAGTGAGTTATCACAGAGAAAGTCCTGCACTGTCAGTGGGTTATCACAGAGAAAGTACTGCACTGTTAGAGGGTTATCACAGAGAAAGTACTGCACTGTCGGTGGGTTATCACAGAGAAAGTGTTGCACTGTCAGTGAGTTATCACAGAGAAAGTGCTGCACTGTCAGTGAGTTATCACAGAGAAAGTGCTGCACTGTCGGTGGGTTATCACAGAGAAAGTGCTGCACTGTCAGTGGGTTATCACAGGGAAAGTGCTGCACAGTCAGTGGGTTACCCCAGGGAAAGTGCTGCACTGTCAGTGGGTTATCACAGAGAAAGTGCTGCACTGTCAGTGAGTTATCACAGAGAAAGTGCTGCACTGCCAGTGGGTTATCTCAGAGAAAGTGCTGCACTGTCAGTGGGTTATGACAGAGAAAGTGCTGCACTGACAGTGGGTTATCACAGGGAAAGGGCTGCACTGTCAGTGGGTTATCACAGAGAAAGTGCTGCACTGTCGGTGGGTTTTCCTGGTGAAAGTGCTGCACTGTCGGTGGGTTATCACAGAGTAAGTGCTGCACTGTCAGTGTGTTATCACAGGGAAAGTGCTGCACTTTTAGTGGGTTATCACAGGGAAAGTGCTGCACTGTCAGTGAGTTATCACAGAGAAAGTGCTGCACTGTCAGTGGGTTATCACAGAGAAAGTGCTGCACTGTCAGTGAGTTATCACAGAGAAAGTGCTGCACTATAGGTGGGTTATCACAGAGAAAGTGCTGCACTGTCAGTGGGTTATCACAGAGAAAGTGCTGCACTGTCAGCAGGTGATCTCAGAGAAAGTGCCGCACTGTCAGTGTGTTATCACGGAGAAAGTGCTGCACTGTCAGTGAGTTATCACAGAGAAAGTACTGCACTGTCAGAGGGTTATCACAGAGAAAGTACTGCACTGTCGGTGGGTTATCACAGAGAAAGTGTTGCACTGTCAGTGGGTTATCACAGGGAAAGTGCTGCACTGTCAGCGGGTTATCACAGAGAAAGTGCTGCACTGTCAGTGAGTTATCACAGAGAAAGTGCTGCACTATAGGTGGGTTATCACAGAGAAAGTGCTGCACTGTCAGTGGGTTATCACAGAGAAAGTACTGCACTGTCGGTGGGTTATCACAGAGAAAGTGCTGCACTGTCAGTGGGTTATCCCAGGGAAAGTGCTGCACTGTCAGTGAGTTATCACAGAGAAACTGCTGCAAAGTCAGTGGGTTACCCCAGGGAAAGTGCTGCACTGTCAGCGGGTTATCACAGAGAAAGTGCTGCACTGTCAGTGGGTTATCACAGAGAAAGTACTGCACTGTCAGAGGGTTATCACAGAGAAAGTACTGCACTGTCGGTGGGTTATCACAGAGAAAGTGTTGCACTGTCAGTTAGTTATCACAGAGAAAGTGCTGCACTGTCAGTGAGTTATCACAGAGAAAGTGCTGCACTGTCAGTGGGTTATCACAGAGAAAGTACTGCACTTTCAGAGGGTAATCACAGAGAAAGTACTGCACTGTCGGTGGGTTATCACAGAGAAAGTGTTGCACTGTCAGTGAGTTATCACAGAGAAAGTGCTGCACTGTCAGTGAGTTATCACAGAGAAAGTGCTGCACTCTCGGTGGGTTATCACAGAGAAAGTGCTGCACTGTCAGTGGGTTATCACAGGGAAAGTGCTGCACTGTCAGTGAGTTATCACAGAGAAAGTGCTGCACAGTCAGTGGGTTACCCCAGGGAAAGTGCTGCACTGTCAGCGGGTTATCACAGAGAAGGTGCTGCACTGTCAGTGAGTTATCACACAGAAAGTGCTGGACTGTCAGTGGGTTATCACAGGGAAAGTGCTGCACTGTCAGTGGGTTATCACAGAGAAAGTGCTGCACTGTCGGTGGGTTATCCCGGTGAAAGTGCTGCACTGTCGGTGGGTTATCACAGAGAAAGTGCTGCACTGTCATTGAGTTATCACAGAGAAAGTGCTGCACTCTCAGTGGGTTATCACAGAGAAAGTGCTGCACTGTCAGTGAGTTATCACAGAGAAAGTGCTGCACTGTCAGTGGGTTATCACAGAGAAAGTGCTGCACTGTCAGTGAGTTATCACAGAGAAAGTGCTGCACAGTCAGTAAGTTACCCCAGGGTAAGTGCTGCACTGTCAGCGGGTTATCACAGAGAAAGTGCTGCACTGTCAGTGGGTTATCACAGAGAAAGTACTGCACTGTCAGAGGGTTATCACAGAGAAAGTACTGCACTGTCGGTGGGTTATCACAGAGAAAGTGTTGCACTGTCAGTGAGTTATCACAGGGAAAGTGCTGCACTGTCAGTGAGTTATCACAGAGAAAGTGCTGCACTGTCAGTGGGTTATCACAGAGAAAGTACTGCACTGTTAGAGGGTTATCACAGAGAAAGTACTGCACTGTCGGTGGGTTATCACAGAGAAAGTGTTGCACTGTCAGTGAGTTATCACAGAGAAAGTGCTGCACTGTCAGTGAGTTATCACAGAGAAAGTGCTGCACTGTCGGTGGGTTATCACAGAGAAAGTGCTGCACTGTCAGTGGGTTATCACAGGGAAAGTGCTGCCCTGTCAGTGAGTTATCACAGAGAAAGTACTGCACAGTCAGTGGGTTACCCCAGGGAAAGTGCTGCACTGTCAGTGGGTTATCACAGAGAAAGTGCTGCACTGTCAGTGAGTTATCACAGAGAAAGTGCTGCACTGCCAGTGGGTTATCTCAGAGAAAGTGCTGCACTGTCAGTGGGTTATGACAGAGAAAGTGCTGCACTGACAGTGGGTTATCACAGGGAAAGGGCTGCACTGTCAGTGGGTTATCACAGAGAAAGTGCTGCACTGTCGGTGGGTTTTCCTGGTGAAAGTGCTGCACTGTCGGTGGGTTATCACAGAGTAAGTGCTGCACTGTCAGTGTGTTATCACAGGGAAAGTGCTGCACTTTTAGTGGGTTATCACAGGGAAAGTGCTGCACTGTCAGTGAGTTATCACAGAGAAAGTGCTGCACTGTCAGTGGGTTATCACAGAGAAAGTGCTGCACTGTCAGTGAGTTATCACAGAGAAAGTGCTGCACTATAGGTGGGTTATCACAGAGAAAGTGCTGCACTGTCAGTGGGTTATCACAGAGAAAGTGCTGCACTGTCAGCAGGTGATCTCAGAGAAAGTGCCGCACTGTCAGTGTGTTATCACGGAGAAAGTGCTGCACTGTCAGTGAGTTATCACAGAGAAAGTACTGCACTGTCAGAGGGTTATCACAGAGAAAGTACTGCACTGTCGGTGGGTTATCACAGAGAAAGTGTTGCACTGTCAGTGGGTTATCACAGGGAAAGTGCTGCACTCTAAGTGAGTTATCACAGAGAAAGTGCTGCACTGTCAGTGAGTTATCACAGAGAAAGTGCTGCACTGTCAGTGGGTTATCACAGAGAAAGTGCTGCACTGTCAGTGAGTTATCATAGGGAAAGTACTGCACTGTCGGTGGGTTATCACAGAGAAAGTGCTGCACTGTCAGTGGGTTATCCCAGGGAAAGTGCTGCACTGTCAGTGAGTTATCACAGAGAAAGTGCTGCACTGTCAGTGGGTTATCACAGAGAAAGTGCTGCACTGTCAGTGAGTTATCACAGAGAAAGTGCTGCACTATAGGTGGGTTATCACAGAGAAAGTGCTGCACTGTCAGTGGGTTATCACAGAGAAAGTGCTGCACTGTCAGCAGGTGATCTCAGAGAAAGTGCCGCACTGTCAGTGTGTTATCACGGAGAAAGTGCTGCACTGTCAGTGAGTTATCACAGAGAAAGTACTGCACTGTCAGAGGGTTATCACAGAGAAAGTACTGCACTGTCGGTGGGTTATCACAGAGAAAGTGTTGCACTGTCAGTGAGTTATCACAGAGAAAGTGCTGCACTGTCAGTGGGTTATCACAGAGAAAGTGCTGCACTGTCAGCAGGTGATCTCAGAGAAAGTGCCGCACTGTCAGTGTGTTATCACGGAGAAAGTGCTGCACTGTCAGTGAGTTATCACAGAGAAAGTACTGCACTGTCAGAGGGTTATCACAGAGAAAGTGCTGCACTGTCGGTGTGTTATCACAGGGAAAGTGCTGCACTGTCGGTGATTTATCACAGGGAGTGTGCTGCACTGTCGGTGTGTTATCGCAGGGAAAGTGCTGCACTGTCGGTGTGTTATCACAGGGAGTGTGCTGCACTGTCGGTGTGTTATCGCAGGGAAAGTGCTGCACTGTCTTTGGGTTATCACAGAGAAAGTGCTGCACTGTCAGTGGGTTATCACAGGGAAAGTGCTGCACTGTCAGTGAGTTATCACAGAGAAAGTGCTGCACTGTCAGTGAGTTATCACAGAGAAAGTGCTGCACTGTCAGTGGGTTATCACAGAGAAAGTACTGCACTGTCAGAGGGTTATCACAGAGAAAGTACTGCACTGTCGGTGGGTTATCACAGAGAAAGTGCTGCACTGTCAGTGGGTTATCCCAGGGAAAGTGCTGCACTGTCAGTGAGTTATCACAGAGAAAGTGCTGCACAGTCAGTGGGTTACCCCAGGGTAAGTGCTGCACTGTCAGCGGGTTATCACAGAGAAAGTGCTGCACTGTCAGTGGGTTATCACAGAGAAAGTACTGCACTGTCAGAGGGTTATCACAGAGAAAGTACTGCACTGTCGGTGGGTTATCACAGAGAAAGTGTTGCACTGTCAGTGAGTTATCACAGGGAAAGTGCTGCACTGTCAGTGAGTTATCACAGAGAAAGTCCTGCACTGTCAGTGGGTTATCACAGAGAAAGTACTGCACTGTTAGAGGGTTATCACAGAGAAAGTACTGCACTGTCGGTGGGTTATCACAGAGAAAGTGTTGCACTGTCAGTGAGTTATCACAGAGAAAGTGCTGCACTGTCAGTGAGTTATCACAGAGAAAGTGCTGCACTGTCGGTGGGTTATCACAGAGAAAGTGCTGCACTGTCAGTGGGTTATCACAGGGAAAGTGCTGCACATTCAGTGGGTTACCCCAGGGAAAGTGCTGCACTGTCAGTGGGTTATCACAGAGAAAGTGCTGCACTGTCAGTGAGTTATCACAGAGAAAGTGCTGCACTGCCAGTGGGTTATCTCAGAGAAAGTGCTGCACTGTCAGTGGGTTATGACAGAGAAAGTGCTGCACTGACAGTGGGTTATCACAGGGAAAGGGCTGCACTGTCAGTGGGTTATCACAGAGAAAGTGCTGCACTGTCGGTGGGTTTTCCTGGTGAAATGCTGCACTGTCGGTGGGTTATCACAGAGTAAGTGCTGCACTGTCAGTGTGTTATCACAGGGAAAGTGCTGCACTTTTAGTGGGTTATCACAGGGAAAGTGCTGCACTGTCAGTGAGTTATCACAGAGAAAGTGCTGCACTGTCAGTGGGTTATCACAGAGAAAGTGCTGCACTGTCAGTGAGTTATCACAGAGAAAGTGCTGCACTATAGGTGGGTTATCACAGAGAAAGTGCTGCACTGTCAGTGGGTTATCACAGAGAAAGTGCTGCACTGTCAGCAGGTGATCTCAGAGAAAGTGCCGCACTGTCAGTGTGTTATCACGGAGAAAGTGCTGCACTGTCAGTGAGTTATCACAGAGAAAGTACTGCACTGTCAGAGGGTTATCACAGAGAAAGTACTGCACTGTCGGTGGGTTATCACAGAGAAAGTGTTGCACTGTCAGTGGGTTATCACAGGGAAAGTGCTGCACTGTCAGCGGGTTATCACAGAGAAAGTGCTGCACTGTCAGTGAGTTATCACAGAGAAAGTGCTGCACTATAGGTGGGTTATCACAGAGAAAGTGCTGCACTGTCAGTGGGTTATCACAGAGAAAGTACTGCACTGTCGGTGGGTTATCACAGAGAAAGTGCTGCACTGTCAGTGGGTTATCCCAGGGAAAGTGCTGCACTGTCAGTGAGTTATCACAGAGAAACTGCTGCAAAGTCAGTGGGTTACCCCAGGGAAAGTGCTGCACTGTCAGCGGGTTATCACAGAGAAAGTGCTGCACTGTCAGTGGGTTATCACAGAGAAAGTACTGCACTGTCAGAGGGTTATCACAGAGAAAGTACTGCACTGTCGGTGGGTTATCACAGAGAAAGTGTTGCACTGTCAGTTAGTTATCACAGAGAAAGTGCTGCACTGTCAGTGAGTTATCACAGAGAAAGTGCTGCACTGTCAGTGGGTTATCACAGAGAAAGTACTGCACTTTCAGAGGGTAATCACAGAGAAAGTACTGCACTGTCGGTGGGTTATCACAGAGAAAGTGTTGCACTGTCAGTGAGTTATCACAGAGAAAGTGCTGCACTGTCAGTGAGTTATCACAGAGAAAGTGCTGCACTCTCGGTGGGTTATCACAGAGAAAGTGCTGCACTGTCAGTGGGTTATCACAGGGAAAGTG
The DNA here is from genome assembly GCF_047496795.1 of Chiloscyllium punctatum. Classification (NCBI taxonomy): domain Eukaryota; kingdom Metazoa; phylum Chordata; class Chondrichthyes; order Orectolobiformes; family Hemiscylliidae; genus Chiloscyllium; species Chiloscyllium punctatum. The sequence goes on along the minus strand of NC_092761.1, from coordinate 48,165,101 downwards.
CTGCACTGTCAGTGAGTTATCACAGAGAAAGTGCTGCACAGTCAGTGGGTTACCCCAGGGAAAGTGCTGCACTGTCAGCGGGTTATCACAGAGAAGGTGCTGCACTGTCAGTGAGTTATCACACAGAAAGTGCTGGACTGTCAGTGGGTTATCACAGGGAAAGTGCTGCACTGTCAGTGGGTTATCACAGAGAAAGTGCTGCACTGTCGGTGGGTTATCCCGGTGAAAGTGCTGCACTGTCGGTGGGTTATCACAGAGAAAGTGCTGCACTGTCATTGAGTTATCACAGAGAAAGTGCTGCACTCTCAGTGGGTTATCACAGAGAAAGTGCTGCACTGTCAGTGAGTTATCACAGAGAAAGTGCTGCACTGTCAGTGGGTTATCACAGAGAAAGTGCTGCACTGTCAGTGAGTTATCACAGAGAAAGTGCTGCACAGTCAGTAGGTTACCCCAGGGTAAGTGCTGCACTGTCGGCGGGTTATCACAGAGAAAGTGCTGCACTGTCAGTGGGTTATCACAGAGAAAGTACTGCACTGTCAGAGGGTTATCACAGAGAAAGTACTGCACTGTCGGTGGGTTATCACAGAGAAAGTGTTGCACTGTCAGTGAGTTATCACAGGGAAAGTGCTGCACTGTCAGTGAGTTATCACAGAGAAAGTGCTGCACTGTCAGTGGGTTATCACAGAGAAAGTACTGCACTGTTAGAGGGTTATCACAGAGAAAGTACTGCACTGTCGGTGGGTTATCACAGAGAAAGTGTTGCACTGTCAGTGAGTTATCACAGAGAAAGTGCTGCACTGTCAGTGAGTTATCACAGAGAAAGTGCTGCACTGTCGGTGGGTTATCACAGAGAAAGTGCTGCACTGTCAGTGGGTTATCACAGGGAAAGTGCTGCACTGTCAGTGAGTTATCACAGAGAAAGTACTGCACAGTCAGTGGGTTACCCCAGGGAAAGTGCTGCACTGTCAGTGGGTTATCACAGAGAAAGTGCTGCACTGTCAGTGAGTTATCACAGAGAAAGTGCTGCACTGCCAGTGGGTTATCTCAGAGAAAGTGCTGCACTGTCAGTGGGTTATGACAGAGAAAGTGCTGCACTGACAGTGGGTTATCACAGGGAAAGGGCTGCACTGTCAGTGGGTTATCACAGAGAAAGTGCTGCACTGTCGGTGGGTTTTCCTGGTGAAAGTGCTGCACTGTCGGTGGGTTATCACAGAGTAAGTGCTGCACTGTCAGTGTGTTATCACAGGGAAAGTGCTGCACTTTTAGTGGGTTATCACAGGGAAAGTGCTGCACTGTCAGTGAGTTATCACAGAGAAAGTGCTGCACTGTCAGTGGGTTATCACAGAGAAAGTGCTGCACTGTCAGTGAGTTATCACAGAGAAAGTGCTGCACTATAGGTGGGTTATCACAGAGAAAGTGCTGCACTGTCAGTGGGTTATCACAGAGAAAGTGCTGCACTGTCAGCAGGTGATCTCAGAGAAAGTGCCGCACTGTCAGTGTGTTATCACGGAGAAAGTGCTGCACTGTCAGTGAGTTATCACAGAGAAAGTACTGCACTGTCAGAGGGTTATCACAGAGAAAGTACTGCACTGTCGGTGGGTTATCACAGAGAAAGTGTTGCACTGTCAGTGGGTTATCACAGGGAAAGTGCTGCACTCTAAGTGAGTTATCACAGAGAAAGTGCTGCACTGTCAGTGAGTTATCACAGAGAAAGTGCTGCACTGTCAGTGGGTTATCACAGAGAAAGTGCTGCACTGTCAGTGAGTTATCATAGGGAAAGTACTGCACTGTCGGTGGGTTATCACAGAGAAAGTGCTGCACTGTCAGTGGGTTATCCCAGGGAAAGTGCTGCACTGTCAGTGAGTTATCACAGAGAAAGTGCTGCAAAGTCAGTGGGTTACCCCAGGGAAAGTGCTGCACTGTCAGCGGGTTATCACAGAGAAAGTGCTGCACTGTCAGTGGGTTATCACAGAGAAAGTACTGCACTGTCAGAGGGTTATCACAGAGAAAGTACTGCACTGTCGGTGGGTTATCACAGAGAAAGTGTTGCACTGTCAGTGAGTTATCACAGAGAAAGTGCTGCACTGTCAGTGAGTTATCATAGAGAAAGTGCTGCACTGTCAGTGGGTTATCACAGAGAAAGTACTGCAATTTCAGAGGGTAATCACAGAGAAAGTACTGCACTGTCGGTGTGTTATCACAGAGAAAGTGTTGCACTGTCAGTGAGTTATCACAGAGAAAGTGCTGCACTGTCAGTGAGTTATCACAGAGAAAGTGCTGCACTCTCGGTGGGTTATCACAGAGAAAGTGCTGCACTGTCAGTGGGTTATCACAGGGAAAGTGCTGCACTGTCAGTGAGTTATCACAGAGAAAGTGCTGCACAGTCAGTGGGTTACCCCAGGGAAAGTGCTGCACTGTCAGCGGGTTATCACAGAGAATGTGCTGCACTGTCAGTGAGTTATCACAGAGAAAGTGCTGGACTGTCAGTGGGTTATCACAGGGAAAGGGCTGCACTGTCAGTGGGTTATCACAGAGAAAGTGCTGCACTGTCGGTGGGTTATCCCGGTGAAAGTGCTGCACTGTCGGTGGGTTATCACAGGGAAAGTGCTGCACTGTCAGTGGGTTATCACAGAGAAAGTGCTGCACTGTCAGTGGGTTATCACAGGGAAAGTGCTGCACTTTTCGTGGGTTATCACAGGGAAAGTGCTGCACTGTCAGTGAGTTATCACAGAGAAAGTGCTGCAATGTCAGTGTGTTATCACAGAGAAAGTGCTGCACTGTCAGTGAGTTATCACAGAGAATGTGCTGCACTATAGGTGGGTTATCACAGAGAAAGTGCTGCACTGTAAGTGGGTTATCACAGAGAAAGTGCTGCACTCTCAGCAGGTTATCTCAGAGAAAGTGCTGCACTGTCAGTGTGTTATCACGGAGAAAGTGCTGCACTGTCAATGAGTTATCACAGAGAAAGTACTGCACTGTCAGTGTGTTATCACAGAGAAAGTAATGCACTGTCAGAGGGTTATCACAGAGAAAGTACTGAACTGTCGGTGGGTTATCACCGAGAAAGTGCTGCCCTGTCAGTGGGTTATCCCAGGGAAAGTGCTGCACTGTCAGCGTGTTATCACAGAGAAAGTGCTGCACTGTCAGTGAGTTATCACAGACGAAGTGCTGCACTGACAGTGGGTTATCACAGAGAAAGTGCTGCACTGTCAGCAGGTTATCTCAGAGAAAGTGCTGCACTGTCAGTGTGTTATCACGGAGAAAGTGCTGCACTGTCAGCGGGTTATCAAATAGAAAGTACTGCACTGTCGGTGTGTTATCACGGAGAAAGTGCTGCACTGTCAGTGGGTTATCACAGGGAAAGTGCTGCACTGTCGGTGTGTTATCACAGGGCAAGTGCTGCACTGTCGGTGTGTTATCACAGGGAGTGTGCTGCACTGTCGGTGTGTTATCGCAGGGAAAGTGCTGCACTGTCAGTGGGTTATCACAGAGAAAGGGCTGCACTGTCAGTGTGTTATCACAGGGAAAGTGCTGCACTGGTAGTGAGTTATCACAGAGAAAGTGCTGCACTGTCAGTGAGTTATCACAGAGAAAGTACTGCACTGTCGGTGGGTTATCACAGAGAAAGTGCTGCACTGTCAGTGGGTTATCACAGAGAAAGTACTGCACTGTCCGAGGGTTATCACAGAGAAAGTACTGCACTGTCGGTGGGTTATCCCAGGGAAAGTGCTGCACTGTCAGTCACTTATCACAGAGAAAGTGCTGCACAGTCAGTGGGTTACCCCAGGGAAAGTGCTGCACTGTCAGCGGGTTATCACAGAGAAAGTGCTGCACTGTCAGCAGGTTATCTCAGAGCAAGTGCTGCACTGTCAGTGAGTTATCAAAGAGAAAGTGCTGCACTGACAGTGGGTTATCACAGAGAAAGTGCTGCACTGTCAGCAGGTTATCTCAGAGCAAGTGCTGCACTGTCAGTGGGTTATGACAGGGAAAGTGCTGCACTGTCAGTGGGTTATCACAGAGAAAGTGCTGCACTGTCGGTGGGTTATCCCGGTGAAAGTGCTGCACTGTCAGTGAGTTATCACAGAGAAAGTGCTGCACTGTCAGTGGGTTATCACAGGGAAAGTGCTGCACTGTCAGTGGGTTATCACAGAGAAAGTGCTGCACTGTCAGTGAGTTATCACAGAGAAAGTGCTGCACTGTCAGTGGGTTATCACAGAGGAAGTGCTGCACTGTCAGTGAGTTATCACAGGGAAAGTGCTGCACTGTCAGTGGGTTATCACAGAGAAAGTGCTGCACTGTCGGTGGGTTATCACAGAGAAAGTGCTGCACTCTCAGTGAGTTATCACAGAGAAAGTGCTGCACTGTCAGTGGGTTATCACAGAGAAAGTGCTGCACTGTCAGTGAGTTATCACAGAGAAAGTGCTGCACTGACAGTGGGTTATCACAGAGAAAGTGCTGCATTGTCAGTGAGTTATCACAGAGAAAGTGCTGCGCTGTCAGTGGGTTATCACAGAGAAAGTGCTGCACTGTCGGTGGCTTATCACAGGGAAAGTGTTACACTGTCAGTGGGTTATCACAGAGAAAGTGCTGCACTGTCGGTGGGTTATCACAGAGAAAGTGCTGCACTCTCAGTGAGTTATCACAGAGAAAGTGCTGCACTGTCAGTGTGTTATCATAGAGAAAGTTCTGCACTGTCAGTGGGTTATCACAGAGAAAGTGCTGCACTGTCAGTGGGTTATCACTGAGAAAATGCTGCACTGTCAGTGAGTTATCACAGAGAAAGTTCTGCACTGTCAGTGGGTTATCACAGAGAAAGTGCTGCACTGTCGGTGGGTTATCACAGGGAAAGTGCTGCACTGTCAGTGGGTTATTACAGAGAAAGTACTGCACTGTCAGTGGGTTATCCCAGGGAAAGTGCTGCACTGTCAGTGAGTTATCACAGAGAAAGTGCTGCACTGTCAGTGGGTTATCACAGAGAAAGTGCTGCACTGTCAGTGAGTTATCACAGAGAAAGTGCTGCACTATAGGTGGGTTATCACAGAGAAAGTGCTGCACTGTCAGTGGGTTATCACAGAGAAAGTACTGCACTGTCAGAGGGTTATCACAGAGAAAGTACTGCACTGTCAGTGGGTTATCACAGGGAAAGTGCTGCACTGTCAGTGGGTTATCACAGAGAAAGTGCTGCACTGTCAGTGGGTTATCACAGAGAAAGTGCTGCACTGTCAGCAGGTTATCACAGAGAAAGTGCTGCACTGTCAGCGGGTTATCACAGGGAAAGTGCTGCACTGTCGGTGGGTTATCACAGAGAAAGTGCTGCACTGTCAGCGGGTTATCACAGAGAAAGTGCTGCACTGTCGGTGTGTTATCACGGAGAAAGTGCTGCACTGTCAGTGGGTTATCACAGGGAAAGTGCTGCACTGTCAGTGAGTTATCACAGAGAAAGTGCTGCACTGTCAGTGGGTTATCACAGAGAAAGTGCTGCACTGTCAGTGAGTTATCACAGAGAAAGTGCTGCACTATAGGTGGGTTATCACAGAGAAAGTGCTGCACTGTCAGTGGGTTATCACAGAGAAAGTGCTGCACTGTCAGCAGGTTATCTCAGAGAAAGTGCCGCACTGTCAGTGTGTTATCACGGAGAAAGTGCTGCACTGTCAGTGAGTTATCACAGAGAAAGTACTGCACTGTCAGAGGGTTATCACAGAGAAAGTACTGCACTGTCGGTGGGTTATCACAGAGAAAGTGTTGCACTGTCAGTGGGTTATCACAGGGAAAGTGCTGCACTGTCAGTGAGTTATCACAGAGAAAGTGCTGCACTGTCAGTGAGTTATCACAGAGAAAGTGCTGCACTGTCAGTGGGTTATCACAGAGAAAGTGCTGCACTGTCAGTGAGTTATCATAGGGAAAGTACTGCACTGTCGGTGGGTTATCACAGAGAAAGTGCTGCACTGTCAGTGGGTTATCCCAGGGAAAGTGCTGCACTGTCAGTGAGTTATCACAGAGAAAGTGCTGCACAGTCAGTGGGTTACCCCAGGGAAAGTGCTGCACTGTCAGCGGGTTATCACAGAGAAAGTGCTGCACTGTCAGTGGGTTATCACAGAGAAAGTACTGCACTGTCAGAGGGTTATCACAGAGAAAGTACTGCACTGTCGGTTGGTCATCACAGAGAAAGTGTTGCACTGTCAGTGAGTTATCACAGAGAAAGTGCTGCACTGTCAGTGAGTTATCACAGAGAAAGTGCTGCACTGTCAGTGGGTTATCACAGAGGAAGTACTGCACTTTCAGAGGGTTATCACAGAGAAAGTACTGCACTGTCGGTGGGTTATCACAGAGAAAGTGTTGCACTGTCAGTGAGTTATCACAGAGAAAGTGCTGCACTGTCAGTGGGTTATCACAGGGAAAGTGCTGCACTGTCAGTGAATTATCACAGAGAAAGTGCTGCACAGTCAGTGAGTTACCCCAGGGAAAGTGCTGCACTGTCAGCGGGTTATCACAGAGAAAGTGCTGCACTGTCAGTGAGTTATCACAGAGAAAGTGCTGGACTGTCAGTGGGTTATGACAGGGAAAGTGCTGCACTGTCAGTGGGTTATCACAGAGAAAGTGCTGCACTGTCGGTGGGTTATCCCGGTGAAAGTGCTGCACTGTCGGTGGGTTATCACAGAGAAAGTGCTGCACTGTCATTGAGTTATCACAGAGAAAGTGCTGCACTCTCAGTGGGTTATCACATAGAAAGTGCTGCACTGTCAGTGAGTTATCACAGAGAAAGTGCTGCACTGTCAGTGGGTTATCACAGAGAAAGTGCTGCACTGTCGGTGGGTTATCACAGGGAAAGTGCTGCACTGTCAGTGGGTTATCACAGAGAAAGTGCTGCACTGTCAGTGGGTTATCACAGGGAAAGTGCTGCACTTTTAGTGGGTTATCACAGGGAAAGTGCTGCACTGTCAGTGAGTTATCACAGGGAAAGTGTTACACTGTCAGTGGGTTATCACAGAGAAAGTGCTGCACTGTCAGTGAGTTATCACAGAGAAAGTGCTGCACTGACAGTGGGTTATCACAGAGAAAGTGCTGCACTGTAAGTGGGTTATCACAGAGAAAGTGCTGCACTCTCAGCAGGTTATCTCAGAGAAAGTGCTGCACTGTCAGTGTGTTATCACGGAGAAAGTGCTGCACTGTCAATGAGTTATCACAGAGAAAGTACCGCACTGTCAGTGGGTTATCACAGAGAAAGTAATGCACTGTCAGAGGGTTATCACAGAGAAAGTACTGCACTGTCGGTGGGTTATCACAGAGAAAGTGCTGCCCTGTCAGTGGGTTATCCCAGGGAAAGTGCTGCACTGTCAGCGGGTTATCACAGAGAAAGTGCTGCACTGTCAGTGAGTTATCACAGACGAAGTGCTGCACTGACAGTGGGTTATCACAGAGTAAGTGCTGCACTGTCAGCAGGTTATCTCAGAGAAAGTGCTGCACTGTCAGTGTGTTATCACGGAGAAAGTGCTGCACTGTCAGCGGGTTATCACATAGAAAGTGCTGCACTGTCGGTGTGTTATCACGGAGAAAGTGCTGCACTGTCAGTGGGTTATCACAGGGAAAGTGCTGCACTGTCGGTGTGTTATCACAGGGAAAGTGCTGCACTGTCGGTGTGTTATCACAGGGAGTGTGCTGCACGGTCGGTGTGTTATCGCAGGGAAAGTGCTGCACTGTCAGTGGGTTATCACAGAGAAAGTGCTGCACTATAGGTGGGTTATCACAGAGAAAGTGCTGCACTGTCAGTGGGTTATCACAGGGAAAGTGCTGCACTGTCAGTGAGTTATCACAGAGAAAGTGCCACACTGTCAGTGAGTTATCACAGAGAAAGTACTGCACTGTCGGTGGGTTATCACAGAGAAAGTGCTGCACTGTCAGTGGGTTATCCCAGGGAAAGTGCTGCACTGTCAGTGAGTTATCACAGAGAAAGTGCTGCACAGTAAGTGGGTTACCCCAGGGAAAGTGCTGCACTGTCAGCGGGTTATCACAGAGAAAGTGCTGCACTGTCAGTGAGTTATCACAGAGAAAGTGCTGCACTGACAGTGGGTTATCACAGAGAAAGTGCTGCACTGTCAGCAGGTTATCTCAGAGCAAGTGCTGCACTGTCAGTGGGTTATGACAGGGAAAGTGCTGCACTGTCAGTGGGTTATCACAGAGAAAGTGCTGCACTGTCGGTGGGTTATCCCGGTGAAAGTGCTGCACTGTCAGTGAGTTATCACAGAGAAAGTGCTTCACTGTCAGTGGGTTATCACAGGGAAAGTGCTGCACTGTCAGTGGGTTATCACAGAGAAAGTGCTGCACTGTCAGTGAGTTATCACAGAGAAAGTGCTGCTCTGTCAGTGGGTTATCACAGAGAAAGTGCTGCACTGCCAGTGAGTTATCACAGAGAAAGTGCTGCACGGACAGTGGGTTATCACAGAGAAAGTGCTGCACTGTCAGTGAGTTATCACAGAGAAAGTGCTGCACTGTCAGTGGGTTATCACAGAGAAAGTGCTGCACTGTCGGTGGGTTATCACAGGGAAAGTGTTACGCTGTCAGTGGGTTATCACAGAGAAAGTGCTGCACTGTCAGTGGGTTATCACAGAGAAAGTGCTGCACTGTCAGTGAGTTATCACAGAGAAAGTGCTGCACTGACAGTGGGTTATCACAGAGAAAGTGCTGCACTGTCAGTGAGTTATCACAGAGAAAGTGCTGCACTGTCAGTGGGTTATCACAGAGAAAGTGCTGCCCTGTCAGTGAGTTATCACAGAGAAAGTGCTGCACTGTCAGTGGGTTATCACAGAGAAAGTGCTGCACTGTCGGTGGGTTATCACAGAGAAAGTGCTGCACTCTCAGTGAGTTATCACAGAGAAAGTGCTGCACTGTCAGTGGGTTATCACAGAGAAAGTGCTGCACTGTCAGTGAGTTATCACAGAGAAAGTTCTGCACTGTCAGTGGGTTATCACAGAGAAAATGCTGCACTGTCGGTGGGTTATCACAGGGAAAGTGCTGCACTGTCAGTGGGTTATCACAGAGAAAGTACTGCACTGTCAGTGGGTTATCCCAGGGAAAGTGCTGCACTGTCAGTGAGTTATCACAGAGAAAGTGCTGCACTGTCAGTGGGTTATCACAGAGAAAGTGCTGCACTGTCAGTGGGTTATCACAGAGAAAGTGCTGCACTGTCGGTGGGTTATCCCGGTGAAAGTGCTGCACTGTCAGTGAGTTATCACAGAGAAAGTGCTGCACTGTCAGTGGGTTATCACAGGGAAAGTGCTGCACTGTCAGTGGGTTATCACAGAGAAAGTGCTGCACTGTCAGTGAGTTATCACAGAGAAAGTGCTGCACTGTCAGTGGGTTATCACAGAGGAAGTGCTGCACTGTCAGTGAGTTATCACATGGAAAGTGCTGCACTGTCAGTGGGTTATCACAGAGAAAGTGCTGCACTGTCGGTGGGTTATCACAGAGAAAGTGCTGCACTCTCAGTGAGTTATCACAGAGAAAGTGCTGCACTGTCAGTGGGTTATCACAGAGAAAGTGCTGCACTGTCAGTGAGTTATCACAGAGAAAGTGCTGCACTGACAGTGGGTTATCACAGAGAAAGTGCTGCACTGTCAGTGAGTTATCACAGAGAAAGTGCTGCGCTGTCAGTGGGTTATCACAGAGAAAGTGCTGCACTGTCGGTGGCTTATCACAGGGAAAGTGTTACACTGTCAGTGGGTTATCACAGAGAAAGTGCTGCACTGTCGGTGGGTTATCACAGAGAAAGTGCTGCACTCTCAGTGAGTTATCACAGAGAAAGTGCTGCACTGTCAGTGTGTTATCATAGAGAAAGTTCTGCACTGTCAGTGGGTTATCACAGAGAAAGTGCTGCACTGTCAGTGGGTTATCACAGAGAAAATGCTGCACTGTCAGTGAGTTATCACAGAGAAAGTTCTGCACTGTCAGTGGGTTATCACAGAGAAAGTGCTGCACTGTCGGTGGGTTATCACAGGGAAAGTGCTGCACTGTCAGTGGGTTATCACAGAGAAAGTACTGCACTGTCAGTGGGTTATCCCAGGGAAAGTGCTGCACTGTCAGTGAGTTATCACAGAGAAAGTGCTGCACTGTCAGTGGGTTATCACAGAGAAAGTGCTGCACTGTCAGTGAGTTATCACAGAGAAAGTGCTGCACTATAGGTGGGTTATCACAGAGAAAGTGCTGCACTGTCAGTGGGTTATCACAGAGAAAGTACTGCACTGTTAGAGGGTTATCACAGAGAAAGTACTGCACTGTCAGTGGGTTATCACAGGGAAAGTGCTGCACTGTCAGTGGGTTATCACAGAGAAAGTGCTGCACTGTCAGTGGGTTATCACAGAGAAAGTGCTGCACTGTCAGCAGGTTATCACAGAGAAAGTGCTGCACTGTCAGCGGGTTATCACAGGGAAAGTGCTGCACTGTCGGTGGGTTATCACAGAGAAAGTGCTGCACTGTCAGCGGGTTATCACAGAGAAAGTGCTGCACTGTCGGTGTGTTATCACGGAGAAAGTGCTGCACTGTCAGTGGGTTATCACAGGGAAAGTGCTGCACTGTCAGTGAGTTATCACAGAGAAAGTGCTGCACTGTCAGTGGGTTATCACAGAGAAAGTGCTGCACTGTCAGTGAGTTATCACAGAGAAAGTGCTGCACTATAGGTGGGTTATCACAGAGAAAGTGCTGCACTGTCAGTGGGTTATCACAGAGAAAGTGCTGCACTGTCAGCAGGTTATCTCAGAGAAAGTGCCGCACTGTCAGTGTGTTATCACGGAGAAAGTGCTGCACTGTCAGTGAGTTTTCACAGAGAAAGTACTGCACTGTCAGAGGGTTATCACAGAGAAAGTACTGCACTGTCGGTGGGTTATCACAGAGAAAGTGTTGCACTGTCAGTGGGTTATCACAGGGAAAGTGCTGCACTGTCAGTGAGTTATCACAGAGAAAGTGCTGCACTGTCAGTGAGTTATCACAGAGAAAGTGCTGCACTGTCAGTGGGTTATCACAGAGAAAGTGCTGCACTGTCAGTGAGTTATCATAGGGAAAGTACTGCACTGTCGGTGGGTTATCACAGAGAAAGTGCTGCACTGTCAGTGGGTTATCCCAGGGAAAGTGCTGCACTGTCAGTGTGTTATCACAGAGAAAGTGCTGCACAGTCAGTGGGTTACCCCAGGGAAAGTGCTGCACTGTCAGCGGGTTATCACAGAGAAAGTGCTGCACTGTCAGTGGGTTATCACAGAGAAAGTACTGCACTGTCAGAGGGTTATCACAGAGAAAGTACTGCACTGTCGGTTGGTTATCACAGAGAAAGTGTTGCACTGTCAGTGAGTTATCACAGAGAAAGTGCTGCACTGCCAGTGAGTTATCACAGAGAAAGTGCTGCACTGTCAGTGGGTTATCACAGAGGAAGTACTGCACTTTCAGAGGGTTATCACAGAGAAAGTACTGCACTGTCGGTGGGTTATCACAGAGAAAGTGTTGCACTGTCAGTGAGTTATCACAGAGAAAGTGCTGTACTGTCAGTGAGTTATCACAGAGAAAGTGCTGCACTCTCGGTGGGTTATCACAGAGAAAGTGCTGCACTGTCAGTGGGTTATCACAGGGAAAGTGCTGCACTGTCAGTGAGTTATCACAGAGAAAGTGCTGCACAGTCAGTGGGTTACCCCAGGGAAAGTGCTGCACTGTCAGCGGGTTATCACAGAGAAAGTGCTGCACTGTCAGTGAGTTATCACAGAGAAAGTGCTGGACTCTCAGTGGGTTATGACAGGGAAAGTGCTGCACTGTCAGTGGGTTATCACAGAGAAAGTGCTGCACTGTCGGTGGGTTATCCCGGTGAAAGTGCTGCACTGTCGGTGGGTTATCACAGAGAAAGTGCTGCACTGTCATTGAGTTATCACAGAGAAAGTGCTGCACTCTCAGTGGGTTATCACTTAGAAAGTGCTGCACTGTCAGTGAGTTATCACAGAGAAAGTGCTGCACTGTCAGTGGGTTATCACAGAGAAAGTGCTGCACTGTCGGTGGGTTATCACAGGGAAAGTGCTGCACTGTCAGTGGGTTATCACAGAGAAAGTGCTGCACTGTCAGTGGGTTATCACAGGGAAAGTGCTGCACTTTTAGTGGGTTATCACAGGGAAAGTGCTGCACTGTCAGTGAGTCATCACAGAGAAAGTGCTGCAATGTCAGTGTGTTATCACAGAGAAAGTGCTGCACTGTCAGTGAGTTATCACAGAGAAAGTGCTGCACTATAGGTGGGTTATCACAGAGAAATTGCTGCACTGTAAGTGGGTTATCACAGAGAAAGTGCTGCACTCTCAGCAGGTTATCTCAGAGAAAGTGCTGCACTGTCAGTGTGTTATCACGGAGAAAGTGCTGCACTGACAATGAGTTATCACAGAGAAAGTACCGCACTGTCAGTGGGTTATCACAGAGAAAGTAATGCACTGTCAGAGGGTTATCACAGAGAAAGTACTGAACTGTCGGTGGGTTATCACAGAGAAAGTGCAGCCCTGTCAGTGGGTTATCCCAGGGAATGTGCTGCACTGTCAGCGGGTTATCACAGAGAAAGTGCTGCACTGTCAGTGAGTTATCACAGACGAAGTGCTGCACTGACAGTGGGTTATCACAGAGTAAGTGCTGCACTGTCAGCAGGTTATCTCAGAGAAAGTGCTGCACTGTCAGTGTGTTATCACGGAGAAAGTGCTGCACTGTCAGCGGGTTATCACATAGAAAGTGCTGCACTGTCGGTGTGTTATCACGGAGAAAGTGCTGCACTGTCAGTGGGTTATCACAGGGAAAGTGCTGCACTGTCGGTGTGTTATCACAGGGAAAGTGCTGCACTGTCGGTGTGTTATCACAGGGAGTGTGCTGCACTGTCGGTGTGTTATCGCAGGGAAAGTGCTGCACTGTCAGTGGGTTATCACAGAGAAAGTGCTGCACTGTCTTTGGGTTATCACAGAGAAAGTGCTGCACTGTCAGTGGGTTATCACAGGGAAAGTGCTGCACTGTCAGTGAGTTATCACAGAGAAAGTGCCACACTGTCAGTGAGTTATCACAGAGAAAGTACTGCACTGTCGGTGGGTTATCACAGAGAAAGTGCTGCACTGTCAGTGGGTTATCCCAGGGAAAGTGCTGCACTGTCAGTGAGTTATCACAGAGAAAGTGCTGCACAGTAAGTGGGTTACCCCAGGGAAAGTGCTGCACTGTCAGCGGGTTATCACAGAGAAAGTGCTGCACTGTCAGTGAGTTATCACAGAGAAAGTGCTGCACTGACAGTGGGTTATCACAGAGAAAGTGCTGCACTGTCAGCAGGTTATCTCAGAGCAAGTGCTGCACTGTCAGTGGGTTATGACAGGGAAAGTGCTGCACTGTCAGTGGGTTATCACAGAGAAAGTGCTGCACTGTCGGTGGGTTATCCCGGTGAAAGTGCTGCACTGTCAGTGAGTTATCACAGAGAAAGTGCTTCACTGTCAGTGGGTTATCACAGGGAAAGTGCTGCACTGTCAGTGGGTTATCACAGAGAAAGTGCTGCACTGTCAGTGAGTTATCACAGAGAAAGTGCTGCTCTGTCAGTGGTTTATCACAGAGAAAGTGCTGCACTGCCAGCGAGTTATCACAGAGAAAGTGCTGCACGGACAGTGGGTTATCACAGAGAAAGTGCTGCACTGTCAGTGACTTATCACAGAGAAAGTGCTGCACTGTCAGTGGGTTATCACAGAGAAAGTGCTGCACTGTCAGTGAGTTATCACAGAGAAAGTGCTGCACTGACAGTGGGTTATCACAGAGAAAGTGCTGCACTGTCAGTGAGTTATCACACAGAAAGTGCTGCACTGTCAGTGGGTTATCACAGAGAAAGTGCTGCACTGTCGGTGGCTTATCACAGGGAAAGTGTTACACTGTCAGTGGGTTATCACAGAGAAAGTGCTGCACTGTCGGTGGGTTATCACAGAGAAAGTGCTGCACTGTCAGTGAGTTATCACAGAGAAAGTGCTGCACTGTCAGTGGGTTATCACAGAGAAAGTGCTGCACTGTCAGTGAGTTATCACAGAGAACGTTCTGCACTGTCAGTGGGTTATCACAGAGAAAGTGCTGCACTGTCGGTGGGTTATCACAGGGAAAGTGCTGCACTGTCAGCAGGTTATCACAGAGAAAGTACTGCACTGTCAGTGGGTTATCCCAGGGAAACATAGAACATAGAACAATACAGCGCAGTACAGGCCCTTCGGCCCTCGATGTTGCGCCGATCAAAGCCCACCTAACCTACACTAACCCACTATCCTCCATATACCTATCCAATGCCCGCTTAAATACCCATAAAGAGGGAGAGTCCACTACTGCTACTGGCAGGGCATTCCATGATCTTACGACTCGCTGAGTGAAGAACCTACCCCTAACATCAGTCCTATATCTACCCCCCCTTAATTTAAAGCTATGCCCCCTTGTAATAGCTGACTCCATACGCGGAAAAAGGTTCTCACTGTCAACCCTATCTAACCCCCTAATCATCTTGTACACCTCTATCAAATCACCCCTAAACCTTCTTTTCTCCAAAGAAAACAACCCCAAGTGCCTCAGCCTTTCCTCATAGGATCTTCCTACCATACCAGGCAACATCCTGGTAAACCTCCTCTGCACCCGTTCCAGTGCCTCCACATCCTTCCTATAGTATGGCGACCAAAACTGCACACAATATTCCAGAAGCGGCCGCACCAGAGTCTTATACAACTGCAGCATGACCTCAGGACTCCGGAACTCAATTCCTCTACCAATAAAAGCCAGTACGCCATATGCCTTCTTCACTGCACTATTTACCTGGGTGGCAACTTTCAGAGATCTGTGTACATGGACACCAAGATCCCTCTGCTCTTCCACACTACCAAGTAGTCTACCATTAGCCCAGTAATCCATCTTTTTATTACTCTTACCAAAGTGAATCACTTCACACTTAGCTACATTGAACTCCATTTGCCACCTTTCTGCCCAGCTCTGCAGCTTCTCTATATCCCGCTGTAACCTGCCATATCCTTCCTCACTGTCTACAACTCCTCCGACTTTCGTATCATCCGCAAACTTGCTCACCCAACCTTCTAACCCTTCCTCCAGGTCATTTATAAAAATGACAAACAGCAATGGTCCCAAAACAGATCCTTGCGGAACACCACTAGTGACGGCACTCCAAGATGAATCTTTGCCATCAACTACTTCCCTCTGTCTTCTTCCAGAGAGCCAATTCCTAATCCAAACCTCCAACTCACCCTCAATGCCATATCTCTGTATTTTCTGCAGTAGCCTACCATGGGGGACCTTATCAAACGCCTTACTAAAATCCATATATACTACATCTACCGCTTTCCCCTCATCTACCTCCTTCGTCACCTTCTCAAAGAATTCAATAAGGTTTGTGAGGCACGACCTGCCCTTCACAAAACCATGCTGACTATCCTTGATCACATCATTCTTATCCAGATGTGCATAAATCCTATCCCTTATAATTCTCTCTAAGACTTTGCCCACAACAGAAGTGAGACTCACTGGCCTATAGTTACTAGGATTATCCCTACTCCCCTTCTTGAACAAGGGAACCACGTTTGCTAGCCTCCAGTCCTCTGGCACTACTCCTGTAGACAAAGAGGACACAAAAATCAAGGCCATTTTTTTTTTTTTTTTTTTTTTAAAACGTCAAAATATTTAATAGAGTCAGGTACTGTACAATAAACATACATAAATAATCCAATACATTGATGCCCAAGACATAAACCTTCAGCTTTTTTAACTAGCAATTGTACACAAAACCAGATTCATCATTGTAATGAACCACAAAAAATCACCACAAAACTATTCAGAACTGTTCAGAAATTAGTGGAAGTACAAGTATGTCAAAAAGTTAACTTAACAGTGGAGGAAGGCTATGCTAATTGTCATCGGAGCTCAAACAGTGGACTGGATAGCAAAATGGCTGCAATCAATTCAAGGTGGTCAGTTTTTTAACCCATCACACAGAAGTCAGTCATTTAGTCATTCAAGTCTAGAAATCCTATTTAAATAATAAACTCAATTCATCAAAAGATTTTCACCTGGTCTTTGAGTATTTGGCACAGGCTGCTATGTGCACAGGATATTGGTGAAAATGCTGCACTTTCAGTGGGTTATCACAGAGAAAGTACTGCACTGTCAGAGGGTTATCACAGAGAAAGTACTGCACTGTCGGTGGGTTATCACAGAGAAAGTGCTGCACTGTCAGTGGGTTATCCCAGGGAAAGTGCTGCACTGTCAGTGAGTTATCACAGAGAAAGTGCTGCACAGTCAGTGGGTTACCCCAGGGAAAGTGCTGCACCGTCAGCGGGTTATCACAGAGAAAGTGCTGCACTGTCAGTGGGTTACCCCAGGGAAAGTGCTGCACCGTCAGCGGGTTATCACAGAGAAAGTGCTCCACTGTCAGTGGGTTATCACAGAGAAAGTGCTGCACTGTCAGCAGGTTATCACAGAGAAAGTGCTGCACTGTCAGTGGGTTATCACAGGGAAAGTGCTGCACTGTCGGTGTGTTATCACAGGGAATGTGCTGCACTGTCGGTGTGTTATCACAGGGAGTGTGCTGCACTGTCGGTGTGTTATCGCAGGGAAAGTGCTGCACTGTCGGTGTGTTATCACAGGGAGTGTGCTGCACTGTCGGTGTGTTATCGCAGGGAAAGTGCTGCACTGTCTTTGGGTTATCACAGAGAAAGTGCTGCACTGTCAGTGGGTTATCACAGGGAAAGTGCTGCACTGTCAGTGAGTTATCACAGAGAAAGTGCTGCACTGTCAGTGAGTTATCACAGAGAAAGTGCTGCACTTTCAGTGGGTTATCACAGAGAAAGTACTGCACTGTCAGAGGGTTATCACAGAGAAAGTACTGCACTGTCGGTGGGTTATCACAGAGAAAGTGCTGCACTGTCAGTGGGTTATCCCAGGGAAAGTGCTGCACTGTCAGTGAGTTATCACAGAGAAAGTGCTGCACAGTCAGTGGGTTACCCCAGGGAAAGTGCTGCACCGTCAGCGGGTTATCACAGAGAAAGTGCTGCACTGTCAGTGGGTTATCACAGAGAAAGTACTGCACTGTCAGAGGGTTATCACAGAGAAAGTACTGCACTGTCGGTGGGTTATCACAGAGAAAGTGTTGCACTGTCAGTGAGTTATCACAGGGAAAGTGCTGCACTGTCAGTGAGTTATCACAGAGAAAGTGCTGCACTGTCAGTGGGTTATCACAGAGAAAGTACTGCACTGTTAGAGGGTTATCACAGAGAAAGTACTGCACTGTCGGTGGGTTATCACAGAGAAAGTGTTGCACTGTCAGTGAGTTATCACAGAGAAAGTGCTGCACTGTCAGTGAGTTATCACAGAGAAAGTCCTGCGCTGTCGGTGGGTTATCACAGAGAAAGTGCTGCACTGTCAGTGGGTTATCACAGGGAAAGTGCTGCACTGTCAGTGAGTTATCACAGAGAAAGTGCTGCACAGTCAGTGGGTTACCCCAGGGAAAGTGCTGCACTGTCAGCGGGTTATCACAGAGAAAGTGCTGCACTGTCAGTGAGTTATCACAGAGAAAGTGCTGCACTGCCAGTGAGTTATCTCAGAGAAAGTGCTGAACTGTCAGTGGGTTATGACAGAGAAAGTGCTGCACTGACAGTGGGTTATCACAGGGAAAGGGCTGCACTGTCAGTGGGTTATCACAGAGAAAGTGCTGCACTGTCGGTGGGTTTTCCTGGTGAAAGTGCTGCACTGTCTGTGGGTTATCACAGAGTAAGTGCTGCACTGTCAGTGGGTTATCACAGGGAAAGTGCTGCACTTTTAGTGGGTTATCACAGGGAAAGTGCTGCACTGTCAGTGAGTTATCACAGAGAAAGTGCTGCACTGTCAGTGAGTTATCACAGAGAAAGTGCTGCACTATAGGTGGGTTATCACAGAGAAAGTGCTGCACTGTCAGTGGGTTATCACAGAGAAAGTGCTGCACTGTCAGCAGGTTATCTCAGAGAAAGTGCCGCACTGTCAGTGTGTTATCACAGAGAAAGTACTGCACTGTCAGAGGGTTATCACAGAGAAAGTACTGCACTGTCGGTTGGTTATCACAGAGAAAGTGTTGCACTGTCAGTGAGTTATCACAGAGAAAGTGCTGCACTGTCAGTGAGTTATCACAGAGAAAGTGCTGCACTGTCAGTGGGTTATCACAGAGGAAGTACTGCACTTTCAGAGGGTTATCACAGAGAAAGTACTGCACTGTCGGTGGGTTATCACAGAGAAAGTGTTGCACTGTCAGTGAGTTATCACAGAGAAAGTGCTGTACTGTCAGTGAGTTATCACAGAGAAAGTGCTGCACTCTCGGTGGGTTATCACAGAGAAAGTGCTGCACTGTCAGTGGGTTATCACAGGGAAAGTGCTGCACTGTCAGTGAGTTATCACAGAGAAAGTGCTGCACAGTCAGTGGGTTACCCCAGGGAAAGTGCTGCACTGTCAGCGGGTTATCACAGAGAAAGTGCTGCACTGTCAGTGAGTTATCACAGAGAAAGTGCTGGACTCTCAGTGGGTTATGACAGGGAAAGTGCTGCACTGTCAGTGGGTTATCACAGAGAAAGTGCTGCACTGTCGGTGGGTTATCCCGGTGAAAGTGCTGCACTGTCGGTGGGTTATCACAGAGAAAGTGCTGCACTGTCATTGAGTTATCACAGAGAAAGTGCTGCACTCTCAGTGGGTTATCACTTAGAAAGTGCTGCACTGTCAGTGAGTTATCACAGAGAAAGTGCTGCACTGTCAGTGGGTTATCACAGAGAAAGTGCTGCACTGTCGGTGGGTTATCACAGGGAAAGTGCTGCACTGTCAGTGGGTTATCACAGAGAAAGTGCTGCACTGTCAGTGGGTTATCACAGGGAAAGTGCTGCACTGTCAGTGAGTTATCACAGAGAAAGTGCTGCAATGTCAGTGTGTTATCACAGAGAAAGTGCTGCACTGTCAGTGAGTTATCACAGAGAAAGTGCTGCACTATAGGTGGGTTATCACAGAGAAATTGCTGCACTGTAAGTGGGTTATCACAGAGAAAGTGCTGCACTCTCAGCAGGTTATCTCAGAGAAAGTGCTGCACTGTCAGTGTGTTATCACGGAGAAAGTGCTGCACTGACAATGAGTTATCACAGAGAAAGTACCGCACTGTCAGTGGGTTATCACAGACGAAGTGCTGCACTGACAGTGGGTTATCACAGAGTAAGTGCTGCACTGTCAGCAGGTTATCTCAGAGAAAGTGCTGCACTGTCAGTGTGTTATCACGGAGAAAGTGCTGCACTGTCAGCGGGTTATCACATAGAAAGTGCTGCACTGTCGGTGTGTTATCACGGAGAAAGTGCTGCACTGTCAGTGGGTTATCACAGGGAAAGTGCTGCACTGTCGGTGTGTTATCACAGGGAAAGTGCTGCACTGTCGGTGTGTTATCACAGGGAGTGTGCTGCACTGTCGGTGTGTTATCGCAGGGAAAGTGCTGCACTGTCAGTGGGTTATCACAGAGAAAGTGCTGCACTGTCTTTGGGTTATCACAGAGAAAGTGCTGCACTGTCAGTGGGTTATCACAGGGAAAGTGCTGCACTGTCAGTGAGTTATCACAGAGAAAGTGCCACACTGTCAGTGAGTTATCACAGAGAAAGTACTGCACTGTCGGTGGGTTATCACAGAGAAAGTGCTGCACTGTCAGTGGGTTATCCCAGGGAAAGTGCTGCACTGTCAGTGAGTTATCACAGAGAAAGTGCTGCACAGTAAGTGGGTTACCCCAGGGAAAGTGCTGCACTGTCAGCGGGTTATCACAGAGAAAGTGCTGCACTGTCAGTGAGTTATCACAGAGAAAGTGCTGCACTGACAGTGGGTTATCACAGAGAAAGTGCTGCACTGTCAGCAGGTTATCTCAGAGCAAGTGCTGCACTGTCAGTGGGTTATGACAGGGAAAGTGCTGCACTGTCAGTGGGTTATCACAGAGAAAGTGCTGCACTGTCGGTGGGTTATCCCGGTGAAAGTGCTGCACTGTCAGTGAGTTATCACAGAGAAAGTGCTTCACTGTCAGTGGGTTATCACAGGGAAAGTGCTGCACTGTCAGTGGGTTATCACAGAGAAAGTGCTGCACTGTCAGTGAGTTATCACAGAGAAAGTGCTGCTCTGTCAGTGGTTTATCACAGAGAAAGTGCTGCACTGCCAGCGAGTTATCACAGAGAAAGTGCTGCACGGACAGTGGGTTATCACAGAGAAAGTGCTGCACTGTCAGTGACTTATCACAGAGAAAGTGCTGCACTGTCAGTGGGTTATCACAGAGAAAGTGCTGCACTGTCGGTGGGTTATCACAGGGAAAGTGTTACGCTGTCAGTGGGTTATCACAGAGAAAGTGCTGCACTGTCAGTGGGTTATCACAGAGAAAGTGCTGCACTGTCAGTGAGTTATCACAGAGAAAGTGCTGCACTGACAGTGGGTTATCACAGAGAAAGTGCTGCACTGTCAGTGAGTTATCACACAGAAAGTGCTGCACTGTCAGTGGGTTATCACAGAGAAAGTGCTGCACTGTCGGTGGCTTATCACAGGGAAAGTGTTACACTGTCAGTGGGTTATCACAGAGAAAGTGCTGCACTGTCGGTGGGTTATCACAGAGAAAGTGCTGCACTGTCAGTGAGTTATCACAGAGAAAGTGCTGCACTGTCAGTGGGTTATCACAGAGAAAGTGCTGCACTGTCAGTGAGTTATCACAGAGAACGTTCTGCACTGTCAGTGGGTTATCACAGAGAAAGTGCTGCACTGTCGGTGGGTTATCACAGGGAAAGTGCTACACTGTCAGCAGGTTATCACAGAGAAAGTACTGCACTGTCAGTGGGTTATCCCAGGGAAAGTGCCGCACTGTCAGTGAGTTATCACAGAGAAAGTGCTGCACTGTCAGTGGGTTATCACAGAGAAAGTGCTGCATTGTCAGTGAGTTATCACAGAGAAAGTGCTGCACAATAGGTGGGTTATCACAGAGAAAGTTCTGCACTGTCAGTGGGTTATCACAGAGAAAGTACTGCACTGTCAGAGGGTTATCACAGAGAAAGTACTGCACTGTCAGTGGGTTATCACAGGGAAAGTGCTGCACTGTCAGTGGGTTATCACAGAGAAAGTGCTCCACTGTCAGTGGGTTATCACAGAGAAAGTGCTGCACTGTCAGCAGGTTATCACAGAGAAAGTGCTGCACTGTCAGCGGGTTATCACAGGGAAAGTGCTGCACTGTCGGTGGGTTATCACAGAGAAAGTGCTGCACTGTCAGTGGGTTATCACAGAGAAAGTGCTGCACTGTCGGTGTGTTATCACGGAGAAAGTGCTGCACTGTCAGTGGGTTATCACAGGGAAAGTGCTGCACTGTCGGTGTGTTATCACAGGGAATGTGCTGCACTGTCGGTGTGTTATCACAGGGAGTGTGCTGCACTGTCGGTGTGTTATCGCAGGGAAAGTGCTGCACTGTCGGTGTGTTATCACAGGGAGTGTGCTGCACTGTCGGTGTGTTATCGCAGGGAAAGTGCTGCACTGTCTTTGGGTTATCACAGAGAAAGTGCTGCACTGTCAGTGGGTTATCACAGGGAAAGTGCTGCACTGTCAGTGAGTTATCACAGAGAAAGTGCTGCACTGTCAGTGAGTTATCACAGAGAAAGTGCTGCACTTTCAGTGGGTTATCACAGAGAAAGTACTGCACTGTCAGAGGGTTATCACAGAGAAAGTACTGCACTGTCGGTGGGTTATCACAGAGAAAGTGCTGCACTGTCAGTGGGTTATCCCAGGGAAAGTGCTGCACTGTCAGTGAGTTATCACAGAGAAAGTGCTGCACAGTCAGTGGGTTACCCCAGGGAAAGTGCTGCACCGTCAGCGGGTTATCACAGAGAAAGTGCTGCACTGTCAGTGGGTTATCACAGAGAAAGTGCTGCACCGTCAGCGGGTTATCACAGAGAAAGTGCTGCACTGTCGGTGGGTTATCACAGGGAAAGTGCTGCACTGTCAGCAGGTTATCACAGAGAAAGTACTGCACTGTCAGTGGGTTATCCCAGGGAAAGTGCCGCACTGTCAGTGAGTTATCACAGAGAAAGTGCTGCACTGTCAGTGGGTTATCACAGAGAAAGTGCTGCATTGTCAGTGAGTTATCACAGAGAAAGTGCTGCACAATAGGTGGGTTATCACAGAGAAAGTTCTGCACTGTCAGTGGGTTATCACAGAGAAAGTACTGCACTGTCAGAGGGTTATCACAGAGAAAGTACTGCACTGTCAGTGGGTTATCACAGGGAAAGTGCTGCACTGTCAGTGGGTTATCACAGAGAAAGTGCTCCACTGTCAGTGGGTTATCACAGAGAAAGTGCTGCACTGTCAGCAGGTTATCACAGAGAAAGTGCTGCACTGTCAGCGGGTTATCACAGGGAAAGTGCTGCACTGTCGGTGGGTTATCACAGAGAAAGTGCTGCACTGTCAGTGGGTTATCACAGAGAAAGTGCTGCACTGTCGGTGTGTTATCACGGAGAAAGTGCTGCACTGTCAGTGGGTTATCACAGGGAAAGTGCTGCACTGTCGGTGTGTTATCACAGGGAATGTGCTGCACTGTCGGTGTGTTATCACAGGGAGTGTGCTGCACTGTCGGTGTGTTATCGCAGGGAAAGTGCTGCACTGTCGGTGTGTTATCACAGGGAGTGTGCTGCACTGTCGGTGTGTTATCGCAGGGAAAGTGCTGCACTGTCTTTGGGTTATCACAGAGAAAGTGCTGCACTGTCAGTGGGTTATCACAGGGAAAGTGCTGCACTGTCAGTGAGTTATCACAGAGAAAGTGCTGCACTGTCAGTGAGTTATCACAGAGAAAGTGCTGCACTTTCAGTGGGTTATCACAGAGAAAGTACTGCACTGTCAGAGGGTTATCACAGAGAAAGTACTGCACTGTCGGTGGGTTATCACAGAGAAAGTGCTGCACTGTCAGTGGGTTATCCCAGGGAAAGTGCTGCACTGTCAGTGAGTTATCACAGAGAAAGTGCTGCACAGTCAGTGGGTTACCCCAGGGAAAGTGCTGCACCGTCAGCGGGTTATCACAGAGAAAGTGCTGCACTGTCAGTGGGTTATCACAGAGAAAGTACTGCACTGTCAGAGGGTTATCACAGAGAAAGTACTGCACTGTCGGTGGGTTATCACAGAGAAAGTGTTGCACTGTCAGTGAGTTATCACAGGGAAAGTGCTGCACTGTCAGTGAGTTATCACAGAGAAAGTGCTGCACTGTTAGTGGGTTATCACAGAGAAAGTACTGCACTGTTAGAGGGTTATCACAGAGAAAGTACTGCACTGTCGGTGGGTTATCACAGAGAAAGTGTTGCACTGTCAGTGAGTTATCACAGAGAAAGTGCTGCACTGTCAGTGAGTTATCACAGAGAAAGTCCTGCGCTGTCGGTGGGTTATCACAGAGAAAGTGCTGCACTGTCAGTGGGTTATCACAGGGAAAGTGCTGCACTGTCAGTGAGTTATCACAGAGAAAGTGCTGCACAGTCAGTGGGTTACCCCAGGGAAAGTGCTGCACTGTCAGCGGGTTATCACAGAGAAAGTGCTGCACTGTCAGTGAGTTATCACAGAGAAAGTGCTGCACTGCCAGTGAGTTATCTCAGAGAAAGTGCTGAACTGTCAGTGGGTTATGACAGAGAAAGTGCTGCACTGACAGTGGGTTATCACAGGGAAAGGGCTGCACTGTCAGTGGGTTATCACAGAGAAAGTGCTGCACTGTCGGTGGGTTTTCCTGGTGAAAGTGCTGCACTGTCTGTGGGTTATCACAGAGTAAGTGCTGCACTGTCAGTGGGTTATCACAGGGAAAGTGCTGCACTTTTAGTGGGTTATCACAGGGAAAGTGCTGCACTGTCAGTGAGTTATCACAGAGAAAGTGCTGCACTGTCAGTGAGTTATCACAGAGAAAGTGCTGCACTATAGGTGGGTTATCACAGAGAAAGTGCTGCACTGTCAGTGGGTTATCACAGGGAAAGTGCTGCACTGTCAGTGAGTTATCACAGAGAAAGTGCTGCACTGTCAGTGAGTTATCACAGAGAAAGTGCTGCACTGTCAGTGGGTTATCACAGAGAAAGTGCTGCACTTTCAGTGAGTTATCACAGGGAAACTACTGCACTGTCGGTGGGTTATCACAGAGAAAGTGCTGCACTGTCAGTGGGTTAACCCAGGGAAAGTGCTGCACTGTCAGTGAGTTATCACAGAGAAGGTGCTGCACAGTCAGTGGGTTACCCCAGGGAAAGTGCTGCACTGTCAGCGGGTTATCACAGAGAAAGTGCTGCACTGTCAGTGGGTTATCACAGAGAAAGTACTGCACTGTCAGAGGGTTATCACAGAGAAAGTACTGCACTGTCGGTGGGTTATCACAGAGAAAGTGTTGCACTGTCAGTGAGTTATCACAGAGAAAGTGCTGCACTGTCAGTGAGTTATCACAGAGAAAGTGCTGCACTGTCAGTGGGTTATCACAGAGAAAGTACTGCACTGTCAGAGGGTTATCACAGAGAAAGTACTGCACTGTCGGTGGGTTATCACAGAGAAAGTGTTGCACTGTCAGTGAGTTATCACAGAGAAAGTGCTGCACTGTCAGTGAGTTATCACGGAGAAAGTGCTGCACTGTCAGTGAGTTATCACAGAGAAAGTACTGCACTGTCGGTGGTTTATCACAGAGAAAGTGCTGCACTGTCAGTGGGTTATCACAGAGAAAGTACTGCACTGTCAGAGGGTTATCACAGAGAAAGTACTGCACTGTCGGTGGGTTATCACAGAGAAAGTGCTGCACTGTCAGTGGGTTATCCCAGGGAAAGTGCTGCACTGTCAGTGAGTTATCACAGAGAAAGTGCTGCACAGTCAGTGGGTTACCCCAGGGAAAGTGCTGCACTGTCAGCGGGTTATCACAGAGAAAGTGCTGCACTGTCAGTGAGTTATCACAGAGAAAGTGCTGCACTGACAGTGGGTTATCACAGAGAAAGTGCTGCACTGTCAGCAGGTTATCTCAGAGCAAGTGCTGCACTGTCAGTGGGTTATCACAGAGAAAGTGCTGCACTGTCGGTGGGTTATCCCGGTGAAAGTGCTGCACTGTCAGTGAGTTATCACAGAGAAAGTGCTGCACTGTCAGTGAGTTATCACAGAGAAAGTGCTGCACGGACAGTGTGTTATCACAGAGAAAGTGCTGCACTGTCAGTGAGTTATCATAGAGAAAGTGCTGCACTGTCAGTTGGTTATCACAGAGAAAGTGCTGCACTGTCGGTGGGTTATCACAGGTAAAGTGTTACGCTGTCAGTGGGTTATCACAGAGAAAGTGCTGCACTGTCGGTGGGTTATCACAGAGAAAGTGCTGCACTCTCAGTGAGTTATCACAGAGAAAGTGCTGCACTGTCAGTGAGTTATCACAGAGAAAGTGCTGCACTGTCAGTGAGTTATCACAGAGAAAGTGCTGCACGGACAGTGTGTTATCACAGAGAAAGTGCTGCACTGTCAGTGAGTTATCACAGAGAAAGTGCTGCACTGTCAGTTGGTTATCACAGAGAAAGTGCTGCACTGTCGGTGGGTTATCACAGGGAAAGTGTTACACTGTCAGTGGGTTATCACAGAGAAAGTGCTGCACTGTCGGTGGGTTATCACAGAGAAAGTGCTGCACTCTCAGTGAGTTATCACAGAGAAAGTGCTGCACTGTCAGTGGGTTATCACAGAGAAAGTGCTGCACTGTCAGTGAGTTATCACAGAGAAAGTGCTGCACTGAGAGTGGGTTATCACAGAGAAAGTGCTGCACTGTCAGTGAGTTATCACAGAGAAAGTGCTGCACTGTCAGTGGGTTATCACAGAGAAAGTGCTGCACTGTCGGTGGCTTATCACAGGGAAAGTGTTACACTGTCAGTGGATTATCACAGAGAAAGTGCTGCACTGTCGGTGGGTTATCACCGAGAAAGTGCTGCACTCTCAGTGAGTTATCACAGAGAAAGTGCTGCACTGTCAGTGGGTTATCACAGAGAAAGTGCTGCACTGTCAGTGGGTTATCACAGAGAAAGTGCTGCACTGTCAGCAGGTTATCACAGAGTAAGTGCTGCACTGTCAGCGGGTTATCACAGGGAAAGTGCTGCACTGTCGGTGGCTTATCACAGGGAAAGTGTTACACTGTCAGTGGATTATCACAGAGAAAGTGCTGCACTGTCGGTGGGTTATCACCGAGAAAGTGCTGCACTCTCAGTGAGTTATCACAGAGAAAGTGCTGCACTGTCAGTGAGTTATCACAGAGAAAGTGCTGCACTGTCAGTGGGTTATCACAGAGAAAGTGCTGCACTGTCGGTGGCTTATCACAGGGAAAGTGTTACACTGTCAGTGGATTATCACAGAGAAAGTGCTGCACTGTCGGTGGGTTATCACCGAGAAAGTGCTGCACTCTCAGTGAGTTATCACAGAGAAAGTGCTGCACTGTCAGTGGGTTATCACAGAGAAAGTGCTGCACTGTCAGTGGGTTATCACAGAGAAAGTGCTGCACTGTCAGCAGGTTATCACAGAGTAAGTGCTGCACTGTCAGCGGGTTATCACAGGGAAAGTGCTGCACTGTCGGTGGGTTATCACAGAGAAAGTGCTGCACTGTCAGCGGGTTATCACAGAGAAAGTGCTGCACTGTCGGTGTGTTATCACGGAGAAAGTGCTGCACTGTCGGTGTGTTATCACAGGGAGTGTGCTGCACTGTCGGTGTGTTATCGCAGGGAAAGTGCTGCACTGTCGGTGTGTTATCACAGGGAGTGTGCTGCACTGTCGGTGTGTTATCGCAGGGAAAGTGCTGCACTGTCTTTGGGTTATCACAGAGAAAGTGCTGCACTGTCAGTGGGTTATCACAGGGAAAGTTCTGCACTGTCAGTGAGTTATCACAGAGAAAGTGCTGCACTGTCAGTGAGTTATCACAGAGAAAGTACTGCACTGTCAGTGGGTTATCACAGAGAAAGTACTGCACTGTCAGAGGGTTATCACAGAGAAAGTACTGCACTGTCGGTGGGTTATCACAGAGAAAGTGCTGCACTGTCAGTGGGTTATCCCAGGGAACGTGCTGCACTGTCAGTGTGTTATCACAGAGAAAGTGCTGCACTGTCGGTGGGTTTTCCTGGTGAAAGTGCTGCACTGTCGGTGGGTTATCACAGAGAAAGTGCTGCACTGTCAGTGGGTTATCACAGAGAAAGTACTGCACTGTCAGAGGGTTATCACAGAGAAAGTACTGCACTGTCGGTGGGTTATCACAGAGAAAGTGTTGCACTGTCAGTGAGTTATCACAGGGAAAGTGCTGCACTGTCAGTGAGTTATCACAGAGAAAGTGCTGCACTGTCAGTGGGTTATCACAGAGAAAGTACTGCACTGTTAGAGGGTTATCACAGAGAAAGTGCTGCACTGTCAGTGGGTTATGACAGAGATAGTGCTGCACTGACAGTGGGTTATCACAGGGAAAGGGCTGCACTGTCAGTGGGTTATCACAGAGAAAGTGCTGCACTGTCGGTGGGTTTTCCTGGTGAAAGTGCTGCACTGTCGGTGGGTTATCACAGAGTAAGTGCTGCACTGTCAGTGGGTTATCACAGGGAAAGTGCTGCACTCTTAGTGGGTTATCACAGGGAAAGTGCTGCACTGTCAGTGAGTTATCACAGAGAAAGTGCTGCACTGTCAGTGGGTTATCACAGAGAAAGTGCTGCACTGTCAGTGAGTTATCACAGAGAAAGTGCTGCACTATAGGTGGGTTATCACAGAGAAAGTGCTGCACTGTCAGTGGGTTATCACAGAGAAAGTGCTGCACTGTCAGCAGGTTATCTCAGAGAAAGTGCCGCACTGTCAGTGTGTTATCACGGAGAAAGTGCTGCACTGTCAGTGAGTTTTCACAGAGAAAGTACTGCACTGTCAGAAAGTTATCACAGAGAAAGTACTGCACTTTCGGTGGGTTATCACAGAGAAAGTGTTTCACTGTCAGTGGGTTATCAAAGGGAAAGTGCTGCACTGTCAGTGAGTTATCACAGAGAAAGTGCGGCACTGTCAGTGAGTTATCACAGAGAAAGTGCTGCACTGTCAGCGGGTTATCACAGAGAAAGTGCTGCACTGTCAGTGAGTTATCACAGGGAAAGTACTGGACTGTCGGTGGGTTATCACAGAGAAAGTGCTGCACTGTCAGTGGGTTAACCCAGGGAAAGTGCTGCACTGTCAGCGGGTTATCACAGAGAAAGTGCTGCACTGTCAGTGGGTTATCACAGAGAAAGTACTGCACTGTCAGAGGGTTATCACAGAGAAAGTACTGCACTGTCGGTGGGTTATCACAGAGAAAGTGTTGCACTGTCAGTGAGTTATCACAGAGAAAGTGTTGCACTGTCAGTGAGTTATCACAGAGAAAGTGCTGCACTGTCAGTGGGTTATCACAGGGAAAGTACTGCACTGTCAGAGGGTTATCACAGAGAAAGTACTGCACTGTCGGTGGGTTATCACAGAGAAAGTGTTGCACTGTCAGTGAGTTATCACAGAGAAAGTGCTGCACTGTCAGTGAGTTATCACAGAGAAAGTGCTGCACTGTCGGTGGGTTATCACAGAGAAAGTGCTGCATTGTCAGTGGGTTATCACAGGGAAAGTGCTGCACTGTCAGCGGGTTATCACAGAGAAAGTGCTGCACTGTCAGTGAGTTATCACAGAGAAAGTGCTGCACTGTCAGTGAGTTATCACAGAGAAAGTGCTGCACTGTCGGTGGGTTATCACAGAGAAAGTGCTGCACAGTCAGTGAGTTACCCCAGGGAAAGTGCTGCACTGTCAGCGGGTTATCCCAGAGAAAGTGCTGCACTGTCAGTGAGTTATCACAGAGAAAGTGCTGGAGTGTCAGTGGGTTATCACAGGGAATGGGCTGCACTGTCAGTGGGTTACCCCAGGGAAAGTGCTGCACTGTCAGTCGGGTTATCACAGAGAAATTTGCTGCACTGTCAGTGAGTTATCACAGAGAAAGTGCTGGACTGTCAGTGGGTTATCACAGAGAAAGTGCTGCACTGTCAGTGAGTTATCACAGAGAAAGTGCTGCACTGTTAGTGAGTTATCACAGAGAAAGTGCTGCACTGTCAGTGGGTTATCACAGAGAAAGTGCTGCACTGTCGGTGGGTGATCACAGGGAAAGTGCTGCACTGTCAGTGGGTTATCACAGAGAAAGTGCTGCACTGTCAGTGCGTTATCACAGGGAAAGTGCTGCACATTTAGTGGGTTATCACAGGGAAAGTGCTGCACTGTCAGTGAGTTATCACAGAGAAAGTGCTGCACTGTCAGTGGGTTATCACAGAGAAAGTGCTGCACTGTCAGTGAGTTATCACAGAGAAAGTGCTGCACTGTCAGTGGGTTATCACAGAGAAAGTGCTGCACTGTCAGCGGGTTATCACAGGGAAAGTGCTGCACTGTCGGTGGGTTATCACAGAGAAAGTGCTGCACTGTCAGCGGGTTATCACAGAGAAAGTGCTGCACTGTCGGTGTGTTATCACGGAGAAAGTGCTGCACTGTCAGTGGGTTATCACAGGGAAAGTGCTGCACTGTCGGTGTGTTATCACAGGGAAAGTGCTGCACTGTCGGTGTGTTATCACAGGGAGTGTGCTGCACTGTCGGTGTGTTATCGCAGGGAAAGTGCTGCACTGTTGGTGTGTTATCACAGGGAGTGTGCTGCACTGTCGGTGTGTTATCGCAGGGAAAGTGCTGCACTGTCTTTGGGTTATCACAGAGAAAGTGCTGCACTGTCAGTGGGTTATCACAGGGAAAGTTCTGCACTGTCAGTGAGTTATCACAGAGAAAGTGCTGCACTGTCAGTGAGTTATCACAGAGAAAGTGCTGCACTGTCAGTGGGTTATCACAGAGAAAGTACTGCACTGTCAGAGGGTTATCACAGAGAAAGTACTGCACTGTCGGTGGGTTATCACAGAGAAAGAGCTGCACTGTCAGTGGGTTATCCCAGGGAACGTGCTGCACTGTCAGTGTGTTATCACAGAGAAAGTGCTGCACAGTCAGTGGGTTACCCCAGGGAAAGTGCTGCACTGTCAGCGGGTTATCACAGAGAAAGTGCTGCACTGTCAGTGGGTTATCACAGAGAAAGTACTGCACTGTCAGAGGGTTATCACAGAGAAAGTACTGCACTGTCGGTGGGTTATCACAGAGAAAGTGTTGCACTGTCAGTGAGTTATCACAGGGAAAGTGCTGCACTGTCAGTGAGTTATCACAGAGAAAGTGCTGCACTGTCAGTGGGTTATCACAGAGAAAGTACTGCACTGTTAGAGGGTTATCACAGAGAAAGTGCTGCACTGTCAGTGGGTTATGTCAGAGATAGTGCTGCACTGACAGTGGGTTATCACAGGGAAAGGGCTGCACTCTCAGTGGGTTATCACAGAGAAAGTGCTGCACTGTCGGTGGGTTTTCCTGGTGAAAGTGCTGCACTGTCGGTGGGTTATCACAGAGTAAGTGCTGCACTGTCAGTGGGTTATCACAGGGAAAGTGCTGCACTCTTAGTGGGTTATCACAGGGAAAGTGCTGCACTGTCAGTGAGTTATCACAGAGAAAGTGCTGCACTATAGGTGGGTTATCACAGAGAAAGTGCTGCACTGTCAGTGGGTTATCACAGAGAAAGTGCTGCACTGTCAGCAGGTTATCTCAGAGAAAGTGCCGCACTGTCAGTGTGTTATCACGGAGAAAGTGCTGCACTGTCAGTGAGTTTTCACAGAGAAAGTACTGCACTGTCAGAAAGTTATCACAGAGAAAGTACTGCACTTTCGGTGGGTTATCACAGAGAAAGTGTTTCACTGTCAGTGGGTTATCAAAGGGAAAGTGCTGCACTGTCAGTGAGTTATCACAGAGAAAGTGCGGCACTGTCAGTGAGTTATCACAGAGAAAGTGCTGCACTGTCAGCGGGTTATCACAGAGAAAGTGCTGCACTGTCAGTGAGTTATCACAGGGAAAGTACTGGACTGTCGGTGGGTTATCACAGAGAAAGTGCTGCACTGTCAGTGGGTTAACCCAGGGAAAGTGCTGCACTGTCAGTGAGTTATCACAGAGAAAGTGCTGCACAGTCAGTGGGTTACCCCAGGGAAAGTGCTGCACTGTCAGCGGGTTATCACAGAGAAAGTGCTGCACTGTCAGTGGGTTATCACAGAGAAAGTACTGCACTGTCAGAGGGTTATCACAGAGAAAGTACTGCACTGTCGGTGGGTTATCACAGAGAAAGTGTTGCACTGTCAGTGAGTTATCACAGAGAAAGTGTTGCACTGTCAGTGAGTTATCACAGAGAAAGTGCTGCACTGTCAGTGGGTTATCACAGGGAAAGTACTGCACTGTCAGAGGGTTATCACAGAGAAAGTACTGCACTGTCGGTGGGTTATCACAGAGAAAGTGTTGCACTGTCAGTGAGTTATCACAGAGAAAGTGCTGCACTGTCAGTGAGTTATCACAGAGAAAGTGCTGCACTGTCGGTGGGTTATCACAGAGAAAGTGCTGCATTGTCAGTGGGTTATCACAG
Source organism: Chiloscyllium punctatum (assembly GCF_047496795.1). Lineage (NCBI taxonomy): Eukaryota > Metazoa > Chordata > Chondrichthyes > Orectolobiformes > Hemiscylliidae > Chiloscyllium > Chiloscyllium punctatum. The sequence continues at coordinate 48,133,564 of NC_092761.1, read as the reverse complement.
GGAAAGTGCTGCACTGTCAGCGGGTTATCACAGAGAAAGTGCTGCACTGTCAGTGAGTTATCACAGAGAAAGTGCTGCACTGTCAGTGAGTTATCACAGAGAAAGTGCTGCCTCGTCGGTGGGTTATCACAGAGAAAGTGCTGCACTGTCAGTGAGTTATCACAGAGAAAGTGCTGGAGTGTCAGTGGGTTATCACAGGGAATGGGCTGCACTGTCAGTGGGTTACCCCAGGGAAAGTGCTGCACTGTCAGTCGGGTTATCACAGAGAAATTTGCTGCACTGTCAGTGAGTTATCACAGAGAAAGTGCTGGACTGTCAGTGGGTTATCACAGAGAAAGTGCTGCACTGTCAGTGAGTTATCACAGAGAAAGTGCTGCACTGTTAGTGAGTTATCACAAGAAAGTGCTGCACTGTCAGTGGGTTATCACAGAGAAAGTGCTGCACTGTCGGTGGTTGATCACAGGGAAAGTGCTGCACTGTCAGTGGGTTATCACAGAGAAAGTGCTGCACTGTCAGTGCGTTATCACAGGGAAAGTGCTGCACATTTAGTGGGTTATCACAGGGAAAGTGCTGCACTGTCAGTGAGTTATCACAGAGAAAGTGCTGCACTGTCAGTGGGTTATCACAGAGAAAGTGCTGCACTGTCAGTGAGTTATCACAGAGAAAGTGCTGCACTATAGGTGGGTTATCACAGAGAAAGTGCTGCACTGTCAGTGGGTTATCACAGAGAACGTGCTGCACGGTCAGCAGGTTATCTCAGAGAAAGTGCTGCACTGTCAGTGTGTTATCACGGAGAAAGTGCTGCACTGTCAGTGAGTTATCACAGAGAAAGTACTGCACTGTCAGTGGTTTATCACAGAGAAAGTAATGCACTGTCAGAGGGTTATCACAGAGGAGGTACTGCACTGTCGGTGGGTTATCACAGAGAAAGTGCTGCACTGTCAGTGGGTTATCCCAGGGAAAGTGCTGCACTGTCAGCGGGTTATCACAGAGAAAGTGCTGCACTGTCAGTGAGTTATCACAGACAAAGTGCTGCACTGACAGTGGGTTATCACAGAGAAAGTGCTGCACTGTCAGCAGGTTATCTCAGAGAAAGTGCTGCACTGTCAGTGTGTTATCACGGAGAAAGTGCTGCACTGTCAGCGGGTTATCACATAGAAAGTGCTGCACTGTCGGTGTGTTATCACGGAGAAAGTGCTGCACTGTCAGTGGGTTATCACAGGGAAAGTGCTGCACTGTCGGTGTGTTATCACAGGGAGTGTGCTGCACTGTCGGTGTGTTATCGCAGGGAAAGTGCTGCACTGTAAGTGGGGTATCACAGAGAAAGTGCTGCACTGTCTTTGGGTTATCACAGAGAAAGTGCTGCACTGTCAGTGGGTTATCACAGGGAAAGTGCTGCACTGTCAGTGAGTTATCACAGAGAAAGTGCTGCACTGTCAGTGAGTTATCACAGAGAAAGTACTGCACTGTCGGTGGGTTATCACAGAGAATGTGCTGCACTGTCAGTGGGTTATCACAGAGAAAGTACTGCACTGTCAGCGGGTTATCACAGAGAAAGTGCTGCACTGTCGGTGTGTTATCACGGAGAAAGTGCTGCACTGTCAGTGGGTTATCACAGGGAAAGTGCTGCACTGTCGGTGTGTTATCACAGGGAAAGTGCTGCACTGTCGGTGTGTTATCACAGGGAGTGTGCTGCACTGTCGGTGTGTTATCGCAGGGAAAGTGCTGCACTGTCTGTGTGTTATCACAGGAAGTGTGCTGCACTGTCGGTGTGTTATCGCAGGGAAAGTGCTGCACTGTCTTTGGGTTATCACAGAGAAAGTGCTGCACTGTCAGTGGGTTATCACAGGGAAAGTTCTGCACTGTCAGTGAGTTATCACAGAGAAAGTGCTGCACTGTCAGTGAGTTATCACAGAGAAAGTGCTGCACTGTCAGTGGGTTATCACAGAGAAAGTACTGCACTGTCAGAGGGTTATCACAGAGAAAGTACTGCACTGTCGGTGGGTTATCACAGAGAAAGTGCTGCACTGTCAGTGGGTTATCCCAGGGAACGTGCTGCACTGTCAGTGTGTTATCACAGAGAAAGTGCTGCACAGTCAGTGGGTTACCCCAGGGAAAGTGCTGCACTGTCAGCGGGTTATCACAGAGAAAGTGCTGCACTTTCAGTGGGTTATCACAGAGAAAGTACTGCACTGTCAGAGGGTTATCACAGAGAAAGTACTGCACTGTCGGTGGGTTATCACAGAGAAAGTGTTGCACTGTCAGTGAGTTATCACAGGGAAAGTGCTGCACTGTCAGTGAGTTATCACAGAGAAAGTGCTGCACTGTCAGTGGGTTATCACAGAGAAAGTACTGCACTGTTAGAGGGTTATCACAGAGAAAGTGCTGCACTGTCAGTGGGTTATGACAGAGATAGTGCTGCACTGACAGTGGGTTATCACAGGGAAAGGGCTGCACTGTCAGTGGGTTATCACAGAGAAAGTGCTGCACTGTCGGTGGGTTTTCCTGGTGAAAGTGCTGCACTGTCGGTGGGTTATCACAGAGTAAGTGCTGCACTGTCAGTGGGTTATCACAGGGAAAGTGCTGCACTCTTAGTGGGTTATCACAGGGAAAGTGCTGCACTGTCAGTGAGTTATCACAGAGAAAGTGCTGCACTGTCAGTGGGTTATCACAGAGAAAGTGCTGCACTGTCAGTGAGTTATCACAGAGAAAGTGCTGCACTATAGGTGGGTTATCACAGAGAAAGTGCTGCACTGTCAGTGCGTTATCACAGAGAAAGTGTTGCACTGTCAGCAGGTTATCTCAGAGAAAGTGCCGCACTGTCAGTGTGTTATCACGGAGAAAGTGCTGCACTGTCAGTGAGTTTTCACAGAGAAAGTACTGCACTGTCAGAGGGTTATCGCAGAGAAAGTACTGCACTTTCGGTGGGTTATCACAGAGAAAGTGTTTCACTGTCAGTGGGTTATCACAGGGAAAGTGCTGCACTGTCAGTGAGTTATCACAGAGAAAGTGCGGCACTGTCAGTGAGTTATCACAGAGAAAGTGCTGCACTGTCAGCGGGTTATCACAGAGAAAGTGCTGCACTGTCAGTGAGTTATCATAGGGAAAGTACTGGACTGTCGGTGGGTTATCACAGAGAAAGTGCTGCACTGTCAGTGGGTTAACCCAGGGAAAGTGCTGCACTGTCAGTGAGTTATCACAGAGAAAGTGCTGCACAGTCAGTGGGTTACCCCAGGGAAAGTGCTGCACTGTCAGCGGGTTATCACAGAGAAAGTGCTGCACTGTCAGTGGGTTATCACAGAGAAAGTACTGCACTGTCAGAGGGTTATCACAGAGAAAGTACTGCACTGTCGGTGGGTTATCACAGAGAAAGTGTTGCACTGTCAGTGAGTTATCACAGAGAAAGTGTTGCACTGTCAGTGAGTTATCACAGAGAAAGTGCTGCACTGTCAGTGGGTTATCACAGAGAAAGTACTGCACTGTCAGAGGGTTATCACAGAGAAAGTACTGCACAGTCGGTGGGTTATCACAGAGAAAGTGTTGCACTGTCAGTGAGTTATCACAGAGAAAGTGCTGCACTGTCAGTGAGTTATCACAGAGAAAGTGCTGCACTGTCGGTGGGTTATCACAGAGAAAGTGCTGCATTGTCAGTGGGTTATCACAGGGAAAGTGCTGCACTGTCAGCGGGTTATCACAGAGAAAGTGCTGCACTGTCAGTGAGTTATCACAGAGAAAGTGCTGCACTGTCAGTGAGTTATCACAGAGAAAGTGCTGCACTGTCGGTGGGTTATCACAGAGAAAGTGCTGCACAGTCAGTGAGTTACCCCAGGGAAAGTGCTGCACTGTCAGCGGGTTATCCCAGAGAAAGTGCTGCACTGTCAGTGAGTTATCACAGAGAAAGTGCTGGAGTGTCAGTGGGTTATCACAGGGAATGGGCTGCACTGTCAGTGGGTTACCCCAGGGAAAGTGCTGCACTGTCAGTCGGGTTATCACAGAGAAATTTGCCGCACTGTCAGTGAGTTATCACAGAGAAAGTGCTGGACTGTCAGTGGGTTATCACAGAGAAAGTGCTGCACTGTCAGTGAGTTATCACAGAGAAAGTGCTGCACTGTTAGTGAGTTATCACAGAGAAAGTGCTGCACTGTCAGTGGGTTATCACAGAGAAAGTGCTGCACTGTCGGTGGGTGATCACAGGGAAAGTGCTGCACTGTCAGTGGGTTATCACAGAGAAAGTGCTGCACTGTCAGTGCGTTATCACAGGGAAAGTGCTGCACATTTAGTGGGTTATCACAGGGAAAGTGCTGCACTGTCAGTGAGTTATCACAGAGAAAGTGCTGCACTGTCAGTGGGTTATCACAGAGAAAGTGCTGCACTGTCAGTGAGTTATCACAGAGAAAGTGCTGCACTATAGGTGGGTTATCACAGAGAAAGTGCTGCACTGTCAGTGGGTTATCACAGAGAACGTGCTGCACGGTCAGCAGGTTATCTCAGAGAAAGTGCTGCACTGTCAGTGTGTTATCACGGAGAAAGTGCTGCACTGTCAGTGAGTTATCACAGAGAAAGTACTGCACTGTCAGTGGTTTATCACAGAGAAAGTAATGCACTGTCAGAGGGTTATCACAGAGAAAGTACTGCACTGTCGGTGGGTTATCACAGAGAAAGTGCTGCACTGTCAGTGGGTTATCCCAGGGAAAGTGCTGCACTGTCAGCGGGTTATCACAGAGAAAGTGCTGCACTGTCAGTGAGTTATCACAGACAAAGTGCTGCACTGACAGTGGGTTATCACAGAGAAAGTGCTGCACTGTCAGCAGGTTATCTCAGAGAAAGTGCTGCACTGTCAGTGTGTTATCACGGAGAAAGTGCTGCACTGTCAGCGGGTTATCACATAGAAAGTGCTGCACTGTCGGTGTGTTATCACGGAGAAAGTGCTGCACTGTCAGTGGGTTATCACAGGGAAAGTGCTGCACTGTCGGTGTGTTATCACAGAGAAAGTGCTGCACTGTCGGTGTGTTATCACAGGGAGTGTGCTGCACTGTCGGTGTGTTATCGCAGGGAAAGTGCTGCACTGTCAGTGGGTTATCACAGAGAAAGTGCTGCACTGTCTTTGGGTTATCACAGAGAAAGTGCTGCACTGTCAGTGGGTTATCACAGGGAAAGTGCTGCACTGTCAGTGAGTTATCACAGAGAAAGTGCTGCACTGTCAGTGAGTTATCACAGAGAAAGTACTGCACTGTCGGTGGGTTATCACAGAGAATGTGCTGCACTGTCAGTGGGTTATCACAGAGAAAGTACTGCACTGTCAGAGGGTTATCACAGAGAAAGTACTGCACTGTCGGTGGGTTATCACAGAGAAAGTGCTGCACTGTCAGTGGGTTATCCCAGGGAAAGTGCTGCACTGTCAGTGAGTTATCACAGAGAAAGTGCTGCACAGTCAGTGGGTTACCCCAGGGAAAGTGCTGCACTGTCAGCGGGTTATCACAGAGAAAGCGCTGCACTGTCAGTGAGTTATCACAGAGAAAGTGCTGCACTGACAGTCGGTTATCACAGAGAAAGTGCTGCACTGTCAGCAGGTTATCTCAGAGAAAGTGCTGCACTGTCAGTGGGTTATCACAGGGAAAGTGCTGCACTGTCAGTGGGTTATCACAGAGAAAGTACTGCACTGTCAGTGGGTTATCCCAGGGAAAGTGCTGCACTGTCAGTGAGTTATCACAGAGAAAGTGCTGCACTGTCAGTGGGTTATCACAGAGAAAGTGCTGCACTGTCAGTGAGTTATCACAGAGAAAGTGCTGCACTGACAGTGGGTTATCACAGAGAAAGTGCTGCACTGTCAGTGGGTTATCACAGAGAAAGTACTGCACTGTCAGAGGGTTATCACAGAGAAAGTACTGCACTGTCAGTGGGTTATCACAGGGAAAGTGCTGCACTGTCAGTGGGTTATCACAGAGAAAGTGCTGCACTGTCAGAGGGTTATCACAGAGAAAGTACTGCACTGTCAGTGGGTTATCACAGAGAAAGTGCTGCACTGTCAGTGGGTTATCACAGAGAAAGTGCTGCGCTGTCAGCAGGTTATCACAGAGAAAGTGCTGCACTGTCAGCGGGTTATCACAGGGAAAGTGCTGCACTGACGGTGGGTTATCACAGAGAAAGTGCTGCAGTGTCAGCGGGTTATCACAGAGAAAGTGCTGCACTGTCGGTGTGTTATCACGGAGATAGTGCTGCACTGTCAGTGGGTTATCACAGGGAAAGTGCTGCACTGTCGGTGTGTTATCACAGGGAAAGTGCTGCACTGTCGGTGTGTTATCACAGGGAGTGTGCTGCACTGTCGGTGTGTTATCGCAGGGAAAGTGCTGCACTGTCGGTGTGTTATCACAGGGAGTGTGCTGCACTGTCGGTGTGTTACCGCAGGGAAAGTGCTGCACTGTCTTTGGGTTATCACAGAGAAAGTGCTGCACTGTCAGTGGGTTATCACAGGGAAAGTGCTGCACTGTCAGTGAGTTATCACAGAGAAAGTGCTGCACTGTCAGTGAGTTATCACAGAGAAAGTGCTGCACTGTCAGTGGGTTATCACAGAGAAAGTACTGCACTGTCAGAGGGTTATAACAGAGAAAGTACTGCACTGTCGGTGGGTTATCACAGAGAAAGTGCTGCACTGTCAGTGGGTTATCCCAGGGAAAGTGCTGCACGGTCAGTGAGTTATCACAGAGAAAGTGCTGCACAGTCAGTGGGTTACCCCAGGGAAAGTGCTGCACTGTCAGCGGGTTATCACAGAGAAAGTGCTGCACTGTCAGTGGGTTATCACAGAGAAAGTACTGCACTGTCAGAGGGTTATCACAGAGAAAGTACTGCACTGTCGGTGGGTTATCACAGAGAAAGTGTTGCACTGTCAGTGAGTTATCACAGGGAAAGTGCTGCACTGTCAGTGAGTTATCACAGAGAAAGTGCTGCACTGTCAGTGGGTTATCACAGAGAAAGTACTGCACTGTTAGAGGGTTATCACAGAGAAAGTGCTGCACTGTCAGTGGGTTATGACAGAGAAAGTGCTGCACTTTTAGTGGGTTATCACAGGGAAAGGGCTGCACTGTCAGTGGGTTATCACAGAGAAAGTGCTGCACTGTCGGTGGGTTTTCCTGGTGAAAGTGCTGCACTGTCGGTGGGTTATCACAGAGTAAGTGCTGCACTGTCAGTGGGTTATCACAGAGAAAGTGCTGCACTGTCAGTGAGTTATCACAGAGAAAGTGCTGCACTATAGGTGGGTTATCCCGGTGAAAGGGCTGCACTGTCAGTGGGTTATCACAGAGAAAGTGCTGCACTGTCAGCAGGTTATCTCAGAGAAAGTGCCGCACTGTCAGTGTGTTATCACGGAGAAAGTGCTGCACTGTCAGTGAGTTTTCACAGAGAAAGTACTGCACTGTCAGAGGGTTATCACAGAGAAAGTACTGCACTGTCCGTGGGTTATCACAGAGAAAGTGTTGCACTGTCAGTGGGTTATCACAGGGAAAGTGCTGCACTGTCAGTGAGTTATCACAGAGAAAGTGCTGCACTGTCAGTGAGTTATCACAGGGAAAGTACTGTACTGTCGGTGGGTTATCACAGAGAAAGTGCTGCACTGTCAGTGGGTTAACCCAGGGAAAGTGCTGCACTGTCAGTGAGTTATCACAGAGAAAGTGCTGCACAGTCAGTGGGTTACCCCAGGGAATGTGCTGCACTGTCAGCGGGTTATCACAGAGAAAGTGCTGCACTGTCAGTGGGTTATCACAGAGAAAGTACTGCACTGTCAGAGGGTTTATCACAGAGAAAGTGCTGCACTGTCGGTGGGTTTTCCTGGTGAAAGTGCTGCACTGTCGGTGGGTTATCACAGAGTAAGTGCTGCACTGTCAGTGGGTTATCACAGGGAAAGTGCTGCACTCTTAGTGGGTTATCACAGGGAAAGTGCTGCACTGTCAGTGAGTTATCACAGAGAAAGTGCTGCACTGTCAGTGGGTTATCACAGAGAAAGTGCTGCACTGTCAGTGAGTTATCACAGAGAAAGTGCTGCACTATAGGTGGGTTATCACAGAGAAAGTGCTGCACTGTCAGTGAGTTATCACAGAGAAAGTGCTGCACTGTCAGTGGGTTATCACAGAGAAAGTGCTGCACTGTCAGTGAGTTATCACAGAGAAAGTGCTGCACTATAGGTGGGTTATCACAGAGAAAGTGCTGCACTGTCAGTGGGTTATCACAGAGAAAGTGCTGCACTGTCAGAGGGTTATCACAGAGAAAGTACTGCACTGTCGGTGGGTTATCACAGAGAAAGTGTTGCACTGTCAGTGAGTTATCACAGAGAAAGTGCTGCACTGTCAGTGAGTTATCACAGAGAAAGTGCTGCACTGTCGGTGGGTTATCACAGAGAAAGTGCTGCACTGTCAGTGGGTTATTACAGGGAAAGTGCTGCACTGTCAGCGGGTTATCACAGAGAAAGTGCTGCACTGTCAGTGAGTTATCACAGAGAAAGTGCTGCACTGTCAGTGAGTTATCACAGAGAAAGTGCTGCACTGTCGGTGGGTTATCACAGAGAAAGTGCTGCACAGTCAGTGGGTTACCCCAGGGAAAGTGCTGCACTGTCAGCGAGTTATCACAGAGAAAGTGCTGCACTGTCAGTGAGTTATCACAGAGAAAGTGCTGGACTGTCAGTGGGTTATCACAGGGAATGGGCTGCACTGTCAGTGGGTTACCCCAGGGAAAGTGCTGCACTGTCAGCGGGTTATCTCAGAGAAATTTGCTGCACTGTCAGTGAGTTATCACAGAGAAAGTGCTGGACTGTCAGTGGGTTATCACAGAGAAAGTGGTGCACTGTCAGTGAGTTATCACAGAGAAAGTGCTGCACTGTCAGTGAGTTATCACAGAGAAAGTGCTGCACTGTCAGTGGGTTATCACAGAGAAAGTGCTGCACTGTCGGTGGGTTATCACAGGGAAAGTGCTGCACTGTCAGTGGGTTATCACAGAGAAAGTGCTGTACTGTCAGTGGGTTATCACAGGGAAAGTGCTGCACTTTTAGTGGGTTATCACAGGGAAAGTGCTGCACTGTCAGTGAGTTATCACAGAGAAAGTGCTGCACTGTCAGTGGGTTATCACAGAGAAAGTGCTGGACTGTCAGTGAGTTATCACAGAGAAAGTGCTGCACTATAGGTGGGTTATCACAGAGAAAGTGCTGCACTGTCAGTGGGTTATCACAGAGAAAATGCTGCACTGTCAGCAGGTTATCTCAGAGAAAGTGCTGCACTGTCAGTGTGTCATCACGGAGAAAGTGCTGCACTGTCAGTGAGTTATCACAGAGAAAGTACTGCACTGTCAGTGGGTTATCACAGAGAAAGTAATGCACTGTCAGAGGGTTATCACAGAGAAAGTAGTGCACTGTCGGTGGGTTATCACAGAGAAAGTGCTGCACTGTCAGTGGGTTATCCCAGGGAAAGTGCTGCACTGTCAGCGGGTTATCACAGAGAAAGTGCTGCACTGCCAGTGATTTATCACAGACAAAGTGCTGCACTGACAGTGGGTTATCACAGAGAAAGTGCTGCACTGTCAGCAGGTTATCTCAGAGAAAGTGCTGCACTGTCAGTGTGTTATCACGGAGAAAGTGCTGCACTGTCAGCGGGTTATCACATAGAAAGTGCTGCACTGTCGGTGTGTTATCACGGAGAAAGTGCTGCACTGTCAGTGGGTTATCACAGGGAAAGTGCTGCACTGTCGGTGTGTTATCACAGGGAAAGTGCAGCACTGTCGGTGTGTTATCACAGGGAGTGTGCTGCACTGTCGGTGTGTTATCGCAGGGAAAGTGCTGCACTGTCAGTGGGTTGTCACAGAGAAAGTGCTGCACTGTCTTTGGGTTATCACAGAGAAAGTGCTGCACTGTCAGTGGGTTATCACAGGGAAAGTGCTGCACTGGCAGTGAGTTATCACAGAGAAAGTGCTGCACTGTCAGTGAGTTATCACAGAGAAAGTACTGCACTGTCGGTGGGTTATCACAGAGAATGTGCTGCACTGTCAGTGGGTTATCACAGAGAAAGTACTGCACTGTCAGAGGGTTATCACAGAGAAAGTACTGCACTGTCGGTGGGTTATCACAGAGAAAGTACTGCACTGTCAGTGGGTTATCCCAGGGAAAGTGCTGCACTGTCAGTGAGTTATCACAGAGAAAGTGCTGCACAGTCAGTGGGTTACCCCAGGGAAAGTGCTGCACTGTCAGCGGGTTATCACAGAGAAAGTGCTGCACTATCAGTGAGTTATCACAGAGAAAGTGCTGCACTGACAGTGGGTTATCACAGAGAAAGTGCTGCACTGTCAGCAGGTTATCTCAGAGAAAGTGCTGCACTGTCAGTGAGTTATCACAGAGAAAGTGCTGCACTGTCAGTGAGTTATCACAGAGAAAGTATTGCACTGTCGGTGGGTTATCACAGAGAATGTGCTGCACTGTCAGTGGGTTATCACAGAGAAAGTACTGCACTGTCAGAGGGTTATCACAGAGAAAGTACTGCACTGTCGGTGGGTTATCACAGAGAAAGTGCTGCACTGTCAGTGAGTTATCACAGAGAAAGTGCTGCACTGTCGGTGGGTTATCACAGAGAAAGTGCTGCACTGTCAGTGGGTTATCACAGGGAAAGTGCTGCACTGTCAGCGGGTTATCACAGAGAAAGTGCTGCACTGTCAGTGAGTTATCACAGAGAAAGTGCTGCACTGTCAGTGAGTTATCACAGAGAAAGTGCTGCACTGTCGGTGGGTTATCACAGAGAAAGTGCTGCACAGTCAGTGGGTTACCCCAGGGAAAGTGCTGCACTGTCAGCGGGTTATCACAGAGAAAGTGCTGCACTGTCAGTGAGTTATCACAGAGAAAGTGCTGGACTGTCAGTGGGTTATCACAGGGAATGGGCTGCACTGTCAGTGGGTTACCCCAGGGAAAGTGCTGCACTGTCAGCGGGTTATCACAGAGAAATTTGCTGCACTGTCAGTGAGTTATCACAGAGAAAGTGCTGGACTGTCAGTGGGTTATCACAGAGAAAGTGGTGCACTGTCAGTTAGTTATCACAGAGAAAGTGCTGCACTGTCAGTGAGTTATCACAGAGAAAGTGCTGCACTGTCAGTGGGTTATCACAGAGAAAGTGCTGCACTGTCGGTGGGTTATCACAGGGAAAGTGCTGCACTGTCAGTGGGTTATCACAGAGAAAGTGCTGCACTGTCAGTGGGTTATCACAGGGAAAGTGCTGCACTTTTAGTGGGTTATCACAGGGAAAGTGCTGCACTGTCAGTGAGTTATCACAGAGAAAGTGCTGCACTGTCAGTGGGTTATCACAGAGAAAGTGCTGCACTGTCAGTGAGTTATCACAGAGAAAGTGCTGCACTATAGGTGGGTTATCACAGAGAAAGTGCTGCACTGTCAGTGGGTTATCACAGAGAAAATGCTGCACTGTCAGCAGGTTATCTCAGAGAAAGTGCTGCACTGTCAGTGTGTCATCACGGAGAAAGTGCTGCACTGTCAGTGAGTTATCACAGAGAAAGTACTGCACTGTCAGTGGGTTATCACAGAGAAAGTAATGCACTGTCAGAGGGTTATCACAGAGAAAGTACTGCACTGTCGGTGGGTTATCACAGAGAAAGTGCTGCACTGTCAGTGGGTTATCCCAGGGAAAGTGCTGCACTGTCAGCGGGTTATCACAGAGAAAGTGCTGCACTGTCAGTGAGTTATCACAGACAAAGTGCTGCACTGACAGTGGGTTATCACAGAGAAAGTGCTGCACTGTCAGCAGGTTATCTCAGAGAAAGTGCTGCACTGTCAGTGTGTTATCACGGAGAAAGTGCTGCACTGTCAGCGGGTTATCACATAGAAAGTGCTGCACTGTCGGTGTGTTATCACGGAGAAAGTGCTGCACTGTCAGTGGGTTATCACAGGGAAAGTGCTGCACTGTCGGTGTGTTATCACAGGGAAAGTGCTGCACTGTCGGTGTGTTATCACAGGGAGTGTGCTGCACTGTCGGTGTGTTATCGCAGGGAAAGTGCTGCACTGTCAGTGGTTTATCACAGAGAAAGTGCTGCACTGTCTTTGGGTTATCACAGAGAAAGTGCTGCACTGTCAGTGGGTTATCACAGGGAAAGTGCTGCAATGTCAGTGAGTTATCACAGAGAAAGTGCTGCACTGTCAGTGAGTTATCACAGAGAAAGTACTGCACTGTCGGTGGGTTATCACAGAGAATGTGCTGCACTGTCAGTGGGTTATCACAGAGAAAGTACTGCACTGTCAGAGGGTTATCACAGAGAAAGTACTGCACTGTCGGTGGGTTATCACAGAGAAAGTGTTGCACTGTCAGTGAGTTATCACAGAGAAAGTGCTGCACTGTCAGTGAGTTATCACAGAGAAAGTGCTGCACTGTCGGTGGGTTATCACAGAGAAAGTGCTGCACTGTCAGTGGGTTATCACAGGGAAAGTGCTGCACTGTCAGCGGGTTATCACAGAGAAAGTGCTGCACTGTCAGTGAGTTATCACAGAGAAAGTGCTGCACTGTCAGTGAGTTATCACAGAGAAAGTACTGCACTGTCGGTGGGTTATCACAGAGAAAGTGCTGCACAGTCAGTGGGTTACCCCAGGGAAAGTGCTGCACTGTCAGCGGGTTATCACAGAGAGAGTGCTGCACTGTCAGTGAGTTATCACAGAGAAAGTGCTGGACTGTCAGTGGGTTATCACAGGGAATGGGCTGCACTGTCAGTGGGTTACCCCAGGGAAAGTGCTGCACTGTCAGCGGGTTATCACAGAGAAATTTGCTGCACTGTCAGTGAGTTATCACAGAGAAAGTGCTGGACTGTCAGTGGGTTATCACAGAGAAAGTGGTGCACTGTCAGTGAGTTATCACAGAGAAAGTGCTGCACTGTCAGTGAGTTATCACAGAGAAAGTGCTGCACTGTCAGTGGGTTATCACAGAGAAAGTGCTGCACTGTCGGTGGGTTATCACAGGGAAAGTGCTGCACTGTCAGTGGGTTATCACAGAGAAAGTGCTGCACTGTCAGTGGGTTATCACAGGGAAAGTGCTGCACTTTTAGTGGGTTATCACAGGGAAAGTGCTGCACTGTCAGTGAGTTATCACAGAGAAAGTGCTGCACTGTCAGTGGGTTATCACAGAGAAAGTGCTGCACTGTCAGTGAGTTATCACAGAGAAAGTGCTGCACTATAGGTGGGTTATCACAGAGAAAGTGCTGCACTGTCAGTGGGTTATCCCAGGGAAAGTGCTGCACTGTCAGCGGGTTATCACAGAGAAAGTGCTGCACTGTCAGTGAGTTATCACAGACAAAGTGCTGCACTGACAGTGGGTTATCACAGAGAAAGTGCTGTACTGTCAGCAGTTTATCTCAGAGAAAGTGCTGCACTGTCAGTGTGTTATCACGGAGAAAGTGCTGCACTGTCAGCGGGTTATCACATAGAAAGTGCTGCACTGTCGGTGTGTTATCACGGAGAAAGTGCTGCACTGTCAGTGGGTTATCACAGGGAAAGTGCTGCACTGTCGGTGTGTTATCACAGGGAAAGTGCTGCACTGTCGGTGTGTTATCACAGGGAGTGTGCTGCACTGTCGGTGTGTTATCGCAGCGAAAGTGCTGCACTGTCAGTGGGTTATCACAGAGAAAGTGCTGCACTGTCTTTGGGTTATCACAGAGAGAGTGCTGCACTGTCAGTGGGTTATCACAGGGAAAGTGCTGCACTGTCAGTGAGTTATCACAGAGAAAGTGCTGCACTGTCAGTGAGTTATCACAGAGAAAGTACTGCACTGTCGGTGGGTTATCACAGAGAATGTGCTGCACTGTCAGTGGGTTATCACAGAGAAAGTACTGCACTGTCAGAGGGTTATCACAGAGAAAGTACTGCACTGTCGGTGGGTTATCACAGAGAAAGTGCTGCACTGTCAGTGGGTTATCCCAGGGAAAGTGCTGCACTGTCAGTGAGTTATCACAGAGAAAGTGCTGCACAGTCAGTGGGTTACCCCAGGGAAAGTGCTGCACTGTCAGCGGGTTATCACAGAGAAAGTGCTGCACTATCAGTGAGTTATCACAGAGAAAGTGCTGCACTGACAGTGGGTTATCACAGAGAAAGTGCTGCACTGTCAGCAGGTTATCTCAGAGAAAGTGCTGCACTGTCAGTGGGTTATGACAGGGAAAGTGCTGCACTGTCAGTGGGTTATCACAGAGAAAGTGCTGCACTGTCGGTGGGTTATCCCGGTGAAAGTGCTGCACTGTCAGTGAGTTATCACAGAGAAAGTGCTGCACTGTCAGTGGGTTATCACAGGGAAAGTGCTGCACTGTCAGTGGGTTATCACAGAGAAAGTGCTGCACTGTCAGTGAGTTATCACAGAGAAAGTGCTGCACTGTCAGTGGGCTATCACAGAGAAAGTGCTGCACTGTCAGTGAGTTATCACAGAGAAAGTGCTGCACTGACAGTGGGTTATCACAGAGAAAGTGCTGCACTGTCAGTGAGTTATCACAGAGAAAGTGCTGCACTGTCAGTGGGTTATCACAGAGAAAGTGCTGCACTGTCGGTGGCTTATCACAGGGAAAGTGTTACACTGTCAGTGGGTTATCACAGAGAAAGTGCTGCACTATCGGTGGGTTATCACAGAGAAAGTGCTGCACTGTCAGTGGGTTATCACAGAGAAAGTGCTGCACTGTCAGCAGGTTATCTCAGAGAAAGTGCTGCACTGTCAGTGTGTTATCACGGAGAAAGTGCTGCACTGTCAGTGAGTTATCACAGAGAAAGTACTGCACTGTCAGTGGGTTATCACAGTGAAAGTGCTGCACTGTCAGTGGGTTATCACAGAGAAAGTGCTGCACTGTCGGTGGGTTATCACAGAGAAAGTGCTGCACTGTCAGTGGGTTATCCCAGGGAAAGTGCTGCACTGTCAGCGGGTTATCACAGAGAAAGTGCTGCACTCTCAGTGAGTTATCACAGACAAAGAACTGCACTGACAGTGGGTTATCACAGAGAAAGTGCTGCACTGTCAGCAGGTTATCTCAGAGAAAGTGTTGCACTGTCAGTGTGTTCTCACGGAGAAAGTGCTGCACTGTCAGCGGGTTATCACATAGAAAGTGGTGCACTGTCGGTGTGTTATCACGGAGAAAGTGCTGCACTGTCAGTGGGTTATCACAGGGAAAGTGCTGCACTGTCGGTGTGTTATCACAGGGAAAGTGCTGCACTGTCGGTGTGTTATCACAGGGAGTGTGCTGCACTGTCGGTGTGTTATCGCAGGGAAAGTGCTGCACTGTCAGTGGGTTATCACAGAGAAAGTGCTGCACTGTCTTTGGGTTATCACAGAGAAAGTGCTGCACTGTCAGTGGGTTATCACAGGGAAAGTGCTGCACTGTCAGTGAGTTATCACAGAGAAAGTGCTGCACTGTCAGTGAGTTATCACAGAGAAAGTACTGCACTGTCGGTGGGTTATCACAGAGAATGTGCTGCACTGTCAGTGGGATATCACAGAGAAAGTACTGCACTGTCAGAGGGTTATCACAGAGAAAGTACTGCACTGTCGGTGGGTTATCACAGAGAAAGTGCTGCACTGTCAGTGGGTTATCCCAGGGAAAGTGCTGCACTGTCAGTGAGTTATCACAGAGAAAGTGCTGCAAACTCAGTGGGTTACCCCAGGGAAAGTGCTGCACTGTCAGCGGGTTATCACAGAGAAAGTGCTGCACTGTCAGTGAGTTATCACAGAGAAAGTGCTGCACTGACAGTGGGTTATCACAGAGAAAGTGCTGCACTGTCAGCAGGTTATCTCAGAGAAAGTGCTGCACTGTCAGTGGGTTATGACAGGGAAAGTGCTGCACTGTCAGTGGGTTATCACAGAGAAAGTGCTGCACTGTCGGTGGGTTATCCCGGTGAAAGTGCTGCACTGTCAGTGAGTAATCACAGAGAAAGTGCTGCACTGTCAGTGGGTTATCACAGGGAAAGTGCTGCACTGTCAGTGGGTTATCACAGAGAAAGTGCTGCACTGTCAGTGAGTTATCACAGAGAAAGTACTGCACTGTCGGTGGGTTATCACAGAGTAAGTGCTGCACTGTCAGTGGGTTATCCCAGGGAAAGTGCTGCACTGTCAGAGAGTTATCACAGAGAAAGTGCTGCACAGTCAGTGGGTTACACCAAGGAAAGTGCTGCACTGTCAGCGGGTTATCACAGAGAAAGTGCTGCACTGTCAGTGGGTTATCACAGAGAAAGTACTGCACTGTCAGAGGGTTATCACAGAGAAAGTACTGCACTGTCGGTGGGTTATCACAGAGAAAGTGTTGCACTGTCAGTGAGTTATCACAGGGAAAGTGCTGCACTGTCAGTGAGTTATCACAGAGAAAGTGCTGCACTGTCAGTGGGGTATCACAGAGAAAGTACTGCACTGTTAGAGGGTTATCACAGAGAAAGTGCTGCACTGTCAGTGGGTTATGACAGAGAAAGTGCTGCAACTGACAGTGGGTTATCACAGGGAAAAGGCTGCACTGTCAGTGGGTTATCACAGAGAAAGTGCTGCACTGTCGGTGGGTTTTCCTGGTGAAAGTGCTGCACTGTCGGTGGGTTATCACAGAGTAAGTGCTGCACTGTCAGTGGGTTATCACTGGGAAAGTGCTGCACTTTTAGTGGGTTATCACAGGGAAAGTACTGCACTGTCAGTGAGTTATCACAGAGAAAGTGCTGCACTGTCAGTGGGTTATCACAGAGAAAGTGCTGCACTGTCAGTGAGTTATCACAGAGAAAGTGCTGCACTATTGGTGGGTTATCACAGAGAAAGTGCTGCACTGTCAGTGGGTTATCACAGAGAAAGTGCTGCACTGTCAGCAGGTTATCTCAGAGAAAGTGCCGCACTGTCAGTGTGTTATCACGGAGAAAGTGCTGCACTGTCAGTGAGTTTTCACAGAGAAAGTACTGCACTGTCAGAGGGTTATCGCAGAGAAAGTACTGCACTGTCGGTGGGTTATCACAGAGAAAGTGTTGCACTGTCAGTGAGTTATCACAGAGAAAGTGCTGCACTGTCAGCGGGTTATCACAGAGAAAGTGCTGCACTGTCAGCGGGTTATCACAGAGAAAGTGCTGCACTGTCAGTGGGTTATCACAGAGAAAGTACTGCACTGTCAGAGGGTTATCACAGAGAAAGTACTGCACTGTCGGTGGGTTATCACAGAGAAAGTGTTGCACTGTCAGTGAGTTATCACAGAGAAAGTGCTGCACTGTCAGTGGGTTATCACAGAGAAAGTACTGCACTGTCAGAGGGTTATCACAGAGAAAGTACTGCACTGTCGGTGGGTTATCACAGAGAAAGTGTTGCACTGTCAGTGAGTTATCACAGAGAAAGTGCTGCACTGTCAGTGAGTTATCACAGAGAAAGTGCTGCACTGTCGGTGGGTTATCACAGAGAAAGTGCTGCACAGTCAGTGGGTTACCCCAGGGAAAGTGCTGCACTGTCAGTGGGTTATCACAGAGAAAGTGCTGCACTGTCAGTGAGTTATCACAGAGAAAGTGCTGGACTGTCAGTGGGTTATCACAGGGAATGGGCTGCACTGTCAGTGGGTTACCCCAGGGAAAGTGCTGCACTGTCAGCGGGTTATCACAGAGAAATTTGATGCACTGTCAGTGAGTTATCACAGAGAAAGTGCTGGACTGTCAGTGGGTTATCACAGAGAAAGTGGTGCACTGTCAGTGAGTTATCACAGAGAAAGTGCTGCACTGTCAGTGAATTATCACAGAGAAAGTGCTGCACTGTCAGTGGGTTATCACAGAGAAAGTGCTGCACTGTCGGTGGGTTATCACAGGGAAAGTGCTGCACTGTCAGTGGGTTATTACAGAGAAAGTGCTGCACTGTCAGTGGGTTATCACAGGGAAAGTGCTGCACTTTTAGTGGGTTATCACAGGGAAAGTGCTGCACTGTCAGTGGGTTATCACAGAGAAAGTACTGCACTGTCAGAGGGTTATCACAGAGAAAGTACTGCACTGTCGGTGGGTTATCACAGAGAAAGTGTTGCACTGTCAGTGAGTTATCACAGAGAAAGTGCTGCACTGTCAGTGAGTTATCACAGAGAAAGTGCTGCACTGTCGGTGGGTTATCACAGAGAAAGTGCTGCACTGTCAGTGGGTTATCACAGGGAAAGTGCTGCACTGTCAGCGGGTTATCACAGAGAAAGTGCTGCACTGTCAGTGAGTTATCACAGAGAAAGTGCTGCACTGTCAGTGAGTTATCACAGAGAAAGTGCTGCACTGTCGGTGGGTTATCACAGAGAAAGTGCTGCACAGTCAGTGAGTTACCCCAGGGAAAGTGCTGCACTGTCAGCGGGTTATCACAGAGAAAGTGCTGCACTGTCAGTGAGTTATCAGAGAGAAAGTGCTGGACTGTCAGTGGGTTATCACAGGGAATGGGCTGCACTGTCAGTGGGTTACCCCAGGGAAAGTGCTGCACTGTCAGCGGGTTATCACAGAGAAATTTGATGCACTGTCAGTGAGTTATCACAGAGAAAGTGCTGGACTGTCAGTGGGTTATCACAGAGAAAGTGGTGCACTGTCAGTGAGTTATCACAGAGAAAGTGCTGCACTGTCAGTGAGTTATCACAGAGAAAGTGCTGCACTGTCAGTGGGTTATCACAGAGAAAGTGCTGCACTGTCGGTGGGTTATCACAGGGAAAGTGCTGCACTGTCAGTGGGTTATCACAGAGAAAGTGCTGCACTGTCAGTGGGTTATCACAGGGAAAGTGCTGCACTTTTAGTGGGTTATCACAGGGAAAGTGTTGCACTGTCAGTGAGTTATCACAGAGAAAGTGCTGCACTGTCAGTGGTTTATCACAGAGAAAGTGCTGCACTGTCAGTGAGTTATCACAGAGAAAGTGCTGCACTATAGGTGGGTTATCACAGAGAAAGTGCTGCACTGTCAGTGGGTTATCACAGAGAAAGTGCTGCACTGTCAGCAGGTTATCTCAGAGAAAGTGCTGCACTGTCAGTGTGTCATCACAGAGAAAGTGCTGCACTGTCAGTGAGTTATCACAGAGAAAGTACTGCACTGTCAGTGGGTTATCACAGAGAAAGTAATGCACTGTCAGAGGGTTATCACAGAGAAAGTACTGCACTGTCGGTGGGTTATCACAGAGAAAGTGCTGCACTGTCAGTGGGTTATCCCAGGGAAAGTTCTGCACTGTCAGCGGGTTATCACAGAGAAAGTGCTGCACTGTCAGTGAGTTATCACAGACAAAGTGCTGCACTGACAGTGGGTTATCACAGAGAAATTGCTGCACTGTCAGCAGGTTATCTCACAGAAAGTGCTGCACTGTCAGTGTGTTATCACGGAGAAAGTGCTGCACTGTCAGCGGGTTATCACATAGAAAGTGCTGCACTGTCGGTGTGTTATCACGGAGAAAGTGCTGCACTGTCAGTGGGTTATCACAGGGAAAGTGCTGCACTGTCAGTGTGTTATCACAGGGAAAGTGCTGCACTGTCGGTGTGTTATCACAGGGAGTGTGCTGCACTGTCGGTGTGTTATCGCAGGGAAAGTGCTGCACTGTCAGTGGGTTATCGCAGAGAAAGTGCTGCACTGTCTTTGGGTTATCACAGAGAAAGTGCTGCACTGTCAGTGGGTTATCACAGGGAAAGTGCTGCACTGTCAGTGAGTTATCACAGAGAAAGTGCTGCACTGTCAGTGAGTTATCACAGAGAAAGTACTGCACTGTCGGTGGGTTATCACAGAGAATGTGCTGCACTGTCAGTGGGTTATCACAGAGAAAGTACTGCACGGTCAGAGGGTTATCACAGAGAAAGTACTGCACTGTCGGTGGGTTATCACAGAGAAAGTGCTGCACTGTCAGTGGGTTATCCCAGGGAAAGTGCTGCATTGTCAGTGAGTTATCACAGAGAAAGTGCTGCACAGTCAGTGGGTTACCCCAGGGAAAGTGCTGCACTGTCAGCGGGTTATCACAGAGAAAGTGCTGCACTGTCAGTGAGTTATCACAGAGAAAGTGCTGCACTGACAGTGGGTTATCACAGAGAAAGTGCTGCACTGTCAGCAGGTTATCTCAGAGAAAGTGCTGCACTGTCAGTGGGTTATGACAGGGAAAGTGCTGCACTGTCAGTGGGTTATCACAGAGAAAGTGCTGCACTGTCGGTGGGTTATCCCGGTGAAAGTGCTGCACTGTCAGTGAGTTATCACAGAGAAAGTGCTGCACTGTCAGTGGGTTATCACAGGGAAAGTGCTGCACTGTCAGTGGGTTATCACAGAGAAAGTGCTGCACTGTCAGTGAGTTATCACAGAGAAAGTGCTGCACTGTCGGTGGGTTATCACAGAGAAAGTGCTGCACTGTCAGCAGGTTATCTCAGAGAAAGTGCTGCACTGTCAGTGTGTTATCACGGAGAAAGTGCTGCACTGTCAGTGAGTTATCACTGAGAAAGTACTGCACTGTCAGTGGGTTATCACAGTGAAAGTAATGCACTGTCAGAGGGTTATCACAGAGAAACTACTGCACTGTCGGTGGGTTATCACAGAGAAAGTGCTGCACTGTCAGTGGGTTATCCCAGGGAAAGTGCTGCACTGTCAGCGGGTTATCACAGAGCAAGTGCTGCACTGTCAGTGAGTTATCACAAACAAAGTGCTGCACTGACAGTGGGTTATCACAGAGAAAGTGCTGCACTGTCAGCAGGTTATCTTAGAGAAAGTGCTGCACTGTCAGTGTGTTATCACGGAGAAACTGCTGCACTGTCAGCGGGTTATCACATAGAAAGTGCTGCACTGTCGGTGTGTTATCACGGAGAAAGTGCTGCACTGTCAGTGGGTTATCACAGGGAAAGTGCTGCACTGTCGGTGTGTTATCACAGGGAAAGTGCTGCACTGTCGGTGTGTTATCACAGGGAGTGTGCTGCACTGTCGGTGTGTTATCGCAGGGAAGGTGCTGCACTGTCAGTGGGTTATCACAGAGAAAGTGCTGCACTGTCTTTGGGTTATCACAGAGAAAGTGCTGCACTGTCAGTGGGTTATCCCAGGGAAAGTGCTGCACTGTCAGTGAGTTATCACAGAGAAAGTGCTGCACAGTCAGTGGGTTACCCCAGGGAAAGTGCTGCACTGTCAGCGGGTTATCACAGAGAAAGTGCTGCACTGTCAGTGGGTTATCACAGAGAAAGTACTGCACTGTCAGAGGGTTATCACAGAGAAAGTACTGCACTGTCGGTGGGTTATCACAGAGAAAGTGCTGCACTGTCAGTGGGTTATCCCAGGGAAAGTGCTGCACTGTCAGTGAGTTATCACAGAGAAAGTGCTGCAAAGTCAGTGGGTTACCCCAGGGAAAGTGCTGCACTGTCAGCGGGTTATCACAGAGAAAGTGCTGCACTGTCAGTGAGTTATCACAGAGAAAGTGCTGCACTGACAGTGGGTTATCACAGAGAAAGTGCTGCACTGTCAGTGGGTTACCCCAGGGAAAGTGCTGCACTGTCAGCGGGTTATCACAGAGAAAGTGCTGCACTGTCAGTGAGTTATCACAGAGAAAGTGCTGCACTGACAGTGGGTTATCACAGAGAAAGTGCTGCACTGTCAGCAGGTTATCTCAGAGAAAGTGCTGCACTGTCAGTGGGTTATGACAGGGAAAGTGCTGCACTGTCAGTGGGTTATCACAGAGAAAGTGCTGCACTGTCGGTGGGTTATCCCGGTGAAAGTGCTGCACTGTCAGTGAGTAATCACAGAGAAAGTGCTGCACTGTCAGTGGGTTATCACAGGGTAAGTGCTGCACTGTCAGTGGGTTATCACAGAGAAAGTGCTGCACTGTCAGTGAGTTATCACAGAGTAAGTGCTGCACTGTCAGTGGGTTATCACAGAGAAAGTGCTGCACTGTCAGTGAGTTATCACAGAGAAAGTGCTGCACTGACAGTGGGTTATCACAGAGAAAGTGCTGCACTGTCAGTGAGTTATCACAGAGAAAGTGCTGCACTGTCAGTGGGTTATCACAGAGAAAGTGCTGCACTGTCGGTGGCTTTTCACAGGGAAAGTGTTTCACTGTCAGTGGGTTATCACAGAGAAAGTGCTGCACTGTCGGTGGGTTATCACAGAGAAAGTGCAGCACTCTCAGTGAATTATCACAGAGAAAGTGCTGCACTGTCAGTGGGTTATCACAGAGAAAGTGCTGCACTGTCAGTGAGTTATCACAGAGAAAGTGCTGCACTGTCAGTGGGTTATCACAGAGAAAGTGCTGCACTGTCAGAGGGTTATCACAGGGAAAGTGCTGCACTGTCAGTGGGTTATCACAGAGAAAGTACTGCACTGTCAGTGGGTTATCCCTGGGAAAGTGCTGCACTGTCAGTGAGTTATCACAGAGAAAATGCTGCACTGTCAAAGGGTTATCACAGAGAAAGTGCTGCACTGTCAGTGAGTTATCACAGAGAAAGTGCTGCACTATAGGTGGGTTATCACAGAGAAAGTGCTGCACTGTCAGTGGGTTATCACAGAGAAAGTGCTGCACTGTCGGTGGGTTATCCCGGTGAAAGTGCTGCACTGTCAGTGATTAATCACAGAGAAAGTGCTGCATTGTCAGTGGGTTATCACAGGGAAAGTGCTGCACTGTCAGTGGGTTATCACAGAGAAAGTGCTGCACTGTCAGTGAGTTATCACAGAGTAAGTGCTGCACTGTCAGTGGGTTATCACAGAGAAAGTGCTGCACTGTCAGTGAGTTATCTCAGAGAAAGTGCTGCACTGACAGTGGGTTATCACAGAGAAAGTGCTGCACTGTCAGTGAGTTATCACAGAGAAAGCGCTGCACTGTCAGTGGGTTAACACAGAGAAAGTGCTGCACTGTCGGTGGCTTATCACAGGGAAAGTGTTACACTGTCAGTGGGTTATCACAGAGAAAGTGCTGCACTGTCGGTGGGTTATCACAGAGAAAGTGCTGCACTCTCAGTGAGTTATCACAGAGAAAGTGCTGCACTGTCAGTGGGTTATCACAGAGAAAGTGCTGCACTGTCAGTGAGTTATCACAGAGAAAGTGCTGCACTGTCAGTGGGTTATCACAGAGAAAGTGCTGCACTGTCGGTGGGTTATCACAGGGAAAGTGCTGCACTGTCAGTGGGTTATCACAGAGAAAGTACTGCACTGTCAGTGGGTTATCACAGGGAACGTGCTGCACTGTCAGTGAGTTATCACAGAGAAAATGCTGCACTGTCAGTGGGATATCACAGAGAAAGTGCTGCACTGTCAGTGAGTTATCACAGAGAAAGTGCTGCACTATAGGTGGGTTATCACAGAGAAAGTGCTGCACTGTCAGTGGGTTATCACAGCGAAAGTAGTGCACTGTCAGAGGGTTATCACAGAGAAAGTACTGCACTGTCAGTGGGTTATCACAGGGAAAGTGCTGCACTGTCAGTGGGTTATCACAGAGAAAGTGCTGCACTGTCAGTGGGTTATCACAGAGAAAGTGCTGCACTGTCAGCAGGTTATCACAGAGAAAGTGCTGCACTGTCAGCGGGTTATCACAGGGAAAGTGCTGCACTGTCGGTGGGTTATCACAGAGAAAGTGCTGCACTGTCAGCGGGTTATCACAGTGAATGTGCTGCACTGTTGGTGTGTTATCACGGAGAAAGTGCTGCACTCTCAGTGGGTTATCACAGGGAAAGTGCTGCACTGTCGGTGTGTTATCACAGGGAAAGTGCTGCACTGTCGGTGTGTTATCACAGGGAGTGTGCTGCACTGTCGGTGTGTTATCGCAGGGAAAGTGCTGCACTGTCGGTGTGTTATCACAGGGAGTGTGCTGCTCTGTCGGTGTGTTATCGCAGGGAAAGTGTTGCACTGTCTTTGGGTTATCACAGAGAAAGTGCTGCACTGTCAGTGGGTTATCACAGGGAAAGTGCTGCACTGTCAGTGAGTTATCACAGAGAAAGTGCTGCACTGTCAGTGAGTTATCACAGAGAAAGTGATGCACTGTCAGTGGGTTATCACAGAGAAAGTACTGCACTGTCAGAGGGTTATCACAGAGAAAGTACTGCACTGTCGGTGGGTTATCACAGAGAAAGTGCTGCACTGTCAGTGGGTTATCCCAGGGAAAGTGCTGCACTGTCAGTGAGTTATCACAGAGAAAGTGCTGCACAGTCAGTGGGTTACCCCAGGGAAAGTGCTGCACTGTCAGCGGGTTATCACAGAGAAAGTGCTGCACTGTCAGTGGGTTATCACAGAGAAAGTACTGCAGTGTCAGAGGGTTATCACAGAGAAAGTACTGCACTGTCGGTGGGTTATCACAGAGAAAGTGTTGCACTGTCAGTGAGTTATCACAGAGAAAGTGCTGCACTGTCAGTAAGTTATCACAGAGAAAGTGCTGCAATGTCAGTGGGTTATCACAGAGAAAGTACTGCACTGTCAGTGAGTTATCACAGAGAAAGTACTGCACTGTCAGTGAGTTATCACAGAGAAAGTGCGGCACTGTCGGTGTGTTATCACAGAGAAAGTGCTGCACTGTTAGTGGGTTATCACAGGGAAAGTGCTGCACTGTCAGTGAGTTATCACAGAGAAAGTGCTGCACAGTCAGTGGGTTACCCCAGGGAAAGTGCTGCACTGTCAGCGGGTTATCACAGAGAAAGTGCTGCACTGTCGGTGGGTTATCACAGAGAAAGTGCTGCACTGTCAGTGGGTTATCACAGGGAAAGTGCTGCACTGTCATTGAGTTATCACAGAGAAAGTGCTGCACTCTCAGTGGGTTATCACAGAGAAAGTGCTGCACTGTCAGTGAGTTATCACAGAGAAAGTGCTGCACTGTCAGTGGGTTATCACAGAGAAAGTGCTGCACTGTCGGAGGGTTATCACAGGGAAAGTGCTGCACTGTCAGTGGGTTATCACAGAGAAAGTACTGCACTGTCAGTGGGTTATCCCTGGGAAAGTGCTGCACTGTCAGTGAGTTATCACAGAGAAAATGCTGCACTGTCAAAGGGTTATCACAGAGAAAGTGCTGCACTGTCAGTGAGTTATCACAGAGAAAGTGCTGCACTATAGGTGGGTTATCACAGAGAAAGTGCTGCACTGTCAGTGGGTTATCACAGAGAAAGTGCTGCACTGTCGGTGGGTTATCCCGGTGAAAGTGCTGCACTGTCAGTGATTAATCACAGAGAAAGTGCTGCACTGTCAGTGGGTTATCACAGGGAAAGTGCTGCACTGTCAGTGGGTTATCACAGAGAAAGTGCTGCACTGTCAGTGAGTTATCACAGAGTAAGTGATGCACTGTCAGTGGGTTATCACAGAGAAAGTGCTGCACTGTCAGTGAGTTATCTCAGAGAAAGTGCTGCACTGACAGTGGGTTATCACAGAGAAAGTGCTGCACTGTCAGTGAGTTATCACAGAGAAAGCGCTGCACTGTCAGTGGGTTAACACAGAGAAAGTGCTGCACTGTCGGTGGCTTATCACAGGGAAAGTGTTACACTGTCAGTGGGTTATCACAGAGAAAGTGCTGCACTGTCGGTGGGTTATCACAGAGAAAGTGCTGCACTCTCAGTGAGTTATCACAGAGAAAGTGCTGCACTGTCAGTGGTTTTATCACAGAGAAAGTGCTGCACTGTCAGTGAGTTATCACAGAGAAAGTGCTGCACTGTCAGTGGGTTATCACAGAGAAAGTGCTGCACTGTCGGTGGGTTATCACAGGGAAAGTGCTGCACTGTCAGTGGGTTATCACAGAGAAAGTACTGCACTGTCAGTGGGTTATCACAGGGAACGTGCTGCACTGTCAGTGAGTTATCACAGAGAAAATGCTGCACTGTCAGTGGGATATCACAGAGAAAGTGCTGCACTGTCAGTGAGTTATCACAGAGAAAGTGCTGCACTATAGGTGGGTTATCACAGAGAAAGTTCTGCACTGTCAGTGGGTTATCACAGAGAAAGTAGTGCACTGTCAGAGGGTTATCACAGAGAAAGTACTGCACTGTCAGTGGGTTATCACAGGGAAAGTGCTGCACTGTCAGTGGGTTATCACAGAGAAAGTGCTGCACTGTCAGTGGGTTATCACAGAGAAAGTGCTGCACTGTCAGCAGGTTATCACAGAGAAAGTGCTGCACTGTCAGCGGGTTATCACAGGGAAAGTGCTGCACTGTCGGTGGGTTATCACAGAGAAAGTGCTGCACTGTCAGCGGGTTATCACAGTGAATGTGCTGCACTGTTGGTGTGTTATCACGGAGAAAGTGCTGCACTCTCAGTGTGTTATCACAGGGAAAGTGCTGCACTGTCGGTGTGTTATCACAGGGAAAGTGCTGCACTGTCGGTGTGTTATCACAGGGAGTGTGCTGCACTGTCGGTGTGTTATCGCAGGGAAAGTGCTGCACTGTCGGTGTGTTATCACAGGGAGTGTGCTGCTCTGTCGGTGTGTTATCGCAGGGAAAGTGTTGCACTGTCTTTGGGTTATCACAGAGAAAGTGCTGCACTGTCAGTGGGTTATCACAGGGAAAGTGCTGCACTGTCAGTGAGTTATCACAGAGAAAGTGCTGCACTGTCAGTGAGTTATCACAGAGAAAGTGATGCACTGTCAGTGGGTTATCACAGAGAAAGTACTGCACTGTCAGAGGGTTATCACAGAGAAAGTACTGCACTGTCGGTGGGTTATCACAGAGAAAGTGCTGCACTGTCAGTGGGTTATCCCAGGGAAAGTGCTGCACTGTCAGTGAGTTATCACAGAGAAAGTGCTGCACAGTCAGTGGGTTACCCCAGGGAAAGTGCTGCACTGTCAGCGGGTTATCACAGAGAAAGTGCTGCACTGTCAGTGGGTTATCACAGAGAAAGTACTGCACTGTCAGAGGGTTATCACAGAGAAAGTACTGCATTGTCGGTGGGTTATCACAGAGAAAGTGTTGCACTGTCAGTGAGTTATCACAGAGAAAGTGCTGCACTGTCAGTAAGTTATCACAGAGAAAGTGCTGCAATGTCAGTGGGTTATCACAGAGAAAGTACTGCACTGTCAGTGAGTTATCACAGAGAAAGTACTGCACTGTCAGTGAGTTATCACAGAGAAAGTGCGGCACTGTCGGTGTGTTATCACAGAGAAAGTGCTGCACTGTCAGTGGGTTATCACAGGGAAAGTGCTGCACTGTCAGTGAGTTATCACAGAGAAAGTGCTGCACAGTCAGTGGGTTACCCCAGGGAAAGTGCTGCACTGTCAGCGGGTTATCACAGAGAAAGTGCTGCACTGTCGGTGGGTTATCACAGAGAAAGTGCTGCACTGTCAGTGGGTTATCACAGGGAAAGTGCTGCACTGTCATTGAGTTATCACAGAGAAAGTGCTGCACTCTCAGTGGGTTATCACAGAGAAAGTGCTGCACTGTCAGTGAGTTATCACAGAGAAAGTGCTGCACTATCAGTGGGTTATCACAGAGAAAGTGCTGCACTGTCGGTGGGTTATCACAGGGAAAGTGCTGCACTGTCAGTGGGTTATCACAGAGAAAGTGCTGCACTGTCAGTGGGTTATCACAGGGAAAGTGCTGCACTTTGAGTGGGTTATCACAGGGAAAGTGCTGCACTCTCAGTGAGTTATCACAGAGAAAGTGCTGCACTGTCAGTGGGTTATCACAGAGAAAGTGCTGCACTGTCAGTGAGTTATCACAGAGAAAGTGCTGCACTATAGGTGGGTTATCACAGAGAAAGTGCTGCACTGTCAGTGGGTTATCACAGAGAAAGTACTGCACTGTCAGAGGGTTATCACAGAGAAAGTACTGCACTGTCAGTGGGTTATCCCAGGGAAAGTGCTGCACTGTCAGTGAGTTATCACAGAGAAAGCGCTGCACTGTCAGTGAGTTATCACAGAGAAAGTGCTGCACTGACAGTGGGTTATCACAGAGAAAGTGCTGCACTGTCAGTGGGTTATCTCAGAGAAAGTGCTGCACTGTCAGTGGGTTATGACAGAGAAAGTGCTGCACTGTCAGTGGGTTATCACAGAGAAAGTGCTGCACTTACAGTGGGTTATCACAGAGAAAGTGCTGCACTGTCAGCAGGTTATCTCAGAGAAAGTGCTGCACTGACAGTGGGTTATGACAGAGAAAGTGCTGCACTGACAGTGGGTTATTACAGGGAAAGTGCTGCACTGTCAGTGGGTTATCACAGAGAACGTGCTGCACTGTCGGTGGGTTATCCCGGTGAAAGTGCTGCACTGTCAGTGAGTTATCACAGAGAAATTTGCTGCACTGTCAGTGGGTTATCCCAGGGAAAGTGCTGCACTGTCAGTGAGTTATCACAGAGAAAGTGCTGCACAGTCAGTGGGTTACCCCAGGGAATGTGCTGCACTGTCAGCGGGTTATCACAGAGAAAGTGCTGCACTGCCAGTGAGTTATCACAGAGAAAGTGCTGCACTGACAGTCGGTTATCACAGAGAAAGTGCTGGACTGTCAGCAGGTTATCTCAGAGAAAGTGCTGCACTGTCAGTGGGTTATGACAGAGAAAGTGCTGCACTGTCAGTGGGTTATCACAGAGAAAGTGCTGCACTGTCAGTGGGTTATCACAGAGAAAGTGCTGCACTGTCGGTGGGTTATCCCGGTGAAAGTGCGGCACTGTCAGTGAGTTATCACAGAGAAAGTGCTGCACTGTCAGTGGGTTATCACAGGGAAAGTGCTGCACTGTCAGTGGGTTATCACAGAGAAAGTGAAACACTGTCAGTGAGTTATCACAGAGAAAGTGCTGCACTGTCAGTGGGTTATCACAGAGAAAGTGCTGCACTGTCAGTGAGTTATCACAGAGAAAGTGCTGCACTGACAGTGGGTTATCACTGAGAAAGTGCTGCACTGTCAGTGAGTTATCACAGAGAAAGTGCTGCACTGTCGGTGGCTTCTCACAGGGAAAGTGTTACACTGTCAGTGGGTTATCACAGAGAAAGTGCTGCACTGTCGGTGGGTTATCACAGGGAAAGTGCTGCACTGTCGGTGGGTTATCACAGAGAAAGTGCTGCACTGTCAGCGGGTTATCACAGTGAATGTGCTGCACTGTCGGTGTGTTATCACGGAGAAAGTGCTGCACTGTCAGTGGGTTATCACAGGGAAAGTGCTGCACTGTCGGTGTGTTATCACAGGGAAAGTGCTGCACTGTGGGTGTGTTATCACAGGGAAAGTGCTGCACTGTCGGTGTGTTATCACAGGGCGTGTGCTGCACTGTCGGTGTGTTATCGCAGGGAAAGTGCTGCACTGTCGGTGTGTTATCACAGGGAGTGTGCTGCACTGTCGGTGTGTTATCGCAGAGAAAGTGTTGCACTGTCTTTGGGTTATCACAGAGAAAGTGCTGCACTGTCAGTGGGTTATCACAGGGAAAGTGCTGCACTGTCAGTGAGTTATCACAGAGAAAGTGCTGCACTGTCAGTGAGTTATCACAGAGAAAGTGCTGCACTGTCAGTGGGTTATCACAGAGAAAGTACTGCACTGTCAGAGGGTTATCACAGAGAAAGTACTGCACTGTCGGTGGGTTATCACAGAGAAAGTGCTGCACTGTCAGTGGATTATCCCAGGGAAAGTGCTGCACTGTCAGTGAGTTATCACAGAGAAAGTGCTGCACAGTTAGTGGGTTACCCCAGGGAAAGTGCTGCACTGTCAGCGGGTTATCACAGCGAAAGTGCTGCACTGTCAGTGGGTTATCACAGAGAAAGTACTGCACTGTCAGAGGGTTATCACAGAGAAAGTACTGCACTGCCGGTGTGTTATCGCAGGGAAAGTGCTGCACTGTCTTTGGGTTATCACCGAGAAAGTGCTGCACTGTCAGTGGGTTATCACAGGGAAAGTGCTGCACTGTCAGTGAGTTATCACAGAGAAAGTGCTGCACTGTCAGTGGGTTATCACAGAGAAAGTACTGCACTGTCAGAGGGTTATCACAGAGAAAGTACTGCACTGTCGGTGGGTTATCACAGAGAAAGTGCTGCACTGACAGAGGGTTATCACAGAGAAAGTACTGCACTGTCGGTGGGTTATCACAGAGAAAGTGCTGCACTGTCAGTGGATTATCCCAGGGAAAGTGCTGCACTGTCAGTGAGTTATCACAGAGAAAGTGCTGCACAGTTAGTGGGTTACCCCAGGGAAAGTGCTGCACTGTCAGCGGGTTATCACAGCGAAAGTGCTGCACTGTCAGTGGGTTATCACAGAGAAAGTACTGCACTGTCAGAGGGTTATCACAGAGAAAGTACTGCACTGCCGGTGTGTTATCGCAGGGAAAGTGCTGCACTGTCTTTGGGTTATCACCGAGAAAGTGCTGCACTGCCAGTGAGTTATCACAGAGAAAGTGCTGCACTGACAGTCGGTTATCACAGAGAAAGTGCTGGACTGTCAGCAGGTTATCTCAGAGAAAGTGCTGCACTGTCAGTGGGTTATGACAGAGAAAGTGCTGCACTGTCAGTGGGTTATCACAGAGAAAGTGCTGCACTTACAGTGGGTTATCACAGATAAAGTGCTGCACTGTCAGCAGGTCATCTCAGAGAAAGTGCTGCACTGACAGTGGGTTATGACAGAGAAAGTGCTGCACTGACAGTGGGTTATCACAGGGAAAGTGCTGCACTGTCAGTGGGTTATCACAGAGAAAGTGCTGCACTGTCGGTGGGTTATCCCGGTGAAAGTGCTGCACTGTCAGTGAGTTATCACAGAGAAAGTGCTGCACTGTCAGTGGGTTATCCCAGGGAAAGTGCTGCACTGTCAGTGAGTTATCACAGAGAAAGTGCTGCACAGTCAGTGGGTTACCCCAGGGAATGTGCTGCACTGTCAGCGGGTTATCACAGAGAAAGTGCTGCACTGTCAGTGAGTTATCACAGAGAAAGTGCTGCACTGACAGTCTGTTATCACAGAGAAAGTGCTGCACTGTCAGCAGGTTATCTCAGAGAAAGTGCTGCACTGTCAGTGGGTTATGACAGAGAAAGTGCTGCACTGACAGTGGGTTATCCCAGGGAAAGTGCTGCACTGTCAGTGGGTTATCACAGAGAAAGTGCTGCACTGTCGGTGGGTTATCCCGGTGAAAGTGCGGCACTGTCAGTGAGTTATCACAGAGAAAGTGCTGCACTGTCAGTGGGTTATCACAGGGAAAGTGCTGCACTGTCAGTGGGTTATCACAGAGAAAGTGAAACACTGTCAGTGAGTTATCACAGAGAAAGTGCTGCACTGTCAGTGGGTTATCACAGAGAAAGTGCTGCACTGTCAGTGAGTTATCACAGAGAAAGTGCTGCACTGACAGTGGGTTATCACTGAGAAAGTACTGCACTGTCAGTGAGTTATCACAGAGAAAGTGCTGCACTGTCGGTGGCTTCTCACAGGGAAAGTGTTACACTGTCAGTGGGTTATCACAGAGAAAGTGCTGCACTGTCGGTGGGTTATCACAGGGAAAGTGCTGCACTGTCGGTGGGTTATCACAGAGAAAGTGCTGCACTGTCAGCGGGTTATCACAGTGAATGTGCTGCACTGTCGGTGTGTTATCACGGAGAAAGTGCTGCACTGTCAGTGGGTTATCACAGGGAAAGTGCTGCACTGTCGGTGTGTTATCACAGGGAAAGTGCTGCACTGTGGGTGTGTTATCACAGGGAAAGTGCTGCACTGTCGGTGTGTTATCACAGGGCGTGTGCTGCACTGTCGGTGTGTTATCGCAGGGAAAGTGCTGCACTGTCGGTGTGTTATCACAGGGAGTGTGCTGCACTGTCGGTGTGTTATCGCAGAGAAAGTGTTGCACTGTCTTTGGGTTATCACAGAGAAAGTGCTGCACTGTCAGTGGGTTATCACAGGGAAAGTGCTGCACTGTCAGTGAGTTATCACAGAGAAAGTGCTGCACTGTCAGTGAGTTATCACAGAGAAAGTGCTGCACTGTCAGTGGGTTATCACAGAGAAAGTACTGCACTGTCAGAGGGTTATCACAGAGAAAGTACTGCACTGTCGGTGGGTTATCACAGAGAAAGTGCTGCACTGTCAGTGGATTATCCCAGGGAAAGTGCTGCACTGTCAGTGAGTTATCACAGAGAAAGTGCTGCACAGTTAGTGGGTTACCCCAGGGAAAGTGCTGCACTGTCAGCGGGTTATCACAGCGAAAGTGCTGCACTGTCAGTGGGTTATCACAGAGAAAGTACTGCACTGTCAGAGGGTTATCACAGAGAAAGTACTGCACTGCCGGTGTGTTATCGCAGGGAAAGTGCTGCACTGTCTTTGGGTTATCACCGAGAAAGTGCTGCACTGTCAGTGGGTTATCACAGGGAAAGTGCTGCACTGTCAGTGAGTTATTACAGAGAAAGTGCTGCACTGTCAGTGGGTTATCACAGAGAAAGTACTGCACTGTCAGAGGGTTATCACAGAGAAAGTACTGCACTGTCGGTGGGTTATCACAGAGAAAGTGCTGCACTGACAGAGGGTTATCACAGAGAAAGTACTGCACTGTCGGTGGGTTATCACAGAGAAAGTGCTGCACTGTCAGTGGATTATCCCAGGGAAAGTGCTGCACTGTCAGTGAGTTATCACAGAGAAAGTGCTGCACAGTTAGTGGGTTACCCCAGGGAAAGTGCTGCACTGTCAGCGGGTTATCACAGCGAAAGTGCTGCACTGTCAGTGGGTTATCACAGAGAAAGTACTGCACTGTCAGAGGGTTATCACAGAGAAAGTACTGCACTGCCGGTGTGTTATCGCAGGGAAAGTGCTGCACTGTCTTTGGGTTATCACCGAGAAAGTGCTGCACTGTCAGTGGGTTATCACAGGGAAAGTGCTGCACTGTCAGTGAGTTATCACAGAGAAAGTGCTGCACTGTCAGTGGGTTATCACAGAGAAAGTACTGCACTGTCAGAGGGTTATCACAGAGAAAGTACTGCACTGTCGGTGGGTTATCACAGAGAAAGTGCTGCACTGACAGTGGGTTATCACAGGGAAAGTTCTGCACTGTCAGTGAGTTATCACAGAGAAAGTGCTGCACTGTCGGTGGGTTATCCCAGTGAAAGTGCTGCACTGTCGGTGGGTTATCACAGAGAAAGTGCTGCACTGTCATTGAGTTATCACAGAGAAAGTGCTGCACTCTCAGTGGTTTATCACAGAGAAAGTGCTGCACTGTCAGTGAGTTATCACAGAGAAAGTGCTGCACTGTCAGTGGGTTATCACAGAGAAAGTGCTGCACTGTCGGTGGGTTATCACAGGGAAAGTGCTGCACTGTCAGTGGGTTATCACAGAGAAAGTGCTGCATGGTCAGTGGGTTATCACAGGGAAAGTGCTGCACTTTGAGTGGGTTATCACAGGGAAAGTGCTGCACTGTCAGTGAGTTATCACAGAGAAAGTGCTGCACTGTCAGTGGGTTATCACAGAGAAAGTGCTGCACTGTCAGTGAGTTATCACAGAGAAAGTGCTGCACTATAGGTGGGTTATCACAGAGCAAGTGCTGCACTGTCAGTGGGTTATCACAGAGAAAGTACTGCACTGTCAGAGGGTTATCACAGAGAAAGTACTGCACTGTCAGTGGGTTATCCCAGGGAAAGTGCTGCACTGTCAGTGAGTTATCACAGAGAAAGTGCTGCACTGTCAGTGAGTTATCACAGAGAATGTGCTGCACTGACAGTGGGTTATCACAGAGAAAGTGCTGCACTGTCAGTGGGTTATCTCAGAGAAAGTGCTGCACTGTAAGTGGGTTATGACAGAGAAAGTGCTGCACTGTCAGTGGGTTATCACAGAGAAAGTGCTGCACTGACAGTGGGTTATCACAGAGAAAGTGCTGCACTGTCGGTGGGTTATCCCGGTGAAAGTGCTGCACTGTCAGTGAGTTATCACAGAGAAAGTGCTGCACTGTCAGTGGGTTATCCCAGGGAAAGTGCTGCACTGTCAGTGAGTTATCACAGAGAAAGTGCTGCACAGTCAGTGGGTTACCCCAGGGAATGTGCTGCACTGTCAGCGGGTTATCACAGAGAAAGTGCTGCACTGCCAGTGAGTTATCACAGAGAAAGTGCTGCACTGACAGTGAGTTATCACAGAGAAAGTGCTGTACTTTCAGCAGGTTATCTCAGAGAAAGTGCTGCACTGTCAGTGGGTTATGACAGAGAAAGTGCTGCACTGTCAGTGGGTTATCACAGAGAAAGTGCTGCACTTACAGTGGGTTATCACAGATAAAGTGCTGCACTGTCAGCAGGTTATCTCAGAGAAAGTGCTGCACTGACAGTGGGTTATGACAGAGAAAGTGCTGCACTGACAGTGGGTTATCACAGGGAAAGTGCTGCACTTTCAGTGGGTTATCACAGAGAAAGTGCTGCACTGTCGGTGGGTTATCCCGGTGAAAGTGCTGCACTGTCAGTGAGTTATCACAGAGAAAGTGCTGCACTGTCAGTGGGTTATCCCAGGGAAAGTGCTGCACTGTCAGTGAGTTATCACAGAGAAAGTGCTGCACAGTCAGTGGGTTACCCCAGGGAATGTGCTGCACTGTCAGCGGGTTATCACAGAGAAAGTGCTGCACTGTCAGTGAGTTATCACAGAGAAAGTGCTGCACTGACAGTCGGTTATCACAGAGAAAGTGCTGCACTGTCAGCAGGTTATCTCAGAGAAAGTGCTGCACTGTCAGTGGGTTATGACAGAGAAAGTGCTGCACTGACAGTGGGTTATCACAGGGAAAGTGCTGCACTGTCAGTGGGTTATCACAGAGAAAGTGCTGCACTGTCGGTGGGTTATCCCGGTGAAAGTGCGGCACTGTCAGTGAGTTATCACAGAGAAAGTGCTGCACTGTCAGTGGGTTATCACAGGGAAAGTGCTGCACTGTCAGTGGGTTATCACAGAGAAAGTGAAACACTGTCAGTGAGTTATCACAGAGAAAGTGCTGCACTGTCAGTGGGTTATCACAGAGAAGGTGCTGCACTGTCAGTGAGTTATCACAGAGAAAGTGCTGCACTGACAGTGGGTTATCACTGAGAAAGTGCTGCACTGTCAGTGAGTTATCACAGAGAAAGTGCTGCACTGTCGGTGGCTTCTCACAGGGAAAGTGTTACACTGTCAGTGGGTTATCACAGAGAAAGTGCTGCACTGTCGGTGGGTTATCACAGGGAAAGTGCTGCACTGTCGGTGGGTTATCACAGAGAAAGTGCTGCACTGTCAGCGGGTTATCACAGTGAATGTGCTGCACTGTCGGTGTGTTATCACGGAGAAAGTGCTGCACTGTCAGTGGGTTATCACAGGGAAAGTGCTGCACTGTCAGTGGGTTATCACAGGGAAAGTGCTGCACTGTCAGTGGGTTATCACAGGGAAAGTGCTGCACTGTCGGTGTGTTATCACAGGGAAAGTGCTGCACTGTGGGTGTGTTATCACAGGGAAAGTGCTGCACTGTCGGTGTGTTATCACAGGGAGTGTGCTGCACTGTCGGTGTGTTATCGCAGGGAAAGTGCTGCACTGTCGGTGTGTTATCACAGGGAGTGTGCTGCACTGTCGGTGTGTTATCGCAGGGAAAGTGTTGCACTGTCTTTGGGTTATCACAGAGAAAGTGCTGCACTGTCAGTGGGTTATCACAGGGAAAGTGCTGCACTGTCAGTGAGTTATCACAGAGAAAGTGCTGCACTGTCAGTGAGTTATCACAGAGAAAGTGCTGCACTGTCAGTGGGTTATCACAGAGAAAGTACTGCACTGTCAGAGGGTTATCACAGAGAAAGTACTGCACTGTCGTTGGGTTATCACAGAGAAACTGCTGCACTGTCAGTGGATTATCCCAGGGAAAGTGCTGCACTGTCAGTGAGTTATCACAGAGAAAGTGCTGCACAGTCAGTGGGTTACCCCAGGGAAAGTGCTGCACTGTCAGCGGGTTATCACAGCGAAAGTGCTGCACTGTCAGTGGGTTATCACAGGGAAAGTGCTGCACTGTCGGTGGGTTATCACAGGGAAAGTGCTGCACTGTCGGTGGGTTATCACACAGAAAGTGAAACACTGTCAGTGAGTTATCACAGAGAAAGTGCTGCACTGTCAGTGGGTTATCACAGAGAAAGTGCTGCACTGTCAGTGAGTTATCACAGAGAAAGTGCTGCACTGACAGTGGGTTATCACAGAGAAAGTGCTGCACTGTCAGTGAGTTATCACAGAGAAAGTGCTGCACTGTCAGCGGGTTATCACAGAGAAAGTGCTGCACTGTCGGTGGCTTATCACAGGGAAAGTGTTACACTGTCAGTGGGTTATCACAGAGAAAGTGCTGCACTGTCGGTGGGTTATCACAGAGAAAGTGCTGCACTCTCAGTGAGTTATCACAGAGAAAGTGCTGCACTGTCAGTGGGTTATCACAGAGAAAGTGCTGCGTTGTCAGTGAGTTATCACAGAGAAAGTGCTGCACTGTCAGTGGGTTATCACAGAGAAAGTGCTGCACTGTCGGTGGGTTATCACAGGGAAAGTGCTGCACTGTCAGTGGGTTATCACAGAGAAAGTGCTGCACTGTCAGTGGGTTATCACAGGGAAAGTGCTGCACTGTCAGTGAGTTATCACAGAGAAAGTGCTGCACTGTCAGTGAGTTATCACAGAGAAAGTGCTGCACTGTCAGTGGGTTATCACAGAGAAAGTACTGCACTGTCAGAGGGTTATCACAGAGAAAGTACTGCACTGTCGGTGGGTTATCACAGAGAAAGTGTTGCACTGTCAGTGAGTTATCACAGAGAAAGTGCTGCACTGTCAGTGAGTTATCACAGAGAAAGTGCTGCACTGTCGGTGGGTTATCACAGAGAAAGTGCTGCACTGTCAGTGGGTTATCACAGGGAAAGTGCTGCACTGTCAGTGTGTTATCACAGAGAAAGTGCTGCACAGTCAGTGGGTTACCCCAGGGAAAGTGCTGCACTGTCAGCGGGTTATCACAGAGAAAGTGCTGCACTGTCAGTGAGTTATCACAGAGAAAGTGCTGCACTGCCAGTGGGTTATCTCAGAGAAAGTGCTGCACTGTCAGTGGGTTATGACAGAGAAAGTGCTGCACTGTCAGTGAGTTATCACAGAGAAAGTGATGCACTGTCAGCGGGTTATCACAGAGAAAGTGCTGCACTGTCGGTGGGTTATCCCGGTGAAAGGGCTGCACTGTCAGTGGGTTATCACAGAGAAAGTGCTGCACTGTCGGTGGGTTATCCCGGTGAAAGGGCTGCACTGTCAGTGGGTTATCAGAGAGTAAGTGCTTCACTGTCAGTGGGTTATCACAGGGAAAGTGCTGCACTTTTAGTGGGTTATCACAGGGAAAGTGCTGCACTGTCAGTGAGTTATCACAGAGAAAGTGCTGCACTGTCAGTGGGTTATCACAGAGAAAGTGCTGCACTGTCAGTGAGTTATCACAGAGAAAGTGCTGCAATATAGGTGGGTTATCACAGAGAAAGTGCTGCACTGTCAGTGGGTTATCACAGAGAAAGTGCTGCACTGTCAGCAGGTTATCTCAGAGAAAGTGCCGCACTGTCAGTGTGTTATCACGGAGAAAGTGCTGCACTGTCAGTGAGTTATCACAGAGAAAGTACTGCACTGTCAGAGGGTTATCACAGAGAAAGTACTGCACTGTCGGTGGGTTATCACAGAGAAAGTGTTGCACTGTCAGTGGGTTATCACAGGGAAAGTGCTGCACTGTCAGTGAGTTATCACAGAGAAAGTGCTGCACTGTCAGTGAGTTATCACAGAGAAAGTGCTGCACTGTCAGTGGGTTATCACAGAGAAAGTGCTGCACTGTCAGTGAGTTATCACAGGGAAAGTACTGCACTGTCGGTGGGTTATCACAGAGAAAGTGCTGCACTGTCAGTCGGTTATCCCAGGGAAAGTGCTGCACTGTCAGTGAGTTATCACAGAGCAAGTGCTGCACAGTCAGTGGGTTATCACAGGGAAAGTGCTGCACTGTCAGCGGGTTATCACAGAGAAAGTGCTGCACTGTCAGTGGGTTATCACAGAGAAAGTACTGCACTGTCAGAGGGTTATCACAGAGAAAGTACTGCACTGTCGGTGGGTTATCACAGAGAAAGTGTTGCACTGTCAGTGAGTTATCACAGAGAAAGTGCTGCACTGTCAGTGAGTTATCACAGAGAAAGTGCTGCACTGTCAGTGGGTTATCACAGAGAAAGTACTGCACTGTCAGAGGGTTATCACAGAGAAAGTACTGCACTGTCGGTGGGTTATCACAGAGAAAGTGTTGCACTGTCAGTGAGTTATCACAGAGAAAGTGCTGCACTGTCAGTGAGTTATCACAGAGAAAGTGCTGCACTGTCGGTGGGTTATCACAGAGAAAGTGCTGCACTGTCAGTGGGTTATCACAGGGAAAGTGCTGCACTGTCAGTGAGTTATCACAGAGAAAGTGCTGCACTGTCAGCAGGTTATCTCAGAGAAAGTGCTGCACTGTCAGTGCGTTATGACAGAGAAAGTGCTGCACTGACAGTGGGTTATCACAGGGAAAGTGCTGCACTGTCAGTGGGTTATCACAGAGAAAGTGCTGCACTGTCGGTGGGTTATCCCGGTGAAAGTGCTGCACTGTCAGTGGGTTATCACAGACAAAGTGCTGCACTGTCAGTGGGTTATCACAGGGAAAGTGCTGCACTGTCAGTGGGTTATCACAGAGAAAGTGAAACACTGTCAGTGAGTTATCACAGAGAAAGTGCTGCACTGTCAGTCGGTTATCACAGAGAAAGTGCTGCACTGTCAGTGAGTTATAACAGAGAAAGTGCTGCACTGACAGTGGGTTATCACAGAGAAAGTGCTGCACTGTCAGTGAGTTATCACAGAGAAAGTGCTGCACTGTCAGTGGGTTATCACAGAGAAAGTGCTGCACTGTCGGTGGCTTATCACAGGGAAAGTGTTACACTGTCAGTGGGTTATCACAGAGAAGGTGCTGCACTGTCGGTGGGTTATCACAGAGAAAGTGCTGCACTCTCAGTGAGTTATCACAGAGAAAGTGCTGCACTGTCAGTGGGTTATCACAGAGAAAGTGCTGCGTTGTCAGTGAGTTATCACAGAGAAAGTGCTGCACTGTCAGTGGGTTATCACAGAGAAAGTGCTGCACTGTCGGTGGGTTATCACAGGGAAAGTGCTGCACTGTCAGTGGGTTATCACAGAGAAAGTGCTGCACTGTCAGTGGGTTATCACAGGGAAAGTGCTGCACTGTCAGTGAGTTATCACAGAGAAAGTGCTGCACTGTCAGTGAGTTATCACAGAGAAAGTGCTGCAATGTCAGTGGGTTATCACAGAGAAAGTACTGCACTGTCAGAGGGTTATCACAGAGAAAGTACTGCACTGTCGGTGGGTTATCACAGAGAAAGTGTTGCACTGTCAGTGAGTTATGACAGAGAAAGTGCTGCACTGTCAGTGAGTTATCACAGAGAAAGTGCTGCACTGTCGGTGGGTTATCACAGAGAAAGTGCTGCACTGTCAGTGGGTTATCACAGGGAAAGTGCTGCACTGTCAGTGTGTTATCACAGAGAAAGTGCTGCACAGTCTTTGGGTTACCCCAGGGAAAGTGCTGCACTGTCAGCGGGTTATCACAGAGAAAGTGCTGCACTGTCAGTGAGTTATCACAGAGAAAGTGCTGCACTGCCAGTGGGTTATCTCAGAGAAAGTGCTGCACTGTCAGTGGGTTATGACAGAGAAAGTGCTGCACTGACAGTGGGTTATCACAGGGAAAGGGCTGCACTGTCAGTGGGTTATCACAGAGAAAGTGCTGCACGGTCGGTGGGTTATCCCGATGAAAGGGCTGCACTGTCAGTGGGTTATCACAGAGAAAGTGCTGCACTGTCAGTGGGTTATCACAGGGAAAGTGCTGCACATTTAGTGGGTTATCACAGGGAAAGTGCTGCACTGTCAGTGAGTTATCACAGAGAAAGTGCTGCACTGTCAGTGGGTTATCACAGAGAAAGTGCTGCACTGTCAGTGAGTTATCACAGAGAAAGTGCTGCACTATAGGTGGGTTATCACAGAGAAAGTGCTGCACTGTCAGTGGGTTATCACAGAGAAAGTGCTGCACTGTCAGCAGGTTATCTCAGAAAAAGTGCCGCTCTGTCAGTGTGTTATCACGGAGAAAGTGCTGCACTGTCAGTGAGTTATCACAGAGAAAGTACTGCACTGTCAGAGGGTTATCACAGAGAAAGTACTGCACTGTCGGTGGGTTATCACAGAGAAAGTGTTGCACTGTCAGTGGGTTATCACAGGGAAAGTGCTGCACTGTCAGTGAGTTATCACAGAGAAAGTGCTGCACTGTCAGTGAGTTATCACAGAGAAAGTGCTACACTGTCAGTGGGTTATCACAGAGAAAGTGCTGCACTGTCAGTGAGTTATCACAGAGAAAGTACTGCACTGTCGGTGGGTTATCACAGAGAAAGTGCTGCACTGTCAGTGGGTTATCCCAGGGAAAGTGCTGCACTGTCAGTGAGTTATCACAGAGAAAGTGCTGCACAGTCAGTGGGTTACCCCAGGGAAAGTGCTGAACTGTCAGCGGGTTATCACAGAGAAAGTGCTGCACTGTCAGTGGGTTATCACAGAGAAAGTACTGCACTGTCAGAGGGTTATCACAGAGAAAGTACTGCACTGTCGGTGGGTTATCACAGAGAAAGTGTTGCACTGTCAGTGAGTTATCACAGAGAAAGTGCTGCACTGTCAGTGAGTTATCACAGAGAAAGTGCTGCACTGTCAGTGGGTTATCACAGAGAAAGTACTGCACTGTCAGAGGGTTATCACAGAGAAAGTACTGCACTGTCGGTGGGTTATCACAGAGAAAGTGTTGCACTGTCAGTGAGTTATCACAGAGAAAGTGCTGCACTGTCAGTGAGTTATCACAGAGTAAGTGCTGCACTGTCGGTGGGTTATCACAGAGAAAGTGCTGCACTGTCAGTGGGTTATCACAGGGAAAGTGATGCACTGTCAGCGGGTTATCACAGAGAAAGTGCTGCACTGTCAGTGAGTTATCACAGAGAAAGTGCTGGACAGTCAGTGGGTTATCACCGGGAAAGGGCTGCACTGTCAGTGGGTTATCACAGAGAAAGTGCTGCACTGTCGGTGGGTTATCACGGTGAAAGTGCTGCACTGTCGGTGGGTTATCACAGAGAAAGTGCTGCACTGTCATTGAGTTATCACAGAGAAAGTGCTGCACTGTCAGTGGGTTATGACACAGAAAGTGCTGCACTGTCAGTGAGTTATCACAGAGAAAGTGCTGCACTGTCAGTGGGTTATCACAGAGAAAGTGCTGCACTGTCGGTGGGTTATCACAGGGAAAGTGCTGCACTGTCAGTGGGTTATCACAGAGTAAGTGCTGCACTGTCAGTGGGTTATCACAGGGAAAGTGCTGAACTTTTAGTGGGTTATCACAGGGAAAGTGCTGCACTGTCAGTGAGTTATCACAGAGAAAGTGCTGCACTGTCAGTGGGTTATCACAGAGAAAGTGCTGCACTGTCAGTGAGTTATCACAGAGAAAGTGCTGCACTATAGGTGGGTTATCACAGAGAAAGTGCTGCACTGTCAGTGGGTTATCACAGAGAAAGTGCTGCACTGTCAGCAGGTTATCTCAGAGAAAGTGCTGCACTGTCAGTGTGTTATCACGGAGAAAGTGCTGCACTGTCAGTGAGTTATCACAGAGAAAGTACTGCACTGTCAGTGGGTTATCACAGAGAAAGTACTGCACTGTCAGAGGGTTATCACAGAGAAAGTACTGCACTGTCGGTGGGTTATCACAGAGAAAGTTCTGCATTGTCAGTGGGTTATCCCAGGGAAAGTGCTGCACTGTCAGCGGATTATCACAGAGAAAGTGCTGCACTGTCAGTGAGTTATCACAGACAAAGTGATGAACTGACAGTGGGTTATCACAGAGAAAGTGCTGCACTGTCAGTGGGTTATCACAGAGAAAGTACTGCACTGTCAGAGGGTTATCACAGAGAAAGTACTGCACTGTCAGCGGGTTATCACAGAGAAAGTGCTGCACTGTCGGTGTGTTATCACGGAGAAAGTGCTGCACTGTCAGTGAGTTATCGCAGGGAAAGTGCTGCACTGTCAGTGTGTTATCACAGGGAAAGTGCTGCACTGTCAGTGGGTTATCACAGGGATTGTGCTGCACTTTTAGTGGGTTATCACAGGGAAAGTGCTGCACTGTCAGTGAGTTATCACAGAGAAAGTGCTGCACTGTCAGTGGGTTATCACAGAGAAAGTGCTGCACTGTCAGTGAGTTATCACAGAGAAAGTGCTGCACTGTCAGTGTGTTATCACAGGGAAAGTGCTGCACTGTCAGTGGGTTATCACAGGGATTGTGCTGCACTTTTAGTGGGTTATCACAGGGAAAGTGCTGCACTGTCAGTGAGTTATCACAGAGAAAGTGCTGCACTGTCAGTGGGTTATCACAGAGAAAGTGCTGCACTGTCAGCAGGTTATCTCAGAGAAAGTGCTGCACTGTCAGTGTGTTATCACGGAGAAAGTGCTGCACTGTCAGTGAGTTATCACAGAGAAAGTACTGCACTGTCAGTGGGTTATCACAGAGAAAGTACTGCACTGACAGAGGGTTATCACAGAGAAAGTACTGCACTGTCGGTGGGTTATCACAGAGAAAGTGCTGCACTGTCAGTGGGTTATCCCAGGGAAAGTGCTGCACTGTCAGCGGGTTATCACAGAGAAATTGCTGCACTGTCAGTGAGTTATCACAGACAAAGTGCTGCACTGACAGTGGGTTATCACAGAGAAAGTGCTGCACTGTCAGCAGGTTATCTCAGAGAAAGTGCTGCACTGTCAGTGTGTTATCACGGAGAAAGTGCTGCACTGTCAGCGGGTTATCACAGAGAAAGTGCTGCAATGTCAGTGGGTTATCACAGAGAAAGTACTGCACTGTCAGAGGGTTATCACAGAGAAAGTACTGCACTGTCGGTGGGTTATCACAGAGAAAGTGTTGCACTGTCAGTGAGTTATGACAGAGAAAGTGCTGCACTGTCAGTGAGTTATCACAGAGAAAGTGCTGCACTGTCGGTGGGTTATCACAGAGAAAGTGCTGCACTGTCAGTGGGTTATCACAGGGAAAGTGCTGCACTGTCAGTGTGTTATCACAGAGAAAGTGCTGCACAGTCTTTGGGTTACCCCAGGGAAAGTGCTGCACTGTCAGCGGGTTATCACAGAGAAAGTGCTGCACTGTCAGTGAGTTATCACAGAGAAAGTGCTGCACTGCCAGTGGGTTATCTCAGAGAAAGTGCTGCACTGTCAGTGGGTTATGACAGCGAAAGTGCTGCACTGACAGTGGGTTATCACAGGGAAAGGGCTGCACTGTCAGTGGGTTATCACAGAGAAAGTGCTGCACTGTCGGTGGGTTATCCCGATGAAAGGGCTGCACTGTCAGTGGGTTATCACAGAGAAAGTGCTGCACTGTCAGTGGGTTATCACAGGGAAAGTGCTGCACATTTAGTGGGTTATCACAGGGAAAGTGCTGCACTGTCAGTGAGTTATCACAGAGAAAGTGCTGCACTGTCAGTGGGTTATCACAGAGAAAGTGCTGCACTGTCAGTGAGTTATCACAGAGAAAGTGCTGCACTATAGGTGTATTATCACAGAGAAAGTGCTGCACTGTCAGTGGGTTATCACAGAGAAAGTGCTGCACTGTCAGCAGGTTATCTCAGAAAAAGTGCCGCTCTGTCAGTGTGTTATCACGGAGAAAGTGCTGCACTGTCAGTGAGTTATCACAGAGAAAGTACTGCACTGTCAGAGGGTTATCACAGAGAAAGTACTGCACTGTCGGTGGGTTATCACAGAGAAAGTGTTGCACTGTCAGTGGGTTATCACAGGGAAAGTGCTGCACTGTCAGTGAGTTATCACAGAGAAAGTGCTGCACTGTCAGTGAGTTATCACAGAGAAAGTGCTGCACTGTCAGTGGGTTATCACAGAGAAAGTGCTGCACTGTCAGTGAGTTATCACAGAGAAAGTACTGCACTGTCGGTGGGTTATCACAGAGAAAGTGCTGCACTGTCAGTGGGTTATCCCAGGGAAAGTGCTGCACTGTCAGTGAGTTATCACAGAGAAAGTGCTGCACAGTCAGTGGGTTACCCCAGGGAAAGTGCTGAACTGTCAGCGGGTTATCACAGAGAAAGT
The DNA here is from genome assembly GCF_047496795.1 of Chiloscyllium punctatum. Classification (NCBI taxonomy): domain Eukaryota; kingdom Metazoa; phylum Chordata; class Chondrichthyes; order Orectolobiformes; family Hemiscylliidae; genus Chiloscyllium; species Chiloscyllium punctatum. The sequence goes on along the minus strand of NC_092761.1, from coordinate 48,089,622 downwards.
GCTGCACTGTCAGTGGGTTATCACAGAGAAAGTACTGCACTGTCAGAGGGTTATCACAGAGAAAGTACTGCACTGTCAGCGGGTTATCACAGAGAAAGTGCTGCACTGTCGGTGTGTTATCACGGAGAAAGTGCTGCACTGTCAGTGAGTTATCGCAGGGAAAGTGCTGCACTGTCAGTGTGTTATCACAGGGAAAGTGCTGCACTGTCAGTGGGTTATCACAGGGATTGTGCTGCACTTTTAGTGGGTTATCACAGGGAAAGTGCTGCACTGTCAGTGAGTTATCACAGAGAAAGTGCTGCACTGTCAGTGGGTTATCACAGAGAAAGTGCTGCACTGTCAGTGAGTTATCACAGAGAAAGTGCTGCACTGTCAGTGTGTTATCACAGGGAAAGTGCTGCACTGTCAGTGGGTTATCACAGGGATTGTGCTGCACTTTTAGTGGGTTATCACAGGGAAAGTGCTGCACTGTCAGTGAGTTATCACAGAGAAAGTGCTGCACTGTCAGTGGGTTATCACAGAGAAAGTGCTGCACTGTCAGCAGGTTATCTCAGAGAAAGTGCTGCACTGTCAGTGTGTTATCACGGAGAAAGTGCTGCACTGTCAGTGAGTTATCACAGAGAAAGTACTGCACTGTCAGTGGGTTATCACAGAGAAAGTACTGCACTGACAGAGGGTTATCACAGAGAAAGTACTGCACTGTCGGTGGGTTATCACAGAGAAAGTGCTGCACTGTCAGTGGGTTATCCCAGGGAAAGTGCTGCACTGTCAGCGGGTTATCACAGAGAAATTGCTGCACTGTCAGTGAGTTATCACAGACAAAGTGCTGCACTGACAGTGGGTTATCACAGAGAAAGTGCTGCACTGTCAGCAGGTTATCTCAGAGAAAGTGCTGCACTGTCAGTGTGTTATCACGGAGAAAGTGCTGCACTGTCAGCGGGTTATCACAGAGAAAGTGCTGCAATGTCAGTGGGTTATCACAGAGAAAGTACTGCACTGTCAGAGGGTTATCACAGAGAAAGTACTGCACTGTCGGTGGGTTATCACAGAGAAAGTGTTGCACTGTCAGTGAGTTATGACAGAGAAAGTGCTGCACTGTCAGTGAGTTATCACAGAGAAAGTGCTGCACTGTCGGTGGGTTATCACAGAGAAAGTGCTGCACTGTCAGTGGGTTATCACAGGGAAAGTGCTGCACTGTCAGTGTGTTATCACAGAGAAAGTGCTGCACAGTCTTTGGGTTACCCCAGGGAAAGTGCTGCACTGTCAGCGGGTTATCACAGAGAAAGTGCTGCACTGTCAGTGAGTTATCACAGAGAAAGTGCTGCACTGCCAGTGGGTTATCTCAGAGAAAGTGCTGCACTGTCAGTGGGTTATGACAGAGAAAGTGCTGCACTGACAGTGGGTTATCACAGGGAAAGGGCTGCACTGTCAGTGGGTTATCACAGAGAAAGTGCTGCACTGTCGGTGGGTTATCCCGATGAAAGGGCTGCACTGTCAGTGGGTTATCACAGAGAAAGTGCTGCACTGTCAGTGGGTTATCACAGGGAAAGTGCTGCACATTTAGTGGGTTATCACAGGGAAAGTGCTGCACTGTCAGTGAGTTATCACAGAGAAAGTGCTGCACTGTCAGTGGGTTATCACAGAGAAAGTGCTGCACTGTCAGTGAGTTATCACAGAGAAAGTGCTGCACTATAGGTGGGTTATCACAGAGAAAGTGCTGCACTGTCAGTGGGTTATCACAGAGAAAGTGCTGCACTGTCAGCAGGTTATCTCAGAAAAAGTGCCGCTCTGTCAGTGTGTTATCACGGAGAAAGTGCTGCACTGTCAGTGAGTTATCACAGAGAAAGTACTGCACTGTCAGAGGGTTATCACAGAGAAAGTACTGCACTGTCGGTGGGTTATCACAGAGAAAGTGTTGCACTGTCAGTGGGTTATCACAGGGAAAGTGCTGCACTGTCAGTGAGTTATCACAGAGAAAGTGCTGCACTGTCAGTGAGTTATCACAGAGAAAGTGCTGCACTGTCAGTGGGTTATCACAGAGAAAGTGCTGCACTGTCAGTGAGTTATCACAGAGAAAGTACTGCACTGTCAGTGGGTTATCACAGAGAAAGTGCTGCACTGTCAGTGAGTTATCACAGAGAAAGTACTGCACTGTCGGTGGGTTATCACAGAGAAAGTGCTGCACTGTCAGTGGGTTATCCCAGGGAAAGTGCTGCACTGTCAGTGGGTTATCACAGAGAAAGTGCTGCACTGTCAGTGGGTTATCACAGGGAAAGTGCTGCACTGTCAGTGGGTTATCACACAGAAAGTGAAACACTGTCAGTGAGTTATCACAGAGAAAGTGCTGCACTGTCAGTCGGTTATCACAGAGAAAGTGCTGCACTGTCAGTGAGTTATAACAGAGAAAGTGCTGCACTGACAGTGGGTTATCACAGAGAAAGTGCTGCACTGTCAGTGAGTTATCACAGAGAAAGTGCTGCACTGTCAGTGGGTTATCACAGAGAAAGTGCTGCACTGTCGGTGGCTTATCACAGGGAAAGTGTTACACTGTCAGTGGGTTATCACAGAGAAGGTGCTGCACTGTCGGTGGGTTATCACAGAGAAAGTGCTGCACTCTCAGTGAGTTATCACAGAGAAAGTGCTGCACTGTCAGTGGGTTATCACAGAGAAAGTGCTGCGTTGTCAGTGAGTTATCACAGAGAAAGTGCTGCACTGTCAGTGGGTTATCACAGAGAAAGTGCTGCACTGTCGGTGGGTTATCACAGGGAAAGTGCTGCACTGTCAGTGGGTTATCACAGAGAAAGTGCTGCACTGTCAGTGGGTTATCACAGGGAAAGTGCTGCACTGTCAGTGAGTTATCACAGAGAAAGTGCTGCACTGTCAGTGAGTTATCACAGAGAAAGTGCTGCACTGTCAGTGGGTTATCACAGAGAAAGTACTGCACTGTCAGAGGGTTATCACAGAGAAAGTACTGCACTGTCGGTGGGTTATCACAGAGAAAGTGTTGCACTGTCAGTGAGTTATCACAGAGAAAGTGCTGCACTGTCAGTGAGTTATCACAGAGAAAGTGCTGCACTGTCGGTGGGTTATCACAGAGAAAGTGCTGCACTGTCAGTGGGTTATCACAGGGAAAGTGCTGCACTGTCAGTGTGTTATCACAGAGAAAGTGCTGCACAGTCAGTGGGTTACCCCAGGGAAAGTGCTGCACTGTCAGCGGGTTATCACAGAGAAAGTGCTGCACTGTCAGTGAGTTATCACAGAGAAAGTGCTGCACTGCCAATGGGTTATCTCAGAGAAAGTGCTGCACTGTCAGTGGGTTATGACAGAGAAAGTGCTGCACTGACAGTGGGTTATCACAGGGAAAGGGCTGCACTGTCAGTGGGTTATCACAGAGAAAGTGCTGCACTGTCGGTGGGTTATCCCGATGAAAGGGCTGCACTGTCAGTGGGTTATCACAGAGAAAGTGCTACACTGTCAGTGGGTTATCACAGGGAAAGTGCTGCACATTTAGTGGGTTATCACAGGGAAAGTGCTGCACTGTCAGTGAGTTATCACAGAGAAAGTGCTGCACTGTCAGTGGGTTATCACAGAGAAAGTGCTGCACTGTCAGTGAGTTATCACAGAGAAAGTGCTGCACTATAGGTGGGTTATCACAGAGAAAGTGCTGCACTGTCAGTGGGTTATCACAGAGAAAGTGCAGCACTGTCAGCAGGTTATCTCAGAAAAAGTGCCGCACTGTCAGTGTGTTATCACGGAGAAAGTGCTGCACTGTCAGTGAGTTATCACAGAGAAAGTACTGCACTGTCAGAGGGTTATCACAGAGAAAGTACTGCACTGTCGGTGGGTTATCACAGAGAAAGTGTTGCACTGTCAGTGGGTTATCACAGGGAAAGTGCTGCACTGTCAGTGAGTTATCACAAAGAAAGTGCTGCACTGTCAGTGAGTTATCACAGAGAAAGTGCTGCACTGTCAGTGGGTTATCACAGAGAAAGTGCTGCACTGTCAGTGAGTTATCACAGAGAAAGTGCTGCACTATAGGTGGGTTATCACAGAGAAAGTGCTGCACTGTCAGTGGGTTATCACAGAGAAAGTGCTGCACTGTCAGCAGGTTATCTCAGAAAAAGTGCCGCTCTGTCAGTGTGTTATCACGGAGAAAGTGCTGCACTGTCAGTGAGTTATCACAGAGAAAGTACTGCACTGTCAGAGGGTTATCACAGAGAAAGTACTGCACTGTCGGTGGGTTATCGCAGAGAAAGTGTTGCACTGTCAGTGGGTTATCACAGGGAAAGTGCTGCACTGTCAGTGAGTTATCACAGAGAAAGTGCTGCACTGTCAGTGAGTTATCACAGAGAAAGTGCTGCACTGTCAGTGGGTTATCACAGAGAAAGTGCTGCACTGTCAGTGAGTTATCACAGAGAAAGTACTGCCGTGTCAGTGGGTTATCACAGAGAAAGTGCTGCACTGTCAGTGAGTTATCACAGAGAAAGTACTGCACTGTCGGTGGGTTATCACAGAGAAAGTGCTGCACTGTCAGTGGGTTATCCCAGGGAAAGTGCTGCACTGTCAGCGGGTTATCACAGAGAAAGTGCTGCACTGTCAGTGGGTTATCACAGGGAAAGTGCTGCACTGTCAGTGGGTTATCACACAGAAAGTGAAACACTGTCAGTGAGTTATCACAGAGAAAGTGCTGCACTGTCAGTCGGTTATCACAGAGAAAGTGCTGCACTGTCAGTGAGTTATAACAGAGAAAGTGCTGCACTGACAGTGGGTTATCACAGAGAAAGTGCTGCACTGTCAGTGAGTTATCACAGAGAAAGTGCTGCAATGTCAGTGGGTTATCACAGAGAAAGTGCTGCACTGTCGGTGGCTTATCACAGGGAAAGTGTTACACTGTCAGTGGGTTATCACAGAGAAGGTGCTGCACTGTCGGTGGGTTATCACAGAGAAAGTGCTGCACTCTCAGTGAGTTATCACAGAGAAAGTGCTGCACTGTCAGTGGGTTATCACAGAGAAAGTGCTGCGTTGTCAGTGAGTTATCACAGAGAAAGTGCTGCACTGTCAGTGGGTTATCACAGAGAAAGTGCTGCACTGTCGGTGGGTTATCACAGGGAAAGTGCTGCACTGTCAGTGGGTTATCACAGAGAAAGTGCTGCACTGTCAGTGGGTTATCACAGGGAAAGTGCTGCACTGTCAGTGAGTTATCACAGAGAAAGTGCTGCACTGTCAGTGAGTTATCACAGAGAAAGTGCTGCACTGTCAGTGGGTTATCACAGAGAAAGTACTGCACTGTCAGAGGGTTATCACAGAGAAAGTACTGCACTGTCGGTGGGTTATCACAGAGAAAGTGTTGCACTGTCAGTGAGTTATCACAGAGAAAGTGCTGCACTGTCAGTGAGTTATCACAGAGAAAGTGCTGCACTGTCGGTGGGTTATCACAGAGAAAGTGCTGCACTGTCAGTGGGTTATCACAGGGAAAGTGCTGCACTGTCAGTGTGTTATCACAGAGAAAGTGCTGCACAGTCAGTGGGTTACCCCAGGGAAAGTGCTGCACTGTCAGCGGGTTATCACAGAGAAAGTGCTGCACTGTCAGTGAGTTATCACAGAGAAAGTGCTGCACTGCCAATGGGTTATCTCAGAGAAAGTGCTGCACTGTCAGTGGGTTATGACAGAGAAAGTGCTGCACTGACAGTGGGTTATCACAGGGAAAGGGCTGCACTGTCAGTGGGTTATCACAGAGAAAGTGCTGCACTGTCGGTGGGTTATCCCGATGAAAGGGCTGCACTGTCAGTGGGTTATCACAGAGAAAGTGCTACACTGTCAGTGGGTTATCACAGGGAAAGTGCTGCACATTTAGTGGGTTATCACAGGGAAAGTGCTGCACTGTCAGTGAGTTATCACAGAGAAAGTGCTGCACTGTCAGTGGGTTATCACAGAGAAAGTGCTGCACTGTCAGTGAGTTATCACAGAGAAAGTGCTGCACTATAGGTGGGTTATCACAGAGAAAGTGCTGCACTGTCAGTGGGTTATCACAGAGAAAGTGCAGCACTGTCAGCAGGTTATCTCAGAAAAAGTGCCGCACTGTCAGTGTGTTATCACGGAGAAAGTGCTGCACTGTCAGTGAGTTATCACAGAGAAAGTACTGCACTGTCAGAGGGTTATCACAGAGAAAGTACTGCACTGTCGGTGGGTTATCACAGAGAAAGTGTTGCACTGTCAGTGGGTTATCACAGGGAAAGTGCTGCACTGTCAGTGAGTTATCACAAAGAAAGTGCTGCACTGTCAGTGAGTTATCACAGAGAAAGTGCTGCACTGTCAGTGGGTTATCACAGAGAAAGTGCTGCACTGTCAGTGAGTTATCACAGAGAAAGTACTGCACTGTCGGTGGGTTATCACAGAGAAAGTGCTGCACTGTCAGTGGGTTATCCCAGGGAAAGTGCTGCACTGTCAGTGAGTTATCACAGAGAAAGTGCTGCACAGTCAGTGGGTTACCCCAGGGAAAGTGCTGAACTGTCAGCGGGTTATCACAGAGAAAGTGCTGCACTGTCAGTGGGTTATCACAGAGAAAGTACTGCACTGTCAGAGGGTTATCACAGAGAAAGTACTGCACTGTCGGTGGGTTATCACAGAGAAAGTGTTGCACTGTCAGTGAGTTATCACAGAGAAAGTGCTACACTGTCAGTGAGTTATCACAGAGAAAGTGCTGCACTGTCAGTGGGTTATCACAGAGAAAGTACTGCACTGTCAGAGGGTTATCACAGAGAAAGTACTGCACTGTCGGTGGGTTATCACAGAGAAAGTGTTGCACTGTCAGTGAGTTATCACAGAGAAAGTGCTGCACTGTCAGTGAGTTATCACAGAGAAAGTGCTGCACTGTCGGTGGGTTATCACAGAGAAAGTGCTGCACTGTCAGTGGGTTATCACAGGGAAAGTGATGCACTGTCAGTGAGTTATCACAGAGAAAGTGCTGCACAGTCAGTGGGTTACCCCAGGGAAAATGCTGCACTGTCAGCGGGTTATCACAGAGAAAGTGCTGCACTGTCAGTGAGTTATCACAGAGAAAGTGCTGGACAGTCAGTGGGTTATCACCGGGAAAGGGCTGCACAGTCAGTGGGTTATCACAGAGAAAGTGCTGCACTGTCGGTGGGTTATCACGGTGAAAGTGCTGCACTGTCGGTGGGTTATCACAGGGAAAGTGCTGCACTGTCAGTGGGTTATCACAGAGAAAGTGCTGCACTGTCAGTGGGTTATCACAGGGAAAGTGCTGCACTGTCAGTGAGTTATCACAGAGAAAGTGCTGCACTGTCAGTGTGTTATCACAGAGAAAGTGCTGCACTGTCAGTGGGTTATCACAGAGAAAGTACTGTACTGTCAGAGGGTTATCACAGAGAAAGTACTGCACTGTCGGTGGGTTATCACAGAGAAAGTGTTGCACTGTCAGTGAGTTATGACAGAGAAAGTGCTGCACTGTCAGTGAGTTATCACAGAGAAAGTGCTGCACTGTCGGTGGGTTATCACAGAGAAAGTGCTGCACTGTCAGTGGGTTATAACAGGGAAAGTGCTGCACTGTCAGTGTGTTATCACAGAGAAAGTGCTGCACAGTCAGTGGGTTACCCCAGGGAAAGTGCTGCACTGTCAGCGGGTTATCACAGAGAAAGTGCTGCACTGTCAGTGAGTTATCACAGAGAAAGTGCTGCACTGCCAGTGGGTTATCTCAGAGAAAGTGCTGCACTGTCAGTGGGTTATGACAGAGAAAGTGCTGCACTGACAGTGGGTTATCACAGGGAAAGGGCTGCACTGTCAGTGGGTTATCACAGAGAAAGTGCTGCACTGTCGGTGGGTTATCCCGATGAAAGGGCTGCACTGTCAGTGGGTTATCACAGAGAAAGTGCTGCACTGTCAGTGGGTTATCACAGGGAAAGTGCAGCACATTTAGTGGGTTATCACAGGGAAAGTGCTGCACTGTCAGTGAGTTATCACAGAGAAAGTGCTGCACTGTCAGTGGGTTATCACAGAGAAAGTGCTGCACTGTCAGTGAGTTATCACAGAGAAAGTGCTGCACTATAGGTGGGTTATCACAGAGAAAGTGCTGCACTGTCAGTGGGTTATCACAGAGAAAGTGCTGCACTGTCAGCAGGTTATCTCAGAAAAAGTGCCGCACTGTCAGTGTGTTATCACGGAGAAAGTGCTGCACTGTCAGTGAGTTATCACAGAGAAAGTACTGCACTGTCAGAGGGTTATCACAGAGAAAGTACTGCACTGTCGGTGGGTTATCACAGGGAAAGTGTTGCACTGTCAGTGGGTTATCACAGGGAAAGTGCTGCACTGTCAGTGAGTTATCACAGAGAAAGTGCTGCACTGTCAGTGAGTTATCACAGAGAAAGTGCTGCACTGTCAGTGGGTTATCACAGAGAAAGTGCTGCACTGTCAGTGAGTTATCACAGAGAAAGTACTGCACTGTCGGTGGGTTATCACAGAGAAAGTGCTGCACTGTCAGTGGGTTATCCCAGGGAAAGTGCTGCACTGTCAGTGAGTTATCACAGAGAAAGTGCTGCACAGTCAGTGGGTTTCCCCAGGGAAAGTGCTGAACTGTCAGCGGGTTATCACAGAGAAAGTGCTGCACTGTCAGTGGGTTATCACAGAGAAAGTACTGCACTGTCAGAGGGTTATCACAGAGAAAGTACTGCACTGTCGGTGGGTTATCACAGAGAAAGTGTTGCACTGTCAGTGAGTTATCACAGAGAAAGTGCTGCACTGTCAGTGAGTTATCACAGAGAAAGTGCTGCACTGTCAGTGGGTTATCACAGAGAAAGTACTGCACTGTCAGAGGGTTATCACAGAGAAAGTACTGCACTGTCGGTGGGTTATCACAGAGAAAGTGTTGCACTGTCAGTGAGTTATCACAGAGAAAGTGCTGCACTGTCAGTGAGTTATCACAGAGAAAGTGCTGCACTGTCGGTGGGTTATCACAGAGAAAGTGCTGCACTGTCAGTGGGTTATCACAGGGAAAGTGATGCACTGTCAGTGAGTTATCACAGAGAAAGTGCTGCACAGTCAGTGGGTTACCCCAGGGAAAATGCTGCACTGTCAGCGGGTCATCACAGAGAAAGTGCTGCACTGTCAGTGAGTTATCACAGAGAAAGTGCTGGACAGTCAGTGGGTTATCACCGGGAAAGGGCTGCACTGTCAGTGGGTTATCACAGAGAAAGTGCTGCACTGTCGGTGGGTTATCACGGTGAAAGTGCTGCACTGTCGGTGGGTTATCACAGAGAAAGTGCTGCACTGTCATTGAGTTATCACAGAGAAAGTGCTGCACTGTCAGTGGGTTATGACACAGAAAGTGCTGCACTGTCAGTGAGTTATCACAGAGAAAGTGCTGCACTGTCAGTGGGTTATCACAGAGAAAGTGCTGCACTGTCGGTGGGTTATCACAGGGATAGTGCTGCACTGTCAGTGGGTTATCACAGAGTAAGTGCTGCACTGTCAGTGGGTTATCACAGGGAAAGTGCTGAACTTTTAGTGGGTTATCACAGGGAAAGTGCTGCACTGTCAGTGAGTTATCACAGAGAAAGTGCTGCACTGTCAGTGGGTTATCACAGAGAAAGTGCTGCACTGTCAGTGAGTTATCACAGAGAAAGTGCTGCACTATAGGTGGGTTATCACAGAGAAAGTGCTGCACTGTCAGTGGGTTATCACAGAGAAAGTGCTGCACTGTCAGCAGGTTATCTCAGAGAAAGTGCTGGACTGTCAGTGTGTTATCACGGAGAAAGTGCTGCACTGTCAGTGAGTTATCACAGAGAAAGTACTGCACTGTCAGTGGGTTATCACAGAGAAAGTACTGCACTGTCAGAGGGTTATCACAGAGAAAGTACTGCACTGTCGGTGGGTTATCACAGAGAAAGTTCTGCATTGTCAGTGGGTTATCCCAGGGAAAGTGCTGCACTGTCAGCGGGTTATCACAGAGAAAGTGCTGCACTGTCAGTGAGTTATCACAGACAAAGTGCTGCACTGACAGTGGGTTATCACAGAGAAAGTGCTGCACTGTCAGCAGGTTATCTCAGAGAAAGTGCTGCACTGTCAGTGTGTTATCACGGAGAAAGTGCTGCACTGTCAGCGGGTTATCACAGAGAAAGTGCTGCACTGTCGGTGTGTTATCACGGAGAAAGTGCTGCACTGTCAGTGAGTTATCGCAGGGAAAGTGCTGCACTGTCAGTGTGTTATCACAGGGAAAGTGCTGCACTGTCAGTGGGTTATCACAGGGATTGTGCTGCACTTTTAGTGGGTTATCACAGGGAAAGTGCTGCACTGTCAGTGAGTTATCACAGAGAAAGTGCTGCACTGTCAGTGGGTTATCACAGAGAAAGTGCTGCACTGTCAGTGAGTTATCACAGAGAAAGTGCTGCACTGTCAGTGTGTTATCACAGGGAAAGTGCTGCACTGTCAGTGGGTTATCACAGGGATTGTGCTGCACTTTTAGTGGGTTATCACAGGGAAAGTGCTGCACTGTCAGTGAGTTATCACAGAGAAAGTGCTGCACTGTCAGTGGGTTATCACAGAGAAAGTGCTGCACTGTCAGCAGGTTATCTCAGAGAAAGTGCTGCACTGTCAGTGTGTTATCACGGAGAAAGTGCTGCACTGTCAGTGAGTTATCACAGAGAAAGTACTGCACTGTCAGTGGGTTATCACAGAGAAAGTACTGCACTGACAGAGGGTTATCACAGAGAAAGTACTGCACTGTCGGTGGGTTATCACAGAGAAAGTGCTGCACTGTCAGTGGGTTATCCCAGGGAAAGTGCTGCACTGTCAGCGGGTTATCACAGAGAAATTGCTGCACTGTCAGTGAGTTATCACAGACAAAGTGCTGCACTGACAGTGGGTTATCACAGAGAAAGTGCTGCACTGTCAGCAGGTTATCTCAGAGAAAGTGCTGCACTGTCAGTGTGTTATCACGGAGAAAGTGCTGCACTGTCAGCGGGTTATCACAGAGAAAGTGCTGCACTGTCGGTGTGTTATCACGGAGAAAGTGCTGCACTGTCAGTGAGTTATCACAGGGAAAGTGCTGCACTGTCAGTGTGTTATCACAGAGAAAGTGCTGCACAGTCAGTTGGTTACCCCAGGGAAAGTGCTGCACTGTCAGCGGGTTATCACAGAGAAAGTGCTGCACTGTCAGTGAGTTATCACAGAGAAAGTGCTGCACTGCCAGTGGGTTATCTCAGAGAAAGTGCTGTACTGTCAGTGGGTTATGACAGAGAAAGTGCTGCACTGACAGTGGGTTATCACAGGGAAAGGGCTGCACTGTCAGTGGGTTATCACAGAGAAAGTGCTGCACTGTCGGTGGGTTATCCCGATGAAAGGGCTGCACTGTCAGTGGTTTATCACAGAGTAAGTGCTGCACTGTCAGTGGGTTATCACAGGGAAAGTGCTGCACATTTAGTGGGTTATCACAGGGAAAGTGCTGCACTGTCAGTGAGTTATCACAGAGAAAGTGCTGCACTGTCAGTGGGTTATCACAGAGAAAGTGCTGCACTGTCAGTGAGTTATCACAGAGAAAGTGCTGCACTATAGGTGGTTTATCACAGAGAAAGTGCTGCACTGTCAGTGGGTTATCACAGAGAAAGTGCTGCACTGTCAGCAGGTTATCTCAGAAAAAGTGCCGCACTGTCAGTGTGTTATCACGGAGAAAGTGCTGCACTGTCAGTGAGTTATCACAGAGAAAGTACTGCACTGTCAGAGTGTTATCACAGAGAAAGTACTGCACTGTCGGTGGGTTATCACAGAGAAAGTGTTGCACTGTCAGTGGGTTATCACAGGGAAAGTGCTGCACTGTCAGTGAGTTATCACAGAGAAAGTGCTGCACTGTCAGTGAGTTATCACAGAGAAAGTGCTGCACTGTCAGTGGGTTATCACAGAGAAAGTGCTGCACTGTCAGTGAGTTATCACAGAGAAAGTACTGCACTGTCGGTGGGTTATCACAGAGAAAGTGCTGCACTGTCAGTGGGTTATCCCAGGGAAAGTGCTGCACTGTCAGTGAGTTATCACAGAGAAAGTGCTGCACAGTCAGTGGGTTACCCCAGGGAAAGTGCTGAACTGTCAGCGGGTTATCACAGAGAAAGTGCTGCACTGTCAGTGGGTTATCACAGAGAAAGTACTGCACTGTCAGAGGGTTATCACAGAGAACGTACTGCACTGTCGGTGGGTTATCACAGAGAAAGTGTTGCACTGTCAGTGAGTTATCACAGAGAAAGTGCTGCACTGTCAGTGAGTTATCACAGAGAAAGTGCTGCACTGTCAGTGGGTTATCACAGAGAAAGTACTGCACTGTCAGAGGGTTATCACAGAGAAAGTACTGCACTGTCGGTGGGTTATCACAGAGTAAGTGTTGCACTGTCAGTGAGTTATCACAGAGAAAGTGCTGCACTGTCAGTGAGTTATCACAGAGAAAGTGCTGCACTGTCGGTGGGTTATCACAGAGAAAGTGCTGCACTGTCAGTGGGTTATCACAGGGAAAGTGCTGCACTGTCAGTGAGTTATCACAGAGAAAGTGCTGCACAGTCAGTGGGTTACCCCAGGGAAAATGCTGCACTGTCAGCGGGTTATCACAGAGAAAGTGCTGCACTGTCAGTGAGTTATCACAGAGAAAGTGCTGGACAGTCAGTGGGTTATCACCGGGCAAGGGCTGCACTGTCAGTGAGTTATCACAGAGAAAGTGCTGCACTGTCGGTGGGTTATCACGGTGAAAGTGCTGCACTGTCGGTGGGTTATCACAGAGAAAGTGCTGCACTGTCATTGAGTTATCACAGAGAAAGTGCTGCACTGTCAGTGGGTTATGACACAGAAAGTGCTGCACTGTCAGTGAGTTATCACAGAGAAAGTGCTGCACTGTCAGTGGGTTATCACAGAGAAAGTGCTGCACTGTCGGTGGGTTATCACAGGGAAAGTGCTGCACTGTCAGTGGGTTATCACAGAGTAAGTGCTGCACTGTCAGTGGGTTATCAAAGGGAAAATCCTGAACTTTTAGTGGGTTATCACAGGGAAAGTGCTGCACTGTCAGTGAGTTATCACCGAGAAAGTGCTGCACTGTCAGTGGGTTATCACAGAGAAAGTGCTGCACTGTCAGTGAGTTATCACAGAGAAAGTGCTGCACTATAGGTGGGTTATCACAGAGAAAGTGCTGCACTGTCAGTGGGTTATCACAGAGAAAGTGCTGCACTGTCAGCAGGTTATCTCAGAGAAAGTGCTGCACTGTCAGTGTGTTATCACGGAGAAAGTGCTGCACTGTCAGTGAGTTATCACAGAGAAAGTACTGCACTGTCAGTGGGTTATCACAGAGAAAGTACTGCACTGTCAGAGGGTTATCACAGAGAAAGTACTGCACTATCGGTGGGTTATCACAGAGAAAGTTCTGCATTGTCAGTGGGTTATCCCAGGGAAAGTGCTGCACTGTCAGCGGGTTATCACAGAGAAAGTGCTGCACTGTCAGTGAGTTATCACAGACAAAGTGCTGCACTGACAGTGGGTTATCACAGAGAAAGTGCTGCACTGTCAGCAGGTTATCTCAGAGAAAGTGCTGCACTGTCAGTGTGTTATCACGGAGAAAGTGCTGCACTGTCAGCGGGTTATCACAGAGAGAGTGCTGCACTGTCGGTGTGTTATCACGGAGAAAGTGCTGCACTGTCAGTGAGTTCTCGCAGGGAAAGTGCTGCACTGTCAGTGTGTTATCACAGGGAAAGTGCTTCACTGTCAGTGGGTTATCACAGGGAAAGTGCTGCACTTTTAGTGGGTTATCACAGGGAAAGTGCTGCACTGTCAGTGAGTTATCACAGAGAAAGTGCTGCACTGTCAGTGGGTTATCACAGAGAAAGTGCTGCACTGTCAGTGAGTTATCACAGAGAAAGTGCTGCACTATAGGTGGGTTATCACAGAGAAAGTGCTGCACTGTCAGTGGGTTATCACAGAGAAAGTGCTGCACTGTCAGCAGGTTATCTCAGAGAAAGTGCTGCACTGTCAGTGTGTTATCACGGAGAAAGTGCTGCACTGTCAGTGAGTTATCACAGAGAAAGTTCTGCACTGTCAGTGGGTTATCACAGAGAAAGTACTGCACTGACAGAGGGTTATCACAGAGAAAGTACTGCACTGTCGGTGGGTTATCACAGAGAAAGTGCTGCACTGTCAGTGGGTTATCCCAGGGAAAGTGCTGCACTGTCAGCGGGTTATCACAGAGAAATTGCTGCACTGTCAGTGAGTTATCACAGACAAAGTGCTGCACTGACAGTGGGTTATCACAGAGAAAGTGCTGCACTCTCAGCAGGTTATCTCAGAGAAAGTGCTGCACTGTCAGTGTGTTATCACGGAGAAAGTGCTGCACTGTCAGCGGGTTATCACAGAGAAAGTGCTGCACTGTCGGTGTGTTATCACGGAGAAAGTGCTGCACTGTCAGTGAGTTATCGCAGGGAAAGTGCTGCACTGTCGGTGTGTTATCACAGGGAAAGTGCTGCACTGTCGGTGTGTTATCACAGGGAGTGTGCTGCACTGTCGGTGTGTTATCGCAATGAAAGTGCTGCACTGTCAGTGGGTTATCACAGAGAAAGTGCTGCACTGTCTTTGGGTTATCACAGAGAAAGTGCTGCACTGTCAGTGGGTTATCACAGGGAAAGTGCTGCACTGTCAGTGAGTTATCACAGAGAAAGTGCTGCACTGTCAGTGAGTTATCACAGAGAAAGTACTGCACTGTCGGTGGGTTATCACAGCGAAAGTGCTGCACTGTCACTGGGTTATCACAGAGAAAGTACTGCACTGTCAGAGGGTTATAACAGAGAAAGTACAGCAATGTCGGTCGGTTATCACAGAGAAAGTGCTGCACTGTCAGTGGGTTATCCCAGGGAAAGTGCTGCACTGTCAGTGAGTTATCACAGAGAAAGTGCTGCACAGTCAGTGGGTTACCGCAGGGAAAGTGCTGCACTGTCAGCAGGTTATGACAGAGAAAGTGCTGCACTGTCAGTGGGTTATCACAGAGAAAGTGCTGCACTTACAGTGGGTTATCACAGATAAAGTGCTGCACTGTCAGCAGGTTATCTCAGAGAAAGTGCTGCACTGACAGTGGGTTATGACAGAGAAAGTGCTGCACTGACAGTGGGTTATCACAGGGAAAGTGCTGCACTGTCAGTGGGTTATCACAGAGAAAGTGCTGCACTGTCAGTGAGTTATCACAGAGAAAGTGCTGCACTGACAGTGGGTTATCACTGAGAAAGTGCTGCACTGTCAGTGAGTTATCACAGAGAAAGTGCTGCACTGTCGGTGGCTTATCACAGGGAAAGTGTTACACTGTCAGTGGGTTATCACAGAGAAAGTGCTGCACTGTCGGTGGGTTATCACAGGGAAAGTGCTGCACTGTCGGTGGGTTATCACAGAGAAAGTGCTGCACTGTCAGCGGGTTATCACAGTGAATGTGCTGCACTGTCGGTGTGTTATCACGGAGAAAGTGCTGCACTGTCAGTGGGTTATCACAGGGAAAGTGCTGCACTGTCGGTGTGTTATCACAGGGAAAGTGCTGCACTGTCGGTTTGTTATCACAGGGAAAGTGCTGCACTGTCGGTGTGTTATCACAGGGAGTGTGCTGCACTGTCGGTGTGTTATCGCAGGGAAAGTGCTGCACTGTCGGTGTGTTATCACAGGGAGTGTGCTGCACTGTCGGTGTGTTATCGCAGGGAAAGTGTTGCACTGTCTTTGTGTTATCACAGAGAAAGTGCTGCACTGTCAGTGGGTTATCACAGGGAAAGTGCTGCACTGTCAGTGAGTTATCACAGAGAAAGTGCTGCACTGTCAGTGAGTTATCACAGAGAAAGTGCTGCACAGTCAGTGGGTTATCACAGAGAAAGTACTGCACTGTCAGAGGGTTATCACAGAGAAAGTACTGCACTGTCGGTGGGTTATCACAGAGAAAGTGCTGCACTGTCAGTGGAATACCCCAGGGAAAGTGCTGTACTGTCAGTGAGTTATCACAGAGAAAGTGCTGCACAGTCAGTGGGTTACCCCAGGGAAAGTGCTGCACTGTCAGCGGGTTATCACAGAGAAAGTGCTGCACTGTCATTGAGTTATCACAGAGAAAGTGCTGCACTCTCAGTGGTTTATCACAGAGAAAGTGCTGCACTGTCAGTGAGTTATCACAGAGAAAGTGCTGCACTGTCAGTGGGTTATCACAGAGAAAGTGCTGCACTGTCGGTGGGTTATCACAGGGAAAGTGCTGCACTGTCAGTGGGTTATCACAGAGAAAGTGCTGCACTGTCAGTGGGTTATCACAGGGAAAGTGCAGCACTTTGACTGGGTTATCACAGGGAAAGTGCTGCACTGTCAGTGAGTTATCACAGAGAAAGTGCTGCACTGTCAGTGGGTTATCACAGAGAAAGTGCTGCACTGTCAGTGAGTTATCACAGAGAACGTGCTGCACTATAGGTGGGTTATCACAGAGAAAGTGCTGCACTGTCAGTGGGTTATCACAGAGAAAGTACTGCACTGTCAGAGGGTTATCACAGAGAAAGTACTGCACTGTCAGTGGGTTATCCCAGGGAAAGTGCTGCACTGTCAGTGAGTTATCACAGAGAAAGTGCTGCACTGACAGTGGGTTATCACAGAGAAAGTGCTGCACTGTCAGTGGGTTATCTCAGTGAAAGTGCTGAACTGTAAGTGGGTTATGACAGAGAAAGTGCTGCACTGTCAGTGGGTTATCACAGAGAAAGTGCTGCACTGACAGTGGGTTATCACAGAGAAAGGGCTGCACTGTCAGCAGGTTATCTCAGAGAAAGTGCTGCACTGACAGTGGGTTATGACAGAGAAAGTGCTGCACTGACAGTGGGTTATCACAGGGAAAGTGCTGCACTGTCAGTGGGTTATGACAGAGAAAGTGCTGCACTGTCGGTGGGTTATCCCGGTGAAAGTGCTGCACTGTCAGTGAGTTATCACAGAGTAAGTGCTGCACTGTCAGTGGGTTATCCCAGGGAAAGTGCTGCACTGTCAGTGAGTTATCACATAGAAAGTGCTGCACAGTCAGTGGGTTACCCCAGGGAATGCGCTGCACTGTCAGCGGGTTATCACAGAGAAAGTGCTGCACTGTCAGTGAGTTATCACAGAGAAGGTGCTGCACTGACAGTCGGTTATCACAGAGAAAGTGCTGCACTGTCAGCAGGTTATCTCAGAGAAAGTGCTGCACTGTCAGTGGGTTATGACAGAGAAAGTGCTGCACTGACAGTGGGTTATCACAGGGAACGTGCTGCACTGTCAGTGGGTTATAACAGAGAAAGTGCTGCACTGTCGGTGGGTTATCCCGGTGAAAGTGCTGCACTGTCAGTGGGTTATCACAGAGAAAGTGCTGCACTGTCAGTGGGTTATCACAGGGAAAGTGCTGCACTGTCAGTGGGTTATCACACAGAAAGTGAAACACTGTCAGTGAGTTATCACAGAGAAAGTGCTGCACTGTCAGTGGGTTATCACAGAGAAAGTGCTGCAGTGTCAGTGAGTTATCACAGAGAAAGTGCTTCACTGACAGTGGGTTATCACAGAGAAAGTGCTGCACTGTCAGTGAGTTATCACAGAGAAAGTGCTGCACTGTCAGTGGGTTATCACAGAGAAAGTGCTGCACTGTCGGTGGCTTATCACAGGGAAAGTGTTACACTGTCAGTGGGTTATCACAGAGAAAGTGCTGCACTGTCGGTGGGTTATCACAGAGAAAGTGCTGCACTCTCAGTGAGTTATCACAGAGAAAGTGCTGCACTGTCAGTGGGTTATCACAGAGAAAGTGCTGCGTTGTCAGTGAGTTATCACAGAGAAAGTGCTGCACTGTCAGTGGGTTATCACAGAGAAAGTGCTGCACTGTCGGTGGGTTATCACAGGGAAAGTGCTGCACTGTCAGTGGGTTATAGCAGAGAAAGTGCTGCACTGTCAGTGGGTTATCACAAGGAAAGTGCTGCACTGTCAGTGGGTTATCACAGAGAAAGTGAAACACTGTCAGTGAGTTATCACAGAGAAAGTGCTGCACTGTCAGTGGGTTATCACAGAGAAAGTGCTGCACTGTCAGCGCGTTATCACAGAGAAAGTGCTGCACTGACAGTGGGTTATCACTGAGAAAGTGCTGCACTGTCAGTGAGTTATCACAGAGAAAGTGCTGCACTGTCGGTGGCTTCTCACAGGGAAAGTGTTACACTGTCAGTGGGTTATCACAGAGAAAGTGCTGCACTGTCGGTGGGTTATCACAGGGAAAGTGCTGCACTGTCGGTGGGTTATCACAGAGAAAGTGCTGCACTGTCAGCGTGTTATCACAGTGAATGTGCTGCACTGTCGGTGTGTTATCACGGAGAAAGTGCTGCACTGTCCGTGGGTTATCACAGGGAAAGTGCTGCACTGTCGGTGTGTTATCACAGGGAAAGTGCTGCACTGTCGGTGTGTTATCACAGGGAAAGTGCTGCACTGTCGGTGTGTTATCACAGGGAGTGTGCTGCACTGTCGGTGTGTTATCGCAGGGAAAGTGCTGCACTGTCGGTGTGTTATCACAGGGAGTGTACTGCACTGTCGGTGTGTTATCGCAGGGAAAGTGTTGCACTGTCTTTGGGTTATCACAGAGAAAGTGCTGCACTGTCAGTGGGTTATCACAGGGAAAGTGCTGCACTGTCAGTGAGTTATCACAGAGAAAGTGCTGCACTGTCAGTGAGTTATCACAGAGAAAGTGCTGCACTGTCAGTGGGTTATCACAGAGAAAGTACTGCACTGTCAGAGGGTTATCACAGAGAAAGTACTGCACTGTCGGTGGGTTATCACAGAGAAAGTGCTGCACTGTCAGTGGATTACCCCAGGGAAAGTGCTGTACTGTCAGTGAGTTATCACAGAGAAAGTGCTGCACAGTCAGTGGGTTACCCCAGGGAAAGTGCTGCACTGTCAGCGGGTTATCACAGAGAAAGTGCTGCGCTGTCATTGAGTTATCACAGAGAAAGTGCTGCACTCTCAGTGGTTTATCACAGAGAAAGTGCTGCACTGTCAGTGAGTTATCACAGAGAAAGTGCTGCACTGTCAGTGAGTTATCACAGAGAAAGTGCTGCACTGTCGGTGGGTTATCACAGGGAAAGTGCTGCACTGTCAGTGGGTTATCACAGAGAAAGTGCTGCACTGTCAGTGGGTTATCACAGGGAAAGTGCTGCACTTTGAGTGGGTTATCACAGG
This sequence comes from Chiloscyllium punctatum, assembly GCF_047496795.1. Classification (NCBI taxonomy): domain Eukaryota; kingdom Metazoa; phylum Chordata; class Chondrichthyes; order Orectolobiformes; family Hemiscylliidae; genus Chiloscyllium; species Chiloscyllium punctatum. The sequence goes on along the minus strand of NC_092761.1, from coordinate 48,070,422 downwards.
GAAAGTGCTGCACTGTCAGTGAGTTATCACAGAGAAAGTGCTGCACTGTCAGTGGGTTATCACAGAGAAAGTGCTGCACTGTCAGTGAGTTATCACAGAGAAAGTGCTGCACTATAGGTGGGTTATCACAGAGAAAGTGCTGCACTGTCAGTGGGTTATCACAGAGAAAGTACTGCACTGTCAGAGGGTTATCACAGAGAAAGTACTGCACTGTCAGTGGGTTATCGCAGGGAAAGTGCTGCACTGTCAGTGAGTTATCACAGAGAAAGTGCTGCACTGACAGTGGGTTATCACAGAGAAAGTGCTGCACTGTCAGTGGGTTATCTCAGAGAAAGTGCTGCACTGTAAGTGGGTTATGACAGAGAAAGTGCTGCACTGTCAGTGGGTTATCACAGAGAAAGTGCTGCACTGACAGTGGGTTATCACAGAGAAAGTGCTGCACTGTCAGCAGGTTATCTCACAGAAAGTGCTGCACTGACAGTGGGTTATGACAGAGAAAGTGCTGCACTGACAGTGGGTTATCACAGGGAAAGTGCTGCACTGTCAGTGGGTTATCACAGAGAAAGTGCTGCACTGTCGGTGGGTTATCCCGGTGAAAGTGCTGCACTGTCAGTGAGTTATCACAGAGAAAGTGCTGCACTGTCAGTGGGTTATCCCAGGGAAAGTGCTGCACTGTCAGTGAGTTATCACAGAGAAAGTGCTGCACAGTCAGTGGGTTACCCCAGGGAATGTGCTGCACTGTCAGCGGGTTATCACAGAGAAAGTGCTGCACTGTCAGTGAGTTATCACAGAGAAAGTGCTGCACTGACAGTCGGTTATCACAGAGAAAGTGCTGCACTGTCAGCAGGTTATCTCAGAGAAAGTGCTGCACTGTCAGTGGGTTATGACAGAGAAAGTGCTGCACTGACAGTGGGTTATCACAGGGAACGTGCTGCACTGTCAGTGGGTTATAACAGAGAAAGTGCTGCACTGTCGGTGGGTTATCCCGGTGAAAGTGCTGCACTGTCAGTGGGTTATCACAGAGAAAGTGCTGCACTGTCAGTGGGTTATCACAGGGAAAGTGCTGCACTGTCAGTGGGTTATCACACAGAAAGTGAAACACTGTCAGTGAGTTATCACAGAGAAAGTGCTGCACTGTCAGTGGGTTATCACAGAGAAAGTGCTGCACTGTCAGTGAGTTATCACAGAGAAAGTGCTGCACTGACAGTGGGTTATCACAGAGAAAGTGCTGCACTGTCAGTGAGTTATCACAGAGAAAGTGCTGCACTGTCAGTGGGTTATCACAGAGAAAGTGCTGCACTGTCGGTGGCTTATCACAGGGAAAGTGTTACACTGTCAGTGGGTTATCACAGAGAAAGTGCTGCACTGTCGGTGGGTTATCACAGAGAAAGTGCTGCACCCTCAGTGAGTTATCACAGAGAAAGTGCTGCACTGTCAGTGGGTTATCACAGAGAAAGTGCTGCGTTGTCAGTGAGTTATCACAGAGAAAGTGCTGCACTGTCAGTGGGTTATCACAGAGAAAGTGCTGCACTGTCGGTGGGTTATCACAGGGAAAGTGCTGCACTGTCAGTGGGTTATCACAGAGAAAGTGCTGCACTGTCAGTGGGTTATCACAGGGAAAGTGCTGCACTGTCAGTGAGTTATCACAGAGAAAGTGCTGCACTGTCAGTGAGTTATCACAGAGAAAGTGCTGCACTGTCAGTGGGTTATCACAGAGAAAGTACTGCACTGTCAGAGGGTTATCACAGAGAAAGTACTGCACTGTCGGTGGGTTATCACAGAGAAAGTGTTGCACTGTCAGTGAGTTATCACAAAGAAAGTGCTGCACTGTCAGTGAGTTATCACAGAGAAAGTGCTGCACTGTCGGTGGGTTATCACAGAGACAGTGCTGCACTGTCAGTGGGTTATCACAGGGAAAGTGCTGCACTGTCAGTGTGTTATCACAGAGAAAGTGCTGCACAGTCAGTGGGTTACCCCAGGGAAAGTGCTGCACTGTCAGCGGGTTATCACAGAGAAAGTGCTGCACTGTCAGTGAGTTATCACAGAGAAAGTGCTGCACTGCCAGTGGGTTATCTCAGAGAAAGTGCTGCACTGTCAGTGGGTTATGACAGAGAAAGTGCTGCACTGACAGTGGGTTATCACAGGGAAAGGGCTGCACTGTCAGTGGGTTATCACAGAGAAAGTGCTGCACTGTCAGTGGGTTATCACAGGGAAAGTGCTGCACTTTTAGTGGGTTATCACAGGGAAAGTGCTGCACTGTCAGTGAGTTATCACAGAGAAAGTGCTGCACTGTCAGTGGGTTCTCACAGAGAAAGTGCTGCACTGTCAGTGAGTTATCACAGAGAAAGTGCTGCACTATAGGTGGGTTATCACAGAGAAAGTGCTGCACTGTCAGTGGGTTATCACAGAGAAAGTGCTGCACTGTCAGCAGGTTATCTCAGAGAAAGTGCCGCACTGTCAGTGTGTTATCACGGAGAAAGTGCTGCACTGTCAGTGAGTTATCACAGAGAAAGTACTGCACTGTCAGAGGGTTATCACAGAGAAAGTACTGCACTGTCGGTGGGTTATCACAGAGAAAGTGTTGCACTGTCAGCGTGTTATCACAGGGAAAGTGCTGCACTGTCAGTGAGTTATCACAGAGAAAGTGCTGCTCTGTCAGTGAGTTATCACAGAGAAAGTGCTGCACTGTCAGTGGGTTATCACAGAGAAAGTGCTGCACTGTCAGTGAGTTATCACAGGGAAAGTACTGCACTGTCGGTGGGTTATCACAGAGAAAGTGCTGCACTGACAGTGGGTTATCCCAGGGAAAGTGCTGCACTGTCAGTGAGTTATCACAGAGAAAGTGCTGCACAGTCAGTGGGTTATCACAGAGAAAGTACTGCACTGTCGGTGGGTTATCACAGAGAATGTGCTGCACTGTCAGTGGGTTATCACAGAGAAAGTACTGCACTGTCAGAGGGTTATCACAGAGAAAGTACTGCACTGTCGGTGGGTTATCACAGAGAAAGTGTTGCACTGTCAGTGAGTTATCACAGAGAAAGTGCTGCACTGTCAGTGAGTTATCACAGAGAAAGTGCTGCACTGTCAGTGGGTTATCACAGAGAAAGTACTGCACTGTCAGAGGGTTATCACAGAGAAAGTACTGCACTGTCCCTGGGTTATCACAGAGAAAGTGTTGCACTGTCAGTGAGTTATCACAGAGAAAGTGCTGCACTGTCAGTGAGTTATCACAGAGAAAGTGCTGCACTGTCGGTGGGTTATCACAGAGAAATGCTGCACTGTCAGTGGGTTATCACAGGGAAAGTGCTGCACTGTCAGTGAGTTATCACAGAGAAAGTGCTGCACTGTCAGCAGGTTATCTCAGAGAAAGTGCTGCACTGTCAGTGGGTTATGACAGAGAAAGTGCTGCACTGACAGTGGGGTATCACAGGGAAAGTGCTGCACTGTCAGTGGGTTATCACAGAGAAAGTGCTGCACTGTCGGTGGGTTATCCCGGTGAAAGTGCTGCACTGTCAGTGGGTTATCACAGAGAAAGTGCTGCACTGTCAGTGGGTTATCACAGGGAAAGTGCTGCACTGTCAGTGGGTTATCACACAGAAAGTGAAACACTGTCAGTGAGTTATCACAGAGAAAGTGCTGCACTGTCAGTGGGTTATCACAGAGAAAGTGCTGCACTGTCAGTGAGTTATAACAGAGAAAGTGCTGCACTGACAGTGGGTTATCACAGAGAAAGTGCTGCACTGTCAGTGAGTTATCACAGAGAAAGTGCTGCACTGTCAGTGGGTTATTACAGAGAAAGTGCTGCACTGTCGGTGGCTTATCACAGGGAAAGTGTTACACTGTCAGTGGGTTATCACAGAGAAAGTGCTGCACTGTCGGTGGGTTATCACAGAGAAAGTGCTGCACTCTCAGTGAGTTATCACAGAGAAAGTGCTGCACTGTCAGTGGGTTATCACAGAGAAAGTGCTGCGTTGTCAGTGAGTTATCACAGAGAAAGTGCTGCACTGTCAGTGGGTTATCACAGAGAAAGTGCTGCACTGTCAGTGGGTTATCACAGGGAAAGTGCTGCACTGTCAGTGGGTTATCACAGAGAAAGTGCTGCACTGTCAGTGGGTTATCACAGGGAAAGTGCTGCACTGTCAGTGAGTTATCACAGAGAAAGTGCTGCACTGTCAGTGAGTTATCACAGAGAAAGTGCTGCACTGTCAGTGGGTTATCACAGAGAAAGTACTGCACTGTCAGAGGGTTATCACAGAGAAAGTACTGCACTGTCGGTGGGTTATGACAGAGAAAGTGCTGCACTGACAGTGGGTTATCACAGGGAAAGTGCTGCACTGTCAGTGAGTTATCACAGAGAAAGTGCTGCACTGTCAGTGAGTTATCACAGAGAAAGTGCTGCACTGTCAGTGGGTTATCACAGAGAAAGTACTGCACTGTCAGCAGGTTATCTCAGAGAAAGTGCTGCACTGACAGTGGGTTATGACAGAGAAAGTGCTGCACTGACAGTGGGTTATCACAGGGGAAGTGCTGCACTGTCAGTGGGTTATCACAGAGAAAGTGCTGCACTGTCAGTGAGTTATCACAGAGAAAGTGCTGCACTGACAGTGGGTTATCACTGAGAAAGTGCTGCACTGTCAGTGAGTTATCACAGAGAAAGTGCTGCACTGTCGGTGGCTTATCACAGGGAAAGTGTTACACTGTCAGTGGGTTATCACAGAGAAAGTGCTGCACTGTCAGTGGGTTATCACAGAGAAAGTGCTGCACTGTCAGTGAGTTATCACAGAGAAAGTGCTGCACTGACAGTGGGTTATCACAGAGAAAGTGCTGCACTGTCAGTGAGTTATCACAGAGAAAGTGCTGCACTGTCAGTGGGTTATCACAGAGAAAGTGCTGCACTGTCGGTGGCTTATCACAGGGAAAGTGTTACACTGTCAGTGGGTTATCACAGAGAAAGTGCTGCACTGTCGGTGGGTTATCACAGAGAAAGTGCTGCACTCTCAGTGAGTTATCACAGAGAAAGTGCTGCACTGTCAGTGGGTTATCACAGAGAAAGTGCTGCGTTGTCAGTGAGTTATCACAGAGAAAGTGCTGCACTGTCAGTGGGTTATCACAGAGAAAGTGCTGCACTGTCGGTGGGTTATCACAGGGAAAGTGCTGCACTGTCAGTGGGTTATCACAGAGAAAGTGCTGCACTGTCAGTGGGTTATCACAGGGAAAGTGCTGCACTGTCAGTGAGTTATCACAGAGAAAGTGCTGCACTGTCAGTGAGTTATCACAGAGAAAGTGCTGCACTGTCAGTGGGTTATCACAGAGAAAGTACTGCACTGTCAGAGGGTTATCACAGAGAAAGTACTGCACTGTCGGTGGGTTATCACAGAGAAAGTGTTGCACTGTCAGTGAGTTATCACAGAGAAAGTGCTGCACTGTCAGTGAGTTATCACAGAGAAAGTGCTGCACTGTCGGTGGGTTATCACAGAGAAAGTGCTGCACTGTCAGTGGGTTATCACAGGGAAAGTGCTGCACTGTCAGTGTGTTATCACAGAGAAAGTGCTGCACAGTCAGTGGGTTACCCCAGGGAAAGTGCTGCACTGTCAGCGGGTTATCACAGAGAAAGTGCTGCACTGTCAGTGAGTTATCACAGAGAAAGTGCTGCACTGCCAGTGGGTTATCTCAGAGAAAGTGCTGCACTGTCAGTGGGTTATGACAGAGAAAGTGCTGCACTGACAGTGGGTTATCACAGGGAAAGGGCTGCACTGTCAGTGGGTTATCACAGAGAAAGTGCTGCACTGTCAGTGGGTTATCACAGGGAAAGTGCTGCACTGTCAGTGGGTTATTACAGGGAAAGTGCTGCACTGTCAGTGAGTTATCACAGAGAAAGTGCTGCACTGTCAGTGGGTTCTCACAGAGAAAGTGCTGCACTGTCAGTGAGTTATCACAGAGAAAGTGCTGCACTATAGGTGGGTTATCACAGAGAAAGTGCTGCACTGTCAGTGGGTTATCACAGAGAAAGTGCTGCACTGTCAGCAGGTTATCTCAGAGAAAGTGCCGCACTGTCAGTGTGTTATCACGGAGAAAGTGCTGCACTGTCAGTGAGTTATCACAGAGAAAGTACTGCACTGTCAGAGGGTTATCACAGAGAAAGTACTGCACTGTCGGTGGGTTATCACAGAGAAAGTGTTGCACTGTCAGTGGGTTATCACAGGGAAAGTGCTGCACTGTCAGTGAGTTATCACAGAGAAAGTGCTGCTCTGTCAGTGAGTTATCACAGAGAGAGTGCTGCACTCTCAGTGGGTTATCACAGAGAAAGTGCTGCACTGTCAGTGAGTTATCACAGGGAAAGTACTGCACTGTCGGTGGGTTATCACAGAGAAAGTGCTGCACTGACAGTGGGTTATCCCAGGGAAAGTGCTGCACTGTCAGTGAGTTATCACAGAGAAAGTGCTGCACAGTCAGTGGGTTATCACAGAGAAAGTACTGCACTGTCGGTGGGTTATCACAGAGAATGTGCTGCACTGTCAGTGGGTTATCACAGAGAAAGTACTGCACTGTCAGAGGGTTATCACAGAGAAAGTACTGCACTGTCGGTGGGTTATCACAGAGAAAGTGTTGCACTGTCAGTGAGTTATCACAGAGAAAGTGCTGCACTGTCAGTGAGTTATCACAGAGAAAGTGCTGCACTGTCAGTGGTTTATCACAGAGAAAGTACTGCACAGTCAGAGGGTTATCACAGAGAAAGTACTGCACTGTCCCTGGGTTATCACAGAGAAAGTGTTGCACTGTCAGTGAGTTATCACAGAGAAAGTGCTGCACTGTCAGTGAGTTATCACAGAGAAAGTGCTGCACTGTCGGTGGGTTATCACAGAGAAATGCTGCACTGTCAGTGGGTTATCACAGGGAAAGTGCTGCACTGTCAGTGAGTTATCACAGAGAAAGTGCTGCACTGTCAGCAGGTTATCTCAGAGAAAGTGCTGCACTGTCAGTGGGTTATGACAGAGAAAGTGCTGCACTGACAGTGGGTTATCACAGGGAAAGTGCTGCACTGTCAGTGGGTTATCACAGAGAAAGTGCTGCACTCTCGGTGGGTTATCCCGGTGAAAGTGCTGCACTGTCAGTGGGTTATCACAGAGAAAGTGCTGCACTGTCAGTGGGTTATCACAGGGAAAGTGCTGCACTGTCAGTGGGTTATCACACAGAAAGTGAAACACTGTCAGTGAGTTATCACAGAGAAAGTGCTGCACTGTCAGTGGGTTATCACTGAGAAAGTGCTGCACTGTCAGTGAGTTATAACAGAGAAAGTGCTGCACTGACAGTGGGTTATCACAGAGAAAGTGCTGCACTGTCAGTGAGTTATCACAGAGAAAGTGCTGCACTGTCAGTGGGTTATCACAGAGAAAGTGCTGCACTGTCGGTGGCTTATCACAGGGAAAGTGTTACACTGTCAGTGGGTTATCACAGAGAAAGTGCTGCACTGTCGGTGGGTTATCACAGAGAAAGTGCTGCACTCTCAGTGAGTTATCACAGAGAAAGTGCTGCACTGTCAGTGGGTTATCACAGAGAAAGTGCTGCGTTGTCAGTGAGTTATCACAGAGAAAGTGCTGCACTGTCAGTGGGTTATCACAGAGAAAGTGCTGCACTGTCGGTGGGTTATCACAGGGAAAGTGCTGCACTGTCAGTGGGTTATCACAGAGAAAGTGCTGCACTGTCAGTGGGTTATCACAGGGAAAGTGCTGCACTGTCAGTGAGTTATCACAGAGAAAGTGCTGCACTGTCAGTGAGTTATCACAGAGAAAGTGCTGCACTGTCAGTGGGTTATCACAGAGAAAGTACTGCACTGTCAGAGGGTTATCACAGAGAAAGTACTGCACTGTCGGTGGGTTATGACAGAGAAAGTGCTGCACTGACAGTGGGTTATCACAGGGAAAGTGCTGCACTGTCAGTGGGTTATCACAGAGAAAGTGCTGCACTGTCAGTGAGTTATCACAGAGAAAGTGCTGCACTGTCAGTGGGTTATCACAGAGAAAGTACTGCACTGTCAACAGGTTATCTCAGAGAAAGTGCTGCACTGACAGTGGGTTATGACAGAGAAAGTGCTGCACTGACAGTGGGTTATCACAGGGAAAGTGCTGCACTGTCAGTGGGTTATCACAGAGAAAGTGCTGCACTGTCGGTGAGTTATCACAGAGAAAGTGCTGCACTGACAGTGGGTTATCAGTGAGAAAGTGCTGCACTGTCAGTGAGTTATCACAGAGAAAGTGCTGCACTGTCGGTGGCTTATCACAGGGAAAGTGTTACACTGTCAGTGGGTTATCACAGAGAAAGTGCTGCACTGTCAGTGGGTTATCACAGAGAAAGTGCTGCACTGTCAGTGAGTTATCACAGAGAAAGTGCTGCACTGACAGTGGGTTATCACAGAGAAAGTGCTGCACTGTCAGTGAGTTATCACAGAGAAAGTGCTGCACTGTCAGTGGGTTATCACAGAGAAAGTGCTGCACTGTCGGTGGCTTATCACAGGGAAAGTGTTACACTGTCAGTGGGTTATCACAGAGAAAGTGCTGCACTGTCGGTGGGTTATCACAGAGAAAGTGCTGCACTCTCAGTGAGTTATCACAGAGAAAGTGCTGCACTGTCAGTGGGTTATCACAGAGAAAGTGCTGCGTTGTCAGTGAGTTATCACAGAGAAAGTGCTGCACTGTCAGTGGGTTATCACAGAGAAAGTGCTGCACTGTCGGTGGGTTATCACAGGGAAAGTGCTGCACTGTCAGTGGGTTATCACAGAGAAAGTGCTGCACTGTCAGTGGGTTATCACAGGGAAAGTGCTGCACTGTCAGTGAGTTATCACAGAGAAAGTGCTGCACTGTCAGTGAGTTATCACAGAGAAAGTGCTGCACTGTCAGTGGGTTATCACAGAGAAAGTACTGCACTGTCAGAGGGTTATCACAGAGAAAGTACTGCACTGTCGGTGGGTTATCACAGAGAAAGTGTTGCACTGTCAGTGAGTTATCACAGAGAAAGTGCTGCACTGTCAGTGAGTTATCACAGAGAAAGTGCTGCACTGTCGGTGGGTTATCACAGAGAAAGTGCTGCACTGTCAGTGGGTTATCACAGGGAAAGTGCTGCACTGTCAGTGTGTTATCACAGAGAAAGTGCTGCACAGTCAGTGGGTTACCCCAGGGAAAGTGCTGCACTGTCAGCGGGTTATCACAGTGAAAGTGCTGCACTGTCAGTGAGTTATCACAGAGAAAGTGCTGCACTGCCAGTGGGTTATCTCAGAGAAAGTGCTGCACTGTCAGTGGGTTATGACAGAGAAAGTGCTGCACTGACAGTGGGTTATCACAGGGAAAGGGCTGCACTGTCAGTGGGTTATCACAGAGAAAGTGCTGCACTGTCAGTGGGTTATCACAGGGAAAGTGCTGCACTGTCAGTGGGTTATCACAGGGAAAGTGCTGCACTGTCAGTGAGTTATCACAGAGAAAGTGCTGCACTGTCAGTGGGTTCTCACAGAGAAAGTGCTGCACTGTCAGTGAGTTATCACAGAGAAAGTGCTGCACTATAGGTGGGTTATCACAGAGAAAGTGCTGCACTGTCAGTGGGTTATGACAGAGAAAGTGCTGCACTGACAGTGGGTTATCACAGGGAAAGGGCTGCACTGTCAGTGGGTTATCACAGAGAAAGTGCTGCACTGTCAGTGGGTTATCACAGGGAAAGTGCTGCACTTTTAGTGGGTTATCACAGGGAAAGTGCTGCACTGTCAGTCAGTTATCACAGAGAAAGTGCTGCACTGTCAGTGGGTTCTCACAGAGAAAGTGCTGCACTGTCAGTGAGTTATCACAGAGAAAGTGCTGCACTATAGGTGGGTTATCACAGAGAAAGTAATGCACTGTCGGTGGGTTATCACAGAGAAAGTGTTGCACTGTCAGTGAGTTATCACAGAGAAACTGCTGCACTGTCAGTGAGTTATCACAGAGAAAGTGCTGCACTGTCAGTGGGTTATCACAGAGAAAGTACTGCACTGTCAGAGGGTTATCACAGAGAAAGTACTGCACTGTCTGTGGGTTATCACAGAGAAAGTGTTGCACTGTCAGTGAGTTATCACAGAGAAAGTGCTGCACTGTCAGTGAGTTATCACAGAGAAAGTGCTGCACTGTCGGTGGGTTATCACAGAGAAATGCTGCACTGTCAGTGGGTTATCACAGGGAAAGTGCTGCACTGTCAGTGAGTTATCACAGAGAAAGTGCTGCACTGTCAGCAGGTTATCTCAGAGAAAGTGCTGCACTGTCAGTGGGTTATGACAGAGAAAGTGCTGCACTGACAGTGGGTTATCACAGGGAAAGTGCTGCACTGTCAGTGGGTTATCACAGAGAAAGTGCTGCACTGTCGGTGGGTTATCCCGGTGAAAGTGCGGCACTGTCAGTGGGTTATCACAGAGAAAGTGCTGCACTGTCAGTGGGTTATCACAGGGAAAGTGCTGCACTGTCAGTGGGTTATCACACAGAAAGTGAAACACTGTCAGTGAGTTATCACAGAGAAAGTGCTGCACTGTCAGTGGGTTATCACAGAGAAAGTGCTGCACTGTCAGTGAGTTATAACAGAGAAAGTGCTGCACTGACAGTGGGTTATCACAGAGAAAGTGCTGCACTGTCAGTGAGTTATCACAGAGAAAGTGCTGCACTGTCAGTGGGTTATCACAGAGAAAGTGCTGCACTGTCGGTGGCTTATCACAGGGAAAGTGTTACACTGTCAGTGGGTTATCACAGAGAAAGTGCTGCACTGTCGGTGGGTTATAACAGAGAAAGTGCTGCACTCTCAGTGAGTTATCACAGAGAAAGTGCTGCACTGTCAGTGGGTTATCACAGAGAAAGTGCTGCGTTGTCAGTGAGTTATCACAGAGAAAGTGCTGCACTGTCAGTGGGTTATCACAGAGAAAGTGCTGCACTGTCGGTGGGTTATCACAGGGAAAGTGCTGCACTGTCAGTGGGTTATCAGAGAGAAAGTGCTGCACTGTCAGTGGGTTATCACAGGGAAAGTGCTGCACTGTCAGTGAGTTATCACAGAGAAAGTGCTGCACTGTCAGTGAGTTATCACAGAGAAAGTGCTGCACTGTCAGTGGGTTATCACAGAGAAAGTACTGCACTGTCAGAGGGTTATCACAGAGAAAGTACTGCACTGTCGGTGGGTTATGACAGAGAAAGTGCTGCACTGACAGTGGGTTATCACAGGGAAAGTGCTGCACTGTCAGTGAGTTATCACAGAGAAAGTGCTGCACTGTCAGTGAGTTATCACAGAGAAAGTGCTGCACTGTCAGTGGGTTATCACAGAGAAAGTACTGCACTGTCAGCAGGTTATCTCAGAGAAAGTGCTGCACTGACAGTGGGTTATGACAGAGAAAGTGCTGCACTGACAGTGGGTTATCACAGGGAAAGTGCTGCACTGTCAGTGGGTTATCACAGAGAAAGTGCTGCACTGTCAGTGAGTTATCACAGAGAAAGTGCTGCACTGACAGTGGGTTATCACTGAGAAAGTGCTGCACTGTCAGTGAGTTATCACAGAGAAAGTGCTGCACTGTCGGTGGCTTATCACAGGGAAAGTGTTACACTGTCAGTGGGTTATCACAGAGAAAGTGCTGCACTGTCGGTGGGTTATCACAGGGAAAGTGCTGCACTGTCGGTGGGTTATCACAGAGAAAGTGCTGCACTGTCAGCGGGTTATCATAGTGAATGTGCTGCACTGTCGGTGTGTTATCACGGAGAAAGTGCTGCACTGTCAGTGGGTTATCACAGGGAAAGTGCTGCACTGTCGGTGTGTTATCACAGGGAAAGTGCTGCACTGTCGGTGTGTTATCACAGGGAAAGTGCTGCACTGTCGGTGTGTTATCACAGGGAGTGTGCTGCACTGTCGGTGTGTTATCGCAGGGAAAGTGCTGCACTGTCGGTGTGTTATCACAGGGAGTGTGCTGCACTGTCGGTGTGTTATCGCAGGGAAAGTGTTGCACTGTCTTTGGGTTATCACAGAGAAAGTGCTGCACTGTCAGTGGGTTATCACAGGGAAAGTGCTGCACTGTCAGTGAGTTATCACAGAGAAAGTGCTGCACTGTCAGTGAGTTATCACAGAGAAAGTGCTGCACTGTCAGTGGGTTATCACAGAGAAAGTACTGCACTGTCAGAGGGTTATCACAGAGAAAGTACTGCACTGTCGGTGGGTTATCACAGAGAAACTGCTGCACTGTCAGTGGATTACCCCAGGGAAAGTGCTGTACTGTCAGTGAGTTATCACAGAGAAAGTGCTGCACAGTCAGTGGGTTACCCCAGGGAAAGTGCTGCACTGTCAGCGGGTTATCACAGAGAAAGTGCTGCACTGTCAGTGGGTTATCACAGAGAAAGTACTGCACTGTCAGAGGGTTATCACAGAGAAAGTACTGCACTGTCGGTGTGTTATCGCAGGGAAAGTGCTGCACTGTCTTTGGGTTATCACCGAGAAAGTGCTGCACTCTCAGTGGGTTATCACAGGGAAAGTGCTGCACTGTCAGTGAGTTATCACAGAGAAAGTGCTGCACTGTCAGTGAGTTATCACAGAGAAAGTGCTGCACTGTCAGTGGGTTATCACAGAGAAAGTACTGCACTGTCAGAGGGTTATCACAGAGAAAGTACTGCACTGTCGGTGGGTTATCACAGAGAAAGTGCTGCACTGACAGTGGGTTATCACAGGGAAAGTTCTGCACTGTCAGTGGGTTATCACAGAGAAAGTGCTGCACTGTCGGTGGGTTATCCCAGTGAAAGTGCTGCACTGTCGGTGGGTTATCACAGAGAAAGTGCTGCACTGTCATTGAGTTATCACAGAGAAAGTGCTGCACTCTCAGTGGTTTATCACAGAGAAAGTGCTGCACTGTCAGTGAGTTATCACAGAGAAAGTGCTGCACTGTCAGTGGGTTATCACAGAGAAAGTGCTGCACTGTCGGTGGGTTATCACAGGGAAAGTGCTGCACTGTCAGTGGGTGATCACAGAGAAAGTGCTGCACTGTCAGTGGGTTATCACAGGGAAAGTGCTGCACTTTGAGTGGGTTATCACAGGGAAAGTGCTGCACTGTCAGTGAGTTATCACAGAGAAAGTGCTGCACTGTCAGTGGGTTATCACAGAGAAAGTGCTGCACTGTCAGTGAGTTATCACAGAGAAAGTGCTGCACTATAGGTGGGTTATCACAGAGAAAGTGCTGCACTGTCAGTGGGTTATCACAGAGAAAGTACTGCACTGTCAGAGGGTTATCACAGAGAAAGTACTGCACTGTCAGTGGGTTATCCCAGGGAAAGTGCTGCACTGTCAGTGAGTTATCACAGAGAAAGTGCTGCACTGACAGTGGGTTATCACAGAGAAAGTGCTGCACTGTCAGTGGGTTATCTCAGAGAAAGTGCTGCACTGTAAGTGGGTTATGACAGAGAAAGTGCTGCACTGTCAGTGGGTTATCACAGAGAAAGTGCTGCACTGACAGTGGGTTATCACAGAGAAAGTGCTGCACTGTCAGCAGGTTATCTCAGAGAAAGTGCTGCACTGACAGTGGGTTATGACAGAGAAAGTGCTGCACTGACAGTGGGTTATCACAGGGAAAGTGCTGCACTGTCAGTGAGTTATCACAGAGAAAGTGCTGCACTGTCGGTGGGTTATCCCGGTGAAAGTGCTGCACTGTCAGTGAGTTATCACAGAGAAAGTGCTGCACTGTCAGTGGGTTATCCCAGGGAAAGTGCTGCACTGTCAGTGAGTTATCACAGAGAAAGTGCTGCACAGTCAGTGGGTTACCCCAGGGAATGTGCTGCACTGTCAGCGGGTTATCACAGAGAAAGTGCTGCACTGTCAGTGAGTTATCACAGAGAAAGTGCTGCACTGACAGTCGGTTATCACAGAGAAAGTGCTGCACTGTCAGCAGGTTATCTCAGAGAAAGTGCTGCACTGTCAGTGGGTTATGACAGAGAAAGTGCTGCACTGACAGTGGGTTATCACAGGGAACGTGCTGCACTGTCAGTGTGTTATAACAGAGAAAGTGCTGCACTGTCGGTGGGTTATCCCGGTGAAAGTGCTGCACTGTCAGTGGGTTATCACAGAGAAAGTGCTGCACTGTCAGTGGGTTATCACAGGGAAAGTGCTGCACTGTCAGTGGGTTATCACACAGAAAGTGAAACACTGTCAGTGAGTTATCACAGAGAAAGTGCTGCACTGACAGTGGGTTATCACAGAGAAAGTGCTGCACTGTCAGTGAGTTATCACAGAGAAAGTGCTGCACTGTCAGTGGGTTATCACAGAGAAAGTGCTGCACTATAGGTGGGTTATCACAGAGAAAGTGCTGCACTGACAGTGGGTTATCACAGAGAAAGTGCTGCACTGTCAGTGAGTTATCACAGAGAAAGTGCTGCACTGTCAGTGGGTTATCACAGAGAAAGTGCTGCACTATAGGTGGGTTATCACAGAGAAAGTGCTGCACTGTCAGTGGGTTATCACAGAGAAAGTACTGCACTGTCAGAGGGTTATCACAGAGAAAGTACTGCACTGTCAGTGGGTTATCCCAGGGAAAGTGCTGCACTGTCAGTGAGTTATCACAGAGAAAGTGCTGCACTGACAGTGGGTTATCTCAGAGAAAGTGCTGCACTGTAAGTGGGTTATGACAGAGAAAGTGCTGCACTGTCAGTGGGTTATCACAGAGAAAGTGCTGCACTGACAGTGGGTTATCACAGAGAAAGTGCTGCACTGTCAGCAGGTTATCTCAGAGAAAGTGCTGCACTGACAGTGGGTTATGACAGAGAAAGTGCTGCACTGACAGTGGGTTATCACAGGGAAAGTGCTGCACTGTCAGTGGGTTATCACAGAGAAAGTGCTGCACTGTCGGTGGGTTATCCCGGTGAAAGTGCTGCACTGTCAGTGAGTTATCACAGAGAAAGTGCTGCACTGTCAGTGGGTTATCCCAGGGAAAGTGCTGCACTGTCAGTGAGTTATCACAGAGAAAGTGCTGCACAGTCAGTGAGTTACCCCAGGGAATGTGCTGCACTGTCAGCGGGTTATCACAGAGAAAGTGCTGCACTGTCAGTGAGTTATCACAGAGAAAGTGCTGCACTGACAGTCGGTTATCACAGAGAAAGTGCTGCACTGTCAGCAGGTTATCTCAGAGAAAGTGCTGCACTGTCAGTGGGTTATGACAGAGAAAGTGCTGCACTGACAGTGGGTTATCACAGGGAACGTGCTGCACTGTCAGTGTGTTATAACAGAGAAAGTGCTGCACTGTCGGTGGGTTATCCCGGTGAAAGTGCTGCACTGTCAGTGGGTTATCACAGAGAAAGTGCTGCACTGTCAGTGGGTTATCACAGGGAAAGTGCTGCACTGTCAGTGGGTTATCACACAGACAGTGAAACACTGTCAGTGAGTTATCACAGAGAAAGTGCTGCACTGCCAGTGGGTTATCACAGAGAAAGTGCTGCACTGTCAGTGAGTTATCACAGAGAAAGTGCTGCACTGACAGTGGGTTATCACAGAGAAAGTGCTGCACTGTCAGTGAGTTATCACAGAGAAAGTGCTGCACTGTCAGTGGGTTATCACAGAGAAAGTGCTGCACTGTCGGTGGCTTATCACAGGGAAAGTGTTACACTGTCAGTGGGTTATCACAGAGAAAGTGCTGCACTGTCGGTGGGTTATCACAGAGAAAGTGCTGCACTCTCAGTGAGTTATCACAGAGAAAGTGCTGCACTGTCAGTGGGTTATCACAGAGTAAGTGCTGCGTTGTCAGTGAGTTATCAATGAGAAAGTACTGCACTGTCAGTGCGTTATCACAGAGAAAGTGCTGCACTGTCGGTGGGTTATCACAGGGAAAGTGCTGCACTGTCAGTGGGTTATCACAAGGAAAGTGCTGCACTGTCAGTGGGTTATCACAGGGAAAGTGCTGCACTGTCAGTGAGTTATCACAGAGAAAGTGCTGCACTGTCAGTGAGTTATCACAGAGAAAGTGCTGCACTGTCAGTGGGTTATCACAGAGAAAGTACTGCACTGTCAGAGGGTTATCACAGAGAAAGTACTGCACTGTCGGTGGGTTATCACAGAGAAAGTGTTGCACTGTCAGTGAGTTATCACAGAGAAAGTGCTGCACTGTCAGTGAGTTATCACAGAGAAAGTGCTGCACTGTCGGTGGGTATCACAGAGAAAGTGCTGCACTGTCAGTGGGTTATCACAGGGAAAGTGCTGCACTGTCAGTGTGTTATCACAGAGAAAGTGCTGCACAGTCAGTGGGTTACCCCAGGGAAAGTGCTGCACTGTCAGCGGGTTATCACAGAGAAAGTGCTGCACTGTCAGTGAGTTATCACAGAAAAGTGCTGCACTGCCAGTGGGTTATCTCAGAGAAAGTGCTGCACTGTCAGTGGGTTATGACAGAGAAAGTGCTGCACTGACAGTGGGTTATCACAGGGAAAGGGCTGCACTGTCAGTGGGTTATCACAGAGAAAGTGCTGCACTGACAGTGGGTTATCACAGGGAAAGTGCTGCACTTTTAGTGGGTTATCACAGGGAAAGTGCTGCACTGTCAGTGAGTTATCACAGAGAAAGTGCTGCACTGTCAGTGGGTTATCACAGAGAAAGTGCTGCACTGTCAGTGAGTTATCACAGAGAAAGTGCTGCACTATAGGTGGGTTATCACAGAGAAAGTGCTGCACTGTCAGTGGGTTATCACAGAGAAAGTGCTGCACTGTCAGCAGTTTATCTCAGAGAAAGTGCCGCACTGTCAGTGTGTTATCACGGAGAAAGTGCTGCACTGTCAGTGAGTTATCACAGAGAAAGTACTGCACTGTCAGAGGGTTATCACAGAGAAAGTACTGCACTGTCGGTGGGTTATCACAGAGAAAGTGTTGCACTGTCAGTGGGTTATTACAGGGAAAGTGCTGCACTGTCAGTGAGTTATCACAGAGAAAGTTCTGCTCTGTCAGTGAGTTATCACAGAGAAAGTGCTGCACTGTCAGTGGGTTATCACAGAGAAAGTGCTGCACTGTCAGTGAGTTATCACAGGGAAAGTACTGCACTGTCGGTGGGTTATCACAGAGAAAGTGCTGCACTGACAGTGGGTTATCCCAGGGAAAGTGCTGCACTGTCAGTGAGTTATCACAGAGAAAGTGCTGCACAGTCAGTGGGTTACCCCAGGGAAAGTGTAGCACTGTCAGCGGGTTATCACAGAGAAAGTGCTGCACTGTCAGTGAGTTATCACAGGGAAAGTACTGCACTGTCGGTGGGTTATCACAGAGAAAGTGCTGCACTGACAGTGGGTTATCCCAGGGAAAGTGCTGCACTGTCAGTGAGTTATCACAGAGAAAGTGCTGCACAGTCAGTTGATTATCACAGAGAAAGTACTGCACTGTCGGTGGGTTATCACAGAGAATGTGCTGCACTGTCAGTGGGTTATCACAGAGAAAGTACTGCACTGTCAGAGGGTTATCACAGAGAAGGTACTGCACTGTCGGTGGGTTATCACAGAGAAAGTGTTGCACTGTCAGTGAGTTATCACAGAGAAAGTGCTGCACTGTCAGTGAGTTATGACAGAGAAAGTGCTGCACTGTCAGTGGGTTATCACAGAGAAAGTACTGCACTGTCAGAGGGTTATCACAGAGAAAGTACTGCACTGTCGGTGGGTTATCACAGAGAAAGTGTTGTACTGTCAGTGAGTTATCACAGAGAAAGTGCTGCACTGTCAGTGAGTTATCACAGAGAAAGTGCTGCACTGTCGGTGGGTTATCACAGAGAAAGTGCTGCACTGTCAGTGGGTTATCACAGGGAAAGTGCTGCACTGTCAGTGAGTTATCACAGAGAAAGTGCTGCACTGTCAGCAGGTTATCTCAGAGAAAGTGCTGCACTGTCAGTGGGTTATGACAGAGAAAGTGCTGCACTGACAGTGGGTTATCACAGGGAAAGTGCTGCACTGTCAGTGGGTTATCACAGAGAAAGTGCTGCACTGTCGGTGGCTTATCCCGGTGAAAGTGCTGCACTGTCAGTGGGTTATCACAGAGAAAGTGCTGCACTGTCAGTGTGTTATCACAGGGAAAGTGCTGCACTGTCAGTGGGTTATCACACAGAAAGTGAAACACTGTCAGTGAGTTATCACAGAGAAAGTGCTGCACTGTCAGTGGGTTATCACAGAGAAAGTGCTGCACTGTCAGTGAGTTATAACAGAGAAAGTGCTGCACTGACAGTGGGTTATCACAGAGAAAGTGCTGCACTGTCAGTGAGTTATCACAGAGAAAGTGCTGCACTGTCAGTGGGTTATCACAGAGAAAGTGCTGCGCTGTCGGTGGCTTATCACAGGGAAAGTGTTACACTGTCAGTGGGTTATCACAGAGAAAGTGCTGCACTGTCGGTGGGTTATCACAGAGAAAGTGCTGCACTCTCAGTGAGTTATCACAGAGAAAGTGCTGCACTGTCAGTGGGTTATCACAGAGAAAGTGCTGCGTTGTCAGTGAGTTATCACAGAGAAAGTGCTGCACTGTCAGAGGGTTATCACAGAGAAAGTACTGCACTGTCGGTGGGTTATCACAGAGAAAGTGTTGTACTGTCAGTGAGTTATCACAGAGAAAGTGCTGCACTGTCAGTGAGTTATCACAGAGAAAGTGCTGCACTGTCGGTGGGTTATCACAGAGAAAGTGCTGCACTGTCAGTGGGTTATCACAGGGAAAGTGCTGCACTGTCAGTGAGTTATCACAGAGAAAGTGCTGCACTGTCAGCAGGTTATCTCAGAGAAAGTGCTGCACTGTCAGTGGGTTATGACAGAGAAAGTGCTGCACTGACAGTGGGTTATCACAGGGAAAGTGCTGCACTGTCAGTGGGTTATCACAGAGAAAGTGCTGCACTGTCGGTGGCTTATCCCGGTGAAAGTGCTGCACTGTCAGTGGGTTATCACAGAGAAAGTGCTGCACTGTCAGTGTGTTATCACAGGGAAAGTGCTGCACTGTCAGTGGGTTATCACACAGAAAGTGAAACACTGTCAGTGAGTTATCACAGAGAAAGTGCTGCACTGTCAGTGGGTTATCACAGAGAAAGTGCTGCACTGTCAGTGAGTTATAACAGAGAAAGTGCTGCACTGACAGTGGGTTATCACAGAGAAAGTGCTGCACTGTCAGTGAGTTATCACAGAGAAAGTGCTGCACTGTCAGTGGGTTATCACAGAGAAAGTGCTGCGCTGTCGGTGGCTTATCACAGGGAAAGTGTTACACTGTCAGTGGGTTATCACAGAGAAAGTGCTGCACTGTCGGTGGGTTATCACAGAGAAAGTGCTGCACTCTCAGTGAGTTATCACAGAGAAAGTGCTGCACTGTCAGTGGGTTATCACAGAGAAAGTGCTGCGTTGTCAGTGAGTTATCACAGAGAAAGTGCTGCACTGTCTGTGGGTTATCACAGAGAAAGTGCTGCACTGTCAGTGGGTTATCACAGAGAAAGTGCTGCACTGTCGGTGGGTTATCACAGGGAAAGTGCTGCACTGTCAGTGGGTTATCACAGAGAAAGTGCTGCACTGTCAGTGGGTTATCACAGGGAAAGTGCTGCACTGTCAGTGAGTTATCACAGAGAAAGTGCTGCACTGTCAGTGAGTTATCACAGGGAAAGTGCTGCACTGTCAGTGGGTTATCACAGAGAAAGTACTGCACTGTCAGAGGGTTATCACAGAGAAAGTACTGCACTGTCGGTGGGTTATCACAGAGAAAGTGTTGCACTGTCAGTGAGTTATCACAGAGAAAGTGCTGCACTGTCAGTGAGTTATCACAGAGAAAGTGCTGCACTGTCGGTGGGTTATCACAGAGAAAGTGCTGCACTGACAGTGGGTTATCACAGGGAAAGTGCTGCACTGTCAGTGTGTTATCACAGAGAAAGTGCTGCACAGTCAGTGGGTTACCCTAGGGAAAGTGCTGCACTGTCAGCGGGTTATCACAGAGAAAGTGCTGCACTGTCAGTGAGTTATCACAGAGAAAGTGCTGCACTGCCAGTGGGTTATCTCAGAGAAAGTGCTGCACTGTCAGTGGGTTATGACAGAGAAAGTGCTGCACTGACAGTGGGTTATCACAGGGAAAGGGCTGCACTGTCAGTGGGTTATCACAGAGAAAGTGCTGCACTGTCGGTGGGTTATCCCGGTGAAAGGGCTGCACTGTCAGTGGGTTATCACAGAGTAAGTGCTGCACTGTCAGTGGGTTATCACAGGGAAAGTGCTGCACATTTAGTGGGTTATCACAGGGAAAGTGCTGCACTGTCAGTGAGTTATCACAGAGAAAGTGCTGCACTGTCAGTGGGTTACCACAGAGAAAGTGCTGCACTGTCAGTGAGTTATCACAGAGAAAGTGCTGCACTATAGGTGGGTTATCACAGAGAAAGTGCTGCACTTTCAGTGGGTTATCACAGAGAAAGTGCTGCACTGTCAGCAGGTTATCTCAGAGAAAGTGCCGCACTGTCAGTGTGTTATCACGGAGAAAGTGCTGCACTGTCAGTGAGTTATCACAGAGAAAGTACTGCACTGTCAGAGGGTTATCACAGAGAAAGTACTGCACTGTCGGTGGGTTATCACAGAGAAAGTGTTGCACTGTCAGTGGGTTATCACAGGGAAAGTGCTGCACTGTCAGTGAGTTATCACAGAGAAAGTGCTGCACTGTCAGTGAGTTATCACAGAGAAAGTGCTGCACTGTCAGTGGGTTATCACAGAGAAAGTGCTGCACTGACAGTGAGTTATCACAGGGAAAGTACTGCACTGTCGGTGGGTTATCACAGAGAAAGTGCTGCACTGTCAGTGGGTTATCCCAGGGAAAGTGCTGCACTGTCAGTGAGTTATCACAGAGAAAGTGCTGCACAGTCAGTGGGTTACCCCAGGGAAAGTGCTGCACTGTCAGCGGGTTATCACAGAGAAAGTGCTGCACTGTCAGTGGGTTATCACAGAAAAAGTACTGCACTGTCAGAGGGTTATCACAGAGAAAGTACTGCACTGTCGGTGGGTTATCACAGAGAAAGTGTTGCACTGTCAGTGAGTTATCACAGAGAAAGTGCTGCACTGTCAGTGAGTTATCACAGAGAAAGTGCTGCACTGTCAGTGGGTTATCACAGAGAAAGTACTGCACTGTCAGAGGGTTATCACAGAGAAAGTACTGCACTGTCGGTGGGTTATCACAGAGAAAGTGTTGCACTGTCAGTGAGTTATCACAGAGAAAGTGCTGCACTGTCAGTGAGTTATCACAGAGAAAGTGCTGCACTGTCGGTGGGTTATCACAGAGAAAGTGCTGCACTGTCAGTGGGTTATCACAGGGAAAGTGCTGCACTGTCAGTGAGTTATCACAGAGAAAGTGCTGCACAGTCAGTGGGTTACCCCAGGGAAAGTGCTGCACTGTCAGCGGGTTATCACAGAGAAAGTGCTGGAGAGTCAGTGGGTTATCACCGGGAAAGGGCTGCACTGTCAGTGGGTTATCACAGAGAAAGTGCTGCACTGTCGGTGGTTTATCACGGTGAAAGTGCTGCACTGTCGGTGGGTTATCACAGAGAAAGTGCTGCACTGTCATTGAGTTATCACAGAGAAAGTGCTGCACTGTCAGTGGGTTATGACAGAGAAAGTGCTGCACTGTCAGTGAGTTATCACAGAGAAAGTGCTGCACTGTCAGTGGGTTATCACAGAGAAAGTGCTGCACTGTCGGTGGGTTATCACAGGGAAAGTGCTGCACTGTCAGTGGGTTATCACAGAGTAAGTGCTGCACTGTCAGTGGGTTATCACAGGGAAAGTGCTGCACTTTTAGTGGGTTATCACAGGGAAAGTACTGCACTGTCAGTGTGTTATCACAGAGAAAGTGCTGCACTGTCAGTGGGTTATCACAGAGAAAGTGCTGCACTGTCAGTGAGTTATCATAGAGAAAGTGCTGCACTATAGGTGGGTTATCACAGAGAAAGTGCTGCACTGTCAGTGGGTTATCACAGAGAAAGTGCTGCACTGTCAGCAGGTTATCTCAGAGAAAGTGCTGCACTGTCAGTGTGTTATCACGGAGAATGTGCTGCACTGTCAGTGAGTTATCACAGAGAAAGTACTGCACTGTCAGTGGGTTATCACAGAGAAAGTACTGCACTGTCAGAGGGTTATCACAGAGAAAGTACTGCACTGTCGGTGGGTTATCACAGAGAAAGCGCTGCACTGTCAGTGGGTTATCCCAGGGAAAGTGCTGCACTGTCAGCGGGTTATCACAGAGAAAGTGCTGCACTGTCAGTGAGTTATCACAGACAAAATGCTGCACTGACAGTGGGTTATCAAAGAGAAAGTGCTGCACTGTCAGCAGGTTATCTCAGAGAAAGTGCTGCACTGTCAGTGTGTTATCACGGAGAAAGTGCTGCACTGTCAGCGGGTTATCACAGAGAAAGTGCTGCACTGTCAGTGTGTTATCACGGAGAAAGTGCTGCACTGTCAGTGAGTTATCGCAGGGAAAGTGCTGCACTGTCGGTGTGTTATCACAGGGAAAGTGCTGCACTGTCGGTGTGTTATCACAGGGAGTGTGCTGCACTGTCGGTGTGTTATCGCAATGAAAGTGCTGCACTGTCAGTGGGTTATCACAGAGAAATTGCTGCACTGTCTTTGGGTTATCACAGAGAAAGTGCTGCACTGTCAGTGGGTTATCACAGGGAAAGTGCTGCACTGTCAGTGAGTTATCACAGAGAAAGTGCTGCACTGTCAGTGAGTTATCACAGAGAAAGTACTGCACTGTCGGTGGGTTATCACAGCGAAAGTGCTGCACTGTCAGTGGGTTATCACAGAGAAAGTACTGCACTGTCAGAGGGTTATCACAGAGAAAGTACTGCACTGTCGGTGGGTTATCACAGAGAAAGTGCTGCACTGTCAGTGGGTTATCCCAGGGAAAGTGCTGCACTGTCAGTGAGTTATCACAGAGAAAGTGCTGCACAGTCAGTGGGTTACCGCAGGGAAAGTGCTGCACTGTCAGCGGGTTATCACAGAGAAAGTGCTGCACTGTCAGTGAGTTATCACAGAGAAAGTGCTGCACTGACAGTCGGTTATCACAGAGAAAGTGCTGCACTGTCAGCAGGTTATCTCAGAGAAAGTGCTGCACTGTCAGTGAGTTATCACAGAGAAAGTGCTGCACTGTCAGTGGGTTATCACAGGGAAAGTGCTGCACTGTCAGTGGGTTATCACAGAGAAAGTGCTGCACTGTCAGTGAGTTATCACAGAGAAAGTGCTGCACTGTCAGTGGGTTATCACAGAGAAAGTGCTGCACTGTCAGTGAGTTATCACAGAGAAAGTGCTGCACTGACAGTGGGTTATCACAGAGAAAGTGCTGCACTGTCAGTGAGTTATCACAGAGAAAGTGCTGCGCTGTCAGTGGGTTATCACAGAGAAAGTGCTGCACTGTCGGTGGGTTATCACAGGGAAAGTGTTACACTGTCAGTGGGTTATCACAGAGAAAGTGCTGCACTGTCGGTGGGTTATCACAGAGAAAGTGCTGCACTCTCAGTGAGTTATCACAGAGAAAGTGCTGCACTGTCAGTGGGTTATCACCGTGAAAGTGCTGCACTGTCAGTGGGTTATCACAGGGAGAGTGTTGCACTGTCAGTGTGTTATCACAGAGAAAGTGCTGCACTGTCAGTGGGTTATCACAGAGAAAGTGCTGCACTGTCAGTGGGTTATGACAGAGAAAGTGCTGCACTGACAGTGGGTTATCACAGGGAAAGTGCTGCACTGTCAGTGGGTTATGACAGAGAAAGTGCTGCACTGACAGTGGGTTATCACAGGGAAAGTGCTGCACTGTCAGTGGGTTATCACAGAGAAAGTGCTGCACTGTCGGTGGGTTATCCCGGTGAAAGTGCTGCACTGTCAGTGGGTTATCACAGAGAAAGTGCTGCACTGTCAGTGTGTTATCACAGGGAAAGTGCTGCACTGTCAGTGGGTTATCACACAGAAAGTGAAACACTGTCAGTGAGTTATCACAGAGAAAGTGCTGCACTGTCAGTGGGTTATCACAGAGAAAGTGCTGCACTGTCAGTGAGTTATAACAGAGAAAGTGCTGCACTGACAGTGGGTTATCACAGAGAAAGTGCTGCACTGTCAGTGAGTTATCACAGAGAAAGTGCTGCACTCTCAGTGGGTTATCACAGAGAAAGTGCTGCACTGTCGGTGGCTTATCACAGGGAAAGTGTTACACTGTCAGTGGGTTATCACAGAGAAAGTGCTGCACTGTCGGTGGGTTATCACAGAGAAAGTGCTGCACTCTCAGTGAGTTATCACAGAGAAAGTGCTGCACTGTCAGTGGGTTATCACAGAGAAAGTGCTGCGTTGTCAGTGAGTTATCACAGAGAAAGTGCTGCACTGTCAGTGGGTTATCACAGAGAAAGTGCTGCACTGTCGGTGGGTTATCACAGGGAAAGTGCTGCACTGTCAGTGGGTTATCACAGAGAAAGTGCTGCACTGTCAGTGGGTTATCACAGGGAAAGTGCTGCACTGTCAGTGAGTTATCACAGAGAAAGTGGTGCACTGTCAGTGAGTTATCACAGAGAAAGTGCTGCACTGTCAGTGGGTTATCACAGAGAAAGTACTGCACTGTCAGAGGGTTATCACAGAGAAAGTACTGCACTGTCGGTGGGTTATCACAGAGAAAGTGTTGCACTGTCAGTGAGTTATCACAGAGAAAGTGCTGCACTGTCAGTGAGTTATCACAGAGAAAGTGCTGCACTGTCGGTGGGTTATCACAGAGAAAGTGCTGCACTGACAGTGGGTTATCACAGGAAAAGTGCTGCACTGTCAGTGTGTTATCACAGAGAAAGTGCTGCACAGTCAGTGGGTTACCCTAGGGAAAGTGCTGCACTGTCAGCGGGTTATCACAGAGAAAGTGCTGCACTGTCAGTGAGTTATCACAGAGAAAGTGCTGCACTGCCAGTGGGTTATCTCAGAGAAAGTGCTGCACTGTCAGTGGGTTATGACAGAGAAAGTGCTGCACTGACAGTGGGTTATCACAGGGAAAGGGCTGCACTGTCAGTGGGTTATCACAGAGTAAGTGCTGCACTGTCAGTGGGTTATCACAGGGAAAGTGCTGCACATTTAGTGGGTTATCACAGGGAAAGTGCTGCACTGTCAGTGAGTTATCACAGAGAAAGTGCTGCACTGTCAGTGGGTTATCACAGAGAAAGTGCTGCACTGTCAGTGAGTTATCACAGAGAAAGTGCTGCTCTGTCAGTGAGTTATCACAGAGAAAGTGCTGCACTGTCAGTGAGTTATCACAGAGAAAGTGCTGCTCTGTCAGTGAGTTATCACAGAGAAAGTGCTGCACTGTCAGTGGGTTATCACAGAGAAAGTGCTGCACTGTCAGTGAGTTATCACAGGGAAAGTACTGCACTGTCGGTGAGTTATCACAGAGAAAGTGCTGCACTGACAGTGGGTTATCCCAGGGAAAGTGCTGCACTGTCAGTGAGTTATCACAGAGAAAGTGCTGCACAGTCAGTGGGTTACCCCAGGGAAAGTGTAGCACTGTCAGCGGGTTATCACAGAGAAAGTGCTGCACTGTCAGTGGGTTATCACAGATAAAGTACTGCACTGTCAGAGGGTTATCACAGAGAAAGTACTGCACTGTCGGTGGGTTATCACACAGAAAGTGTTGCACTGTCAGTGAGTTATCACAGAGAAAGTGCTGCACTGTCAGTGAGTTATCACAGAGAAAGTGCTGCACTGTCAGTGGGTTATCACAGAGAAAGTACTGCACTGTCAGAGGGTTATCACAGAGAAAGTACTGCCCTGTCGGTGGGTTATCACAGAGAAAGTGTTGCACTGTCAGTGAGTTATCACAGAGAAAGTGCTGCACTGTCAGTGAGTTATCACAGAGAAAGTGCTGCACTGTCGGTGGGTTATCACAGAGAAAGTGCTGCACTGTCAGTGGGTTATCACAGGGAAAGTGCTGCACTGTCAGTGAGTTATCACAGAGAAAGTGCTGCACTGTCAGCAGGTTATCTCAGAGAAAGTGCTGCACTGTCAGTGGGTTATGACAGAGAAAGTACTGCACTGACAGTGGGTTATCACAGGGAAAATGCTGCACGGTCAGTGGGTTATCACAGAGAAAGTGCTGCACTGTCGGTGGGTTATCCCGGTGAAAGTGCTGCACTGTCAGTGGGTTATCACAGAGAAAGTGCTGCACTGTCAGTGGGTTATCACAGGGAAAGTGCTGCACTGTCAGTGGGTTATCACACAGAAAGTGAAACACTGTCAGGGAGTTATCACAGAGAAAGTGCTGCACTGTCAGTGGGTTATCACAGAGAAAGTGCTGCACTGTCAGTGAGTTATCACAGAGAAAGTGCTGCACTATAGGTGGGTTATCACAGAGAAAGTGCTGCACTGTCAGTGGGTTATCACAGAGAAAGTGCTGCACTGTCAGCAGGTTATCTCAGAGAAAGTGCCGCACTGTCAGTGTGTTATCACGGAGAAAGTGCTGCACTGTCAGTGAGTTATCACAGAGAAAGTACTGCACTGTCAGAGGGTTATCACAGAGAAAGTACTGCACTGTCGGTGGGTTATCACAGAGAAAGTGTTGCACTGTCAGTGGGTTATCACAGGGAAAGTGCTGCACTGTCAGTGAGTTATCACAGAGAAAGTGCTGCACTGTCAGTGAGTTATCACAGAGAAAGTGCTGCACTGTCAGTGGGTTATCACAGAGAAAGTGCTGCACTGACAGTGATTTATCACAGGGAAAGTACTGCACTGTCGGTGGGTTATCACAGAGAAAGTGCTGCACTGTCAGTGGGTTATCCCAGGGAAAGTGCTGCACTGTCAGTGAGTTATCACAGAGAAAGTGCTGCACAGTCAGTGGGTTACCCCAGGGAAAGTGCTGCACTGTCAGCGGGTTATCACATAGAAAGTGCTGCACTGTCAGTGGGTTATCACAGAAAAAGTACTGCACTGTCAGAGGGTTATCACAGAGAAAGTACTGCACTGTCGGTGGGTTATCACAGAGAAAGTGTTGCACTGTCAGTGAGTTATCACAGAGAAAGTGCTGCACTGTCAGTGAGTTATCACAGAGAAAGTGCTGCACTGTCAGTGGGTTATCACAGAGAAAGTACTGCACTGTCAGAGGGTTATCACAGAGAAAGTACTGCACTGTCGGTGGGTTATCACAGAGAAAGTGTTGCACTGTCAGTGAGTTATCACAGAGAAAGTGCTGCACTGTCAGTGAGTTATCACAGAGAAAGTGCTGCACTGTCGGTGGGTTATCACAGAGAAAGTGCTGCACTGTCAGTGGGTTATCACAGGGAAAGTGCTGCACTGTCAGTGAGTTATCACAGAGAAAGTGCTGCACAGTCAGTGGGTTACCCCAGGGAAAGTGCTGCACTGTCAGCGGGTTATCACAGAGAAAGTGCTGGACAGTCAGTGGGTTATCACCGGGAAAGGGCTGCACTGTCAGTGGGTTATCACAGAGAAAGTGCTGCACTGTCGGTGGGTTATCACGGTGAAAGTGCTGCACTGTCGGTGGGTTATCACAGAGAAAGTGCTGCACTGTCATTGAGTTATCACAGAGAAAGTGCTGCACTGTCAGTGGGTTATGACAGAGAAAGTGCTGCACTGTCAGTGAGTTATCACAGAGAAAGTGCTGCACTGTCAGTGGGTTATCACAGAGAAAGTGCTGCACTGTCGGTGGGTTATCACAGGGAAAGTGCTGCACTGTCAGTGGGTTTTCACAGAGTAAGTGCTGCACTGTCAGTGGGTTATCACAGGGAAAGTGCTGCACTTTTAGTGGGTTATCACAGGGAAAGTACTGCACTGTCAGTGTGTTATCACAGAGAAAGTGCTGCACTGTCAGTGGGTTATCACAGAGAAAGTGCTGCACTGTCAGTGAGTTATCATAGAGAAAGTGCTGCACTATAGGTGGGTTATCACAGAGAAAGTGCTGCACTGTCAGTGGGTTATCACAGAGAAAGTGCTGCACTGTCAGCAGGTTATCTCAGAGAAAGTGCTGCACTGTCAGTGTGTTATCACGGAGAAAGTGCTGCACTGTCAGTGAGTTATCACAGAGAAAGTACTGCACTGTCAGTGGGTTATCACAGAGAAAGTACTGCACTGTCAGAGGGTTATCACAGAGAAAGTATTGCACTGTCGGTGGGTTATCACAGAGAAAGTGCTGCACTGTCAGTGGGTTATCCCAGGGAAAGTGCTGCACTGTCAGCGGGTTATCACAGAGAAAGTGCTGCACTGTCAGTGAGTTATCACAGACAAAATGCTGCACTGACAGTGGGTTATCAAAGAGAAAGTGCTGCACTGTCAGCAGGTTATCTCAGAGAAAGTGCTGCACTGTCAGTGTGTTATCACGGAGAAAGTGCTGCACTGTCAGCGGGTTATCACAGAGAAAGTGCTGCACTGTCAGTGTGTTATCACGGAGAAAGTGCTGCACTGTCAGTGAGTTATCGCAGGGAAAGTGCTGCACTGTCGGTGTGTTATCACAGGGAAAGTGCTGCACTGTCGGTGTGTTATCACAGGGAGTGTGCTGCACTGTCGGTGTGTTATCGCAATGAAAGTGCTGCACTGTCAGTGGGTTATCACAGAGAAAGTGCTGCACTGTCTTTGGGTTATCACAGAGAAAGTGCTGCACTGTCAGTGGGTTATCACAGGGAAAGTGCTGCACTGTCAGTGAGTTATCACAGAGAAAGTGCTGCACTGTCAGTGAGTTATCACAGAGAAAGTACTGCACTGTCGGTGGGTTATCACAGCGAAAGTGCTGCACTGTCAGTGGGTTATCACAGAGAAAGTACTGCACTGTCAGAGGGTTATCACAGAGAAAGTACTGCACTGTCGGTGGGTTATCACAGAGAAAGTGCTGCACTGTCAGTGGGTTACCGCAGGGAAAGTGCTGCACTGTCAGCGGGTTATCACAGAGAAAGTGCTGCACTGTCAGTGAGTTGTCACAGAGAAAGTGCTGCACTGACAGTCGGTTATCACAGAGAAAGTGCTGCACTGTCAGCAGGTTATCTCAGAGAAAGTGCTGCACTGTCAGTGGGTTATGACAGGGAAAGTGCTGCACTGTCAGTGGGTTATCACAGAGAAAGTGCTGCACTGTCGGTGGGTTACCCCGGTGAAAGTGCTGCACTGTCAGTGAGTTATCACAGAGAAAGTGCTGCACTGTCAGTGGGTTATCACAGGGAAAGTGCTGCACTGTCAGTGGGTTATCACAGAGAAAGTGCTGCACTGTCAGTGAGTTATCACAGAGAAAGTGCTGCACTGTCAGTGGGTTATCACAGAGAAAGTGCTGCACTGTCAGTGAGTTATCACAGAGAAAGTGCTGCACTGACAGTGGGTTATCACAGAGAAAGTGCTGCACTGTTAGTGAGTTATCACAGAGAAAGTGCTGCGCTGTCAGTGGGTTATCACAGAGAAAGTGCTGCACTGTCGGTGGGTTATCACAGGGAAAGTGTTACACTGTCAGTGGGTTATCACAGAGAAAGTGCTGCACTGTCGGTGGGTTATCACAGAGAAAGTGCTGCACTCTCAGTGAGTTATCACAGAGAAAGTGCTGCACTGTCAGTGGGTTATCACCGTGAAAGTGCTGCACTGTCAGTGGGTTATCACAGGGAGAGTGTTGCACTGTCAGTGTGTTATCACAGAGAAACTGCTGCACTGTCAGTGGGTTATCACAGAGAAAGTGCTGCACTGTCAGTGGGTTATGACAGAGAAAGTGCTGCACTGACAGTGGGTTATCACAGGGAAAGTGCTGCACTGTCAGTGGGTTATGACAGAGAAAGTGCTGCACTGACAGTGGGTTATCACAGGGAAAGTGCTGCACTGTCAGTGGGTTATCACAGAGAAAGTGCTGCACTGTCGGTGGGTTATCCCGGTGAAAGTGCTGCACTGTCAGTGGGTTATCACAGAGAAAGTGCTGCACTGTCAGTGTGTTATCACAGGGAAAGTGCTGCACTGTCAGTGGGTTATCACACAGAAAGTGAAACACTGTCAGTGAGTTATCACAGAGAAAGTGCTGCACTGTCAGTGGGTTATCACAGAGAAAGTGCTGCACTGTCAGTGAGTTATAACAGAGAAAGTGCTGCACTGACAGTGGGTTATCACAGAGAAAGTGCTGCACTGTCAGTGAGTTATCACAGAGAAAGTGCTGCACTGTCAGTGGGTTATCACAGAGAAAGTGCTGCACTGTCAGCAGGTTATCTCAGAGAAAGTGCTGCACTGTCAGTGTGTTATCACGGAGAAAGTGCTGCACTGTCAGTGAGTTATCACAGAGAAAGTACTGCACTGTCAGTGGGTTATCACAGAGAAAGTACTGCACTGTCAGAGGGTTATCACAGAGAAAGTACTGCACTGTCGGTGGGTTATCACAGAGAAAGTGCTGCACTGTCAGTGGGTTATCCCAGGGAAAGTGCTGCACTGTCAGCGGGTTATCACAGAGAAAGTGCTGCACTGTCAGTGAGTTATCACAGACAAAATGCTGCACTGACAGTGGGTTATCAAAGAGAAAGTGCTGCACTGTCAGCAGGTTATCTCAGAGAAAGTGCTGCACTGTCAGTGTGTTATCACGGAGAAAGTGCTGCACTG
Organism: Chiloscyllium punctatum; assembly: GCF_047496795.1. Taxonomy (NCBI): domain Eukaryota; kingdom Metazoa; phylum Chordata; class Chondrichthyes; order Orectolobiformes; family Hemiscylliidae; genus Chiloscyllium; species Chiloscyllium punctatum. The sequence continues at coordinate 48,039,887 of NC_092761.1, read as the reverse complement.
TCAGCGGGTTATCACAGAGAAAGTGCTGCACTGTCAGTGTGTTATCACGGAGAAAGTGCTGCACTGTCAGTGAGTTATCGCAGGGAAAGTGCTGCACTGTCGGTGTGTTATCACAGGGAAAGTGCTGCACTGTCGGTGTGTTATCACAGGGAGTGTGCTGCACTGTCGGTGTGTTATCGCAATGAAAGTGCTGCACTGTCAGTGGGTTATCACAGAGAAAGTGCTGCACTGTCTTTGGGTTATCACAGAGAAAGTGCTGCACTGTCAGTGGGTTATCACAGGGAAAGTGCTGCACTGTCAGTGAGTTATCACAGAGAAAGTGCTGCACTGTCAGTGAGTTATCTCAGAGAAAGTACTGCACTGTCGGTGGGTTATCACAGCGAAAGTGCTGCACTGTCAGTGGGTTATCACAGAGAAAGTACTGCACTGTCAGAGGGTTATCACAGAGAAAGTACTGCACTGTCGGTGGGTTATCACAGAGAAAGTGCTGCACTGTCAGTGGGTTACCGCAGGGAAAGTGCTGCACTGTCAGCGGGTTATCACAGAGAAAGTGCTGCACTGTCAGTGAGTTATCACAGAGAAAGTGCTGCACTGACAGTCGGTTATCACAGAGAAAGTGCTGCACTGTCAGCAGGTTATCTCAGAGAAAGTGCTGCACTGTCAGTGGGTTATGACAGGGAAAGTGCTGCACTGTCAGTGGGTTATCACAGAGAAAGTGCTGCACTGTCGGTGGGTTATCCCGGTGAAAGTGCTGCACTGTCAGTGAGTTATCACAGAGAAAGTGCTGCACTGTCAGTGGGTTATCACAGGGAAAGTGCTGCACTGTCAGTGGGTTATCACAGAGAAAGTGCTGCACTGTCAGTGAGTTATCACAGAGAAAGTGCTGCACTGTCAGTGGGTTATCACAGAGAAAGTGCTGCACTGTCAGTGAGTTATCACAGAGAAAGTGCTGCACTGACAGTGGGTTATCACAGAGAAAGTGCTGCACTGTCAGTGAGTTATCACAGAGAAAGTGCTGCGCTGTCAGTGGGTTATCACAGAGAAAGTGCTGCACTGTCGGTGGGTTATCACAGGGGAAGTGTTACACTGTCAGTGGGTTATCACAGAGAAAGTGCTGCACTGTCGGTGGGTTATCACAGAGAAAGTGCTGCACTCTCAGTGAGTTATCACAGAGAAAGTGCTGCACTGTCAGTGGGTTATCACCGTGAAAGTGCTGCACTGTCAGTGGGTTATCACAGGGAGAGTGTTGCACTGTCAGTGTGTTATCACAGAGAAAGTGCTGCACTGTCAGTGGGTTATCACAGAGAAAGTGCTGCACTGTCAGTGGGTTATGACAGAGAAAGTGCTGCACTGACAGTGGGTTATCACAGGGAAAGTGCAGCACTGTCAGTGGGTTATGACAGAGAAAGTGCTGCACTGACAGTGGGTTATCACAGGGAAAGTGCTGCACTGTCAGTGGGTTATCACAGAGAAAGTGCTGCACTGTCGGTGGGTTATCCCGGTGAAAGTGCTGCACTGTCAGTGGGTTATCACAGAGAAAGTGCTGCACTGTCAGTGTGTTATCACAGGGAAAGTGCTGCACTGTCAGTGGGTTATCACACAGAAAGTGAAACACTGTCAGTGAGTTATCACAGAGAAAGTGCTGCACTGTCAGTGGGTTATCACAGAGAAAGTGCTGCACTGTCAGTGAGTTATAACAGAGAAAGTGCTGCACTGACAGTGGGTTATCACAGAGAAAGTGCTGCACTGTCAGTGAGTTATCACAGAGAAAGTGCTGCACTGTCAGTGGGTTATCACAGAGAAAGTGCTGCACTGTCGGTGGATTATCACAGGGAAAGTGTTACACTGTCAGTGGGTTATCACAGAGAAAGTGCTGCACTGTCGGTGGGTTATCACAGAGAAAGTGCTGCACTCTCAGTGAGTTATCACAGAGAAAGTGCTGCACTGTCAGTGGGTTATCACAGAGAAAGTGCTGCGTTGTCAGTGAGTTATCACAGAGAAAGTGCTGCAAGGTCAGTGGGTTATCACAGAGAAAGTGCTGCACTGTCGGTGGGTTATCACAGGGAAAGTGCTGCACTCTCAGTGGGTTATCACAGAGAAAGTGCTGCACTGTCAGTGGGTTATCACAGGGAAAGTGCTGCACTGTCAGTGAGTTATCACAGAGAAAGTGCTGCACTGTCAGTGAGTTATCACAGAGAAAGTGCTGCACTGTCAGTGGGTTATCACAGAGAAAGTACTGCACTGTCAGAGGGTTATCACAGAGAAAGTACTGCACTGTCGGTGGGTTATCACAGAGAAAGTGTTGCACTGTCAGTGAGTTATCACAGAGAAAGTGCTGCACTGTCAGTGAGTTATCACAGAGAAAGTGCTGCACTGTCGGTGGGTTATCACAGAGAAAGTGCTGCACTGACAGTGGGTTATCACAGGGAAAGTGCTGCACTGTCAGTGTGTTATCACAGAGAAAGTGCTGCACAGTCAGTGGGTTACCCTAGGGAAAGTGCTGCACTGTCAGCGGGTTATCACAGAGAAAGTGCTGCACTGTCAGTGAGTTATCACAGAGAAAGTGCTGCACTGCCAGTGGGTTATCTCAGAGAAAGTGCTGCACTGTCAGTGGGTTATGACAGAGAAAGTGCTGCACTGTCGGTGGGTTATCCCGGTGAAAGTGCTGCACTGTCAGCGGGTTATCACAGAGAAAGTGCTGCACTGTCAGTGAGTTATCACAGAGAAAGTGCTGCACTGCCAGTGGGTTATCACAGGGAAAGGGCTGCACTGTCAGTGGGTTATCACAGAGAAAGTGCTGCACTGTCGGTGGGTTATCCCGGTGAAAGGGCTGCACTGTCAGTGGGTTATCACAGAGAAAGTGCTGCACTGTCAGTGAGTTATCACAGAGAAAGTGCTGCACTGTCGGTGGGTTATCACAGAGAAAGTGCTGCACTGTCAGTGGGTTATCACAGGGAAAGTGCTGCACTGTCAGTGAGTTATCACAGAGAAAGTGCTGCACTGTCAGCAGGTTATCTCAGAGAAAGTGCTGCACTGTCAGTGGGTTATGACAGAGAAAGTACTGCACTGACAGTGGGTTATCACAGGGAAAATGCTGCACGGTCAGTGGGTTATCACAGAGAAAGTGCTGCACTGTCGGTGGGTTATCCCGGTGAAAGTGCTGCACTGTCAGTGGGTTATCACAGAGAAAGTGCTGCACTGTCAGTGGGTTATCACAGGGAAAGTGCTGCACTGTCAGTGGGTTATCACACAGAAAGTGAAACACTGTCAGGGAGTTATCACAGAGAAAGTGCTGCACTGTCAGTGGGTTATCACAGAGAAAGTGCTGCACTGTCAGTGAGTTATAACAGAGAAAGTGCTGCACTGACAGTGGGTTATCACAGAGAAAGTGCTGCACTGTCAGTGAGTTATCACAGAGAAAGTGCTGCACTGTCAGTGGGTTATCACAGAGAAAGTGCTGCACTGTCGGTGGCTTATCACAGGGAAAGTGTTACACTGTCAGTGGGTTATCACAGAGAAAGTGCTGCACTGTCGGTGGGTTATCACAGGGAAAGTGCTGCACTGTCAGTGGGTTATCACAGAGAAAGTGCTGCACTGTCAGTGGGTTATCACAGGGAAAGTGCTGCACTGTCAGTGAGTTATCACAGAGAAAGTGCTGCACTGTCAGTGAGTTATCACAGAGAAAGTGCTGCACTGTCAGTGGGTTATCACAGAGAAAGTACTGCACTGTCAGAGGGTTATCACAGAGAAAGTACTGCACTGTCGGTGGGTTATCACAGAGAAAGTGTTTCACTGTCAGTGAGTAATCACAGAGAAAGTGCTGCACTGTCAGTGAGTTATCACAGAGAAAGTGCTGCACTGTCGGTGGGTTATCACAGAGAAAGTGCTGCACTGACAGTGGGTTATCACAGGGAAAGTGCTGCACTGTCAGTGTGTTATCACAGAGAAAGTGCTGCACTGACAGTGGGTTACCCTAGGGAAAGTGCTGCACTGCCAGTGGGTTATCTCAGAGAAAGTGCTGCACTGTCAGTGGGTTATGACAGAGAAAGTGCTGCACTGACAGTGGGTTATCACAGGGAAAGGGCTGCACTGTCAGTGGGTTATCACAGAGAAAGTGCTGCACTGTCGGTGGGTTATCCCGGTGAAAGGGCTGCACTGTCAGTGGGTTATCACAGAGTAAGTGCTGCACTGTCAGTGGGTTATCACAGGGAAAGTGCTGCACATTTAGTGGGTTATCACAGGGAAAGTGCTGCACTGTCAGTGAGTTATCACAGAGAAAGTGCTGCACTGTCAGTGGGTTATCCCAGAGAAAGTGCTGCATTGTCAGTGAGTTATCACAGAGAAAGTGCTGCACTATAGGTGGGTTATCACAGAGAAAGTGCTGCACTGTCAGTAGGTTATCACAGAGAAAGTGCTGCACTGTCAGCAGGTTATCTCAGAGAAAGTGCCGCACTGTCAGTGTGTTATCACGGAGAAAGTGCTGCACTGTCAGTGAGTTATCACAGAGAAAGTACTGCACTGTCAGAGGGTTATCACAGAGAAAGTACTGCACTGTCGGTGGGTTATCACAGAGAAAGTGTTGCACTGTCAGTGGGTTATCACAGGGAAAGTGCTGCACTGTCAGTGAGTTATCACAGAGAAAGTGCTGCACTGTCAGTGAGTTATCACAGAGAAATTGCTGCACTGTCAGTGGGTTATCACAGAGAAAGTGCTGCACTGATAGTGAGTTATCACAGGGAAAGTACTGCACTGTCGGTGGGTTATCACAGAGAAAGTGCTGCACTGTCAGTGGGTTATCCCAGGGAAAGTGCTGCACTGTCAGTGAGTTATCACAGAGAAAGTGCTGCACAGTCAGTGGGTTACCCCAGGGAAAGTGCTGCACTGTCAGCGGGTTATCACAGAGAAAGTGCTGCACTGTCAGTGGGTTATCACAGAAAAAGTACTGCACTGTCAGTGAGTTATCACAGAGAAAGTACTGCACTGTCGGTGGGTTATCACAGAGAAAGTGTTGCACTGTCAGTGAGTTATCACAGAGAAAGTGCTGCACTGTCAGTGAGTTATCACAGAGAAAGTGCTGCACTGTCAGTGGGTTATCACAGAGAAAGTGCTGCACTGTCAGAGGGTTATCACAGAGAAAGTACTGCACTGTCGGTGGGTTATCACAGAGAAAGTGTTGCACTGTCAGTGAGTTATCACAGAGAAAGTGCTGCACTGTCAGTGAGTTATCACAGAGAAAGTGCTGCACTGTCGGTGTGTTATCACAGAGAAAGTGCTGCACTGTCAGTGGGTTATCACAGGGAAAGTGCTGCACTGTCAGTGAGTTATCACAGAGAAAGTGCTGCACAGTCAGTGGGTTACCCCAGGGAAAGTGCTGCACTGTCAGCGGGTTATCACAGAGAAAGTGCTGGACAGTCAGTGGGTTATCACCGGGAAAGGGCTGCACTGTCAGTGGGTTATCACAGAGAAAGTGCTGCACTGTCGGTGGGTTATCACGGTGAAAGTGCTGCACTGTCGGTGGGTTATCACAGAGAAAGTGCTGCACTGTCATTGAGTTATCACAGAGAAAGTGCTGCACTGTCAGTGGGTTATGACAGAGAAAGTGCTGCACTGTCAGTGAGTTATCACAGAGAAAGTGCTGCACTGTCAGTGGGTTATCACAGAGAAAGTGCTGCACTGTCGGTGGGTTATCACAGGGAAAGTGCTGCACTGTCAGTGGGTTATCACAGAGTAAGTGCTGCACTGTCAGTGGGTTATCACATGGAAAGTGCTGCACTTTTAGTGGGTTATCACAGGGAAAGTACTGCACTGTCAGTGAGTTATCACAGAGAAAGTGCTGCACTGTCAGTGGGTTATCACAGAGAAAGTGCTGCACTGTCAGTGAGTTATCATAGAGAAAGTGCTGCACTATAGGTGGGTTATCACAGAGAAAGTGCTGCACTGTCAGTGGGTTATCACAGAGAAAGTGCTGCACTGTCAGCAGGTTATCTCAGAGAAAGTGCTGCACTGTCAGTGTGTTATCACGGAGAAAGTGCTGCACTGTCAGTGAGTTATCACAGAGAAAGTACTGCACTGTCAGTGGGTTATCACAGAGAAAGTACTGCACTGTCAGAGGGTTATCACAGAGAAAGTACTGCACTGTCGGTGGGTTATCACAGAGAAAGTGCTGCACTGTCAGTGGGTTATCCCAGGGAAAGTGCTGCACTGTCAGCGGGTTATCACAGAGAAAGTGCTGCACTGTCAGTGAGTTATCACAGACAAAATGCTGCACTGACAGTGGGTTATCAAAGAGAAAGTGCTGCACTGTCAGCAGGTTATCTCAGAGAAAGTGCTGCACTGTCAGTGTGTTATCACGGAGAAAGTGCTGCACTGTCAGCGGGTTATCACAGAGAAAGTGCTGCACTGTCAGTGTGTTATCACGGAGAAAGTGCTGCACTGTCAGTGAGTTATCGCAGGGAAAGTGCTGCACTGTCGGTGTGTTAGCACAGGGAAAGTGCTGCACTGTCGGTGTGTTATCACAGGGAGTGTGCTGCACTGTCGGTGTGTTATCGCAATGAAAGTGCTGCACTGTCAGTGGGTTATCACAGAGAAAGTGCTGCACTGTCTTTGGGTTATCACAGAGAAAGTGCTGCACTGTCAGTGGGTTATCACAGGGAAAGTGCTGCACTGTCAGTGAGTTATCACAGAGAAAGTGCTGCACTGTCAGTGAGTTATCACAGAGAAAGTACTGCACTGTCGGTGGGTTATCACAGCGAAAGTGCTGCACTGTCAGTGGGTTATCACAGAGAAAGTACTGCACTGTCAGAGGGTTATCACAGAGAAAGTACTGCACTGTCGGTGGGTTATCACAGAGAAAGTGCTGCACTGTCAGTGGGTTATCCCAGGGAAAGTGCTGCACTGTCAGTGAGTTATCACAGAGAAAGTGCTGCACAGTCAGTGGGTTACCGCAGGGAAAGTGCTGCACTGTCAGCGGGTTATCACAGAGAAAGTGCTGCACTGTCAGTGAGTTATCACAGAGAAAGTGCTGCACTGACAGTCGGTTATCACAGAGAAAGTGCTGCACTGTCAGTGGGTTATGACAGGGAAAGTGCTGCACTGTCAGTGGGTTATCACAGAGAAAGTGCTGCACTGTCGGTGGGTTATCCCGGTGAAAGTGCTGCACTGTCAGTGAGTTATCACAGAGAAAGTGCTGCACTGTCAGTGGGTTATCACAGGGAAAGTGCTGCACTGTCAGTGGGTTATCACAGAGAAAGTGCTGCACTGTCAGTGAGTTATCACAGAGAAAGTGCTGCACTGTCAGTGGGTTATCACAGAGAAAGTGCTGCACTGTCAGTGAGTTATCACAGAGAAAGTGCTGCACTGACAGTGGGTTATCACAGAGAAAGTGCTGCACTGTCAGTCAGTTATCACAGAGAAAGTGCTGCGCTGTCAGTGGGTTATCACAGAGAAAGTGCTGCACTGTCGGTGGGTTATCACAGGGAAAGTGTTACACTGTCAGTGGGTTATCACAGAGAAAGTGCTGCACTGTCGGTGGGTTATCACAGAGAAAGTGCTGCACTGTCAGTGAGTTATCACAGAGAAAGTGCTGCACTGTCAGTGGGTTATCACCGTGAAAGTGCTGCACTGTCAGTGGGTTATCACAGGGAGAGTGTTGCACTGTCAGTGTGTTATCACAGAGAAAGTGCTGCACTGTCAGTGGGTTATCACAGGGAAAGTGCTGCACTGTCCGTGGGTTATCACAGGTAAAGTGTTACACTGTTGGTGTGTTATCATAGTGAAAGCACTGCACTATCAACGAGTTGTCACAGGGAAAGTGCTCACTGTGGACGGGATATCACAGAGAAAGTGCTGCACTGTCGGTGTATTATTACAGGGCACGTTCTGCACAGTCGGCAGGTTATCACTGAGAAAATGCTGCACTGTCGGTGGGTTATCACAGAGACACTGCTGCACTGTTGGCGAGTGAGGACAGAGAATGTGCTGCACTGTCAGTGGGTTATCACAGAGAAAGTGCTGCACTGTCAGTGGGTAATCACAGAGAAAGTACTGCACTGTCGATGGGTTATCACAGAGAAAGTGCTGCACTGTCGGTGCGTTATCACAGAGAAAGTGCTGCACTGTCGGTGGGTTATCACAGAGAAAGTGCTGCACTGTCAGTGGGTTATCACAGAGAAAGTGCTGCACTGTCAGTGGGTTATCACAGAGAAAGTGCTGCACTGTCAGTGGGTTATCACAGAGAAAGTGCTGCACTGTCGGTGGGTTATCACAGAGAAATTGCTGCATTGTCAGTGGGTTATCACAGAGAAAGTGCTGCACTGTCAGTGTGTTATCACAGAGAAAGTGCTGCACTGTCGGTGGGTTATCACAGGGAAAGTGCTGCACTGTCCGTGGGTTATCACAGGTAAAGTGTTACACTGTTGGTGTGTTATCATAGAGAAAGCACTGCACTATCAACGAGTTGTCACAGGGAAAGTGCTCACTGTGGACGGGATATCACAGAGAAAGTGCTGCACTGTCGGTGTATTATTACAGGGAACGTTCTGCACAGTCGGCAGGTTATCACTGAGAAAATGCTGCACTGTCTGTGGGTTATCACAGAGACACTGCTGCACTGTTGGCGAGTGAGGACAAAGAAAGTGCTGCACTGTCAGTGGGTTATCACAAAGAAAGTGCTGCACTGTCAGTGGGTTATCACAGAGAAAGTGCTGCACTCTCAGTGGGTTATCACAGAGAAAGTGCTGCACTGTCAGTGGGTTATCACAGATAAAGTGCTGCACTGTCAGTGGGTTATCACAGGGAAACTGCTGCACTGTCAGTGGGTTATCACAGAGAAAGAGCTGCACTGTCAGTGGGTTATCACAGAGAAAGTGCTGCACTGTCAGTGGTTTATCTCAGGGAAAGTGCTGCACTGTCAGTGGGTTATCACAGAGAAAGTGCTGCACTGTCAGTGGGTTATCACAGAGAAAGTGCTGCACTGTCAGTGGATTATCACAGAGAAAGTGCTGCACTGTCAGTGGGTTATCACAGAGAAAGTGCTGCACTGTCAGTGGGTTATCACAGAGAAAGTGCTGCACTCTCAGTGGGTTATCACAGAGAAAGTGCTGCACTGTCAGTGGGTTATCACAGAGAAAGTGCTGTACTGTCAGTGGGTTATCACAGAGAAAGTGCTGCACTGTCAGTGGGTTATCACAGAGAAAGTGCTGCACTGTCGGTGGGTTATCACAGAGAAAGTGCTGCACTGTCAGTGGGTTATCACAGAGAATGTGCTGCACTGTCAGCAGGTTATCACAGAGAAATGCTGCACTGTCAGTGGGTTATCACAGAGAAAGTGCTGCACTGTCAGTGGGTTATCACAGAGAAAGTGCTGCACTGTCGGTGGGTTATCACAGGTAAAGTGTTACACTGTTGGTGTGTTATCATAGTGAAAGCACTGCACTATCAACGAGTTGTCACAGGGAAAGTGCTCATTGTGGACGGGATATCACAGAGAAAGTGCTGCACTGTCGGTGTATAATTACAGGGCACGTTCTGCACAGTCGGCAGGTTATCACTGAGAAAATGCTGCACTCTCTGTGGGTTATCACAGAGACACTGCTGCACTGTTGGCGAGTGAGGACAGAGAAAGTGCTGCACTGTCAGTGGGTTATCACAAAGAAAGTGCTGCACTGTCAGTGGGTTATCACAGAGAAAGTGCTGCACTCTCAGTGGGTTATCACAGAGAAAGCGCTGCACTGTCAGTGGGTTATCACAGAGAAAGTGCTGCACTGTCAGTGGGTTATCACAGAGAAAGTGCTGCACTGTCAGTGGGTTATCACAGGGAAAGTGCTGCACTGCCAGTGGGTTATCACAGAGAAAGTGCTGCACTGTCAGTGTGTTATCACAGAGAAAGTACTGCAGTGTCAGAGGGTTATCACAGGGAAAGTGCTGCACGGTCGATGGGTTATCAGACAGGAAGTGCTGCACAGTTGGTGGGTTATCACAGGGAAATTGCTGCACTGTCAGTGTATTATCACAGGGAATGTGTTGTACTGTCGGTGAGTTATCACAGAGAAAGTGCTGCACTGTCAGCAGGTTATCACAGAGAAAGTGCTGCACTGTCAGTGAGTTATCACAGAGAATGTGCTGCACTGTCGGTGGATTATCACAGAGAAAGTGCTGCACTGTCAGTGGGTTATCACAGAGAAAGTGCTGCACTGTCAGTGGGTTATCACAGGGAAAGTGCTGCACTGTCAGTGGGTGATCAAAGAGAAAGTGCTGCACTGTCAGTGGGTTATCACAGGGAAAGTGCTGCACTGTCAGTGGGTTATCACAGAGAAAGTGCTGCACTGTCAGTGGGTTATCACAGAGAAAGTGCTGCACTGTCGGTGGGTTATCACAGGGAAAGTGCTGCACTGTCAGTGGGTTATCACAGGGAAAGTGCTGCACTGTCAGTGGGTTATCACAGGGAAAGTGCTGCAATGTTAGTGGGTTATCACAGGGAAAGTGCTGCACTGTCAGTGGGTTATCACAGAGAAAGTGCAGCACTGTCGGTGGGTTATCACAGAGAAAGTGCTGCACTGTCAGTGGGTTATCACAGAGAAAGTGCTGCACTGTCAGTGAGTTATCACAGAGAATGTGCTGCACTGTCGGTGGATTATCACAGAGAAAGTGCTGCACTGTCAGTGAGTTATCACAGGGAAAGTGCTGCACTGTCAGTGGGTTATCACAGGGAAAGTGCTGCACTGCCAGTGGGTTATCACAGAGAAAGTGCTGCACTGTCAGTGTGTTATCACAGAGAAAGTACTGCAGTGTCAGTGGGTTATCACAGGGAAAGTGCTGCACGGTCGATGGGTTATCAGACAGGAAGTGCTTCACAGTTGGTGGGTTATCACAGGGAAATTGCTGCACTGTCAGTGGATTATCACAGGGAATGTGTTGTACTGTCGGTGAGTTATCACAGAGAAAGTGCTGCACTGTCAGCAGGTTATCACAGAGAAGGTGCTGCACTGTCGGAGGATTATCACAGAGAAAGTGCTGCACTGTCAGCAGGTTATCACAGAGAAAGTGCTGCACTGCCAGTGAGTTATCACAGAGAATGTGCTGCACTGTCGGTGGATTATCACAGAGAAAGTGCTGCACTGTCGGTGGGTTATCACAGAGAAAGTGCTGCACTGTCAGTGAGTTATCACAGAGAATGTGCTGCACTGTCGGTGGATTATCACAGAGAAAGTGCTGCACTGTCAGTGGGTTATCACAGAGAAAGTGCTGCACTGTCAGTGGGTTATCACAGGGAAAGTGCTGCACTGTCAGTGGGTTATCACAGAGAAAGTGCTGCACTGTCAGTGGGTTATCACAGGGAAAGTGCTGCACTGTCAGTGGGTTATCACAGAGAAAGTGCTGCACTCTCGGTGGGTTATCACAGAGAAAGTGCTGCACTGTCAGTGGGTTATCACAGAGAAAGTGCTGCACTCTCAGTGGGTTATCACAGAGATAATCCTGCACTGTCAGTGGGTTATCACAGAGAAAGTGCTGCACTGACAGTGGGTTATCACAGAGAAAGTGCTGCACTGTCAGCAGGTTACCACAGAGAAAGTGCTGCACTGTCAGTGGGTTATCACAGTGAAAGTGCTGCACTGACGGTGGGTTATCACAGAGAAAGTGCTGCACTGTCAGCCGGTTACCACAGAGAAAGTGCTGCACTGTCAGTGGGTTATCACAGAGAAAGTGCTGCACTGTCAGTGGGTTATCACAGAGAACGTGCAGCACTGTCGGTGGGTTATCACAGAGAAAGTGCCGCACTGTCAGTGGGTTATCACAGAGAATGTACTGCACTGTCAGTGGGTTATCACAGAGAAAGTGCTGCACTGTCAGCAGGTTATCGCAGAGAAATTGCTGCACTGTCGGTGGGTTCTCACAGAGAAAGTGCTGCACTGTCGATGGGTTATCAGACAGGAAGTGCTGCACATTTGGTGGGTTATCACAGGGAAATTGCTGCACTGTCAGTGGATTATCACAGGGAAAGTGTTGTACTTTCGGTGAGTTATCACAGAGAACGTGCTGCACTGTCAGCGGGTTATCACTGAGAAATTGCTGCACTGTCAGTGGGTTATCACAGAGAAAGTGCTGCACTGTCAGTGTGTTATCACAGAGAAAGTGCTGCACTGTCAGCAGGTTATCACAGAGAAAGTGCTGCACTGCCAGTGAGTTATAACAGAGAATGTGCTGCACTGTCGGTGGATTATCACAGAGAAAGTGCTGCACTGTCGGTGGGTTATCACAGAGAAAGTGCTGCACTGTCAGTGAGTTATGACAGGGAAAGTGCTGCACTGTCGGTGGGTTATCACAGGGAAAGTGCTGCACTGTCAGTCGGTTATCACTGAGAAAGTGCTGCACTGTCAGTGGGTTATCACATAGAAAGTGCTGCACTGTCAGTGGGTTATCAGAGGGAAAGTGCTGCACTGTCAGTGGCTTATCACAGAGAAAGTGCTGCACTGTCAGTGGATTATCACAGAGAAAGTGCTGCACTGTCGGTGGGTTATCACAGGGAAAGTGCTGCACTGTCAGTGGGTTATCACAGGGAAAGTGCTGCACTGTTAGTGGGTTATCACAGGGAAAGTGCTGCACTGTCAGTGGGTTATCACAGAGAAAGTGCAGCACCGTCGGTGGGTTATCACAGGGAAAGTGCTGCACTGTCAGTGGGTTATCACAGGGAAAGTGCTGCACTGCTAGTGGGTTATCACAGAGAAAGTGCTGCACTGTCAGTGGGTTATCACAGAGAAAGTGCTGCACTGTCAGCAGGTTATCACAGAGAAAGTGCTGCACTTCCAGTGAGTTATCACAGGGAAAGTGCTGCGCTGTCAGTGGGTTATCACAGGGAAAGTGCTGCACTGCCAGTGGGTTATCACAGAGAAAGTGCTGCACTGTCAGTGTGTTATCACAGAGAAAGTGCTGCACTGTCGGTGGGTTATCACAGAGAAAGTGCTGCACTGTCAGTGAGTTATCACAGAGAATGTGCTGCACTGTCGGTGGATTATCACAGAGAAAGTGCTGCACTGTCAGTGGGTTATCACAGAGAAAGTGCTGCACTGTCAGCAGGTTATCACAGAGAAAGTGCTGCACTGTCAGTGGGTTATCACAGGGAAAGTGCTGCACTGTCAGTGGGTTATCACAGGGAAAGTGCTGTACTGCCAGTGGGTTATCACAGAGAAAGTATTGCACTGTCAGTGTGTTATCACAGAGAAAGTACTGCACTGTCAGTGGGTTATCACAGGGAAAGTGCTGCACGGTCGATGGGTTATCAGACAGGAAGTGCTGCACAGTTGGTGGGTTATCACAAGGAAATTGCTGCACTGTCAGTGGATTATCACAGGGAAAGTGTTGTACTGTCGGTGAGTTATCACAGAGAAAGTGCTGCACTGTCAGCAGGTTATCACTGAGAAGGTGCTGCACTGTCGGTGGATTATCACAGAGAAAGTGCTGCACTGTTAGCAGATTATCACAGAGAAAGTGCAGCACTGCCAGTGAGTTATCACAGAGAATTTGCTGTACTGTCGGTGGATTATCACAGAGAAAGTGCTGCACTGTCGGTGGGTTATCACAGAGAAAGTGCTGCACTGTCAGTGAGTTATCACAGAGAATGTGCTGCACTGTCGGTGGATTATCACAGAGAAAGTGCTGCACTGTCAGTGGGTTATCACACAGAAAGTGCTGCACTGTCAGCAGGTTATCACAGGGAAAGTGCTGCACTGTCAGTGGGTTATCACAGAGAAAGTACTGCACTGTCAGTGGGTTATCACAGGGAAAGTGCTGCACTGTCAGTCGGTTATCACTGAGAAAGTGCTGCACTGTCAGTGGGTTATCACAGAGAAAGTGCTGCACTGTCAGTGGGTTATCACAGGGAAAGTGCTGCACTGTCAGTGGGTTATCACAGAGAAAGTGCTGCACTGTCAGTGGCTTATCACAGAGAAAGTGCTGCACTGTCGGTGGGTTATCACAGGGAAAGTGCTGCACTGTCAGTGGATTATCACAGGGAAAGGGTTGTACTTTCGGTGAGTTATCAAAGAGAATGTACTGCACTGTCAGTGGGTTATCACAGAGAAAGTGCTGCACTGTCGGTGGATTATCACAGAGAAAGTGCTGCACTGTCGGTGGGTTATCACAGAGAAAGTGCTGCACTGTCAGTGAGTTATCACAGGGAAAGTGCTGCACTGTCAGTCGGTTATCACTGAGAAAGTGCTGCACTGTCAGTGGGTTTTCACAGAGAAAGTGCTGCACTGTCAGTGGGTTATCACAGGGAAAGTGCTGCACTGTCAGTGGGTTATCACAGGGAAAGTGCTGCACGGTCGATGGGTTATCAGACAGGAAGTGCTGCACAGTTGGTGGGTTATCACAGGGAAATTGCTGCACTGTCAGTGGGTTATCACAGGGAAAGTGCTGTACTGCCAGTGGGTTATCACAGAGAAAGTGCTGCACTGTCAGTGTGTTATCACAGAGAAAGTGCTGCACTGTCGGTGGGTTATCACAGAGAAAGTGCTGCACTGTCAGTGAGTTATCACAGAGAATGTGCTGCACTGTCGGTGGATTATCACAGAGAAAGTCCTGCACTGTCAGTGGGTTATCACAGAGAAAGTGCTGCACTGTCAGCAGGTTATCACAGAGAAAGTGCTGCACTCTCAGTGGGTTATCACAGGGAAAGTGCTGCACTGTCAGTGGGTTATCACAGGGAAAGTGCTGTACTGCCAGTGGGTTATCACAGACAAAGTGCTGCACTGTCAGTGTGTTATAACAGAGAAAGTACTGCACTGTCAGTGGGTTATCACAGGGAAAGTGCTGCACGGTCGATTGGTTATCAGACAGGAAGTGCTGCACAGTTGGTGGGTTATCACAGGGAAATTGCTGCACTGTCAGTGGATTATCACAGGGAAAGAGTTGTACTGTCGGTGAGTTATCACAGAGAAAGTGCTGCACTGTCAGCAGGTTATCACAGAGAGGGTGCTGCACTGTCGGTGGATTATCACAGAGAAAGTGCTGCACTGTTAGCAGATTATCACAGAGAAAGTGCTGCACTGCCAGTGAGTTATCACAGAGAATTTGCTGTACTGTCGGTGGATTATCACAGAGAAAGTGCTGCACTGTCGGTGGGTTATCACAGAGAAAGTGCTGCACTGTCAGTGAGTTATCACAGAGAATGTGCTGCACTGTCGGTGGATTATCACAGAGAAAGTGCTGCACTGTCAGTGGGTTATCACAGAGAAAGTGCTGCACTGTCAGCAGGTTATCACAGGGAAAGTGCTGCACTGTCAGTGGGTTATCACAGAGAAAGTACTGCACTGTCAGTGGGTTATCACAGGGAAAGTGCTGCACTGTCAGTCGGTTATCACTGAGAAAGTGCTGCACTGTCAGTGGGTTATCACAGAGAAAGTGCTGCACTGTCAGTGGGTTATCACAGGGAAAGTGCTGCACTGTCAGTGGGTTATCACAGAGAAAGTGCTGCACTGTCGGTGGCTTATCACAGAGAAAGTGCTGCACTGTCGGTGGGATATCACAGGGAAAGTGCTGCACTGTCAGTGGGTTATCACAGGGAAAGTGCTGCACTGTCAGTGGGTTATCACAGGGAAAGTGCTGCACTGTCAGTGGGTTATCACAGAGAAAGTGCTGCACTGTCGGTGTGTTATCACAGAGAAAGTGCTGCACTGTCAGTGGGTTATCACAGGGAAAGTGCAGCACTGTCAGTGGGTTATCACAGAGAAAGTGCTGCACTGTCAGTGGGTTATCACAGAGAAAGTGCTGCACTGTCGGTGGGTTATCACAGAGAAAGTGCTGCCCTGTCAGCAGGTTACCAAAGAGAAAGTGCTGCACTGTCAGTGGGTTATCACAGAGAAAGTGCTGCACTGTCAGTGGGTTATCACAGAGAAAGTGCCGCACTGTCAGTGGGTTATCACAGAGAATGTACGGCACTGTCAGTGGGTTATCACAGAGAAAGTGCTGCACTGTCAGCAGGTTATCGCAGAGAAAGTGCTGCACTGTCGGTGGGTTATCACAGAGAAAGTGCTGCACTGTCGATGGGTTATCAGACAGGAAGTGCTGCACAGTTGGTGGGTTATCACAGGGAAATTGCTGCACTGTCAGTGGATTATCACAGGGAAAGTGTTGTACTTTCGGTGAGTTATCACAGAGAATGTACGGCACTGTCAGTGGGTTATCACAGAGAAAGTGCTGCACTGTCGGTGGATTATCACAGAGAAAGTGCTGCACTGTCGGTGGGTTATCACAGAGAAAGTGCTGCACTGTCAGTGAGTTATCACAGGGAAAGTGCTGCACTGTCAGTGGGTTATCACAGAGAAAGTGCTGCACTGTCAGTGGGTTTTCACAGAGAAAGTGCGGCACTGTCAGTGGGTTATCACAGGGAAAGTGCTGCACGGTCGATTGGTTATCAGACAGGAAGTGCTGCACAGTTGGTGGGTTATCACAGGGAAATTGCTGCACTGTCAGTGGATTATCACAGGGAAAGTGTTGTACTGTCGGTGAGTTATCACAGAGAAAGTGCTGCACTGTCAGCAGGTTATCACAGAGAAGGTGCTGCACTGTCGGTCGATTATCACAGAGAAAGTGCTGCACTGTTAGCAGATTATCACAGAGAAAGTGCTGCACTGCCAGTGAGTTATCACAGAGAATTTGCTGTACTGTCGGTGGATTATCACAGAGAAAGTGCTGCACTGTCGGTGGGTTATCACAGAGAAAGTGCTGCACTGTCAGTGAGTTATCACAGAGAATGTGCTGCACTGTCGGTGGATTATCACAGAGAAAGTGCTGCACTGTCAGTGGGTTATCACAGAGAAAGTGCTGCACTGTCAGCAGGTTATCACAGGGAAAGTGCTGCACTGTCAGTGGGTTATCACAGAGAAAGTACTGCACTGTCAGTGGGTTATCACAGGGAAAGTGCTGCACTGTCAGTCGGTTATCACAGGGAAAGTGCTGCACTGTCAGTGGGTTATCACAGAGAAAGTGCTGCACTGTCGGTGGCTTATCACAGAGAAAGTGCTGCACTGTCGGTGGGTTATCACAGGGAAAGTGCTGCACTGTCATTGGGTTATCACAGGGAAAGTGCTGCACTGTCAGTGGGTTATCACAGGGAAAGTGCTGCACTGTCAGTGGGTTATCACAGAGAAAGTGCTGCACTGTCGGTGTGTTATCACAGAGAAAGTGCTGCACTGTCAGTGGGTTATCACAGGGAAAGTGCTGCACTGTCAGTGGGTTATCACAGAGAAAGTGCTGCACTGTCAGTGGGTTATCACAGAGAAAGTGCTGCACTGTCGGTGGGTTATCACAGAGAAAGTGCTGCCCTGTCAGCAGGTTACCAAAGAGAAAGTGCTGCACTGTCAGTGGGTTATCACAGAGAAAGTGCTGCACTGTCAGTGGGTTATCACAGAGAAAGTGCCGCACTGTCAGTGGGTTATCACAGAGAATGTACGGCACTGTCAGTGGGTTATCACAGAGAAAGTGCTGCACTGTCAGCAGGTTATCGCAGAGAAAGTGCTGCACTGTCGGTGGGTTATCACAGAGAAAGTGCTGCACTGTCGATGGGTTATCAGACAGGAAGTGCTGCACAGTTGGTGGGTTATCACAGGGAAATTGCTGCACTGTCAGTGGATTATCACAGGGAAAGTGTTGTACTTTCGGTGAGTTATCACAGAGAATGCACGGCACTGTCAGTGGGTTATCACAGAGAAAGTGCTGCACTGTCGGTGGATTATCACAGAGAAAGTGCTGCACTGTCGGTGGGTTATCACAGAGAAAGTGCTGCACTGTCAGTGAGTTATCACAGGGAAAGTGCTGCACTGTCAGTGGGTTATCACAGAGAAAGTGCTGCACTGTCAGTGGGTTTTCACAGAGAAGTGCTGCACTGTCAGTGGGTTATCACAGGGAAAGTGCTACACTGTCAGTGGGTTATCACAGAGAAAGTGCTGCACTGTCAGTGGGTTATCACAGAGAAAGTGCTGCACTGTCAGTGGGTTATCACAGGGAAAGTGCTGCACTGTCAGTCGGTTATCACTGAGAAAGTGCTGCACTGTCAGTGGGTTTTCACAGAGAAAGTGCTGCACTGTCAGTGGGTTATCACAGGGAAAGTGCTGCACTGTCAGTGGGTTATCACAGAGAAAGTGCTGCACTGTCAGTGGGTTATCACAGAGAAAGTGCTGCACTGTCAGTGGGTTATCACAGGGAAAGTGCTGCACTGTCAGTGGGTTATCACAGGGAAAGTGCTGCACTGTCAGTGGGTTATCACAGGGAACGTGCTGCACTGTCAGTTGGTTATCACAGAGAAAGTGCTGCACAGTCAGTGGGTTATCACAGAGAAAGTGCTGCACTGTCGTTGGGTTATCACAGAGAAAGTGCTGCACTGTCAGTGGGTTATCACAGAGAAAGTGCTGCACTGTCAGTGGGTTATCACAGGGAAAGTGCTGCACTGTCAGTGGGTTATCACAGAGAAAGTGCTGCACTGTCGGTGGCTTATCACAGAGAAAGTGCTGCACTGTCGGTGGGTTATCACAGGGAAAGTGCTGCACTGTCAGTGGGTTATCACAGGGAAAGTGCTGCACTGTCAGTGGGTTATCACAGGGAAAGTGCTGCACTGTCAGTGGGTTATCACAGAGAAAGTGCTGCACTGTCGGTGTGTTATCACAGAGAAAGTGCTGCACTGTCAGTGGGTTATCACAGGGAAAGTGCTGCACTGTCAGTGGGTTATCACAGAGAAAGTGCTGCACTGTCAGTGGGTTATCACAGAGAAAGTGCTGCACTGTCGGTGGGTTATCACAGAGAAAGTGCTGCCCTGTCAGCAGGTTACCAAAGAGAAAGTGCTGCACTGTCAGTGGGTTATCACAGAGAAAGTGCTGCACTCTCAGTGGGTTATCACAGAGAAAGTGCCGCACTGTCAGTGGGTTATCACAGAGAATGTACGGCACTGTCAGTGGGTTATCACAGAGAAAGTGCTGCACTGTCAGCAGGTTATCGCAGAGAAAGTGCTGCACTGTCGGTGAGTTATCACAGAGAAAGTGCTGCACTGTCGATGGGTTATCAGACAGGAAGTGCTGCACAGTTGGTGGGTTATCACAGGGAAATTGCTGCACTGTCAGTGGATTATCACAGGGAAAGTGTTGTACTTTCGGTGAGTTATCACAGAAATTGTACGGCACTGTCAGTGGGTTATCACAGAGAAAGTGCTGCACTGTCGGTGGATTATCACAGAGAAAGTGCTGCACTGTCGGTGGGTTATCACAGAGAAAGTGCTGCACTGTCAGTGAGTTATCACAGGGAAAGTGCTGCACTGTCAGTGGGTTATCACAGAGAAAGTGCTGCACTGTCAGTGGGTATTCACAGAGAAAGTGCTGCACTGTCAGTGGGTTATCACAGGGAAAGTGCTGCACTGTCAGTGGGTTATCACAGAGAAAGTGCTGCACTGTCAGTGGGTTATCACAGAGAAAGTGCTGCACTGTCAGTGGGTTATCACAGGGAAAGTGCTGCACTGTCAGTCGGTTATCACTGAGAAAGTGCTGCACTGTCAGTGGGTTTTCACAGAGAAAGTGCTGCACTGTCAGTGGGTTATCACAGGGAAAGTGCTGCACTGTCAGTGGGTTATCACAGAGAAAGTGCTGCACTGTCAGTGGGTTATCACAGAGAAAGTGCTGCACTCTCAGTGGGTTATCACAGGGAAAGTGCTGCACTGTCAGTGGGTTATCACAGGGAAAGTGCTGCACTGTCAGTGGGTTATCACAGAGAAAGTGCTGCACTGTCAGTTGGTTATCACAGAGAAAGTGCTGCACAGTCAGTGGGTTATCACAGAGAAAGTGCTGCACTGTCGGTGGGTTATCACAGAGAAAGTGCTGCACTGTCAGTGGGTTATCACAGGGAAAGTGCTGCACTGTCAGTGGGTTATCACAGGGAAAGTGCTGCACTCTCAGTGGGTTATCACAGAGAAAGTGCTGCACTGTCGGTGGGTTAGCACAGAGAAAGTGCTGCACTGTCAGTGGGTTATCACAGAGAAAGTGCTGCACTCTCAGTGGGTTATCACAGAGAAAGTCCTGCACTGTCAGTGGGTTATCACAGAGAAAGTGCTGCACTGTCAGTGGGTTATCACAGAGAATGTGCTGCATTGTCAGTGGGTTATCACAGAGAAAGTGCTGCACTGACAGTGGGTTATCACAGAGAAAGTGCTGCACTGTCAGTGGGTTATCACAGAGAAAGTGCTGCACTGTCAGTAGGTTATCACAGAGAAAGTGCTGCACTGTCAGTGGGTTATCACAGAGAAAGTGCTGCACTGTCAGTGGGTTATCACAGAGAAAGTGCTGCACTGACAGTGGGTTATCACAGAGAAAGTGCTGCACTGTCAGTGGTTTATCACAGAGAAAGTGCTGCACTGTCAGCAGGTTACCAAAGAGAAAGTGCTGCACTGTCAGTGGGTTATCACAGAGAAAGTGCTGCACTGTCAGTGGGTTATCACAGAGAAAGTGCCGCACTGTCAGTGGGTTATCACAGAGAATGTACGGCACTGTCAGTGGGTTATCACAGAGAAAGTGCTGCACTGTCAGCAGGTTATCGCAGAGAAAGTGCTGCACTGTCGGTGGGTTATCACAGAGAAAGTGCTGCACTGTCGATGGGTTATCAGACAGGAAGTGCTGCACAGTTGGTGGGTTATCACAGGGAAATTAATGCACTGTCAGTGGATTATCACAGGGAAAGTGTTGTACTTTCGGTGAGTTATCAAAGAGAATGTACGGCACTGTCAGTGGGTTATCACAGAGAAAGTGCTGCACTGTCGGTGGATTATCACAGAGAAAGTGCTGCACTGTCGGTGGGTTATCACAGAGAAAGTGCTGCACTGTCAGTGAGTTATCACAGGGAAAGTGCTGCACTGTCAGTCGGTTATCACTGAGAAAGTGCTGCACTGTCAGTGGGTTTTCACAGAGAAAGTGCTGCACTGTCAGTGGGTTATCACAGGGAAAGTGCTGCACTGTCAGTGGGTTATCACAGGGAAAGTGCTGCACGGTCGATGGGTTATCAGACAGGAAGTGCTGCACAGTTGGTGGGTTATCACAGGGAAATTGCTGCACTGTCAGTGGGTTATCACAGGGAAAGTGCTGTACTGCCAGTGGGTTATCACAGAGAAAGTGCTGCACTGTCAGTATGTTATCACAGAGAAAGTGCTGACCTGTCGGTGGGTTATCACAGAGAAAGTGCTGCACTGTCAGTGAGTTATCACAGAGAATGTGCTGCACTGTCAGTGGATTATCACAGAGAAAGTCCTGCACTGTCAGTGGGTTATCACAGAGAAAGTGCTGCACTTTCAGCAGGTTATCACAGAGAAAGTGCTGCACTCTCAGTGGGTTATCACAGGGAAAGTGCTGCACTGCCAGTGGGTTATCACAGGGAAAGTGCTGTACTGCCAGTGGGTTATCACAGAGCAAGTGCTGCACTGTCAGTGTGTTATCACAGAGAAAGTACTGCACTGTCAGTGGGTTATCACAGGGAAAGTGCTGCACGGTCGATTGGTTATCAGACAGGAAGTGCTGCACAGTGGGTGGGTTATCACAGGGAAATTGCTGCACTGTCAGTGGATTATCACAGGGAAAGTGTTGTACTGTCGGTGAGTTATCACAGAGAAAGTGCTGCACTGTCAGCAGGTTATCACAGAGAAGGTGCTGCACTGTCGGTGGATTATCACAGAGAAAGTGCTGCACTGTTAGCAGATTATCACAGAGAAAGTGCTGCACTGCCAGTGAGTTATCACAGAGAATTTGCTGTACTGTCGGTGGATTATCACAGAGAAAGTGCTGCACTGTCGGTGGGTTATCACAGAGAAAGTGCTGCACTGTCAGTGAGTTATCACAGAGAATGTGCTGCACTGTCGGTGGATTATCACAGAGAAAGTGCTGCACTGTCAGTGGGTTATCACAGAGAAAGTGCTGCACTGTCAGCAGGTTATCACAGGGAAAGTGCTGCACTGTCAGTGGGTTATCACAGAGAAAGTACTGCACTGTCAGTGGGTTATCACAGGGAAAGTGCTGCACTGTCAGTCGGTTATCACTGAGAAAGTGCTGCACTGTCAGTGGGTTATCACAGAGAAAGTGCTGCACTGTCAGTGGGTTATCACAGGGAAAGTGCTGCACTGTCAGTGGGTTATCACAGAGAAAGTGCTGCACTGTCGGTGGCTTATCACAGAGAAAGTGCTGCACTGTCGGTGGGTTATCACAGGGAAAGTGCTGCACTGTCAGTGGGTTATCACAGGGAAAGTGCTGCACTGTCAGTGGGTTATCACAGGGAAAGTGCTGCACTGTCAGTGGGTTATCACAGAGAAAGTGCTGCACTGTCGGTGTGTTATCACAGAGAAAGTGCTGCACTGTCAGTGGGTTATCACAGGGAAAGTGCTGCACTGTCAGTGGGTTATCACAGAGAAAGTGCTGCACTGTCAGTGGGTTATCACAGAGAAAGTGCTGCACTGTCGGTGGGTTATCACAGAGAAAGTGCTGCCCTGTCAGCAGGTTAACAAAGAGAAAGTGCTGCACTGTCAGTGGGTTATCACAGAGAAAGTGCTGCACTGTCAGTGGGTTATCACAGAGAAAGTGCCGCACTGTCAGTGGGTTATCACAGAGAATGTACGGCACTGTCAGTGGGTTATCACAGAGAAAGTGCTGCACTGTCAGCAGGTTATCGCAGAGAAAGTGCTGCACTGTCGGTGGGTTATCACAGAGAAAGTGCTGCACTGTCGATGGGTTATCAGACAGGAAGTGCTGCACAGTTGGTGGGTTATCACAGGGAAATTGCTGCACTGTCAGTGGATTATCACAGGGAAAGTGTTGTACTTTCGGTGAGTTATCACAGAGAATGTACGGCACTGTCAGTGGGTTATCACAGAGAAAGTGCTGCACTGTCGGTGGATTATCACAGAGAAAGTGCTGCACTGTCGGTGGGTTATCACAGAGAAAGTGCTGCACTGTCAGTGAGTTATCACAGGGAAAGTGCTGCACTGTCAGTGGGTTATCACAGAGAAAGTGCTGCACTGTCAGTGGGTTTTCACAGAGAAAGTGCTGCACTGTCAGTGGGTTATCACAGGGAAAGTGGTACACTGTCAGTGGGTTATCACAGAGAAAGTGCTGCACTGTCAGTGGGTTATCACAGAGAAAGTGCTGCACTGTCAGTGGGTTATCACAGGGAAAGTGCTGCACTGTCAGTCGGTTATCACTGAGAAAGTGCTGCACTGTCAGTGGGTTTTCACAGAGAAAGTGCTGCACTGTCAGTGGGTTATCACAGGGAAAGTGCTGCACTGTCAGTGGGTTATCACAGAGAAAGTGCTGCACTGTCAGTGGGTTATCACAGAGAAAGTGCTGCACTGTCAGTGGGTTATCACAGGGAAAATGCTGCACTGTCAGTGGGTTATCACAGGGAAAGTGCTGCACTGACAGTGGGTTATCACAGGGAACGTGCTGCACTGTCAGTTGGTTATCACAGAGAAAGTGCTGCACAGTCAGTGGGTTATCACAGAGAAAGTGCTGCACTGTCGGTGGGTTATCACAGAGAAAGTGCTGCACTGTCAGTGGGTTATCAAAAGGAAAGTGCTGCACTGTCAGTGGGTTATCACAGGGAAAGTGCTGCACTCTCAGTGGGTTATCACAGAGAAAGTGCTGCACTGTCGGTGGGTTAGCACAGAGAAAGTGCTGCACTGTCAGTGGGTTATCACAGAGAAAGTGCTGCACTCTCAGTGGGTTATCACAGAGAAAGTCCTGCACTGTCAGTGGGTTATCACAGAGAAAGTGCTGCACTGTCAGTGGGTTATCACAGAGAATGTGCTGCATTGTCAGTGGGTTATCACAGAGAAAGTGCTGCACTGACAGTGGGTTATCACAGAGAAAGTGCTGCACTGTCAGTGGGTTATCACAGAGAAAGTGCTGCCCTGTCAGCAGGTTACCACAGAGAAAGTGCTGCACTGTCAGTGGGTTATCACAGAGAAAGTGCTGCACTCTCAGTGGGTTATCACAGAGAAAGTGCCGCACTGTCAGTGGGTTATCAAAGAGAATGTACGGCACTGTCAGTGGGTTATCACAGAGAAAGTGCTGCACTGTCAGCAGGTTATCGCAGAGAAAGTGCTGCACTGTCAGTGGTTTATCACAGAGAAGGTGCTGCACTGTCGATGGGTTATCAGACAGGAAGTGCTGCACAGTTGGTGGGTTATCACAGGGAAATTGCTGCACTGTCAGTGGATTATCACAGGGAAAGTGTTGTACTTTCGGTGAGTTATCACAGAGAATGTACGGCACTGTCAGTGGGTTATCACAGAGAATGTGCTGCACTGTCGGTGGATTATCACAGAGAAAGTGCTGCACTGTCGGTGGGTTATCACAGAGAAAGTGCTGCACTGTCAGTGAGTTATCACAGGGAAAGTGCTGCACTGTCAGTCGGTTATCACTGAGAAAGTGCTGCACTGTCAGTGGGTTTTCACAGAGAAAGTGCTGCACTGTCAGTGGGTTATCACAGGGAAAGTGCTGCACTGTCAGTGGGTTATCACAGAGAAAGTGCTGCACTGTCAGTGGGTTATCACAGATAAAGTGCTGCACTGTCAGTGGGTTATCACAGGGAAAGTGCTGCACTGTCAGTCGGTTATCACTGAGAAAGTGCTACACTGTCAGTGGGTTTTCACAGAGAAAGAGCTGCACTGTCAGTGGGTTATCACAGGGAAAGTGCTGCACTGTCTGTGGGTTATCACAGAGAAAGTGCTGCACTGTCAGTGGGTTATCACAGAGAAAGTGCTGCACTGTCGGTGGGTGATCACAGGGAAAGTGCTGCACTGTCAGTGGGTTATCACAGGGAAAGTGCTGCACTGTCAGTGGGTTATCACAGGGAAAGTGCTGCACTGTCAGTTGGTTATCACAGAGAAAGTGCTGCACTGTCAGTGGGTTATCACAGAGAAAGTGCTGCACTGTCGGTGGGTTATCACAGAGAAAGTGCTGCACTGTCAGTGAGTTATCACAGGGAAAGTGCTGCACTGTCAGTCGGTTATCACTGAGAAAGTGCTGCACTGTCAGTAGGTTTTCACAGAGAAAGTGCTGCACTGTCAGTGGGTTATCACAGGGAAAGTGCTGCACTGTCAGTGGGTTATCACAGAGAAAGTGCTGCACTGTCAGCAGGTTATCACAGAGAAAGTGCTGCACTCTCAGTGGGTTATCACAGGGAAAGTGCTGCACTGTCAGTGGGTTATCACAGGGAAAGTGCTGTACTGCCAGTGGGTTATCACAGAGAAAGTGCTGCACTGTCAGTGTGTTATCACAGAGAAAGTACTGCACTGTCAGTGGGTTATCACAGGGAAAGTGCTGCACGGTCGATTGGTTATCAGACAGGAAGTGCTGCACAGTTGGTGGGTTATCACAGGGAAATTGCTGCACTGTCAGTGGATTATCACAGGGAAAGTGATGTACTGTCGGTGAGTTATCACAGAGAAAGTGCTGCACTGTCAGCAGGTTATCACAGAGAAGGTGCTGCACTGTCGGTGGATTATCACAGAGAAAGTGCTGCACTGTTAGCAGATTATCACAGAGAAAGTGCTGCACTGCCAGTGAGTTATCACAGAGAATTTGCTGTACTTCGGTGGATTATCACAGAGAAAGTGCTGCACTGTCGGTGGGTTATCACAGAGAAAGTGCTGCACTGTCAGTGAGTTATCACAGAGAATGTGCTGCACTGTCGGTGGATTATCACAGAGAAAGTTCTGCACTGTCAGTGGGTTATCACTGAGAAAGTGCTGCACTGTCAGTGGGTTATCACAGAGAAAGTACTACACTGTCAGTGGGTTATCACAGGGAAAGTGCTGCACTGTCAGTCGGTTATCACTGAGAAAGTGCTGCACTGTCAGTGGGTTATCACAGAGAAAGTGCTGCACTGTCAGTGGGTTATCACAGGGAAAGTGCTGCACTGTCAGTGAGTTATCACAGAGAAAGTGCTGCACTGTCGGTGGCTTATCACAGAGAAAGTGCTGCACTGTCGGTGGGTTATCACAGGGAAAGTGCTGCACTGTCAGTGGGTTATCACAGGGAAAGTGCTGCACTGTCAGTGGGTTATCACAGGGAAAGTGCTGCACTGTCAGTGGGTTATCACAGAGAAAGTGCTGCACTGTCGGTGTGTTATCACAGAGAAAGTGCTGCACTTTCAGTGGGTTATCACAGGGAAAGTGCTGCACTGTCAGTGGGTTATCACAGAGAAAGTGCTGCACTGTCAGTGGGTTATCACAGAGAAAGTGCTGCACTGTCGGTGGGTTATCACAGAGAAAGTGCTGCCCTGTCAGCAGGTTACCAAAGAGAAAGTGCTGCACTGTCAGTGGGTTATCACAGAGAAAGTGCTGCACTGTCAGTGGGTTATCACAGAGAAAGTGCCGCACTGTCAGTGGGTTATCACAGAGAATGTACGGCACTGTCAGTGGGTTATCACAGAGAAAGTGCTGCACTGTCAGCAGGTTATCGCAGAGAAAGTGGTGCACTGTCGGTGGGTTATCACAGAGAAAGTGCTGCACTGTCGATGGGTTATCAGACAGGAAGTGCTGCACAGTTGGTGGGTTATCACAGGGAAATTGCTGCACTGTCAGTGGATTATCACAGGGAAAGTGTTGTACTTTCGGTGAGTTATCACAGAGAATGTACGGCACTGTCAGTGGGTTATCACAGAGAATGTGCTGCACTGTCGGTGGATTATCACAGAGAAAGTGCTGCACTGTCGGTGGGTTATCACAGAGAAAGTGCTGCACTGTCAGTGAGTTATCACAGGGAAAGTGCTGCACTGTCAGTCGGTTATCACTGAGAAAGTGCTGCACTGTCAGTGGGTTTTCACAGAGAAAGTGCTGCACTGTCAGTGGGTTATCACAGGGAAAGTGCTGCACTGTCAGTGGGTTATCACAGAGAAAGTGCTGCACTGTCAGTGGGTTATCACAGATAAAGTGCTGCACTGTCAGTGGGTTATCACAGGAAAAGTGCTGCACTGTCAGTCGGTTATCACTGAGAAAGTGCTACACTGTCAGTGGGTTTTCACAGAGAAAGAGCTGCACTGTCGGTGGATTATCACAGAGAAAGTGCTGCACTGTCAGTGGGTTTTCACAGAGAAAGTGCTGCACTGTCGGTGGATTATCACAGAGAAAGTGCTGCACTGTCAGTGGGTTTTCACAGAGAAAGTGCTGCACTGTCAGTGGGTTATCACAGGGAAAGTGCTGCACTGTCAGTGGGTTATCACAGAGAAAATGCTGCACTGTCAGTGGGTTATCACAGAGAAAGTGCTGCACTGTCAGTGGGTTATCACAGGGAAAGTGCTGCACTGTCAGTCGGTTATCACTGAGAAAGTGCTGCACTGTCAGTGGGTTTTCACAGAGAAAGTGCTGCACTGTCAGTGGGTTATCACAGGGAAAGTGCTGCACTGTCAGTGGGTTATCACAGAGAAAGTGCTGCACTGTCAGTGGGTTATCACAGAGAAAGTGCTGCACTGTCAGTGGGTTATCACAGGGAAAGTGCTGCACTGTCAGTGGGTTATCACAGGGAAAGTGCTGCACTGTCAGTGGGTTATCACAGGGAAAGTGCTGCACTGTCAGTTGGTTATCACAGAGAAAGTGCTGCACAGTCAGTGGGTTATCACAGAGAAAGTCCTGCACTGTCGGTGGGTTATCACAGAGAAAGTGCTGCACTGTCAGTGGGTTATCACAGGGAAAGTGCTGCACTGTCAGTGGGTTATCACAGGGAAAGTGCTGCACTGTCAGTGGGTTATCACAGAGAAAGTGCTGCACTGTCGGTGGGTTAGCACAGAGAAAGTGCTGCACTGTCAGTGGGTTATCACAGAGAAAGTGCTGCACTCTCAGTGGGTTATCACAGAGAAAGTCCTGCACTGTCAGTGGGTTATCACAGAGAAAGTGCTGCACTGTCAGTGGTTTATCACAGAGAATGTGCTGCATTGTCAGTGGGTTATCACAGAGAAAGTGCTGCACTGACAGTGGGTTATCACAGAGAAAGTGCTGCACTGTCAGTGGGTTATCACAGAGAAAGTGCTGCCCTGTCAGCAGGTTACCACAGAGAAAGTGCTGCACTGTCAGTGGGTTATCGCAGAGAAAGTGCTGCACTCTCAGTGGGTTATCACAGAGAAAGTTCTGCATTGGCAGTGGGTTATCACAGAGAAAGTGCTGCACTGTTAGTGGGTTATCACAGAGAAAGTGCTGCCATGTCAGCAGGTTACCACAGAGAAAGTGCTGCACTGTCAGTGGGTTATCACAGAGAAAGTGCTGCACTGTCAGTGGGTTATCACAGAGAAAGTGCCGCACTGTCAGTGGGTTATCACAGAGAATGTACGGCACTGTCAGTGGGTTATCACAGAGAAAGTGCTGCACTGTCAGCAGGTTATCGCAGAGAAAGTGCTTCACTGTCGGTGGGTTATCACAGAGAAAGTGCTGCACTGTCGATGTGTTATCAGACAGGAAGTGCTGCACAGTTGGTGGGTTATCACAGGGAAATTGCTGCACTGTCAGTGGATTATCACAGGGAAAGTGTTGTACTTTCGGTGAGTTATCACAGAGAATGTACGGCACTGTCAGTGGGTTATCACAGAGAAAGTGCTGCACTGTCAGCAGGTTATCACAGAGAAAGTGCTGCACTGCCAGTGAGTTATCACAGAGAAAGTGCTGCACTGTCAGTGGGTTATCACAGAGAAAGTGCTGCACTGTCGGTGGGTTATCACAGAGAAAGTGCTGCACTGTCAGTGGGTTATCACAGGGAAAGTGCTGCAGTGTCAGTGGGTTATCACAGAGAAAGTGCTGCACTGTCAGTGGGTTATCACAGAGAAAGTGCTGCACTGTCAGTGGGTTATCACAGAGAAATTGCTGCACTGGCAGTGGGTTATCACACAGAAAGTGCTGCACTGTCAGTGGGTTATCACAGAGAAAGTGCTGCCATGTTAGCAGGTTACCACTGAGAAATTGCTGCACTGTCAGTGGGTTATCACACAGAAAGTGCTGCACTGTCAGTGGGTTATCACAGAGAAAGTGCCGCACTGTCAGTGGGTTATCACAGAGAATGTACGGCACTGTCAGTGGGTTATCACAGAGAAAGTGCTGCACTGTCAGCAGGTTATCGCAGAGAAAGTGCTGCACTGTCGGTGGGTTATCACAGAGAAAGTGCTGCATTGTCGATGGGTTATCAGACAGGAAGTGCTGCACAGTTGGTGGGTTATCACAGGGAAATTGCTGCACTGTCAGTGGATTATCACAGGGAAAGTGTTGTACTTTCGGTGAGTTATCACAGAGAATGTACGGCACTGTCAGTGGGTTACCACAGAGAAAGTGCTGCACTGTCAGTGGGTTATCACAGAGAAAGTGCTGCACTCTCAGTGGGTTATCACAGAGAAAGTGCCGCACTGTCAGTGGGTTATCAAAGAGAATGTACGGCACTGTCAGTGGGTTATCACAGAGAAAGTGCTGCACTGTCAGCAGGTTATCGCAGAGAAAGTGCTGCACTGTCAGTGGTTTATCACAGAGAAGGTGCTGCACTGTCGATGGGTTATCAGACAGGAAGTGCTGCACAGTTGGTGGGTTATCACAGGGAAATTGCTGCACTGTCAGTGGATTATCACAGGGAAAGTGTTGTACTTTCGGTGAGTTATCACAGAGAATGTACGGCACTGTCAGTGGGTTATCACAGAGAATGTGCTGCACTGTCGGTGGATTATCACAGAGAAAGTGCTGCACTGTCGGTGGGTTATCACAGAGAAAGTGCTGCACTGTCAGTGAGTTATCACAGGGAAAGTGCTGCACTGTCAGTCGGTTATCACTGAGAAAGTGCTGCACTGTCAGTGGGTTTTCACAGAGAAAGTGCTGCACTGTCAGTGGGTTATCACAGGGAAAGTGCTGCACTGTCAGTGGGTTATCACAGAGAAAGTGCTGCACTGTCAGTGGGTTATCACAGATAAAGTGCTGCACTGTCAGTGGGTTATCACAGGGTAAGTGCTGCACTGTCAGTCGGTTATCACTGAGAAAGTGCTGCACTGTCAGTGGGTTTTCACAGAGAAAGTGCTGCACTGTCAGTGGGTTATCACAGGGAAAGTGCTGCACTGTCAGTGGGTTATCACAGAGAAAGTGCTGCACTGTCAGTGGGTTATCACAGAGAAAGTGCTGAACTGTCGGTGGGTTATCACAGGGAAAGTGCTGCACTGTCAGTGGGTTATCACAGGGAAAGTGCTGCACTGTCAGTGGGTTATCACAGGGAAAGTGCTGCACTGTCAGTTGGTTATCACAGAGAAAGTGCTGCACTGTCAGTGGGTTATCACAGAGAAAGTGCTGCACTGTCGGTGGGTTATCACAGAGAAAGTGCTGCACTGTCAGTGGGTTATCACAGGGAAAGTGCTGCACTGTCAGTGGGTTATCACAGAGAAAGTGCTGCACTGTCAATGGGTTATCACAGAGAAAGTGCTGCACTGTCGGTGGGTTATCACAGAGAAAGTGCTGCACTGTCAGTGGGTTATCACAGAGAAAGTGCTGCACTCTCAGTGGGTTATCACAGAGAAAGTGCTGCACTGTCAGTGGGTTATCATTGAGAAAGTGCTGCACTGTCAGTGGGTTATCACAGAGAAAGAGCTGCACTGTCAGTGGGTTATCACAGAGAAAGTTCTGCATTGGCAGTGGGTTATCACAGAGAAAGTGCTGCACTGTCGGTGTGTTATCACAGAGAAAGTGCTGCCATGTCAGCAGGTTACCACAGAGAAAGTGCTGCACTGTCAGTGGGTTATCACAGAGAAAGTGCTGCACTGTCAGTGGGTTATCACAGAGAAAGTGCCGCACTGTCAGTGGGTTATCACAGAGAATGAACGGCACTGTCAGTGGGTTATCACAGAGAAAGTGCTGCACTGTCAGCAGGTTATCGCAGAGAAAGTGCTGCACTGTCGGTGGGTTATCACAGAGAAAGTGCTGCACTGTCGATGTGTTATCAGACAGGAAGTGCTGCACAGTTGGTGGGTTATCACAGGGAAATTGCTGCACTGTCAGTGGATTATCACAGGGAAAGTGTTGTACTTTCGGTGAGTTATCACAGAGAATGTACGGCACTGTGAGTGGGTTATCACAGAGAAAGTGCTGCACTGTCAGCAGGTTATCACAGAGAAAGTGCTGCACTGCCAGTGAGTTATCACAGAGAAAGTGCTGCACTGTCAGTGGGTTAGCACAGAGAAAGTGCTGCACTGTCGGTGGGTTATCACAGAGAAAGTGCTGCACTGTCAGTGTGTTATCACAGGGAAAGTGCTGCAGTGTCAGTGGGTTATCACAGAGAAAGTGCTGCACTGTCAGTGGGTTATCACAGAGAAAGTGCTGCACTGTCAGTGGGTTATCACAGAGAAAGTGCTGCACTGGCAGTGGGTTATCAGAGAGAAAGTGCTGCACTGTCAGTGGGTTATCACAGAGAAAGTGCTGCCATGTCAGCAGGTTACCACTGAGAAATTGCTGCACTGTCAGTGGGTTATCACACAGAAAGTGCTGCACTGTCAGTGGGTTATCACAGAGAAAGTGCCGCACTGTCAGTGGGTTATCACAGAGAATGTACGGCACTGTCAGTGGGTTATCACAGAGAAAGTGCTGCACTGTCAGCAGGTTATCGCAGAGAAAGTGCTGCACTGTCGGTGGGTTATCACAGAGAAAGTGCTGCACTGTCGATGGGTTATCAGACAGGAAGTGCTGCACAGTTGGTGGGTTATCACAGGGAAATTGCTGCACTGTCAGTGGATTATCACAGGGAAAGTGTTGTACTTTCGGTGAGTTATCACAGAGAATGTACGGCACTGTCAGTGGGTTATCACAGAGAAAGTGCTGCACTGTCAGCAGGTTATCACAGAGAAAGTGCGGCACTGCCAGTGAGTTATCACAGAGAATGTGCTGCACTGTCGGTGGATTATCACAGAGAAAGTGCTGCACTGTCGGTGGGTTATCACAGAGAAAGTGCTGCACTGTCAGTGAGTTATCACAGAGAAAGTGCTGCACGGTCAGTGGGTTATCACAGGGAAAGTGCTGCACTGTCAGTCGGTTATCACTGAGAAAGTGCTGCACTGTCAGTGGGTTTTCACAGAGAAAGTCCTGCACTGTCAGTGGGTTATCACAGAGAAAGTGCTGCACTGTCAG
Source organism: Chiloscyllium punctatum (assembly GCF_047496795.1). Lineage (NCBI taxonomy): Eukaryota > Metazoa > Chordata > Chondrichthyes > Orectolobiformes > Hemiscylliidae > Chiloscyllium > Chiloscyllium punctatum. The sequence goes on along the minus strand of NC_092761.1, from coordinate 48,007,747 downwards.
TGGGTTATCACAGAGAAAGTGCTGCACTGTCGGTGGGTTATCACCGGGAAAGTGCTGCACTGTCAGTGGGTTATCACAGGGAAAGTGCTGCACTGTTAGTGGGTTATTACAGGGAAAGTGCTGCACTGTCAGTGGGTTATCACAGAGAAAGTGCAGCACTATCGATGAGTTATCACAGGGAAAGTGCTGCACTGCTAGTGGGTTATCACATAGAAAGTGCTGCACTGCCAGTGGATTATCATAGAAAAAGTGCTGCACTGTCAGTGGGTTATCACAGAGAAAGTGCTGCACTGTCAGCAGGTTATCACAGAGAAAGTGCTGCACTGTCAGTGAGTTATCACAGGGAGAGTGCTGCACTGCCAGTGGGTTATCACAGAGAAAGTGCTGCACTGTCAGTGTGTTATCACAGAGAAAGTACTGCACTGTCAGTGGGTTATCACAGGGAAAGTGTTGTACTTTCGGTGAGTTATCACAGAGAATGTACGGCACTGTCAGTGGGTTATCACAGAGAAAGTGCTGCACTGTCAGCGGGTTATCACAGAGAAAGTGCTGCACTGTCAGTGGGTTATCACAGAGAAAGTGCCGCACTGTCAGTGGGTTATCACAGAGAATGTACGGCACTGTCAGTGGGTTATCACAGAGAAAGTGCTGCACTGTCAGCAGGTTATCGCAGAGAAAGTGCTGCACTGTCGGTGGGTTATCACAGAGAAAGTGCTGCACTGTCGATGGGTTATCAGACAGGAAGTGCTGCACAGTTGGTGGGTTATCACAGGGAAATTGCTGCACTGTCAGTGGATTATCACAGGGAAAGTGTTGTACTTTCGGTGAGTTATCACAGAGAATGTACGGCACTGTCAGTGGGTTATCACAGAGAAAGTGCTGCACTGTCGGTGGATTATCACAGAGAAAGTGCTGCACTGTCGGTGGGTTATCACAGAGAAAGTGCTGCACTCTCAGTGAGTTATCACAGGGAAAGTGCAGCACTGTCAGTCGGTTATCACTGAGAAAGTGCTGCACTGTCAGTGGGTTTTCACAGAGAAAGTGCTACACTGTCAGTGGGTTATCACAGGGAAAGTGCTGCACTGTCAGTGGGTTATCACAGAGAAAGTGCTGCACTGTCAGTGGGTTATCACAGAGAAAGTGCTGCACTGTCAGTGGGTTATCACAGGGAAAGTGCTGCACTGTCAGTCGTTTATCACTGAGAAAGTGCTGCACTGTCAGTGGGTTTTCACAGAGAAAGTGCTGCTCTGTCAGTGGGTTATCACAGGGAAAGTGCTGCACTGTCAGTGGGTTTTCACAGAGAAAGTGCGGCACTGTCAGTGGGTTATCACAGAGAAAGTGCTGCACTGTCGGTGGGTTATCACAGGGAAAGTGCTGCACTGTCAGTGGGTTATCACAGGGAAAGTGATGCACTGTCAGTGGGTTATCACAGGGAAAGTGCTGCACTGTCAGTTGGTTATCACAGAGAGAGTGCTGCACTGTCAGTGGGTTATCACAGAGAAAGTGCTGCACTGTCGGTGGGTTATCACAGAGAAAGTGCTGCACTGTCAGTGGGTTATCACAGAGAAAGTGCTGCACTCTCAGTGGGTTATCACAGAGAAAGTGCTGCACTGTCAGTGGGTTATCACAGAGAAAGTGCTGCACTGTCAGTGGGTTATCGCAGAGAAAGTGCTGCACTGTCAGTGGGTAATCACAGAGAAAGTGCTGCACTGGCAGTGGGTTATCACAGAGAAAGTGCTGCACTGTCAGTGGGTTATCACAGAGAAAGTGCTGCCATGTCAGCAGGTTACCACAGAGAAAGTGCTGCACTGTCAGTGGGTTATCACAGAGAATGTACGGCACTGTCAGTGGGTTATCACAGAGAAAGTGCTGCTCTGTCAGCAGGTTATCGCAGAGAAAGTGCTGCACTGTCAGTGGGTTATCACAGAGAAAGTGCTGCACTGTCGATGGGTTATAAGACAGGAAGTGCTGCACAGTTGGTGGGTTATCACAGGGAAATTGCTGCACTGTCAGTGGATTATCACAGGGAAAGTGTACTTTCGGTGAGTTATCACAGAGAAAGTGCTGCACTGTCAGTGGGTTATCACACAGAAAGTGCTGCACTGTCAGCAGGTTATCACAGAGAAAGTGCTGCACTGCCAGTGAGTTATCACATAGAAAGTGCTGCACTGTCAGTGGGTTATCACAGAGAAAGTGCTGCACTGTCGGAGGGTTATCACAGAGAAAGTGCTGCACTGTCGGTGGGTTATCACAGGGAAAGTGCTGCAGTGTCAGTGGGTTATCACAGAGAAAGTGCTGCACTTTCAGTGGGTTATCACAGAGAAATGCTGCACTGTCGGTGGGTTATCACAGAGAAAGTGCTGCACTGTCAGTGGGTTATCACAGAGAAAGTGCTGCACTCTCAGTGGGTTATCACAGAGAAAGTGCTGCACTGTCAGTGGGTTATCACTGAGAAAGTGCTGCACTGTCAGTGGGTTATCACAGAGAAAGTGCTGCACTGTCAGTGGGTTATCACAGAGAAAGTGCTGCACTGGCAGTGGGTTATCACTGAGAAAGTGCTGCACTGTCAGTGGGTTATCACAGAGAAAGTGCTGCACTGTCAGTGGGTTATCACACAGAAAGTGCTGCCATGTCAGCAGGTTACCACAGAGAAAGTGCTGCACTGTCAGTGGGTTATCACACAGAAAGTGCTGCACTGTCAGTGGGTTATCACAGAGAAAGTGCTGCACTGTCAGTGGGTTATCACTGAGAAAGTGCTGCACTGTCAGTGGGTTATCACAGAGAAAGTGCTGCCATGTCAGCAGGTTACCACAGAGAAAGTGCTGCACTGTCAGTGGGTTATCACACAGAAAGTGCTGCACTGTTAGTGGGTTATCACAGAGAAAGTGCCGCACTGTCAGTGGGTTATCACAGAGAATGTACGGCACTGTCAGTGGGTTATCACGGAAAAAGTGCTGCACTGTCAGCAGGTTATCGCAGAGAAAGTGCTGCACTGTCGGTGGGTTATCACAGAGAAAGTGCTGCACTGTCGATGGGTTATCAGACAGGAAGTGCTGCACAGTTGGTGGGTTATCACAGGGAAATTGCTGCACTGTCAGTGGATTATCACAGGGAAAGTGTTGTACTTTCGGTGAGTTATCACAGAGAATGTACGGCACTGTCAGTGGGTTATCACAGAGAAAGTGCTGCACTGTCAGCAGGTTATCACAGAGAAAGTGCTGCACTGCCAGTGAGTTATCACAGAGAATGTGCTGCACTGTCGGTGGATTATCACAGAGAAACTGCTGCACTGTCGGTGGGTTATCACAGAGAAAGTGCTGCACTGTCAGTGAGTTATGACAGAGAAAGTGCTGCACGGTCAGTGGGTTATCACAGGGAAAGTGCTGCACTGTCAGTCGGTTATCACTGAGAAAGTGCTGCACTGTCAGTGGGTTTTCACAGAGAAAGTGCTGCACTGTCAGTGGGTTATCACAGGGAAAGTGCTGCACTGTCAGTGCGTTATCACAGAGAAAGTGCTGCATTGTCAGTGGGTTATCACAGAGAAGGTGCTGCACTGTCGGTGGGTTATCACAGGGAAAGTGCTGCACTGTCAGTGGGTTATCACAGGGAAAGTGCTGCACTGTTAGTGGGTTATTACAGGGAAAGTGCTGCACTGTCAGTGGGTTATCACAGAGAAAGTGCAGCACTATCGGTGGGTTATCACAGGGAAAGTGCTGCACTGCTAGTGGGTTATCACGTAGAAAGTGCTGCACTGTCAGTGGATTATCACAGAGAAAGTGCTGCACTGTCAGTGGGTTATCACAGAGAAAGTGCTGCACTGTCAGCAGGTTATCACAGAGAAAGTGGTGCACTGTCAGTGAGTTATCACAGGGAGAGTGCTGCACTGTCAGTGGGTTATCACAGGGAAAGTGCTGCACTGCCAGTGGGTTATCACAGAGAAAGTGCTGCACTGTCAGTGTGTTATCCAAGAGAAAGTACTGCTCTGTCAGTGGGTTTTCACAGGGAAAGTGTTGTACTTTCGGTGAGTTATCACAGAGAATTGTACGGCACTGTCAGTGGGTTATCACAGAGAAAGTGCTGCACTGTCAGCAGGTTATCACAGAGAAAGTGCTGCACTGCCAGTGAGTTATCACAGAGAATGTGCTGCACTGTCGGTGGATTATCACAGAGAAATTGCTGCACTGTCAGTGGGTTATCACAGAGAAAGTGCTGCACTGTCAGTGAGTTATCACAGAGAAAGTGCTGCACTGTCAGTGGGTTATCACAGGGAAAGTGCTGCACTGTCAGTGGGTTATCACAGGGAAAGTGCTGCACTGTCAGTGGGTTATCACAGAGAAAGTGCTGCACTGTCGGTGGGTTATCACAGGGAAAGTGCTGCACTGTCAGTGGGTTATCACAGGGAAAGTGCTGCACTGACAGTGGGTTATCACAGGGAAAGTGCTGCACTGTCAGTGGGTTATCACAGGGAAAGTGCTGCACTGTCAGTGTGTTATCACAGGGAAAGTGCTGCACTGTCAGTGGGTTATCACAGGGAAAGTGCTGCACTGTCAGTGGGTTATCACAGAGAGAGTGCTGCACTGTCAGTGGGTTATCACAGAGAAAGTGCTGCACTGTCGGTGGGTTATCACAGAGAAAGTGCTGCACTGTCGGTGGGTTATCACAGAGAAAGTGCTGCACTGTCAGTGGGTTATCACAGAGAAAGTGCTGCACTGTCAGTGGGTTATCACAGAGAAAGTGCTGCACTGTCAGTGGGTTATCACAGAGAAAGTGCTGCACTGTCAGTGGGTTATCACAGAGAAAGTGCTGCACTGGCAGTGGGTTATCACAGAGAAAGTGCTGCACTGTCAGTGGGTTATCACAGAGAAAGTGCTGCACTGTCAGCAGGTTACCACAGAGAAAGTGCTGCACTGTCAGTGGGTTATCACAGAGAAAGTGCTGCACTGTCAGTGGGTTATCACAGAGAAAGTGCCGCACTGTCAGTGGGTTATCACAGAGAATGTACGGCACTGTCAGTGGGTTATCACAGAGAAAGTGCTGCACTGTCAGCAGGTTATCGCAGAGAAAGTGCTGCACTGTCAGTGGGTTATCACAGAGAAAGTGCTGCACTGTCGATGGGTTATCAGACAGGAAGTGCTGCACAGTTGGTGGGTTATCACAGGGAAATTGCTGCACTGTCAGTGGATTATCACAGGGAAAGTGTTGTACTTTCGGTGAGTTATCACAGAGAAAGTGCTGCACTGTCAGTAGGTTATCACACAGAAAGTGCTGCACTGTCAGCAGGTTATCACAGAGAAAGTGCTGCACTGACAGTGAGTTATCACAGAGAAAGTGCTGCACTGTCAGTGGGTTATCACAGAGAAAGTGCTGCACTGTCGGTGGGTTATCACAGAGAAAGTGCTGCACTGTCGGTGGGTTATCACAGAGAAAGTGCTGCAGTGTCAGTGGGTTATCACAGAGAAAGTGCTGCACTGTCAGTGGGTTATCACAGAGAAAGTGCTGCACTGTCGGTGGGTTATCACAGAGAACGTGCTGCACTGTCAGTGGGTTATCACAGAGAAAGTGCTGCACTCTCAGTGGGTATTCACAGAGAAAGTGCTGCACTGTCAGTGGGTTATCACAGAGAAAGTGCTGCACTGTCAGTGGGTTATCACAGAGAAAGTGCTGCACTGTCAGTGGGTTATCACAGAGAAAGTGCTGCACTGTCAGTGGGTTATCACAGAGAAAGTGCTGCACTGTCAGTGGGTTATCACAGAGAATGTGCTGCCATGTCAGCAGGTTACCACAGAGAAAGTGCTGCACTGTCAGTGGGTTATCACACAGAAAGTGCTGCACTGTCAGTGGGTTATCACAGAGACACTGCTGCACTGTTGGCGAGTGAGGACAGAGAATGTGCTGCACTGCCAGTCAGTTATCACAGAGAGAGTGCTGCACTGTCAGTGGGTTATCACAGAGAATGTGCTGCACTGTCGGTGGATTATCACAGAGAAACTGCTGCACTGTCGGTGGGTTATCACAGAGAAAGTGCTGCACTGTCAGTGAGTTATCACAGAGAAAGTGCTGCACGGTCAGTGGGTTATCACAGGGAAAGTGCTGCACTGTCAGTGGGTTATCACAGAGAGAGTGCTGCACTGTCAGTGGGTTATCACAGAGAATGTGCTGCACTGTCGGTGGATTATCACAGAGAAACTGCTGCACTGTCGGTGGGTTATCACAGAGAAAGTGCTGCACTGTCAGTGAGTTATCACAGAGAAAGTGCTGCACGGTCAGTGGGTTATCACAGGGAAAGTGCTGCACTGTCAGTCGGTTATCACTGAGAAAGTGCTGCACTGTCAGTGGGTTTTCACAGAGAAAGTGCTGCACTGTCAGTGGGTTATCACAGGGAAAGTGCTGCACTGTCAGTGGGTTATCACAGATAAAGTGCTGCACTCTCAGTGGGTATTCACAGAGAAAGTGCTGCACTGTCAGTGGGTTATCACAGAGAAAGTGGTGCACTGTCAGTGGGTTATCACAGAGAAATTGCTGCACTGGCAGTGGGTTATCACAGAGAAAGTGCTGCACTGTCAGTGGGTTATCACAGAGAAAGTGCTGCAATGTCAGCAGGTTACCACTGAGAAATTGCTGCACTGTCAGTGGGTTATCACACAGAAAGTGCTGCACTGTCTGTGTGTTATCACAGAGAAAGTACTGCTCTGTCAGTGGGTTTTCACAGGGAAAGTGTTGTACTTTCGGTGAGTTATCACAGAGAATTGTACGGCACTGTCAGTGTGTTATCACAGAGAAAGTGCTGCACTGTCAGCAGGTTATCACAGAGAAAGTGCTGCACTGCCAGTGAGTTATCACAGAGAATGTGCTGCACTGTCGGTGGATTATCACAGAGAAAGTGCTGCACTGTCGGTGGGTTATCACAGAGAAAGTGCTGCACTGTCAGTGAGTTATCACAGAGAAAGTGCTGCACTGTCAGTGGGTTATCACAGGGAAAGTGCTGCACTGTCAGTGGGTTATCACAGGGAAAGTGCTGCACTGTCAGTGGGTTATCACAGAGAAAGTGCTGCACTGTCGGTGGGTTATCACAGGGAAAGTGCTGCACTGTCAGTGGGTTATCACAGAGAAAGTGCTGCACTGTCAGTGGGTTATCACAGAGAAAGTGCTGCACTGTCAGTGGGTTATCACAGAGAATGTGCTGCCATGTCAGCAGGTTACCGCAGAGAAAGTGCTGCACTGTCAGTGGGTTATCACACAGAAAGTGCTGCACTGTCAGTGGGTTATCACAGAGACACTGCTGCACTGTTGGCGAGTGAGGACAGAGAATGTGCTGCACTGTCAGTGGGTTATCACAGAGAAAGTGCTGCACTGTCAGCAGGTTATCACAGAGAAAGTGCTGCACTGCCAGTGAGTTATCACAGAGAATGTGCTGCACTGTCGGTGGATTATCACAGAGAAACTGCTGCACTGTCGGTGGGTTATCACAGAGAAAGTGCTGCACTGTCAGTGAGTTATCACAGAGAAAGTGCTGCACGGTCAGTGGGTTATCACAGGGAAAGTGCTGCACTGTCAGTCGGTTATCACTGAGAAAGTGCTGCACTGTCAGTGGGTTTTCACAGAGAAAGTGCTGCACTGTCAGAGGGTTATCACAGGGAAAGTGCTGCACTGTCAGTGGGTTATCACAGAGAAAGTGCTGCACTCTCAGTGGGTATTCACATAGAAAGTGCTGCACTGTCAGTGGGTTATCACAGAGAAAGTGCTGCACTGTCAGTGGGTTATCACAGAGAAAGTGCTGCACTGTCAGTGGGTTATCACAGAGAAAGTGCTGCACTGTCAGTGGGTTATCACAGAGAAAGTGCTGCACTGTCAGTGGGTTATCACAGAGAATGTGCTGCCATGTCAGCAGGTTACCACAGAGAAAGTGCTGCACTGTCAGTGGGTTATCACACAGAAAGTGCTGCACTGTCAGTGGGTTATCACAGAGACACTGCTGCACTGTTGGCGAGTGAGGACAGAGAATGTGCTGCACTGTCAGTGGGTTATCACAGAGAAAGTGCTGCACTGTCAGTGGGTAATCACAGAGAAAGTGCTGCACTGTCAGTGGGTTATCACAGAGAAAGTGCTGCACTGTCAGTGGGTTATCAAAGAGAAAGTGATGCACTGTCAGTGGGTTATCTCAGAGAAAGTGCTGCACTGTCAGTGGGTTATCACAGGGAAAGTGCTGCACTGTCAGTGGGTTATCACAGAGAAAGTGCTGCACTGTCGATGGGTTATCAGACAGGAAGTGCTGCACAGTTGGTGGGTTATCACAGGGAAATTGCTGCACTGTCAGTGGATTATCACAGGGAAAGTGTTGTACTTTCGGTGAGTTATCACAGAGAAAGTGCTGCACTGTCAGTGGGTTATCACACAGAAAGTGCTGCACTGTCAGCAGGTTATCACAGAGAAAGTGCTGCACTGCCAGTGAGTTATCACAGAGAAAGTGCTGCACTGTCAGTGGGTTATCACAGAGAAAGTGCTGCACTGTCGGTGGGTTATCACAGAGAAAGTGCTGCACTGTCGGTGGGTTATCACAGGGAAAGTGCTGCAGTGTCAGTGGGTTATCACAGAGAAAGTGCTGCACTGTCAGTGGGTTATCACAGAGAAAGTGCTGCACTCTCGGTGGGTTATCACAGAGAAAGTGCTGCACTGTCAGTGGGTTATCACAGAGAAAGTGCTGCACTCTCAGTGGGTATTCACAGAGAAAGTGCTGCACTGTCAGTGGGTTATCACAGAGAAAGTGCTGCACTGTCAGTGGGTTATCACAGAGAAAGTGCTGCACTGTCAGTGGGTTATCACAGAGAAAGTGCTGCACTGGCAGTGGGTTATCACAGAGAAAGTGCTGCACTGTCAGTGGGTTATCACTGAGAAAGTGCTGCCATGTCAGCAGGTTACCACAGAGAAAGTGCTGCACTGTCAGTGGGTTATCACAGAGAAAGTGCTGCACTGTCAGTGGGTTATCACAGAGAAAGTGCCGCACTGTCAGTTGGTTATCACTGAGAATGTACGGCACTGTCAGTGGGTTATCGCAGAGAAAGTGCTGCTCTGTCAGCAGGTTATCGCAGAGAAAGTGCTGCACTGTCAGTGGGTTATCACAGAGAAAGTGCTGCACTGTCGATGGGTTATAAGACAGGAAGTGCTGCACAGTCGGTGGGTTATCACAGGGAAATTGCTGCACTGTCAGTGGATTATCACAGGGAAAGTGAACTTTCGGTGAGTTATCACAGAGAAAGTGCTGCACTGTCAGTGGGTTATCACACAGAAAGTGCTGCACTGTCAGCAGGTTATCACAGAGAAAGTGCTGCACTGCCAGTGAGTTATCACAGAGAAAGTGCTGCACTGTCAGTGGGTTATCACAGAGAAAGTGCTGCACTGTCGGTGGGTTATCACAGAGAAAGTGCTGCACTGTCGGTGGGTTATCACAGGGAAAGTGCTGCAGTGTCAGTGGGTTATCACAGAGAAAGTGCTGCACTTTCAGTGGGTTATCACAGAGAAAGTGCTGCACTGTCGGTGGGTTATCACAGAGAAAGTGCTGCGCTGTCAGTGGGTTATCACACAGAAAGTGCTGCACTGTCAGCAGGTTATCACAGAGAAAGTGCTGCACTGCCAGTGAGTTATCACAGAGAAAGTGCTGCACTGTCAGTGGGTTATCACAGAGAAAGTGCTGCACTGTCGGTGGGTTATCACAGAGAAAGTGCTGCACTGTCGGTGGGTTATCACAGGGAAAGTGCTGCAGTGTCAGTGCGTTATCACAGAGAAAGTGCTGCACTGTCAGTGGGTTATCACAGAGAAAGTGCTGCACTGTCGGCGGGTTATCGCAGAGAAAGTGCTGCACTGTCAGTGGGTTATCACAGAGAAAGTGCTGCACTCTCAGTGGGTATTCACAGAGAAAGTGCTGCACTGTCAGTGGGTTATCACAGAGAAAGTGCTGCACTGTCAGTGGGTTATCACAGAGAAAGTGCTGCACTGTCAGTGGGTTATCACAGAGAAAGTGCTGCACTGGCAGTGGGTTATCACAGAGAAAGTGCTGCACTGTCAGTGGGTTATCACAGAGAATGTGCTGCCATGTCAGCAGGTTACCACAGAGAAAGTGCTGCACTGTCAGTGGGTTATCACACAGAAAGTGCTGCACTGTCAGTGGGTTATCACAGAGACACTGCTGCACTGTTGGCGAGTGAGGACAGAGAATGTGCTGCACTGTTAGTGGGTTATCACAGAGAAAGTGCTGCACTGTCAGTGGGTAATCACAGAGAAAGTGCTGCACTGTCAGTGGGTTATCACAGAGAAAGTGCTGCACTGTCAGTGGGTTATCAAAGAGAAAGTGATGCACTGTCAGTGGGTTATCACAGAGAAAGTGCTGCACTGTCAGTGGGTTATCACAGGGAAAGTGCTGCACTGTCAGTGGGTTATCACAGAGAAAGTGCTGCACTGTCAGTGGGTTATCACAGAGAAAATGCTGCACTGTCAGTGGGTTATCACAGGGAAAGTGCTGCACTGTCAGTGGGTTATCACAGAGAAAGTGCTGCACTGTCAGTGGGTTATCACAGAGAAAGTGCTGCACTGTCAGTGGGTTATCACAGAGAAAGTGCTGCACTGTCAGTGGGTTATCACAGAGAATGTGCTGCACTGTCAGTGGGTTATCACAGAGAAAGTGCTGCACTGTCAGTGGGTTATCACAGAGAAAGTGCTGCACTGTCAGTGGGTTATCACAGAGAAAGTGCTGCACTGTCAGTGGGTTATCACAGAGAAAGTGCTGCACTGTCAGTGGGTTATAAAAGAGAAAGTGCTGCACTGTCAGTGGGTTATCACAGAGAAAGTGCTGCACTGTCAGTAGGTTATCACAGAGAAAGTGCTGCACTGTCAGTGCGTTATAATAGAGAAAGTGCTGCACTGTCAGTGGGTTATAAAAGAAAAAGTGCTGCACTGTCAGTGGGTTATCACAGGGAAAGTGTTACACTGTCGGTGGGTTATCACAGGGAAAGTGTTACACTGGCGGTGGGTATCACAGAGAAAGTGCTGCACTGTCAGTGGTTTATCACAGAGAAAGTGCTGCACTGTCAGTGTGTTATCACAGAGAAAGTGCTGCACTGTCAGTGGGTTATCACAGAGAAAGTGCTGCACTGTCAGCAGGATACGCAGAGAAAGTGCTGCACTGTCGGTGGGTTATCACAGAGAAAGTGCTGCACTGTCGATGGGTTATCAGACAGGAAGTGCTGCACAGTTGGTGGGTTATCACAGGGAAATTGCTGCACTGTCAGTGGATTATCACAGGGAAAGTGTTGTACTGTCGGTGGGTTATCACAGGGAAAGTGCTGCAGTGTCAGTGCGTTATCACAGAGAAAGTGCTGCACTGTCAGTGGGTTATCACAGAGAAAGTGCTGCACTGTCGGCGGGTTATCGCAGAGAAAGTGCTGCACTGTCAGTGGGTTATCACAGAGAAAGTGCTGCACTGTCAGTGGGTTATCACAGAGAAAGTGCTGCACTGCCAGTGAGTTATCACAGAGAAAGTGCTGCACTGTCAGTGGGTTATCACAGAGAAAGTGCTGCACTGTCGGTGAGTTATCACAGAGAATGTACGGCACTGTCAGTGGGTTATCACAGAGAAAGTGCTGCACTGCCAGTGAGTTATCACAGAGAATGTGCTGCACTGTCGGTGGATTATCACAGAGAAAGTGCTGCACTGTCGGTGGGTTATCACAGAGAAAGTGCTGCACTGTCAGTGAGTTATCACAGAGAAAGTGCTGCACTGTCAGTGGGTTATCACAGGGAAAGTGCTGCACTGTCAGTCGGTTATCACTGAGAAAGTGCTGCACTGTCAGTGGGTTTTCACAGAGAAAGTGCTGCACTGTCAGTGGGTTATCACAGGGAAAGTGCTGCCCTGTCAGTGGGTTATCACAGAGAAAGTGCTGCACTGTCAGTGGGTTATCACAGAGAAAGTGCTGCACTGTCGGTGGGTTATCAAAGGGAAAGTGCTGCACTGTCAGTGGGTTATCACAGGGAAAGTGCTGCACTGTTAGTGTGTTATTACAGGGAAAGTGCTGCACTGTCAGTGGGTTATCACAGAGAAAGTGCAGCACTATCGGTGGGTTATCACAGGGAAAGTGCTGCACTGCTAGTGGGTTATCACAGAGAAAGTGCTGCACTGTCAGTGGATTATCACAGAGAAAGTGCTGCACTGTCAGTGGGTTATCACAGAGAAAGTGCTGCACTGTCAGCAGGTTATCACAGAGAAAGTGCTGCACTGTCAGTGAGTTATCACAGGGAAAGTGCTGCACTGTCAGTGGGTTATCACAGGGAAAGTGCTGCACTGTCAGTGGGTTATCACAGAGAAAGTGCTGCACTGTCAGTGTGTTATCACAGAGAAAGCACTGCACTGTCAGTGGGTTATCACAGGGAAAGTGTTGTACTTTCGGTGAGTTATCACAGAGAATGTACGGCACTGTCAGTGGGTTATCACAGAGAAAGTGCTGCACTGTCAGCAGGTTATCACAGAGAAAGTGCTGCACTGCCAGTGAGTTATGACAGAGAATGTGCTGCACTGTCGGTGGATTATCACAGAGAAAGTGCTGCACTGTCGGTGGGTTATCACAGAGAAAGTGCTGCACTGTCAGTGAGTTATCACAGAGAAAGTGCTGCACGGTCAGTGGGTTATCACAGGGAAAGTGCTGCACTGTCAGTCGGTTATCACTGAGAAAGTGCTGCACTGTCAGTGGGTTTTCACAGAGAAAGTGCTGCACTGTCAGTGGGTTATCACAGAGAAAGTGCTGCACTGTCAGTGGGTTATCACAGAGAAAGTGCTGCACTGTCAGTGGGTTATCACAGAGAAAGTGCTGCACTGTCGGTGGGTTATCACAGGGAAAGTGCTGCACTGTCAGTGGGTTATCGCAGGGAAAGTGCTGCACTGTCAGAGGGTTATCACAGAGAAAGTGTTGCACTGTCAGTAGGTTATCAAAGAGAAAGTGCTGCACTGTCGGCAGGATATCACCGTGAAAGTGCTGCACTGTCAGTGGGTTATCACAGAGAAAGTGCTGCACTGTCAGTGGGTTATCACAGAGAAAGTGCTGCACTGTCAGTGGGTTATAAAAGAGAAAGTGCTGCACTGTCAGTGGGTTATCACAAAGAAAGTGCTGCACTGTCAGTGGGTTATCACAGAGAAAGTGCTGCACTGTCAGTGGGTTATCACAGAGAAAGTGCTGCACTGTCAGTGGGTTATCACAGAGAAAGTGCTGCACTGGCAGTGGGTTATCACAGAGAATGTGCTGCACTGTCAGTGGGTTATCACAGAGAAAGTGCTGCCATATCAGCAGGTTACCACAGAGAAAGTGCTGCACTGTCAGTGGGTTATCACAGAGAAAGTGCTGCACTGTCAGTGGGTTATCACAGAGAAAGTGCCGCACTGTCAGTGGGTTATCACAGAGAATGTACGGCACTGTCAGTGGGTTATCACAGAGAAAGTGCTGCACTGTCAGCAGGTTATCGCAGAGAAAGTGCTGCACTGTCAGTGGGTTATCACAGAGAAAGTGCTGCACTGTCGATGGGTTATCAGACAGGAAGTGCTGCACAGTTGGTGGGTTATAACAGGGAAATTGCTGCACTGTCAGTGGATTATCACAGGGAAAGTGTTGTACTTTCGGTGAGTTATCACAGAGAAAGTGCTGCACTGTCAGTGGGTTATCACACAGAAAGTGCTGCACTGTCAGCAGGTTATCACAGAGAAAGTGCTGCACTGCCAGTGAGTTATCACAGAGAAAGTGCTGCACTGTCAGTGGGTTATCACAGAGAAAGTGCTGCACTGTCGGTGTGTTATCACAGAGAAAGTGCTGCACTGTCGGTGGGTTATCACAGGGAAAGTGCTGCAGTGTCAGTGGGTTATCACAGAGAAAGTGCTGCACTGTCAGTGGGTTATCACAGAGAAAGTGCTGCACTCTCGGTGGGTTATCACAGAGAAAGTGCTGCACTGTCAGTGGGTTATCACAGAGAAAGTGCTGCACTCTCAGTGGGTATTCACAGAGAAAGTGCTGCACTGTCAGTGGGTTATCACAGAGAAAGTGCTGCACTGTCAGTGGGTTATCACAGAGAAAGTGCTGCACTGTCAGTGGGTTATCACAGAGAAAGTGCTGCACTGGCAGTGGGTTATCACAGAGAAAGTGCTGCACTGTCAGTGGGTTATCACAGAGAATGTGCTGCCATGTCAGCAGGTTACCACAGAGAAAGTGCTGCACTGTCAGTGGGTTATCACACAGAAAGTGCTGCACTGTCAGTGGGTTATCACAGAGACACTGCTGCACTGTTGGCGAGTCAGGACAGAGAATGTGCTGCACTGTCAGTGGGTTATCACAGAGAAAGTGCTGCACTGTCAGTGGGTAATCACAGAGAAAGTGCTGCACTGTCAGTGGGTTATCACAGAGAAAGTGCTGCACTGTCAGTGGGTTATCAAAGAGAAAGTGATGCACTGTCAGTGGGTTATCACAGAGAAAGTGCTGCACTGTCAGTGGGTTATAAAAGAAAAAGTGCTGCACTGTCAGTGGGTTATCACAGGGAAAGTGTTACACTGTCGGTGGGTTATCACAGGGAAAGTGTTACACTGGCGGTGGGTATCACAGAGAAAGTGCTGCACTGTCAGTGGGTTATCACAGAGAAAGTGCTGCACTGTCAGTGTGTTATCACAGAGAAAGTGCTGCACTGTCAGTGGGTTATCACAGAGAAAGTGCTGCACTGTCAGCAGGTTATCGCAGAGAAAGTGCTGCACTGTCGGTGGGTTATCACAGAGAAAGTTCTGCACTGTCGATGGGTTATCAGACAGGAAGTGCTGCACAGTTGGTGGGTTATCACAGGGAAATTGCTGCACTGTCAGTGGATTATCACAGGGAAAGTGTTGTACTTTCGGTGAGTTATCACAGAGAATGTACGGCACTGTCAGTGGGTTATCACAGAGAAAGTGCTGCACTGTCAGCAGGTTATCACAGAGAAAGTGCTGCACTGCCAGTGAGTTATCACAGAGAATGTGCTGCACTGTCGGTGGATTATCACAGAGAAAGTGCTGCACTGTCGGTGGGTTATCACAGAGAAAGTGCTGCAATGTCAGTGAGTTATCACAGAGAAAGTGCTGCACTGTCAGTGGGTTATCACAGGGAAAGTGCTGCACTGTCAGTCGGTTATCACTGAGAAAGTGCTGCACTGTCAGTGGGTTTTCACAGAGAAAGTGCTGCACTGTCAGTGGGTTATCACAGGGAAAGTGCTGCCCTGTCAGTGGGTTATCACAGAGAAAGTGCTGCACTGTCAGTGGGTTATCACAGAGAAAGTGCTGCACTGTCGGTGGGTTATCACAGGGAAAGTGCTGCACTGTCAGTGGGTTATCACAGGGAAAGTGCTGCACTGTTAGTGTGTTATTACAGGGAAAGTGCTGCACTGTCAGTGGGTTATCACAGAGAAAGTGCAGCACTATCAGTGGGTTATCACAGGGAAAGTGCTGCACTGCTAGTGGGTTATCACAGAGAAAGTGCTGCACTGTCAGTGGATTATCACAGAGAAAGTGCTGCACTGTCAGTGGGTTATCACAGAGAAAGTGCTGCACTGTCAGCAGGTTATAACAGAGAAAGTGCTGCACTGTCAGTGAGTTATCACAGGGAAAGTGCTGCACTGTCAGTGGGTTATCACAGGGAAAGTGCTGCACTGCCAGTGGGTTATCACAGAGAAAGTGCTGCACTGTCAGTGTGTTATCACAGAGAAAGTACTGCACTGTCAGTGGGTTATCACAGGGAAAGTGTTGTACTTTCGGTGAGTTATCACAGAGAATGTACGGCACTGTCAGTGGGTTATCACAGAGAAAGTGCTGCACTGTCAGCAGGTTATCACAGAGAAAGTGCTGCACTGCCAGTGAGTTATGACAGAGAATGTGCTGCACTGTCGGTGGATTATCACAGAGAAAGTGCTGCACTGTCGGTGGGTTATCACAGAGAAAGTGCTGCACTGTCAGTGAGTTATCACAGAGAAAGTGCTGCACTGTCAGTGGGTTATCACAGGGAAAGTGCTGCACTGTCAGTCGGTTATCACTGAGAAAGTGCTGCACTGTCAGTGGGTTTTCACAGAGAACGTGCTGCACTGTCAGTGGGTTATCACAGAGAAAGTGCTGCACTGTCAGTGGGTTATCACAGAGAAAGTGCTGCACTGTCAGTGGGTTATCACAGAGAAAGTGCTGCACTGTCGGTGGGTTATCACAGGGAAAGTGCTGCACTGTTAGTGGGTTATCACAGGGAAAGTGCTGCACTGTCAGAGGGTTATAACAGAGAAAGTGCTGCACTGTCAGTAGGATATCAAAGAGAAAGTGCTGCACTGTCGGCAGGATATCACCGTGAAAGTGCTGCACTGTCAGTGGGTTATCACAGAGAAAGTGCTGCACTGTCAGTGGGTTATCACAGAGAAAGTGCTGCACTGTCAGTGGGTTATAAAAGAGAAAGTGCTGCACTGTCAGTGGGTTATCACAGAGAAACTGCTCCACTGTCAGTAGATTATCACAGAGAAAGTGCTGCACTGTCAGTGGGTTATCACAGAGAAAGTGCTGCACTGTCAGTGGGTTATAAAAGAAAAAGTGCTGCACTGTCAGTGGGTTATCACAGGGAAAGTGTTACACTGTCGGTGGGTTATCACAGGGTAAGTGTTACACTGGCGGTGGTTATCACAGAGAAAGTGCTGCACTGTCAGTGGGTTATCACAGAGAAAGTGCTGCACTGTCAGTGTGTTATCACAGAGAAAGTGCTGCACTGTCAGTGGGTTATCACAGAGAAAGTGCTGCACTGTCAGCAGGTTATCGCAGAGAAAGTGCTGCACTGTCGGTGGGTTATCACAGAGAAAGTGCTGCACTGTCGATGGGTTATCAGACAGGAAGTGCTGCACAGTTGGTGGGTTATCACAGGGAAATTGCTGCACTGTCAGTGGATTATCACAGGGAAAGTGTTGTACTTTCGGTGAGTTATCACAGAGAATGTACGGCACTGTCAGTGGGTTATCACAGAGAAAGTGCTGCACTGTCAGCAGGTTATCACAGAGAAAGTGCTGCACTGCCAGTGAGTTATGACAGAGAATGTGCTGCACTGTCGGTGGATTATCACAGAGAAAGTGCTGCACTGTCGGTGGGTTATCACAGAGAAAGTGCTGCACTGTCAGTGAGTTATCACAGAGAAAGTGCTACACTGTCAGTGGGTTATCACAGGGAAAGTGCTGCACTGTCAGTCGGTTATCACTGAGAAAGTGCTGCACTGTCAGTGGGTTTTCACAGAGAAAGTGCTGCACTGTCAGTGGGTTATCACAGGGAAAGTGCTGCCCTGTCAGTGGGTTATCACAGAGAAAGTGCTGCACTGTCAGTGGGTTATCACAGAGAAAGTGCTGCACTGTCGGTGGGTTATCACAGGGAAAGTGCTGCACTGTCAGTGGGTTATCACAGGGAAAGTGCTGCACTGTTAGTGTGTTATTACAGGGAAAGTGCTGCACTGTCAGTGGGTTATCACACAGAAAGTGCTGCACTATCGGTGGGTTATCACAGGGAAAGTGCTGCACTGCTAGTGGGTTATCACAGAGAAAGTGCTGCACTGTCAGTGGATTATCACAGAGAAAGTGCTGCACTGTCAGTGGGTTATCACAGAGAAAGTGCTGCACTGTCAGCAGGTTATCACAGAGAAAGTGCTGCACTGTCAGTGAGTTATCACAGGGAAAGTGCTGCACTGTCAGTGGGTTATCACAGGGAAAGTGCTGCACTGCCAGTGGGTTATCACAGAGAAAGTGCTGCACTGTCAGTGTGTTATCACAGAGAAAGTACTGCACTGTCAGTGGGTTATCACAGGGAAAGTGTTGTACTTTCGGTGAGTTATCACAGAGAATGTACGGCACTGTCAGTGGGTTATCACAGAGAAAGTGCTGCACTGTCAGCAGGTTATCACAGAGAAAGTGCTGCACTGCCAGTGAGTTATGACAGAGAATGTGCTGCACTGTCGGTGGATTATCACAGAGAAAGTGCTGCACTGTCGGTGGGTTATCACAGGTAAAGTGCTGCACTGTCAGTGAGTTATCACAGAGAAAGTGCTGCACTGTCAGTGGGTTATCACAGGGAAAGTGCTGCACTGTCAGTCGGTTATCACTGAGAAAGTGCTGCACTGTCAGTGGGTTTTCACAGAGAAAGTGCTGCACTGTCAGTGGGTTATCACAGGGAAAGTGCTGCACTGTCAGTGGGTTATCACAGAGAAAGTGCTGCACTGTCAGTGGGTTATCACAGAGAAAGTGCTGCAGTGTCAGTGGGTTATCACAGAGAAAGTGCTGCACTGTCAGTGGGTTATCACAGAGAAAGTGCTGCACTGTCGGTGGGTTATCACAGAGAAAGTGCTGCACTGTCAGTGGGTTATCACAGAGAAAGTGCTGCACTCTCAGTGGGTATTCACAGAGAAAGTGCTGCACTGTCAGTGGGTTATCACAGAGAAAGTGCTGCACTCTCAGTGGGTTATCACAGAGAAAGTGCTGCACTGTCAGTGGGTTATCACAGAGAAAGTGCTGCACTGGCAGTGGGTTATCACAGAGAAAGTGCTGCACTGTCAGTGGGTTATCACAGAGAATGTGCTGCCATGTCAGCAGGTTACCACAGAGAAAGTGCTGCACTGTCAGTGGGTTATCACACAGAAAGTGCTGCACTGTCAGTGGGTTATCACAGAGACACTGCTGCACTGTTGGCGAGTGAGGACAGAGAATGTGCTGCACTGTCAGTGGGTTATCACAGAGAAAGTGCTGCACTGTCAGTGGGTAATCACAGAGAAAGTGATGCACTGTCAGTGGGTTATCACAGAGAAAGTGCTGCACTGTCAGTGGGTTATCAAAGAGAAAGTGATGCACTGTCAGTGGGTTATCACAGAGAAAGTGCTGCACTGTCAGTGGGTTATCACAGGGAAAGTGCTGCACTGTCAGTGGGTTATCACAGAGAAAGTGCTGCACTGTCGATGGGTTATCAGACAGGAAGTGCTGCACAGTTGGTGAGTTATCACAGGGAAATTGCTGCACTGTCAGTGGATTATCACAGGGAAAGTGTTGTACTTTCGGTGAGTTATCACAGAGAAAGTGCTGCACTGTCAGTGGGTTATCACACAGAAAGTGCTGGACTGTCAGCAGGTTATCACAGAGAAAGTGCTGCACTGCCAGTGAGTTATCACAGAGAAAGTGCTGCACTGTCAGTGGGTTATCACAGAGAAAGTGCTGCACTGTCAGTGGGTTATCACAGAGACACTGCTGCACTGTTGGCGAGTGAGGACAGAGAATGTGCTGCACTGTCAGTGGGTTATCACAGAGAAAGTGCTGCACTGTCAGTGGGTAATCACAGAGAAAGTGCTGCACTGTCAGTGGGTTATCACAGAGAAAGTGCTGCACTGTCAGTGGGTTATCAAAGAGAAAGTGATGCACTGTCAGTGGGTTATCACAGAGAAAGTGCTGCACTGTCAGTGGGTTAACACAGGGAAAGTGCTGCACTGTCAGTGGGTTATCACAGAGAAAGTGCTGCACTGTCAGTGGGTTATCACAGAGAAAATGCTGCACTGTCAGTGGGTTATCACAGGGAAAGTGCTGCACTGTCAGTGGGTTATCACAGAGAAAGTGCTGCACTGTCAGTGGGTTATCACAGAGAAAGTGCTGCACTGTCAGTGGGTTATCACAGAGAAAGTGCTGCACTGTCAGTAGGTTATCACAGAGAATGTGCTGCACTGTCAGTGGGTTATCACAGAGAAAGTGCTGCACTGTCAGTGGGTTATCACAGAGAAAGTGCTGCACTGTCATTGGGTATCACAGAGAAAGTGCTGCACTGTCAGTGGGTTATCACAGAGAAAGTGCTGCACTGTCAGTGGGTTATCACAGAGAAAGTGCTGCACTGTCAGTGGGTTATAAAAGAGAAAGTGCTGCACTGTCAGTGGGTTATCACAGAGAAAGTGCTGCACTGTCAGTAGGTTATCACAGAGAAAGTGCTGCACTGTCAGTGCGTTATAATAGAGAAAGTGCTGCACTGTCAGTGGGTTATAAAAGAAAAAGTGCTGCACTGTCAGTGGGTTATCACAGGGAAAGTGTTACACTGTCGGTGGGTTATCACAGGGAAAGTGTTACACTGGCGGTGGGTATCACAGAGAAAGTGCTGCACTGTCAGTGGGTTATCACAGAGAAAGTGCTGCACTGTCAGTGTGTTATCACAGAGAAAGTGCTGCACTGTCAGTGGGTTATCACAGAGAAAGTGCTGCACTGTCAGCAGGTTATCGCAGAGAAAGTGCTGCACTGTCGGTGGGTTATCACAGAGAAAGTGCTGCACTGTCGATGGGTTATCAGACAGGAAGTGCTGCACAGTTGGTGGGTTATCACAGGGAAATTGCTGCACTGTCAGTGGATTATCACAGGGAAAGTGTTGTACTTTCTGTGAGTTATCACAGAGAATGTACGGCACTGTCAGTGGGTTATCACAGAGAAAGTGCTGCACTGTCAGCAGGTTATCACAGAGAAAGTGCTGCATTGCCAGTGAGTTATCACAGAGAATGTGCTGCACTGTCGGTGGATTATCACAGAGAAAGTGCTGCACTGTCAGTGGGTTATCACAGAGAAAGTGCTGCACTGTCAGTGAGTTATCACAGAGAAAGTGCTGCACTGTCAGTGGGTTATCACAGGGAAAGTGCTGCACTGTCAGTCGGTTATCACTGAGAAAGTGCTGCACTGTCAGTGGGTTTTCACAGAGAAAGTGCTGCACTGTCAGTGGGTTATCACAGGGAAAGTGCTGCCCTGTCAGTGGGTTATCACAGAGAAAGTGCTGCACTGTCAGTGGGTTATCACAGAGAAAGTGCTGCACTGTCGGTGGGTTATCACAGGGAAAGTGCTGCACTGTCAGTGGGTTATCACAGGGAAAGTGCTGCACTGTTAGTGTGTTATTACAGGGAAAGTGCTGCACTGTCAGTGGGTTATCACAGAGAAAGTGCAGCACTATCGGTGGGTTATCACAGGGAAAGTGCTGCACTGCTAGTGGGTTATCACAGAGAAAGTGCTGCACTGTCAGTGGATTATCACAGAGAAAGTGCTGCACTGTCAGTGGGTTATCACAGAGAAAGTGCTGCACTGTCAGCAGGTTATCAAAGAGAAAGTGCTGCACTGTCAGTGAGTTATCACAGGGAAAGTGCTGCACTGTCAGTGGGTTATCACAGGGAAAGTGCTGCACTGCCAGTGGGTTATCACAGAGAAAGTGCTGCACTGTCAGTGTGTTATCACAGAGAAAGTACTGCACTGTCAGTGGGTTATCACAGGGAAAGTGTTGTACTTTCGGTGAGTTATCACAGAGGATGTACGGCACTGTCAGTGGGTTATCACAGAGAAAGTGCTGCACTGTCAGCAGGTTATCACAGAGAAAGTGCTGCACTGCCAGTGAGTTATGACAGAGAATGTGCTGCACTGTCGGTGGATTATCACAGAGAAAGTGCTGCACTGTCGGTGGGTTATCACAGAGAAAGTGCTGCACTGTCAGTGGGTTGTCACAGAGAAAGTGCTGCACTGTCAGTGGGTTATCACAGAGAAAGTGCTGCACTGTCAGTGGGTTATTACAGAGAAAGTGCTGCACTGTCGGTGGGTTATCACAGGGAAAGTGCTGCACTGTCAGTGGGTTATCACAGGGAAAGTGCTGCACTGTCAGAGGCTTATCACAGAGAAAGTGCTGCACTGTCAGTAGGTTATCAAAGAGAAAGTGCTGCACTGTCGGCAGGATATCACCGTGAAAGTGCTGCACTGTCAGTGGGTTATCACAGAGAAAGTGCTGCACTGTCAGTGGGTTATCACAGAGAAAGTGCTGCACTGTCAGTGGGTTATAAAAGAGAAAGTGCTGCACTGTCAGTGGGTTATCACAGAGAAAGTGCTGCACTGTCAGTAGGTTATCACAGAGAAAGTGCTGCACTGTCAGTGGGTTATCACAGAGAAAGTGCTGCACTGTCAGTGGGTTATAAAAGAAAATGTGCTGCACTGTCAGTGGGTTATCACAGAGAAAGTGCTGCACTGTCAGTGGGTTATCACAGAGAAAGTGCTGCACTGTCAGTGTGTTATCACAGAGAAAGTGCTGCACTGTCAGTGGGTTATCACAGAGAAAGTGCTGCACTGTCAGCAGGTTATCGCAGAGAAAGTGCTGCACTGTCGGTGGGTTATCACAGAGAAAGTGCTGCACTGTCGATGGGTTATCAGACAGGAAGTGCTGCACAGTTGGTGGGTTATCACAGGGAAATTGCTGCACTGTCAGTGGATTATCAGAGGGAAAGTGTTGTACTTTCGGTGAGTTATCACAGAGAATGTACGGCACTGTCAGTGGGTTATCACAGAGAAAGTGCTGCACTGTCAGCAGGTTATCACAGAGAAAGTGCTGCACTGCCAGTGAGTTATGACAGAGAATGTGCTGCACTGTCGGTGGATTATCACAGAGAAAGTGCTGCACTGTCGGTGGGTTATCACAGAGAAAGAGCTGCACTGTCAGTGAGTTATCACAGAGAAAGTGCTGCACTGTCAGTGGGTTATCACAGGGAAAGTGCTGCACTGTCAGTCGGTTATCACTGAGAAAGTGCTGCACTGTCAGTGGGTTTTCACAGAGAAAGTGCTGCACTGTCAGTGGGTTATCACAGGGAAAGTGCTGCCCTGTCAGTGGGTTATCACAGAGAAAGTGCTGCACTGTCAGCAGGTTATCACAGAGAAAGTGCTGCACTGTCAGTGAGTTATCACAGGGAAAGTGCTGCACTGTCAGTGGGTTATCACAGGGAAAGTGCTGCACTGCCAGTGGGTTATCACAGAGAAAGTGCTGCACTGTCAGTGTGTTATCACAGAGAAAGTACTGCACTGTCAGTGGGTTATCACAGGGAAAGTGTTGTACTTTCGGTGAGTTATCACAGAGAATGTACGGCACTGTCAGTGGGTTATCACAGAGAAAGTGCTGCACTGTCAGCAGGTTATCACAGAGAAAGTGCTGCACTGCCAGTGGGTTATCACAGAGAAAGTGCTGCACTGTCAGTGTGTTATCACAGAGAAAGTACTGCACTGTCAGTGGGTTATCACAGGGAAAGTGTTGTACTTTCGGTGAGTTATCACAGAGAATGTACGGCACTGTCAGTGGGTTATCACAGAGAAAGTGCTGCACTGTCAGCAGGTTATCACAGAGAAAGTGCTGCACTGCCAGTGAGTTATGACAGAGAATGTGCTGCACTGTCGGTGGATTATCACAGAGAAAGTGCTGCACTGTCGGTGGGTTATCACAGAGAAAGTGCTGCACTGTCAGTGAGTTATCACAGAGAAAGTGCTGCACTGTCAGTGGGTTATCACAGGGAAAGTGCTGCACTGTCAGTCGGTTATCACTGAGAAAGTGCTGCACTGTCAGTGGGTTTTCACAGAGAAAGTGCTACACTGTCAGTGGGTTATCACAGAGAAAGTGCTGCACTGTCAGTGGGTTATCACAGAGAAAGTGCTGCACTGTCAGTGGGTTATCACAGAGAAAGTGCTGCACTGTCGGTGGGTTATCACAGGGAAAGTGCTGCACTGTCCGTGGGTTATCACAGGGAAAGTGCTGCACTGTCAGAGGGTTATCACAGAGAAAGTGCTGCACTGTCAGTAGGTTATCAAAGAGAAAGTGCTGCACTGTCGGCAGGATATCACCGTGAAAGTGCTGCACTGTCAGTGGGTTATCACAGAGAAAGTGCTGCACTGTCAGTGGGTTATCACAGAGAAAGTGCTGCACTGTCAGTGGGTTATAAAAGAGAAAGTGCTGCACTGTCAGTGGGTTATCACAGAGAAAGTGCTGCACTGTCAGTAGGTTATCACAGAGAAAGTGCTGCACTGTCAGTGGGTTATCACAGAGAAAGTGCTGCACTGTCAGTGGGTTATAAAAGAAAATGTGCTGCACTGTCAGGGGTTATCACAGGGAAAGTGTTACACTGTCGGTGGGTTATCACAGGGAAAGTGTTACACTGGCGGTGGTTATCACAGAGAAAGTGCTGCACTGTCAGTGGGTTATCACAGAGAAAGTGCTGCACTGTCAGTGTGTTATCACAGAGAAAGTGCTGCACTGTCAGTGGGTTATCACAGAGAAAGTGCTGCACTGTCAGCAGGTTATCGCAGAGAAAGTGCTGCACTGTCGGTGGGTTATCACAGAGAAAGTGCTGCACTGTCGATGGGTTATCAGACAGGAAGTGCTGCACAGTTGGTGGGTTATCACAGGGAAATTGCTGCACTGTCAGTGGATTATCAGAGGGAAAGTGTTGTACTTTCGGTGAGTTATCACAGAGAATGTACGGCACTGTCAGTGGGTTATCACAGAGAAAGTGCTGCACTGTCAGCAGGTTATCACAGAGAAAGTGCTGCACTGCCAGTGAGTTATGACAGAGAATGTGCTGCACTGTCGGTGGATTATCACAGAGAAAGTGCTGCACTGTCGGTGGGTTATCACAGAGAAAGTGCTGCACTGTCAGTGAGTTATCACAGAGAAAGTGCTGCACTGTCAGTGGGTTATCACAGGGAAAGTGCTGCACTGTCAGTCGGTTATCACTGAGAAAGTGCTGCACTGTCAGTGGGTTTTCACAGAGAAAGTGCTGCACTGTCAGTGGGTTATCACAGGGAAAGTGCTGCCCTGTCAGTGGGTTATCACAGAGAAGGTGCTGCACTGTCAGCAGGTTATCACAGAGAAAGTGCTGCACTGTCAGTGAGTTATCACAGGGAAAGTGCTGCACTGTCAGTGGGTTATCACAGGGAAAGTGCTGCACTGCCAGTGGGTTATCACAGAGAAAGTGCTGCACTGTCAGTGTGTTATCACAGAGAAAGTACTGCACTGTCAGTGGGTTATCACAGGGAAAGTGTTGTACTTTCGGTGAGTTATCACAGAGAATGTACGGCACTGTCAGTGGGTTATCACAGAGAAAGTGCTGCACTGTCAGCAGGTTATCACAGAGAAAGTGCTGCACTGCCAGTGAGTTATGACAGAGAATGTGCTGCACTGTCGGTGGATTATCACAGAGAAAGTGCTGCACTCTCGGTGGGTTATCACAGGGAAAGTGCTGCACTGTCAGTGAGTTATCACAGAGAAAGTGCTGCACTGTCAGTGGGTTTTCACAGAGAAAGTGCTGCACTGTCAGTGGGTTATCACAGAGAAAGTGCTGCAGTGTCAGTGGGTTATCACAGAGAAAGTGCTGCACTGTCAGTGGGTTATCACAGAGAAAGTGCTGCACTGTCGGTGGGTTATCACAGAGAAAGTGCTGCACTGTCAGTGGGTTATCACAGAGATAGTGCTGCACTCTCAGTGGGTATTCACAGAGAAAGTGCTGCACTGTCAGTGGGTTATCACAGAGAAAGTGCTGCACTGTCAGTGGGTTATCACAGAGAAAGTGCTGCACTGTCAGTGGGTTATCACAGAGAAAGTGCTGCACTGGCAGTGGGTTATCACAGAGAAAGTGCTGCACTGTCAGTGGGTTATCACAGAGAATGTGCTGCCATGTCAGCAGGTTACCACAGAGAAAGTGCTGCACTGTCAGTGGGTTATCACACAGAAAGTGCTGCACTGTCAGTGGGTTATCACAGAGACACTGCTGCACTGTTGGCGAGTGAGGACAGAGAATGTGCTGCACTGTCAGTGGGTTATCACAGAGAAAGTGCTGCACTGTCAGTGGGTAATCACAGAGAAAGTGATGCACTGTCAGTGGGTTATCACAGAGAAAGTGCTGCACTGTCAGTGGGTTATCAAAGAGAAAGTGATGCACTGTCAGTGGGTTATCACAGAGAAAGTGCTGCACTGTCAGTGGGTTATCACAGGGAAAGTGCTGCACTGTCAGTGGGTTATCACAGAGAAAGTGCTGCACTGTCGATGGGTTATCAGACAGGAAGTGCTGCACAGTTGGTGAGTTATCACAGGGAAATTGCTGCACGGTCAGTGGATTATCACAGGGAAAGTGTTGTACTTTCGGTGAGTTATCACAGAGAAAGTGCTGCACTGTCAGTGGGTTATCACACAGAAAGTGCTGCACTGTCAGCAGGTTATCACAGAGAAAGTGCTGCACTGCCAGTGAGTTATCACAGAGAAAGTGCTGCACTGTCAGTGGGTTATCACAGAGAAAGTGCTGCACTGTCGGTGGGTTATCACAGAGAAAGTGCTGCACTGTCGGTGGGTTATCACAGGGAAAGTGCTGCAGTGTCAGTGGGTTATCACAGAGAAAGTGCTGCACTGTCAGTGGGTTATCACAGAGAAAGTGCTGCACTCTCGGTGGGTTATCACAGAGAAAGTGCTGCACTGTCAGTGGGTTATCACAGAGAAAGTGCTGCACTCTCAGTGGGTATTCACAGAGAAAGTGCTGCACTGTCAGTGGGTTATCACAGAGAAAGTGCTGCACTGTCAGTGGGTTATCACAGAGAAAGTGCTGCACTGTCAGTGGGTTATCACAGAGAAAGTGCTGCACTGGCAGTGGGTTATCACAGAGAAAGTGCTGCACTGTCAGTGGGTTATCACAGAGAATGTGCTGCCATGTCAGCAGGTTACCACAGAGAAAGTGCTGCACTGTCAGTGGGTTATCACACAGAAAGTGCTGCACTGTCAGTGGGTTATCACAGAGACACTGCTGCACTGTTGGCGAGTGAGGACAGAGAATGTGCTGCACTGTCAGTGGGTTATCACAGAGAAAGTGCTGCACTGTCAGTGGGTAATCACAGAGAAAGTGCTGCACTGTCAGTGGGTTATCACAGAGAAAGTGCTGCACTGTCAGTGGGTTATCAAAGAGAAAGTGATGCACTGTCAGTGGGTTATCACAGAGAAAGTGCTGCACTGTCAGTGGGTTATCACAGGGAAAGTGCTGCACTGTCAGTGGGTTATCACAGAGAAAGTGCTGCACTGTCAGTGGGTTATCACAGAGAAAATGCTGCACTGTCAGTGGGTTATCACAGGGAAAGTGCTGCACTGTCAGTGGGTTATCACAGAGAAAGTGCTGCACTGTCAGTCGGTTATCACAGAGAAAGTGCTGCACTGTCAGTGGGTTATCACAGAGAAAGTGCTGCACTGTCAGTGGGTTATCACAGAGAATGTGCTGCACTGTCAGTGGGTTATCACAGAGAAAGTGCTGCACTGTCAGTGGGTTATCACAGAGAAAGTGCTGCACTGTCATTGGGTATCACAGAGAAAGTGCTGCACTGTCAGTGGGTTATCACAGAGAAAGTGCTGCACTGTCAGTGGGTTATCACAGAGAAAGTGCTGCACTGTCATTGGGTATCACAGAGAAAGTGCTGCACTGTCAGTGGGTTATCACAGAGAAAGTGCTGCACTGTCAGTGGGTTATCACAGAGAAAGTGCTGCACTGTCAGTGGGTTATAAAAGAGAAAGTGCTGCACTGTCAGTGGGTTATCACAGAGAAAGTGCTGCACTGTCAGTAGGTTATCACAGAGAAAGTGCTGCACTGTCAGTGGGTTATCACAGAGAAAGTGCTGCACTGTCAGTGGGTTATAAAAGAAAATGTGCTGCACTGTCAGTGGGTTATCACAGGGAAAGTGTTACACTGTCGGTGGTTATCACAGAGAAAGTGCTGCACTGTCAGTGGGTTATCACAGAGAAAGTGCTGCACTGTCAGTGTGTTATCACAGAGAAAGTGCTGCACTGTCAGTGGGTTATCACAGAGAAAGTGCTGCACTGTCAGCAGGTTATCGCAGAGAAAGTGCTGCACTGTCGGTGGGTTATCACAGAGAAAGTGCTGCACTGTCGATGGGTTATCAGACAGGAAGTGCTGCACAGTTGGTGGGTTATCACAGGGAAATTGCTGCACTGTCAGTGGATTATCAGAGGGAAAGTGTTGTACTTTCGGTGTGTTATCACAGAGAATGTACGGCACTGTCAGTGGGTTATCACAGAGAAAGTGCTGCACTGTCAGCAGGTTATCACAGAGAATTTGCTGCACTGCCAGTGAGTTATGACAGAGAATGTGCTGCACTGTCGGTGGTTTATCACAGAGAAAGTGCTGCACTGTCGGTGGGTTATCACAGAGAAAGTGCTGCACTGTCAGTGAGTTATCACAGAGAAAGTGCTGCACTGTCAGTGGGTTATCACAGGGAAAGTGCTGCACTGTCAGTCGGTTATCACTGAGAAAGTGCTGCACTGTCAGTGGGTTTTCACAGAGAAAGTGCTGCACTGTCAGTGGGTTATCACAGGGAAAGTGCTGCCCTGTCAGTGGGTTATCACAGAGAAGGTGCTGCACTGTCAGCAGGTTATCACAGAGAAAGTGCTGCACTGTCAGTGAGTTATCACAGGGAAAGTGCTGCACTGTCAGTGGGTTATCACAGGGAAAGTGCTGCACTGCCAGTGGATTATCACAGAGAAAGTGCTGCACTGTCAGTGTGTTATCACAGAGAAAGTACTGCACTGTCAGTGGGTTATCACAGGGAAAGTGTTGTACTTTCGGTGAGTTATCACAGAGAATGTACGGCACTGTCAGTGGGTTATCACAGAGAAAGTGCTGCACTGTCAGCAGGTTATCACAGAGAAAGTGCTGCACTGCCAGTGAGTTATGACAGAGAATGTGCTGCACTGTCGGTGGATTATCACAGAGAAAGTGCTGCACTCTCGGTGGGTTATCACAGGGAAAGTGCTGCACTGTCAGTGAGTTATCACAGAGAAAGTGCTGCACTGTCAGTGGGTTTTCACAGAGAAAGTGCTGCACTGTCAGTGGGTTATCACAGGGAAAGTGCTGCACTGTCAGTGGGTTATCACAGAGAAAGTGCTGCACTGTCAGTGGGTTATCACAGAGAAAGTGCTGCAGTGTCAGTGGGTTATCACAGAGAAAGTGCTGCACTGTCAGTGGGTTATCACAGAGAAAGTGCTGCACTGTCGGTGGGTTATCACAGAGAAAGTGCTGCACTGTCAGTGGGTTATCACAGAGAAAGTGCTGCACTCTCAGTGGGTATTCACAGAGAAAGTGCTGCACTGTCAGTGGGTTATCACAGAGAAAGTGCTGCACTGTCAGTGGGTTATCACAGAGAAAGTGCTGCACTGTCAGTGGGTTATCACAGAGAAAGTGCTGCACTGGCAGTGGGTTATCACAGAGAAAGTGCTGCACTGTCAGTGGGTTATCACAGAGAATGTGCTGCCATGTCAGCAGGTTACCACAGAGAAAGTGCTGCACTGTCAGTGGGTTATCACACAGAAAGTGCTGCACTGTCAGTGGGTAATCACAGAGACACTGCTGCACTGTTGGCGAGTGAGGACAGAGAATGTGCTGCACTGTCAGTGGGTTATCACAGAGAAAGTGCTGCACTGTCAGTGGGTAATCACAGAGAAAGTGATGCACTGTCAGTGGGTTATCACAGAGAAAGTGCTGCACTGTCAGTGGGTTATCAAAGAGGAAGTGATGCACTGTCAGTGGGTTATCACAGAGAAAGTGCTGCACTGTCAGTGGGTTATCACAGGGAAAGTGCTGCACTGTCAGTGGGTTATCACAGAGAAAGTGCTGCACTGTCGATGGGTTATCAGACAGGAAGTGCTGCACAGTTGGTGAGTTATCACAGGGAAATTGCTGCACTGTCAGTGGATTATCACAGGGAAAGTGTTGTACTTTCGGTGAGTTATCACAGAGAAAGTGCTGCACTGTCAGTGGGTTATCACACAGAAAGTGCTGCACTGTCAGCAGGTTATCACAGAGAAAGTGCTGCACTGCCAGTGAGTTATCACAGAGAAAGTGCTGCACTGTCAGTGGGTTATCACAGAGAAAGTGCTGCACTGTCGGTGGGTTATCACAGAGAAAGTGCTGCACTGTCGGTGGGTTATCACAGGGAAAGTGCTGCAGTGTCAGTGGGTTATCACAGAGAAAGTGCTGCACTGTCAGTGGGTTATCACAGAGAAAGTGCTGCACTCTCGGTGGGTTATCACAGAGAAAGTGCTGCACTGTCAGTGGGTTATCACAGAGAAAGTGCTGCACTCTCAGTGGGTATTCACAGAGAAAGTGCTACACTGTCAGTGGGTTATCACAGAGAAAGTGCTGCACTGTCAGTGGGTTATCACAGAGAAAGTGCTGCACTGTCAGTGGGTTATCACAGAGAAAGTGCTGCACTGGCAGTGGGTTATCACAGCGAAAGTGCTGCACTGTCAGTGGGTTATCACAGAGAATGTGCTGCCATGTCAGCAGGTTACCACAGAGAAAGTGCTGCACTGTCAGTGGGTTATCACACAGAAAGTGCTGCACTGTCAGTGGGTTATCACAGAGACACTGCTGCACTGTTGGCGAGTGAGGACAGAGAATGTGCTGCACTGTCAGTGGGTTATCACAGAGAAAGTGCTGCACTGTCAGTGGGTAATCACAGAGAAAGTGCTGCACTGTCAGTGGGTTATCACAGAGAAAGTGCTGCACTGTCAGTGGGTTATCAAAGAGAAAGTGATGCACTGTCAGTGGGTTATCACAGAGAAAGTGCTGCACTGTCAGTGGGTTATCACAGGGAAAGTGCTGCACTGTCAGTGGGTTATCACAGAGAAAGTGCTGCACTGTCAGTGGGTTATCACAGAGAAAATGCTGCACTGTCAGTGGGTTATCACAGGGAAAGTGCTGCACTGTCAGTGGGTTATCACAGAGAAAGTGCTGCACTGTCAGTCGGTTATCACAGAGAAAGTGCTGCACTGTCAGTGGGTTATCACAGAGAAAGTGCTGCACTGTCAGTGGGTTATCACAGAGAATGTGCTGCACTGTCAGTGGGTTATCACAGAGAAAGTGCTGCACTGTCAGTGGGTTATCACAGAGAAAGTGCTGCACTGTCATTGGGTATCACAGAGAAAGTGCTGCACTGTCAGTGGGTTATCACAGAGAAAGTGCTGCACTGTCAGTGAGTTATCACAGAGAAAGTGCTGCACTGTCAGTGGGTTATAAAAGAGAAAGTGCTGCACTGTCAGTGGGTTATCACAGAGAAAGTGCTGCACTGTCAGTAGGTTATCACAGAGAAAGCGCTGCACTGTCAGTGCGTTATAATAGAGAAAGTGCTGCACTGTCAGTGGGTTATAAAAGAAAAAGTGCTGCACTGTCAGTGGGTTATCACAGGGAAAGTGTTACACTGTCGGTGGGTTATCACAGGGAAAGTGTTACACTGGCGGTGGGTATCACAGAGAAAGTGCTGCACTGTCAGTGGGTTATCACAGAGAAAGTGCTGCACTGTCAGTGTGTTATCACAGAGAAAGTGCTGCACTGTCAGTGGGTTATCACAGAGAAAGTGCTGCACTGTCAGCAGGTTATCGCAGAGAAAGTGCTGCACTGTCGGTGGGTTATCACAGAGAAAGTGCTGCACTGTCGATGGCTTATCAGACAGGAAGTGCTGCACAGTTGGTGGGTTATCACAGGGAAATTGCTGCACTGTCAGTGGATTATCACAGGGAAAGTGTTGTACTTTCGGTGAGTTATCACAGAGAATGTACGGCACTGTCAGTGGGTTATCACAGAGAAAGTGCTGCACTGGCAGCAGGTTATCACAGAGAAAGTGCTGCACTGCCAGTGAGTTATCACAGAGAATGTGCTGCACTGTCGGTGGATTATCACAGAGAAAGTGCTGCACTGTCGGTGGGTTATCACAGAGAAAGTGCTGCACTGTCAGTGAGTTATCACAGAGAAAGTGCTGCACTGTCAGTGGGTTATCACAGGGAAAGTGCTGCACTGTCAGTCGGTTATCACTGAGAAAGTGCTGCACTGTCAGTGGGTTTTCACAGAGAAAGTGCTGCACTGTCAGTGGGTTATCACAGGGAAAGTGCTGCCCTGTCAGTGGGTTATCACAGAGAAAGTGCTGCACTGTCAGTGGGTTATCACAGACAATGTGCTGCACTGTCGGTGGGTTATCACAGGGAAAGTGCTGCACTGTCAGTGGGTTATCACAGGGAAAGTGCTGCACTGTTAGTGTGTTATTACAGGGAAAGTGCTGCACTGTCAGTGGGTTATCACAGAGAAAGTGCAGCACTATCGGTGGGTTATCACAGGGAAAGTGCTGCACTGCTAGTGGGTTATCACAGAGAAAGTGCTGCACTGTCAGTGTGTTATCACAGAGAAAGTGCTGCACTGTCAGTGGGTTATCACAGAGAAAGTGCTGCACTGTCAGCAGGTTATCACAGAGAAAGTGCTGCACTGTCAGTGAGTTATCACAGGGAAAGTGCTGCACTGTCAGTGGGTTATCACAGGGAAAGTGCTGCACTGCCAGTGGGTTATCACAGAGAAAGTGCTGCACTGTCAGTGTGTTATCACAGAGAAAGTACTGCACTGTCAGTGGGTTATCACAGGGAAAGTGTTGTACTTTCGGTGAGTTATCACAGAGAATGTACGGCACTGTCAGTGGGTTATCACAGAGAAAGTGCTGCACTGTCAGCAGGTTATCACAGACAAAGTGCTGCACTGCCAGTGAGTTATGACAGAGAATGTGCTGCACTGTCGGTGGATTATCACAGAGAAAGTGCTGCACTGTCGGTGGGTTATCACAGAGAAAGTGCTGCACTGTCAGTGAGTTATCACAGAGAAAGTGCTGCACTGTCAGTGGGTTATCACAGGGAAAGTGCTGCACTGTCAGTCGGTTATCATTGAGAGAGTGCTGCACTGTCAGTGGGTTTTCACAGAGAAAGTGCTGCACTGTCAGTGGGTTATCACAGAGAAAGTGCTGCACTGTCAGTGGGTTATCACAGAGAAAGTGCTGCACTGTCAGTGGGTTATCACAGAGAAAGTGCTGCACTGTCGGTGGTTTATCACAGGGAAAGTGCTGCACTGTCAGTGGGTTATCACAGGGAAAGTGCTGCACTGTCAGAGGGTTACCACAGAGAAAGTGCTGCACTGTCAGTAGGTTATCAAAGAGAAAGTGCTGCACTGTCGGCAGGATATCACCGTGAAAGTGCTGCACTGTCAGTGGGTTATCACAGAGAAAGTGCTGCACTGTCAGTGGGTTATCACAGAGAAAGTGCTGCACTGTCAGTGGGTTATAAAAGAGAAAGTGCTGCACTGTCAGTGGGTTATCACAGAGAAAGTGCTGCACTGTCAGTAGGTTATCACAGAGAAAGTGCTGCACTGTCAGTGGGTTATCACAGAGAAAGTGCTGCACTGTGAGTGGGTTATAAAAGAAAAAGTGCTGCACTGTCAGTGGGTTATCACAGGGAAAGTGTTACACTGTCGGTGGGTTATCACAGGGAAAGTGTTAAACTGGCGGTGGTTATCACAGAGAAAGTGCTGCACTGTCAGTGGGTTATCACAGAGAAAGTGCTGCACTGTCAGTGTGTTATCACAGAGAAAGTGCTGCACTGTCAGTGGGTTATCACAGAGAAAGTGCTGCACTGTCAGCAGGTTATCGCAGAGAAAGTGCTGCACTGTCGGTGGGTTATCACAGAGAAAGTGCTGCACTGTCGATGGGTTATCAGACAGGAAGTGCTGCACAGTTGGTGGGTTATCACAGGGAAATTGCTGCACTGTCAGTGGATTATCAGAGGGAAAGTGTTGTACTTTCGGTGAGTTATCACAGAGAATGTACGGCACTGTCAGTGGGTTATCACAGAGAAAGTGCTGCACTGTCAGCAGGTTATCACAGAGAAAGTGCTGCACTGCCAGTGATTTATGACAGAGAATGTGCTGCACTGTCGGTGGATTATCACAGAGAAAGTGCTGCACTGTCGGTGGGTTATCACAGAGAAAGTGCTGCACTGTCAGTGAGTTATCACAGAGAAAGTGCTGCACTGTCAGTGGGTTATCACAGGGAAAGTGCTGCACTGTCAGTCGGTTATCACTGAGAAAGTGCTGCACTGTCAGTGGGTTTTCACAGAGAAAGTGCTGCACTGTCAGTGGGTTATCACAGGGAAAGTGCTGCCCTGTCAGTGGGTTATCACAGAGAAAGTGCTGCACTGTCAGTGGGTTATCACAGAGAAAGTGCTGCACTGTCGGTGGGTTATCACAGAGAAAGTGCTGCACTGTCAGTGGGTTATCACAGGGAAAGTGCTGCACTGTTAGTGTGTTATTACAGGGAAAGTGCTGCACTGTCAGTGGGTTATCACAGAGAAAGTGCAGCACTATCGGTGGGTTATCACAGGGAAAGTGCTGCACTGCTAGTGTGTTATCACAGAGAAAGTGCTGCACTGTCAGTGGATTATCACAGAGAAAGTGCTGCACTGTCAGTGGGTTATCACAGAGAAAGTGCTGCACTGTCAGCAGGTTATCACAGAGAAAGTGCTGCACTCTCAGTGAGTTATCACAGGGAAAGTGCTGCACTGTCAGTGGGTTATCACAGGGAAAGTGCTGCACTGCCAGTGGGTTATCACAGAGAAAGTGCTGCACTGTCAGTGGGTTATCAAAGAGAAAGTGATGCACTGTCAGTGGGTTATCACAGAGAAAGTGCTGCACTGTCAGTGGGTTATCACAGGGAAAGTGCTGCACTGTCAGTGGGTTATCACAGAGAAAGTGCTGCACTGTCAGTGGGTTATCACAGAGAAAATGCTGCACTGTCAGTGGGTTATCACAGGGAAAGTGCTGCACTGTCAGTGGGTTATCACAGAGAAAGTGCTGCACTGTCAGTCGGTTATCACAGAGAAAGTGCTGCACTGTCAGTGGGTTATCACAGAGAAAGTGCTGCACTGTCAGTGGGTTATCACAGAGAATGTGCTGCACTGTCAGTGGGTTATCACAGAGAAAGTGCTGCACTGTCAGTGGGTTATCACAGAGAAAGTGCTGCACTGTCATTGGGTATCACAGAGAAAGTGCTGCACTGTCAGTGGGTTATCACAGAGAAAGTGCTGCACTGTCAGTGGGTTATCACAGAGAAAGTGCTGCACTGTCATTGGGTATCACAGAGAAAGTGCTGCACTGTCAGTGGGTTATCACAGAGAAAGTGCTGCACTGTCAGTGGGTTATCACAGAGAAAGTGCTGCACTGTCAGTGGGTTATAAAAGAGAAAGTGCTGCACTGTCAGTGGGTTATCACAGAGAAAGTGCTGCACTGTCAGTAGGTTATCACAGAGAAAGTGCTGCACTGTCAGTGGGTTATCACAGAGAAAGTGCTGCACTGTCAGTGGGTTATAAAAGAAAATGTGCTGCACTGTCAGTGGGTTATCACAGGGAAAGTGTTACACTGTCGGTGGTTATCACAGAGAAAGTGCTGCACTGTCAGTGGGTTATCACAGAGAAAGTGCTGCACTGTCAGTGTGTTATCACAGAGAAAGTGCTGCACTGTCAGTGGGTTATCACAGAGAAAGTGCTGCACTGTCAGCAGGTTATCGCAGAGAAAGTGCTGCACTGTCGGTGGGTTATCACAGAGAAAGTGCTGCACTGTCGATGGGTTATCAGACAGGAAGTGCTGCACAGTTGGTGGGTTATCACAGGGAAATTGCTGCACTGTCAGTGGATTATCAGAGGGAAAGTGTTGTACTTTCGGTGTGTTATCACAGAGAATGTACGGCACTGTCAGTGGGTTATCACAGAGAAAGTGCTGCACTGTCAGCAGGTTATCACAGAGAATTTGCTGCACTGCCAGTGAGTTATGACAGAGAATGTGCTGCACTGTCGGTGGTTTATCACAGAGAAAGTGCTGCACTGTCGGTGGGTTATCACAGAGAAAGTGCTGCACTGTCAGTGAGTTATCACAGAGAAAGTGCTGCACTGTCAGTGGGTTATCACAGGGAAAGTGCTGCACTGTCAGTCGGTTATCACTGAGAAAGTGCTGCACTGTCAGTGGGTTTTCACAGAGAAAGTGCTGCACTGTCAGTGGGTTATCACAGGGAAAGTGCTGCCCTGTCAGTGGGTTATCACAGAGAAGGTGCTGCACTGTCAGCAGGTTATCACAGAGAAAGTGCTGCACTGTCAGTGAGTTATCACAGGGAAAGTGCTGCACTGTCAGTGGGTTATCACAGGGAAAGTGCTGCACTGCCAGTGGATTATCACAGAGAAAGTGCTGCACTGTCAGTGTGTTATCACAGAGAAAGTACTGCACTGTCAGTGGGTTATCACAGGGAAAGTGTTGTACTTTCGGTGAGTTATCACAGAGAATGTACGGCACTGTCAGTGGGTTATCACAGAGAAAGTGCTGCACTGTCAGCAGGTTATCACAGAGAAAGTGCTGCACTGCCAGTGAGTTATGACAGAGAATGTGCTGCACTGTCGGTGGATTATCACAGAGAAAGTGCTGCACTCTCGGTGGGTTATCACAGGGAAAGTGCTGCACTGTCAGTGAGTTATCACAGAGAAAGTGCTGCACTGTCAGTGGGTTTTCACAGAGAAAGTGCTGCACTGTCAGTGGGTTATCACAGGGAAAGTGCTGCACTGTCAGTGGGTTATCACAGAGAAAGTGCTGCACTGTCAGTGGGTTATCACAGAGAAAGTGCTGCAGTGTCAGTGGGTTATCACAGAGAAAGTGCTGCACTGTCAGTGGGTTATCACAGAGAAAGTGCTGCACTGTCGGTGGGTTATCACAGAGAAAGTGCTGCACTGTCAGTGGGTTATCACAGAGAAAGTGCTGCACTCTCAGTGGGTATTCACAGAGAAAGTGCTGCACTGTCAGTGGGTTATCACAGAGAAAGTGCTGCACTCTCAGTGGGTTATCACAGAGAAAGTGCTGCACTGTCAGTGGGTTATCACAGAGAAAGTGCTGCACTGGCAGTGGGTTATCACAGAGAAAGTGCTGCACTGTCAGTGGGTTATCACAGAGAATGTGCTGCCATGTCAGCAGGTTACCACAGAGAAAGTGCTGCACTGTCAGTGGGTTATCACACAGAAAGTGCTGCACTGTCAGTGGGTTATCACAGAGACACTGCTGCACTGTTGGCGAGTGAGGACAGAGAATGTGCTGCACTGTCAGTGGGTTATCACAGAGAAAGTGCTGCACTGTCAGTGGGTAATCACAGAGAAAGTGATGCACTGTCAGTGGGTTATCACAGAGA
Organism: Chiloscyllium punctatum; assembly: GCF_047496795.1. Taxonomy (NCBI): domain Eukaryota; kingdom Metazoa; phylum Chordata; class Chondrichthyes; order Orectolobiformes; family Hemiscylliidae; genus Chiloscyllium; species Chiloscyllium punctatum. Next base: position 47,970,826 of record NC_092761.1, on the reverse strand, counting down.
AAGTGCTGCACTGTCAGTGGGTTATCAAAGAGGAAGTGATGCACTGTCAGTGGGTTATCACAGAGAAAGTGCTGCACTGTCAGTGGGTTATCACAGGGAAAGTGCTGCACTGTCAGTGGGTTATCACAGAGAAAGTGCTGCACTGTCGATGGGTTATCAGACAGGAAGTGCTGCACAGTTGGTGAGTTATCACAGGGAAATTGCTGCACTGTCAGTGGATTATCACAGGGAAAGTGTTGTACTTTCGGTGAGTTATCACAGAGAAAGTGCTGCACTGTCAGTGGGTTATCACACAGAAAGTGCTGCACTGTCAGCAGGTTATCACAGAGAAAGTGCTGCACTGCCAGTGAGTTATCACAGAGAAAGTGCTGCACTGTCAGTGGGTTATCACAGAGAAAGTGCTGCACTGTCGGTGGGTTATCACAGAGAAAGTGCTGCACTGTCGGTGGGTTATCACAGGGAAAGTGCTGCAGTGTCAGTGGGTTATCACAGAGAAAGTGCTGCACTGTCAGTGGGTTATCACAGAGAAAGTGCTGCACTCTCGGTGGGTTATCACAGAGAAAGTGCTGCACTGTCAGTGGGTTATCACAGAGAAAGTGCTGCACTCTCAGTGGGTATTCACAGAGAAAGTGCTACACTGTCAGTGGGTTATCACAGAGAAAGTGCTGCACTGTCAGTGGGTTATCACAGAGAAAGTGCTGCACTGTCAGTGGGTTATCACAGAGAAAGTGCTGCACTGGCAGTGGGTTATCACAGAGAAAGTGCTGCACTGTCAGTGGGTTATCACAGAGAATGTGCTGCCATGTCAGCAGGTTACCACAGAGAAAGTGCTGCACTGTCAGTGGGTTATCACACAGAAAGTGCTGCACTGTCAGTGGGTTATCACAGAGACACTGCTGCACTGTTGGCGAGTGAGGACAGAGAATGTGCTGCACTGTCAGTGGGTTATCACAGAGAAAGTGCTGCACTGTCAGTGGGTAATCACAGAGAAAGTGCTGCACTGTCAGTGGGTTATCACAGAGAAAGTGCTGCACTGTCAGTGGGTTATCAAAGAGAAAGTGATGCACTGTCAGTGGGTTATCACAGAGAAAGTGCTGCACTGTCAGTGGGTTATCACAGGGAAAGTGCTGCACTGTCAGTGGGTTATCACAGAGAAAGTGCTGCACTGTCAGTGGGTTATCACAGAGAAAATGCTGCACTGTCAGTGGGTTATCACAGGGAAAGTGCTGCACTGTCAGTGGGTTATCACAGAGAAAGTGCTGCACTGTCAGTCGGTTATCACAGAGAAAGTGCTGCACTGTCAGTGGGTTATCACAGAGAAAGTGCTGCACTGTCAGTGGGTTATCACAGAGAATGTGCTGCACTGTCAGTGGGTTATCACAGAGAAAGTGCTGCACTGTCAGTGGGTTATCACAGAGAAAGTGCTGCACTGTCATTGGGTATCACAGAGAAAGTGCTGCACTGTCAGTGGGTTATCACAGAGAAAGTGCTGCACTGTCAGTGAGTTATCACAGAGAAAGTGCTGCACTGTCAGTGGGTTATAAAAGAGAAAGTGCTGCACTGTCAGTGGGTTATCACAGAGAAAGTGCTGCACTGTCAGTAGGTTATCACAGAGAAAGCGCTGCACTGTCAGTGCGTTATAATAGAGAAAGTGCTGCACTGTCAGTGGGTTATAAAAGAAAAAGTGCTGCACTGTCAGTGGGTTATCACAGGGAAAGTGTTACACTGTCGGTGGGTTATCACAGGGAAAGTGTTACACTGGCGGTGGGTATCACAGAGAAAGTGCTGCACTGTCAGTGGGTTATCACAGAGAAAGTGCTGCACTGTCAGTGTGTTATCACAGAGAAAGTGCTGCACTGTCAGTGGGTTATCACAGAGAAAGTGCTGCACTGTCAGCAGGTTATCGCAGAGAAAGTGCTGCACTGTCGGTGGGTTATCACAGAGAAAGTGCTGCACTGTCGATGGCTTATCAGACAGGAAGTGCTGCACAGTTGGTGGGTTATCACAGGGAAATTGCTGCACTGTCAGTGGATTATCACAGGGAAAGTGTTGTACTTTCGGTGAGTTATCACAGAGAATGTACGGCACTGTCAGTGGGTTATCACAGAGAAAGTGCTGCACTGGCAGCAGGTTATCACAGAGAAAGTGCTGCACTGCCAGTGAGTTATCACAGAGAATGTGCTGCACTGTCGGTGGATTATCACAGAGAAAGTGCTGCACTGTCGGTGGGTTATCACAGAGAAAGTGCTGCACTGTCAGTGAGTTATCACAGAGAAAGTGCTGCACTGTCAGTGGGTTATCACAGGGAAAGTGCTGCACTGTCAGTCGGTTATCACTGAGAAAGTGCTGCACTGTCAGTGGGTTTTCACAGAGAAAGTGCTGCACTGTCAGTGGGTTATCACAGGGAAAGTGCTGCCCTGTCAGTGGGTTATCACAGAGAAAGTGCTGCACTGTCAGTGGGTTATCACAGAGAAAGTGCTGCACTGTCGGTGGGTTATCACAGGGAAAGTGCTGCACTGTCAGTGGGTTATCACAGGGAAAGTGCTGCACTGTTAGTGTGTTATTACAGGGAAAGTGCTGCACTGTCAGTGGGTTATCACAGAGAAAGTGCAGCACTATCGGTGGGTTATCACAGGGAAAGTGCTGCACTGCTAGTGGGTTATCACAGAGAAAGTGCTGCACTGTCAGTGTGTTATCACAGAGAAAGTGCTGCACTGTCAGTGGGTTATCACAGAGAAAGTGCTGCACTGTCAGCAGGTTATCACAGAGAAAGTGCTGCACTGTCAGTGAGTTATCACAGGGAAAGTGCTGCACTGTCAGTGGGTTATCACAGGGAAAGTGCTGCACTGCCAGTGGGTTATCACAGAGAAAGTGCTGCACTGTCAGTGTGTTATCACAGAGAAAGTACTGCACTGTCAGTGGGTTATCACAGGGAAAGTGTTGTACTTTCGGTGAGTTATCACAGAGAATGTACGGCACTGTCAGTGGGTTATCACAGAGAAAGTGCTGCACTGTCAGCAGGTTATCACAGACAAAGTGCTGCACTGCCAGTGAGTTATGACAGAGAATGTGCTGCACTGTCGGTGGATTATCACAGAGAAAGTGCTGCACTGTCGGTGGGTTATCACAGAGAAAGTGCTGCACTGTCAGTGAGTTATCACAGAGAAAGTGCTGCACTGTCAGTGGGTTATCACAGGGAAAGTGCTGCACTGTCAGTCGGTTATCATTGAGAGAGTGCTGCACTGTCAGTGGGTTTTCACAGAGAAAGTGCTGCACTGTCAGTGGGTTATCACAGAGAAAGTGCTGCACTGTCGGTGGGTTATCACAGGGAAAGTGCTGCACTGTCAGTGGGTTATCACAGGGAAAGTGCTGCACTGTCAGAGGGTTATCACAGAGAAAGTGCTGCACTGTCAGTAGGTTATCAAAGAGAAAGTGCTGCACTGTCGGCAGGATATCACCGTGAAAGTGCTGCACTGTCAGTGGGTTATCACAGAGAAAGTGCTGCACTGTCAGTGGGTTATCACAGAGAAAGTGCTGCACTGTCAGTGGGTTATAAAAGAGAAAGTGCTGCACTGTCAGTGGGTTATCACAGAGAAAGTGCTGCACTGTCAGTAGGTTATCACAGAGAAAGTGCTGCACTGTCAGTGGGTTATCACAGAGAAAGTGCTGCACTGTGAGTGGGTTATAAAAGAAAAAGTGCTGCACTGTCAGTGGGTTATCACAGGGAAAGTGTTACACTGTCGGTGGGTTATCACAGGGAAAGTGTTAAACTGGCGGTGGTTATCACAGAGAAAGTGCTGCACTGTCAGTGGGTTATCACAGAGAAAGTGCTGCACTGTCAGTGTGTTATCACAGAGAAAGTGCTGCACTGTCAGTGGGTTATCACAGAGAAAGTGCTGCACTGTCAGCAGGTTATCGCAGAGAAAGTGCTGCACTGTCGGTGGGTTATCACAGAGAAAGTGCTGCACTGTCGATGGGTTATCAGACAGGAAGTGCTGCACAGTTGGTGGGTTATCACAGGGAAATTGCTGCACTGTCAGTGGATTATCAGAGGGAAAGTGTTGTACTTTCGGTGAGTTATCACAGAGAATGTACGGCACTGTCAGTGGGTTATCACAGAGAAAGTGCTGCACTGTCAGCAGGTTATCACAGAGAAAGTGCTGCACTGCCAGTGAGTTATGACAGAGAATGTGCTGCACTGTCGGTGGATTATCACAGAGAAAGTGCTGCACTGTCGGTGGGTTATCACAGAGAAAGTGCTGCACTGTCAGTGAGTTATCACAGAGAAAGTGCTGCACTGTCAGTGGGTTATCACAGGGAAAGTGCTGCACTGTCAGTCGGTTATCACTGAGAAAGTGCTGCACTGTCAGTGGGTTTTCACAGAGAAAGTGCTGCACTGTCAGTGGGTTATCACAGGGAAAGTGCTGCCCTGTCAGTGGGTTATCACAGAGAAAGTGCTGCACTGTCAGTGGGTTATCACAGAGAAAGTGCTGCACTGTCGGTGGGTTATCACAGAGAAAGTGCTGCACTGTCAGTGGGTTATCACAGGGAAAGTGCTGCACTGTTAGTGTGTTATTACAGGGAAAGTGCTGCACTGTCAGTGGGTTATCACAGAGAAAGTGCAGCACTATCGGTGGGTTATCACAGGGAAAGTGCTGCACTGCTAGTGTGTTATCACAGAGAAAGTGCTGCACTGTCAGTGGATTATCACAGAGAAAGTGCTGCACTGTCAGTGGGTTATCACAGAGAAAGTGCTGCACTGTCAGCAGGTTATCACAGAGAAAGTGCTGCACTGTCAGTGAGTTATCACAGGGAAAGTGCTGCACTGTCAGTGGGTTATCACAGGGAAAGTGCTGCAATGCCAGTGGGTTATCACAGAGAAAGTGCTGCACTGTCAGTGTGTTATCACAGAGAAAGTACTGCACTGTCAGTGGGTTATCACAGGGAAAGTGTTGTACTTTCGGTGAGTTATCACAGAGAATGTACGGCACTGTCAGTGGGTTATCACAGAGAAAGTGCTGCACTGTCAGCAGGTTATCACAGAGAAAGTGCTGCACTGCCAGTGAGTTATGACAGAGAATGTGCTGCACTGTCGGTGGATTATCACAGAGAAAGTGCTGCACTGTCGGTGGGTTATCACAGGGAAAGTGCTGCACTGTCAGTGAGTTATCACAGAGAAAGTGCTGCACTGTCAGTGGGTTATCACAGGGAAAGTGCTGCACTTTTAGGGGGTTATCACAGGGAAAGTGCTGCACTGTCAGTGGGTTTTCACAGAGAAAGTGCTGCACTGTCAGTGGGTTATCACAGGGAAAGTGCTGCACTGTCAGTGGGTTATCACAGAGAAAGTGCTGCACTGTCAGTGGGTTATCACAGAGAAAGTGCTGCACTGTCGGTGGGTTATCACAGGGAAAGTGCTGCACTGTCAGTGGGTTATCACAGGGAAAGTGCTGCACTGTCAGAGGGTTATCACAGAGAAAGTGCTGCACTGTCAGTAGGTTATCAAAGAGAAAGTGCTGCACTGTCGGCAGGATATCACCGTGAAAGTGCTGCACTGTCAGTGGGTTATCACAGAGAAAGTGCTGCACTGTCAGTGGGTTATCACAGAGAAAGTGCTGCACTGTCAGTGGGATATAAAAGAGAAAGAGCTGCACTGTCAGTGGGTTATCACAGAGAAAGTGCTGCACTGTCAGTAGGTTATCACAGAAAAGTGCTGCACTGTCAGTGGGTTATCACAGAGAAAGTGCTGCACTGTCAGTGGGTTATAAAAGAAAAAGTGCTGCACTGTCAGTGGGTTATCACAGGGAAAGTGTTACACTGTCGATGGGTTATCACAGGGAAAGTGTTACACTGGCGGTGGTTATCACAGAGAAAGTGCTGCACTGTCAGTGGGTTATCACAGAGAAAGTGCTGCACTGTCAGTGTGTTATCACAGAGAAAGTGCTGCACTGTCAGTGGGTTATCACAGAGAAAGTGCAGCACTATCGGTGGGTTATCACAGGGAAAGTGCTGCACTGCTAGTGGGTTATCACAGAGAAAGTGCTGCACTGTCAGTGGGTTATCACAGAGAAAGTGCTGCACTGTCAGTGGGTTATCACAGAGAAAGTGCTGCACTGTCAGCAGGTTATCACAGAGAAAGTGCTGCACTGTCAGTGAGTTATCACAAGGAAAGTGCTGCACTGTCAGTGGGTTATCACAGGGAAAGTGCTGCACTGCCAGTGGGTTATCACAGAGAAAGTGCTGCACTGTCAGTGTGTTATCACAGAGAAAGTACTGCACTGTCAGTGGGTTATCAAAGAGAAAGTGATGCACTGTCAGTGGGTTATCACAGAGAAAGTGTTGTACTTTCGCTGAGTTATCAAAGAGAATGTACGGCACTGTCAGTGGGTTATCACAGAGAAAGTGCTGCACTCTCAGCAGGTTATCACAGAGAAAGTGCTGCACTGCCAGTGAGTTATGACAGAGAATGTGCTGCACTGTCGGTGGATTATCACAGAGAAAGTGCTGCACTGTCGGTGGGTTATCACAGAGAAAGTGCTGCACTGTCAGTGAGTTATCACAGAGAAAGTGCTGCACTGTCAGTGGGTTATCACAGGGAAAGTGCTGCACTGTCAGTCGGTTATCACTGAGAAAGTGCTGCACTGTCAGTGGGTTTTCACAGAGAAAGTGCTGCACTGTCAGTGGGTTATCACAGGGAAAGTGCTGCACTGTCAGTGGGTTATCACAGAGAAAGTGCTGCACTGTCAGTGGGTTATCACAGAGAAAGTGCTGCAATGTCGGCGGGTTATCACAGGGAAAGTGCTGCACTGTCAGTGGGTTATCACAGGGAAAGTGCTGCACTGTCAGAGGGTTATCACAGAGAAAGTGCTGCACTGTCAGTAGGTTATCAAAGAGAAAGTGCTGCACTGTCGGCAGGATATCACCGTGAAAGTGCTGCACTGTCAGTGGGTTATCACAGAGAAAGTGCTGCACTGTCATTGGGTTATCACAGGGAAAGTGCTGCACTGTCAGTGGGTTATAAAAGAAAAAGTGCTGCACTGTCAGTGGGTTATCACAGGGAAAGTGTTACACTGTCGGTGGGTTATCACAGGGAAAGTGTTACAAAGGCGGTGGGTATCACAGAGAAAGTGCTGCACTGTCAGTGGGTTATCACAGAGAAAGTGCTGCACTGTCAGTGTGTTATCACAGAGAAAGTGCTGCACTGTCAGTGGGTTATCACAGAGAAAGTGCTGCACTGTCAGCAGGTTATCGCAGAGAAAGTGCTGCACTGTCGGTGGGTTATCACAGAGAAAGTGCTGCACTGTCGATGGGTTATCAGACAGGAAGTGCTGCACAGTTGGTGGGTTATCACATGGAAATTGCTGCACTGTCAGTGGATTATCACAGGGAAAGTGTTGTACTTTCGGTGAGTTATCACAGAGAATGTACGGCACTGTCAGTGGGTTATCACAGAGAAAGTGCTGCACTGTCAGCAGGTTATCACAGAGAAAGTGCTGCACTGCCAGTGAGTTATGACAGAGAATGTGCTGCACTGTCGGTGGATTATCACAGAGAAAGTGCTGCACTGTCGGTGGGTTATCACAGAGAAAGTGCTGCACTGTCAGTGAGTTATCACAGAGAAAGTGCTGCACTGTCAGTGGGTTATCACAGAGAAAGTGCAGCACTATCGGTGGGTTATCACAGGGAAAGTGCTGCACTGCTAGTGGGTTATCACAGAGAAAGTGCTGCACTGTCAGTGGATTATCACAGAGAAAGTGCTGCACTGTCAGTGGGTTATCACAGAGAAAGTGCTGCACTGTCGGTGGGTTATCACAGGGAAAGTGCTGCACTGTCAGTGGGTTATCACAGGGAAAGTGCTGCACTGTTAGTGTGTTATTACAGGGAAAGTGCTGCACTGTCAGTGGGTTATCACAGAGAAAGTGCAGCACTATCGGTGGGTTATCACAGGGAAAGTGCTGCACTGCTAGTGGGTTATCACAGAGAAAGTACTGCACTGTCAGTGGGTTATCACAGGGAAAGTGTTGTACTTTCGGTGAGTTATCACAGAGAATGTACGGCACTGTCAGTGGGTTATCACAGAGACAGTGCTGCACTGTCAGCAGGTTATCACAGAGAAAGTGCTGCACTGCCAGTGAGTTATGACAGAGAATGTGCTGCACTGTCGGTGGATTATCACAGAGAAAGTGCTGCACTGTCGGTGGGTTATCACAGAGAAAGTGCTGCACTGTCAGTGAGTTATCACAGAGAAAGTGCTGCACTGTCAGTGGGTTATCACAGGGAAAGTGCTGCACTGTCAGTCGGTTATCACTGAGAAAGTGCTGCACTGTCAGTGGGTTTTCACAGAGAAAGTGCTGCACTGTTAGTGTGTTATTACACGGAAAGTGCTGCACTGTCAGTGGGTTATCACAGAGAAAGTGCTGCACTGTCAGTGGGTTATCACAGGGAAAGTGCTGCACTGTTAGTGTGTTATTACAGGGAAAGTGCTGCACTGTCAGTGGGTTATCACAGAGAAAGTGCAGCACTATCGGTGGGTTATCACAGGGAAAGTGCTGCACTGCTAGTGGGTTATCACAGAGAAAGTGCTGCACTGTCAGTGGATTATCACAGAGAAAGTGCTGCACTGTCAGTGGGTTATCACAGAGAAAGTGCTGCACTGTCAGCAGGTTATCACAGAGAAAGTGCTGCACTGTCAGTGAGTTATCACAGGGAAAGTGCTGCACTGTCAGTGGGTTATCACAGGGAAAGTGCTGCACTGCCAGTGGGTTATCACAGAGAAAGTGCTGCACTGTCAGTGTGTTATCACAGAGAAAGTACTGCACTGTCAGTGGGTTATCACAGGGAAAGTGTTGTACTTTCGGTGAGTTATCACAGAGAATGTACGGCACTGTCAGTGGGTTATCACAGAGAAAGTGCTGCACTGTCAGCAGGTTATCACAGAGAAAGTGCTGCACTGCCAGTGAGTTATGACAGAGAATGTGCTGCACTGTCGGTGGATTATCACAGAGAAAGTGCTGCACTGTCGGTGGGTTATCACAGGGAAAGTGCTGCACTGTCAGTGAGTTATCACAGAGAAAGTGCTGCACTGTCAGTGGGTTATCACAGGGAAAGTGCTGCACTTTTAGGGGGTTATCACAGGGAAAGTGCTGCACTGTCAGTGGGTTTTCACAGAGAAAGTGCTGCACTGTCAGTGGGTTATCACAGGGAAAGTGCTGCACTGTCAGTGGGTTATCACAGAGAAAGTGCTGCACTGTCAGTGGGTTATCACAGAGAAAGTGCTGCACTGTCGGTGGGTTATCACAGGGAAAGTGCTGCACTGTCAGTGGGTTATCACAGGGAAAGTGCTGCACTGTCAGAGGGTTATCACAGAGAAAGTGCTGCACTGTCAGTAGGTTATCAAAGAGAAAGTGCTGCACTGTCGGCAGGATATCACCGTGAAAGTGCTGCACTGTCAGTGGGTTATCACAGAGAAAGTGCTGCACTGTCAGTGGGTTATCACAGAGAAAGTGCTGCACTGTCAGTGGGATATAAAAGAGAAAGAGCTGCACTGTCAGTGGGTTATCACAGAGAAAGTGCTGCACTGTCAGTAGGTTATCACAGAAAAGTGCTGCACTGTCAGTGGGTTATCACAGAGAAAGTGCTGCACTGTCAGTGGGTTATAAAAGAAAAAGTGCTGCACTGTCAGTGGGTTATCACAGGGAAAGTGTTACACTGTCGATGGGTTATCACAGGGAAAGTGTTACACTGGCGGTGGTTATCACAGAGAAAGTGCTGCACTGTCAGTGGGTTATCACAGAGAAAGTGCTGCACTGTCAGTGTGTTATCACAGAGAAAGTGCTGCACTGTCAGTGGGTTATCACAGAGAAAGTGCAGCACTATCGGTGGGTTATCACAGGGAAAGTGCTGCACTGCTAGTGGGTTATCACAGAGAAAGTGCTGCACTGTCAGTGGGTTATCACAGAAAAAGTGCTGCACTGTCAGTGGGTTATCACAGAGAAAGTGCTGCACTGTCAGCAGGTTATCACAGAGAAAGTGCTGCACTGTCAGTGAGTTATCACAAGGAAAGTGCTGCACTGTCAGTGGGTTATCACAGGGAAAGTGCTGCACTGCCAGTGGGTTATCACAGAGAAAGTGCTGCACTGTCAGTGTGTTATCACAGAGAAAGTACTGCACTGTCAGTGGGTTATCAAAGAGAAAGTGATGCACTGTCAGTGGGTTATCACAGAGAAAGTGTTGTACTTTCGCTGAGTTATCAAAGAGAATGTACGGCACTGTCAGTGGGTTATCACAGAGAAAGTGCTGCACTCTCAGCAGGTTATCACAGAGAAAGTGCTGCACTGCCAGTGAGTTATGACAGAGAATGTGCTGCACTGTCGGTGGATTATCACAGAGAAAGTGCTGCACTGTCGGTGGGTTATCACAGAGAAAGTGCTGCACTGTCAGTGAGTTATCACAGAGAAAGTGCTGCACTGTCAGTGGGTTATCACAGGGAAAGTGCTGCACTGTCAGTCGGTTATCACTGAGAAAGTGCTGCACTGTCAGTGGGTTTTCACAGAGAAAGTGCTGCACTGTCAGTGGGTTATCACAGGGAAAGTGCTGCACTGTCAGTGGGTTATCACAGAGAAAGTGCTGCACTGTCAGTGGGTTATCACAGAGAAAGTGCTGCAATGTCGGCGGGTTATCACAGGGAAAGTGCTGCACTGTCAGTGGGTTATCACAGGGAAAGTGCTGCACTGTCAGAGGGTTATCACAGAGAAAGTGCTGCACTGTCAGTAGGTTATCAAAGAGAAAGTGCTGCACTGTCGGCAGGATATCACCGTGAAAGTGCTGCACTGTCAGTGGGTTATCACAGAGAAAGTGCTGCACTGTCAGTGGGTTATCACAGGGAAAGTGCTGCACTGTCAGTGGGTTATAAAAGAAAAAGTGCTGCACTGTCAGTGGGTTATCACAGGGAAAGTGTTACTCTGTCGGTGGGTTATCACAGGGAAAGTGTTACAAAGGCGGTGGGTATCACAGAGAAAGTGCTGCACTGTCAGTGGGTTATCACAGAGAAAGTGCTGCACTGTCAGTGTGTTATCACAGAGAAAGTGCTGCACTGTCAGTGGGTTATCACAGAGAAAGTGCTGCACTGTCAGCAGGTTATCGCAGAGAAAGTGCTGCACTGTCGGTGGGTTATCACAGAGAAAGTGCTGCACTGTCGATGGGTTATCAGACAGGAAGTGCTGCACAGTTGGTGGGTTATCACATGGAAATTGCTGCACTGTCAGTGGATTATCACAGGGAAAGTGTTGTACTTTCGGTGAGTTATCACAGAGAATGTACGGCACTGTCAGTGGGTTATCACAGAGAAAGTGCTGCACTGTCAGCAGGTTATCACAGAGAAAGTGCTGCACTGCCAGTGAGTTATGACAGAGAATGTGCTGCACTGTCGGTGGATTATCACAGAGAAAGTGCTGCACTGTCGGTGGGTTATCACAGAGAAAGTGCTGCACTGTCAGTGAGTTATCAGAGAGAAAGTGCTGCACTGTCAGTGGGTTATCACAGAGAAAGTGCAGCACTATCGGTGGGTTATCACAGGGAAAGTGCTGCACTGCTAGTGGGTTATCACAGAGAAAGTGCTGCACTGTCAGTGGATTATCACAGAGAAAGTGCTGCACTGTCAGTGGGTTATCACAGAGAAAGTGCTGCACTGTCGGTGGGTTATCACAGGGAAAGTGCTGCACTGTCAGTGGGTTATCACAGGGAAAGTGCTGCACTGTTAGTGTGTTATTACAGGGAAAGTGCTGCACTGTCAGTGGGTTATCACAGAGAAAGTGCAGCACTATCGGTGGGTTATCACAGGGAAAGTGCTGCACTGCTAGTGGGTTATCACAGAGAAAGTACTGCACTGTCAGTGGGTTATCACAGGGAAAGTGTTGTACTTTCGGTGAGTTATCACAGAGAATGTACGGCACTGTCAGTGGGTTATCACAGAGACAGTGCTGCACTGTCAGCAGGTTATCACAGAGAAAGTGCTGCACTGCCAGTGAGTTATGACAGAGAATGTGCTGCACTGTCGGTGGATTATCACAGAGAAAGTGCTGCACTGTCGGTGGGTTATCACAGAGAAAGTGCTGCACTGTCAGTGAGTTATCACAGAGAAAGTGCTGCACTGTCAGTGGGTTATCACAGGGAAAGTGCTGCACTGTCAGTCGGTTATCACTGAGAAAGTGCTGCACTGTCAGTGGGTTTTCACAGAGAAAGTGCTGCACTGTTAGTGTGTTATTACACGGAAAGTGCTGCACTGTCAGTGGGTTATCACAGAGAAAGTGCTGCACTGTCAGTGGGTTATCACAGGGAAAGTGCTGCACTGTTAGTGTGTTATTACAGGGAAAGTGCTGCACTGTCAGTGGGTTATCACAGAGAAAGTGCAGCACTATCGGTGGGTTATCACAGGGAAAGTGCTGCACTGCTAGTGGGTTATCACAGAGAAAGTGCTGCACTGTCAGTGGATTATCACAGAGAAAGTGCTGCACTGTCAGTGGGTTATCACAGAGAAAGTGCTGCACTGTCAGCAGGTTATCACAGAGAAAGTGCTGCACTGTCAGTGAGTTATCACAGGGAAAGTGCTGCACTGTCAGTGGGTTATCACAGGGAAAGTGCTGCACTGCCAGTGGGTTATCACAGAGAAAGTGCTGCACTGTCAGTGTGTTATCACAGAGAAAGTACTGCACTGTCAGTGGGTTATCACAGGGAAAGTGTTGTACTTTCGGTGAGTTATCACAGAGAATGTACGGCACTGTCAGTGGGTTATCACAGAGAAAGTGCTGCACTGTCAGCAGGTTATCACAGAGAAAGTGCTGCACTGCCAGTGAGTTATCACAGAGAAAGTGCTGCACTGTCAGTGGGTTATCACAGGGAAAGTGCTGCACTTTTAGTGGGTTATCACAGGGAAAGTGCTGCACTGTCAGTGGGTTTTCACAGAGAAAGTGCTGCACTGTCAGTGGGTTATCACAGGGAAATTGCTGCACTGACAGTGGGTTATCACAGAGAAAGTGCTGCACTGTCAGTGGGTTATCACAGAGAAAGTGCTGCACTGTCGGCGGGTTATCACAGGGAAAGTGCTGCACTGTCAGTGGGTTATCACAGGGAAAGTGCTGCACTGTCAGAGGGTTATCACAGAGAAAGTGCTGCACTGTCAGTAGGTTATCAAAGAGAAAGTGCTGCACTGTCGGCAGGATATCACCGTGAAAGTGCTGCACTGTCAGTGGGTTATCACAGAGAAAGTGCTGCACTGTCAGTGGGTTATCACAGAGAAAGTGCTGCACTGTCAGTGGGATATAAAAGAGAAAGTGCTGCACTGTCAGTGGGTTATCACAGAGAAAGTGCTGCACTGTCAGTAGGTTATCACAGAGAAAGTGCTGCACTGTCAGTGGGTTATCACAGAGAAAGTGCTGCACTGTCAGTGGGTTATAAAAGAAAAAGTGCTGCACTGTCAGTGAGTTATCACAGGGAAAGTGTTACACTGTCGGTGGGTTATCACAGGGAAAGTGTTACACTGGCGGTGGTTATCACAGAGAAAGTGCTGCACTGTCAGTGGGTTATCACAGAGAAAGTGCTGCACTGTCAGTGTGTTATCACAGAGAAAGTGCTGCACTGTCAGTGGGTTATCACAGAGAAAGTGCAGCACTATCGGTGGGTTATCACAGGGAAAGTGCTGCACTGCTAGTGGGTTATCACAGAGAAAGTGCTGCACTGTCAGTGGGTTATCACAGAGAAAGTGCTGCACTGTCAGTGGGTTATCACAGAGAAAGTGCTGCACTGTCAGCAGGTTATCACAGAGAAAGTGCTGCACTGTCAGTGAGTTATCACAAGGAAAGTGCTGCACTGTCAGTGGGTTATCACAGGGAAAGTGCTGCACTGCCAGTGGGTTATCACAGAGAAAGTGCTGCACTGTCAGTGTGTTATCACAGAGAAAGTACTGCACTCTCAGTGGGTTATCACAGGGAAAGTGTTGTACTTTCGGTGAGTTATCACAGAGAATGTACGGCACTGTCAGTGGGTTATCACAGAGAAAGTGCTGCACTCTCAGCAGGTTATCACAGAGAAAGTGCTGCACTGCCAGTGAGTTATGACAGAGAATGTGCTGCACTGTCGGTGGATTATCACAGAGAAAGTGCTGCACTGTCGGTGGGTTATCACAGAGAAAGTGCTGCACTGTCAGTGAGTTATCACAGAGAAAGTGCTGCACTGTCAGTGGGTTATCACAGGGAAAGTGCTGCACTGTCAGTCGGTTATCACTGAGAAAGTGCTGCACTGTCAGTGGGTTTTCACAGAGAAAGTGCTGCACTGTCAGTGGGTTATCACAGGGAAAGTGCTGCACTGTCAGTGGGTTATCACAGAGAAAGTGCTGCACTGTCAGTGGGTTATCACAGAGAAAGTGCTGCAATGTCGGCGGGTTATCACAGGGAAAGTGCTGCACTGTCAGTGGGTTATCACAGGGAAAGTGCTGCACTGTCAGAGGGTTATCACAGAGAAAGTGCTGCACTGTCAGTAGGTTATCAAAGAGAAAGTGCTGCACTGTCGGCAGGATATCACCGTGAAAGTGCTGCACTGTCAGTGGGTTATCACAGAGAAAGTGCTGCACTGTCAGTGGGTTATCACAGAGAAAGTGCTGCACTGTCAGTGGGTTATAAAAGATAAAGTGCTGCACTGTCAGTGGGTTATCACAGGGAAAGTGTTACACTGTCGGTGGGTTATCACAGGGAAAGTGTTACACTGGCGGTGGTTATCACAGAGAAAGTGCTGCACTGTCAGTGGGTTATCACAGAGAAAGTGCTGCACTGTCAGTGTGTTATCACAGAGAAAGTGCTGCACTGTCAGTGGGTTATCACAGAGAAAGTGCTGCACTGTCAGCAGGTTATCGCAGAGAAAGTGCTGCACTGTCGGTGGGTTATCACAGAGAAAGTGCTGCACTGTCGATGGGTTATCAGACAGGAAGTGCTGCACAGTTGGTGGGTTATCACAGGGAAATTGCTGCACTGTCAGTGGATTATCACAGGGAAAGTGTTGTACTTTCGGTGAGTTATCACAGAGAATGTACGGCACTGTCAGTGGGTTATCACAGAGAAAGTGCTGCACTGTCAGCAGGTTATCACAGAGAAAGTGCTGCACTGCCAGTGAGTTATGACAGAGAATGTGCTGCACTGTCGGTGGATTATCACAGAGAAAGTGCTGCACTGTCGGTGGGTTATCACAGAGAAAGTGCTGCACTGTCAGTGAGTTATCACAGAGAAAGTTCTGCACTGTCAGTGGGTTATCACAGGGAAAGTGCTGCACTGTCAGTCGGTTATCACTGAGAAAGTGCTGCACTGTCAGTGGGTTATCACAGAGAAAGTGCTGCACTGTCGGTGGGTTATCACAGGGAAAGTGCTGCACTGTCAGTGGGTTATCACAGGGAAAGTGCTGCAGTGTTAGTGTGTTATTACAGGGAAAGTGCTGCACTGTCAGTGGGTTATCACAGAGAAAGTGCAGCACTATCGGTGGGTTATCACAGGGAAAGTGCTGCACTGCTAGTGGGTTATCACAGAGAAAGTGCTGCACTGTCAGTGGATTATCACAGAGAAAGTGCTGCACTGTCAGTGGGTTATCACAGAGAAAGTGCTGCACTGTCAGTGGGTTATCACAGGGAAAGTGCTGCACTGTCAGTGGGTTATCACAGGGAAAGTGCTGCACTGTTAGTGTGTTATTACAGGGAAAGTGCTGCACTGTCAGTGGGTTATCACAGAGAAAGTGCAGCACTATCGGTGGGTTATCACAGGGAAAGTGCTGCACTGCTAGTGGGTTATCACAGAGAAAGTACTGCACTGTCAGTGGGTTATCACAGGGAAAGTGTTGTACTTTCGGTGAGTTATCACAGAGAATGTACGGCACTGTCAGTGGGTTATCACAGAGAAAGTGCTGCACTTTCAGCAGGTTATCACAGAGAAAGTGCTGCACTGCCAGTGAGTTATGACAGAGAATGTGCTGCACTGTCGGTGGATTATCACAGAGAAAGTGCTGCACTGTCGGTGGGTTATCACAGAGAAAGTGCTGCACTGTCAGTGAGTTATCACAGAGAA
The DNA here is from genome assembly GCF_047496795.1 of Chiloscyllium punctatum. Taxonomy (NCBI): domain Eukaryota; kingdom Metazoa; phylum Chordata; class Chondrichthyes; order Orectolobiformes; family Hemiscylliidae; genus Chiloscyllium; species Chiloscyllium punctatum. The sequence continues at coordinate 47,954,732 of NC_092761.1, read as the reverse complement.
AGTTCTGCACTGTCAGTGGGTTATCACAGGGAAAGTGCTGCACTGTCAGTCGGTTATCACTGAGAAAGTGCTGCACTGTCAGTGGGTTTTCACAGAGAAAGTGCTGCAGTGTCAGTGGGTTATCACAGGGAAAGTGCTGCACTGTCAGTGGGTTATCACAGAGAAAGTGCTGCACTGTCAGTGGGTTATCACAGAGAAAGTGCTGCAATGTCGGCGGGTTATCACAGGGAAAGTGCTACACTGTCAGTGGGTTATCACAGGGAAAGTGCTGCGCTGTCAGAGGGTTATCACAGAGAAAGTGCTGCACTGTCAGTAGGTTATCAAAGAGAAAGTGCTGCACTGTCGGCAGGATATCACCGTGAAAGTGCTGCACTGTCAGTGGGTTATCACAGAGAAAGTGCTGCACTGTCAGTGTGTTATCACAGAGAAAGTACTGCACTCTCAGTGGGTTATCACAGGGAAAGTGTTGTACTTTCGGTGAGTTATCACAGAGAATGTACGGCACTGTCAGTGGGTTATCACAGAGAAAGTGCTGCACTCTCAGCAGGTTATCACAGAGAAAGTGCTGCACTGCCAGTGAGTTATGACAGAGAATGTGCTGCACTGTCGGTGGATTATCACAGAGAAAGTGCTGCACTGTCGGTGGGTTATCACAGAGAAAGTGCTGCACTGTCAGTGAGTTATCACAGAGAAAGTGCTGCACTGTCAGTGGGTTATCACAGGGAAAGTGCTGCACTGTCAGTCGGTTATCACTGAGAAAGTGCTGCACTGTCAGTGGGTTTTCACAGAGAAAGTGCTGCACTGTCAGTGGGTTATCACAGGGAAAGTGCTGCACTGTCAGTGGGTTATCACAGAGAAAGTGCTGCACTGTCAGTGGGTTATCACAGAGAAAGTGCTGCAATGTCGGCGGGTTATCACAGGGAAAGTGCTGCACTGTCAGTGGGTTATCACAGGGAAAGTGCTGCACTGTCAGAGGGTTATCACAGAGAAAGTGCTGCACTGTCAGTAGGTTATCAAAGAGAAAGTGCTGCACTGGCGGCAGGATATCACCGTGAAAGTGCTGCACTGTCAGTGGGTTATCACAGAGAAAGTGCTGCACTGTCAGTGGGTTATCACAGAGAAAGTGCTGCACTGTCAGTGGGTTATAAAAGATAAAGTGCTGCACTGTCAGTGGGTTATCACAGGGAAAGTGTTACACTGTCGGTGGGTTATCACAGGGAAAGTGCTGCACTGTCAGCAGGTTATCGCAGAGAAAGTGCTGCACTGTCGGTGGGTTATCACAGAGAAAGTGCTGCACTGTCGATGGGTTATCAGACAGGAAGTGCTGCACAGTTGGTGGGTTATCACAGGGAAATTGCTGCACTGTCAGTGGATTATCACAGGGAAAGTGTTGTACTTTCGGTGAGTTATCACAGAGAATGTACGGCACTGTCAGTGGGTTATCACAGAGAAAGTGCTGCACTGTCAGCAGGTTATCACAGAGAAAGTGCTGCACTGCCAGTGAGTTATGACAGAGAATGTGCTGCACTGTCTGTGGATTATCACAGAGAAAGTGCTGCACTGTCGGTGGGTTATCACAGAGAAAGTGCTGCACTGTCAGTGAGTTATCACAGAGAAAGTTCTGCACTGTCAGTGGGTTATCACAGGGAAAGTGCTGCACTGTCAGTCGGTTATCACTGAGAAAGTGCTGCACTGTCAGTGGGTTATCACAGAGAAAGTGCTGCACTGTCGGTGGGTTATCACAGGGAAAGTGCTGCACTGTCAGTGGGTTATCACAGGGAAAGTGCTGCAGTGTTAGTGTGTTATTACAGGGAAAGTGCTGCACTGTCAGTGGGTTATCACAGAGAAAGTGCAGCACTATCGGTGGGTTATCACAGGGAAAGTGCTGCACTGCTAGTGGGTTATCACAGAGAAAGTGCTGCACTGTCAGTGGATTATCACAGAGAAAGTGCTGCACTGTCAGTGGGTTATCACAGAGAAAGTGCTGCACTGTCAGTGGGTTATCACAGGGAAAGTGCTGCACTGTCAGTGGGTTATCACAGGGAAAGTGCTGCACTGTTAGTGTGTTATTACAGGGAAAGTGCTGCACTGTCAGTGGGTTATCACAGAGAAAGTGCAGCACTATCGGTGGGTTATCACAGGGAAAGTGCTGCACTGCTAGTGGGTTATCACAGAGAAAGTACTGCACTGTCAGTGGGTTATCACAGGGAAAGTGTTGTACTTTCGGTGAGTTATCACAGAGAATGTACGGCACTGTCAGTGGGTTATCACAGAGAAAGTGCTGCACTTTCAGCAGGTTATCACAGAGAAAGTGCTGCACTGCCAGTGAGTTATGACAGAGAATGTGCTGCACTGTCGGTGGATTATCACAGAGAAAGTGCTGCACTGTCGGTGGGTTATCACAGAGAAAGTGCTGCACTGTCAGTGAGTTATCACAGAGAAAGTTCTGCACTGTCAGTGGGTTATCACAGGGAAAGTGCTGCACTGTCAGTCGGTTATCACTGAGAAAGTGCTGCACTGTCAGTGGGTTTTCACAGAGAAAGTGCTGCAGTGTCAGTGGGTTATCACAGGGAAAGTGCTGCACTGTCAGTGGGTTATCACAGAGAAAGTGCTGCACTGTCAGTGGGTTATCACAGAGAAAGTGCTGCAATGTCGGCGGGTTATCACAGGGAAAGTGCTACACTGTCAGTGGGTTATCACAGGGAAAGTGCTGCGCTGTCAGAGGGTTATCACAGAGAAAGTGCTGCACTGTCAGTAGGTTATCAAAGAGAAAGTGCTGCACTGTCGGCAGGATATCACCGTGAAAGTGCTGCACTGTCAGTGGGTTATCACAGAGAAAGTGCTGCACTGTCAGTGGGTTATCACAGAGAAAGTGCTGCACTGTCAGTGGGTTATAAAAGAGAAAGTGCTGCACTGTCAGTGGGTTATCACAGAGAAAGTGCTGCACTGTCAGTAGGTTATCACAGAGAAAGTGCTGCACTGTCAGTGGGTTATCACAGAGAAAGTGCTGCACTGTCAGTGGGTTATAAAAGAAAAAGTGCTGCACTGTCAGTGGGTTATCACAGAGAAAGTGCTGCACTGTCAGCAGGTTATCGCAGAGTAAGTGCTGCACTGTCGGTGGGTTATCACAGGGAAAGTGTTACACTGTCGGTGGGTTATCACAGGGAAAGTGTTACACTGGCGGTGGTTATCACAGAGAAAGTACTGCACTGTCAGTGGGTTATCACAGAGAAAGTGCTGCACTGTCAGTGTGTTATCACAGAGAAAGTGCTGCACTGTCAGTGGGTTATCACAGAGAAAGTGCTGCACTGTCAGCAGGTTATCGCAGAGAAAGTGCTGCACTGACGGTGGGTTATCACAGAGAAAGTGCTGCACTGTCGATGGGTTATCAGACAGGAAGTGCTGCACAGTTGGTGGGTTATCACAGGGAAATTGCTGCACTGTCAGTGGATTATCACAGGGAAAGTGTTGTACTTTCGGTGAGTTATCACAGAGAATGTACGGCACTGTCAGTGGGTTATCACAGAGAAAGTGCTGCACTGTCAGCAGGTTATCACAGAGAAAGTGCTGCACTGCCAGTGAGTTATGACAGAGAATGTGCTGCACTGTCGGTGGATTATCACAGAGAAAGTGCTGCACTGTCGGTGGGTTATCACAGAGAAAGTGCTGCACTGTCAGTGAGTTATCACAGAGAAAGTGCTGCACTGTCAGTGGGTTATCACAGAGAAAGTGCAGCACTATCGGTGGGTTATCACAGGGAAAGTGCTGCACTGCTAGTGGGTTATCACAGAGAAAGTGCTGCACTGTCAGTGGATTATCACAGAGAAAGTGCTGCACTGTCAGTGGGTTATCACAGAGAAAGTGCTGCACTGTCGGTGGGTTATCACAGGGAAAGTGCTGCACTGTCAGTGGGTTATCACAGGGAAAGTGCTGCACTGTTAGTGTGTTATTACAGGGAAAGTGCTGCACTGTCAGTGGGTTATCACAGAGAAAGTGCAGCACTATCGGTGGGTTATCACGGGGAAAGTGCTGCACTGCTAGTGGGTTAACACAGAGAAAGTACTCCACTGTCAGTGGGTTATCACAGGGAAAGTGTTGTACTTTCGGTGAGTTATCACAGAGAATGTACGGCACTGTCAGTGGGTTATCACAGAGAAAGTGCTGCACTGTCAGCAGGTTATCACAGAGAAAGTGCTGCACTGCCAGTGAGTTATGACAGAGAATGTGCTGCACTGTCGGTGGATTATCACAGAGAAAGTGCTGCACTGTCGGTGGGTTATCACAGAGAAAGTGCTGCACTGTCAGTGAGTTATCACAGAGAAAGTGCTGCACTGTCAGTGGGTTATCACAGGGAAAGTGCTGCACTGTCAGTCGGTTATCACTGAGAAAGTGCTGCACTGTCAGTGGGTTTTCACAGAGAAAGTGCTGCACTGTTAGTGTGTTATTACAGGGAAAGTGCTGCACTGTCAGTGGGTTATCACAGAGAAAGTGCTGCACTGTCAGTGGGTTATCACAGGGAAAGTGCTGCACTGTTAGTGTGTTATTACAGGGAAAGTGCTGAACTGTCAGTGGGTTATCACAGAGAAAGTGCAGCACTATCGGTGGGTTGTCACAGGAAAAGTGCTGCACTGCTAGTGGGTTATCACAGAGAAAGTGCTGCACTGTCAGTGGGTTATCACAGAGAAAGTGCTGCACTGTCTGCAGGTTATCACAGAGAAAGTGCTGCACTGTCAGTGAGTTATCACAGGGAAAGTGCTGCACTGTCAGTGGGTTATCACAGGGAAAGTGCTGCACTGCCAGTGGGTTATCACAGAGAAAGTGCTGCACTGTCAGTGTGTTATCACAGAGAAAGTACTGCACTGTCAGTGGGTTATCACAGGGAAAGTGTTGTACTTTCGGTGAGTTATCACAGAGAATGTACGGCACTGTCAGTGGGTTATCACAGAGAAAGTGCTGCACTGTCAGCAGGTTATCACAGAGAAAGTGCTGCACTGCCCGTGAGTTATGACAGAGAATGTGCTGCACTGTCGGTGGATTATCACAGAGAAAGTGCTGCACTGTCGGTGGGTTATCACAGGGAAAGTGCTGCACTGTCAGTGAGTTATCACAGAGAAAGTGCTGCACTGTCAGTGGGTTATCACAGGGAAAGTGCTGCACTTTTAGTGGGTTATCACAGGGAAAGTGCTGCACTGTCAGTGGGTTTTCACAGAGAAAGTGCTGCACTGTCAGTGGGTTATCACAGGGAAAGTGCTGCACTGTCAGTGGGTTATCACAGAGAAAGTGCTGCACTGTCAGTGGGTTATCACAGAGAAAGTGCTGCACTGTCGGTGGGTTATCACAGGGAAAGTGCTGCACTGTCAGTGGGTTATCACAGGGAAAGTGCTGCACTGTCAGAGGGTTATCACAGAGAAAGTGCTGCACTGTCAGTAGGTTATCAAAGAGAAAGTGCTGCACTGTCGGCAGGATATCACCGTGAAAGTGCTGCACTGTCAGTGGGTTATCACAGAGAAAGTGCTGCACTGTCAGTGGGTTATCACAGAGAAAGTGCTGCACTGTCAGTGGGTTATCACAGAGAAAGTGCTGCACTGTCAGTGGGTTATAAAAGAAAAAGTGCTGCACTGTCAGTGGGTTATCACATGGAAAGTGTTACACTGTCGGTGGGTTATCACAGGGAAAGTGTTACACTGGCGGTGGTTATCACAGAGAAAGTGCTGCACTGTCAGTGGGTTATCACAGAGAAAGTGCTGCACTGTCAGTGTGTTATCACAGAGAAAGTGCTGCACTGTCAGTGGGTTATCACAGAGAAAGTGCAGCACTATCGGTGGGTTATCACAGGGAAAGTGCTGCACTGCTAGTGGGTTATCACAGAGAAAGTGCTGCACTGTCAGTGGGTTATCACAGAGAAAGTGCTGCACTGTCAGTGGGTTATCACAGAGAAAGTGCTGCACTGTCAGCAGGTTATCACAGAGAAAGTGCTGCACTGTCAGTGAGTTATCACAAGGAAAGTGCTGCACTGTCAGTGGGTTATCACAGGGAAAGTGCTGCACTGCCAGTGGGTTATCACAGAGAAAGTGCTGGACTGTCAGTGTGTTATCACAGAGAAAGTACTGCACTCTCAGTGGGTTATCACAGGGAAAGTGTTGTACTTTCGGTGAGTTATCACAGAGAATGTACGGCACTGTCAGTGGGTTATCACAGAGAATGTGCTGCACTCTCAGCAGGTTATCACAGAGAAAGTGCTGCACTGCCAGTGAGTTATGACAGAGAATGTGCTGCACTGTCGGTGGATTATCACAGAGAAAGTGCTGCACTGTCGGTGGGTTATCACAGAGAAAGTGCTGCACTGTCAGTGAGTTATCACAGAGAAAGTGCTGCACTGTCAGTGGGTTATCACAGGGAAAGTGCTGCACTGTTAGTCGGTTATCACTGAGAAAGTGCTGCACTGTCAGTGGGTTTTCACAGAGAAAGTGCTGCACTGTCAGTGGGTTATCACAGGGAAAGTGCTGCACTGTCAGTGGGTTATCACAGAGAAAGTGCTGCACTGTCAGTGGGTTATCACAGAGAAAGTGCTGCAATGTCGGCGGGTTATCACAGGGAAAGTGCTGCACTGTCAGTGGGTTATCACAGGGAAAGTGCTGCACTGTCAGAGAGTTATCACAGAGAAAGTGCTGCACTGTCAGTAGGTTATCAAAGAGAAAGTGCTGCACTGTCGGCAGGATATCACCGTGAAAGTGCTGCACTGTCAGTGGGTTATCACAGAGAAAGTGCTGCACTGTCAGTGGGTTATCACAGAGAAAGTGCTGCACTGTCAGTGGGTTATAAAAGAAAAAGTGCTGCACTGTCAGTGGGTTATCACAGGGAAAGTGTTACACTGTCGGTGGGTTATCACAGGGAAAGTGTTACACTGGCGGTGGTTATCACAGAGAAAGTGCTGCACTGTCAGTGGGTTATCACAGAGAAAGTGCTGCACTGTCAGTGTGTTATCACAGAGAAAGTGCTGCACTGTCAGTGGGTTATCACAGAGAAAGTGCTGCACTGTCAGCAGGTTATCGCAGAGAAAGTGCTGCACTGTCGGTGGGTTATCACAGAGAAAGTGCTGCACTGTCGATGGGTTATCAGACAGGAAGTGCTGCACAGTTGGTGGGTTATCACAGGGAAATTGCTGCACTGTCAGTGGATTATCACAGGGAAAGTGTTGTACTTTCGGTGAGTTATCACAGAGAATGTACGGCACTGTCAGTGGGTTATCACAGAGAAAGTGCTGAACTGTCAGCAGGTTATCACAGAGAAAGTGCTGCACTGCCAGTGAGTTATGACAGAGAATGTGCTGCACTGTCGGTGGATTATCACAGAGAAAGTGCTGCACTGTCGGTGGGTTATCACAGAGAAAGTGCTGCACTGTCAGTGAGTTATCACAGAGAAAGTTCTGCACTGTCAGTGGGTTATCACAGGGAAAGTGCTGCACTGTCAGTCGGTTATCACTGAGAAAGTGCTGCACTGTCAGTGGGTTATCACAGAGAAAGTGCTGCACTGTCGGTGGGTTATCACAGGGAAAGTGCTGCACTGTCAGTGGGTTATCACAGGGAAAGTGCTGCAGTGTTCGTGTGTTATTACAGGGAAAGTGCTGCACTGTCAGTGGGTTATCACAGAGAAAGTGCAGCACTATCGGTGGGTTATCACAGGGAAAGTGCTGCACTGCTAGTGGGTTATCACAGAGAAAGTGCTGCACTGTCAGTGGATTATCACAGAGAAAGTGCTGCACTGTCAGTGGGTTATCACAGAGAAAGTGCTGCACTGTCAGTGGGTTATCACAGGGAAAGTGCTGCACTGTCAGTGGGTTATCACAGGGAAAGTGCTGCACTGTTAGTGTGTTATTACAGGGAAAGTGCTGCACTGTCAGTGGGTTATCACAGAGAAAGTGCAGCACTATCGGTGGGTTATCACAGGGAAAGTGCTGCACTGCTAGTGGGTTATCACAGAGAAAGTACTGCACTGTCAGTGGGTTATCACAGGGAAAGTGTTGTACTTTCGGTGAGTTATCACAGAGAATGTACGGCACTGTCAGTGGGTTATCACAGAGAAAGTGCTGCACTTTCAGCAGGTTATCACAGAGAAAGTGCTGCACTGCCAGTGAGTTATGACAGAGAATGTGCTGCACTGTCGGTGGATTATCACAGAGAAAGTGCTGCACTGTCGGTGGGTTATCACAGAGAAAGTGCTGCACTGTCAGTGAGTTATCACAGAGAAAGTGCTGCACTGTCAGTGGGTTATCACAGGGAAAGTGCTGCACTGTCAGTCGGTTATCACTGAGAAAGTGCTGCACTGTCAGTGGGTTTTCACAGAGAAAGTGCTGCACTGTCAGTGGGTTATCACAGGGAAAGTGCTGCACTGTCAGTGGGTTATCACAGAGAAAGTGCTGCACTGTCAGTGGGTTATCACAGAGAAAGTGCTGCAATGTCGGCGGGTTATCACAGGGAAAGTGCTGCACTGTCAGTGGGTTATCACAGGGAAAGTGCTGCGCTGTCAGAGGGTTATCACAGAGAAAGTGCTGCACTGTCAGTAGGTTATCAAAGAGAAAGTGCTGCACTGTCGGCAGGATATCACCGTGAAAGTGCTGCACTGTCAGTGGGTTATCACAGAGAAAGTGCTGCACTGTCAGTGGGTTATCACAGAGAAAGTGCTGCACTGTCAGTGGGTTATAAAAGAGAAAGTGCTGCACTGTCAGTGGGTTATCACAGAGAAAGTGCTGCACTGTCAGTAGGTTATCACAGAGAAAGTGCTGCACTGTCAGTGGGTTATCACAGAGAAAGTGCTGCACTGTCAGTGGGTTATAAAAGAAAAAGTGCTGCACTGTCAGTGGGTTATCACAGAGAAAGTGCTGCACTGTCAGCAGGTTATCGCAGAGTAAGTGCTGCACTGTCGGTGGGTTATCACAGGGAAAGTGTTACACTGTCGGTGGGTTATCACAGGGAAAGTGTTACACTGGCGGTGGTTATCACAGAGAAAGTGCTGCACTGTCAGTGGGTTATCACAGAGAAAGTGCTGCACTGTCAGTGTGTTATCACAGAGAAAGTGCTGCACTGTCAGTGGGTTATCACAGAGAAAGTGCTGCACTGTCAGCAGGTTATCGCAGAGAAAGTGCTGCACTGTCGGTGGGTTATCACAGAGAAAGTGCTGCACTGTCGATGGGTTATCAGACAGGAAGTGCTGCACAGTTGGTGGGTTATCACAGGGAAATTGCTGCACTGTCAGTGGATTATCACAGGGAAAGTGTTGTACTTTCGGTGAGTTATCACAGAGAATGTACGGCACTGTCAGTGGGTTATCACAGGGAAAGTGCTGCACTGTCAGCAGGTTATCACAGAGAAAGTGCTGCACTGCCAGTGAGTTATGACAGAGAATGTGCTGCACTGTCGGTGGATTATCACAGAGAAAGTGCGGCACTGTCGGTGGGTTATCACAGAGAAAGTGCTGCACTGTCAGTGAGTTATCACAGAGAAAGTTCTGCACTGTCAGTGGGTTATCACAGGGAAAGTGCTGCACTGTCAGTCGGTTATCACTGAGAAAGTGCTGCACTGTCAGTGGGTTATCCCAGAGAAAGTGCTGCACTGTCGGTGGGTTATCACAGGGAAAGTGCTGCACTGTCAGTGGGTTATCACAGGGAAAGTGCTGCAGTGTTAGTGTGTTATTACAGGGAAAGTGCTGCACTGTCAGTGGGTTATCACAGAGAAAGTGCAGCACTATCGGTGGGTTATCACAGGGAAAGTGCTGCACTGCTAGTGGGTTATCACAGAGAAAGTGCTGCACTGTCAGTGGGTTATCACAGAGAAAGTGCTGCACTGTCGGTGGGTTATCACAGGGAAATTGCTGCACTGTCAGTGGGTTATCACAGGGAAAGTGCTGCACTGTTAGTGTGTTATTACAGGGAAAGTGCTGCACTGTCAGTGGGTTATCACAGAGAAAGTGCAGCACTATCGGTGGGTTATCACAGGGAAAGTGCTGCACTGCTAGTGGGTTATCACAGAGAAAGTGCTGCACTGTCAGTGGATTATCACAGAGAAAGTGCTGCACTGTCAGTGGGTTATCACAGAGAAAGTGCTGCACTGTCAGCAGGTTATCACAGAGAAAGTGCTGCACTGTCAGTGAGTTCTCACAGGGAAAGTGCTGCACTGTCAGTGGGTTATCAGAGGGAAAGTGCTGCACTGCCAGTGGGTTATCACAGAGAAAGTGCTGCACTGTCAGTGTGTTATCACAGAGAAAGTACTGCACTGTCAGTGGGTTATCACAGGGAAATTGTTGTACTTTCGGTGAGTTATCACAGTGAATGTACGGCACTGTCAGTGGGTTATAAAAGAGAAAGTGCTGCACTGTCGGTGGGTTATCACAGAGAATGTGCTGCACTGTCAGTGAGTTATCACAGAGAAAGTGCTGCACTGTCAGTGGGTTATCACAGGGAAAGTGCTGCACTGTCAGTCGGTTATCACTGAGAAAGTGCTGCACTGTCAGTGGGTTTTCACAGAGAAAGTGCTGCACTGTCAGTGGGTTATCACAGGGAAAGTGCTGCCCTGTCAGTGGGTTATCACAGAGAAAGTGCTGCACTGTCAGTGGGTTATCACAGAGAAAGTGCTGCACTGTCGGTGGGTTATCACAGGGAAAGTGCTGCACTGTCAGTGGGTTATCACAGGGAAAGTGCTGCACTGTTAGTGTGTTATTACAGGGAAAGTGCTGCACTGTCAGTGGGTTATCACAGAGAAAGTGCAGCACTATCGGTGGGTTATCACAGGGAAAGTGCTGCACTGCTAGTGGGTTATCACAGAGAAAGTGCTGCACTGTCAGTGGATTATCACAGAGAAAGTGCTGCACTGTCAGTGGGTTATCACAGAGAAGGTGCTGCACTGTCAGCAGGTTATCACAGAGAAAGTGCTGCACTGTCAGTGAGTTATCACAGGGAAAGTGCTGCACTGTCAGTGGGTTATCACAGGAAAAGTGCTGCACTGCCAGTGGGTTATCACAGAGAAAGTGCTGCACTGTCAGTGTGTTATCACAGAGAAAGTACTGCACTGTCAGTGGGTTATCACAGGGAAAGTGTTGTACTTTCGGTGAGTTATCACAGAGAATGTACGGCACTGTCAGTGGGTTATCACAGAGAAAGTGCTGCACTGTCAGCAGGTTATCACAGAGAAAATGCTGCACTGCCAGTTAGTTATGACAGAGAATGTGCTGCACTGTCGGTGGATTATCACAGAGAAAGTGCTGCACTGTCGGTGGGTTATCACAGGGAAAGTGCTGCACTGTCAGTGAGTTATCACAGAGAAAGTGCTGCACTGTCAGTGGGTTATCACAGGGAAAGTGCTGCACTGTCAGTCGGTTATCACTGAGAAAGTGCTGCACTGTCCGTGGGTTATAAAAGAGAAAGTGCTGCACTGTCAGTGGGTTATCACAGAGAAAGTGCTGCACTGTCAGTAGGTTATCACAGAGAAAGTGCTGCACTGTCAGTGGGTTATCACAGAGAAAGTGCTGCACTGTCAGTGGGTTATAAAAGAAAAAGTGCTGCACTGTCAGTGGGTTATCACAGGGAAAGTGCTGCACTGTCAGAGGGTTATCACAGAGAAAGTGCTGCACTGTCAGTAGGTTATCAAAGAGAAAGTGCTGCACTGTCGGCAGGATATCACCGTGAAAGTGCTGCACTGTCAGTGGGTTATCACAGAGAAAGTGCTGCACTGTCAGTGGGTTATCACAGAGAAAGTGCTGCACTGTCAGTAGGTTATCACAGAGAAAGTGCTGCACTGTCAGTGCTTTATCACAGAGAAAGTGCTGCACTGTCAGTGGGTTATAAAAGAAAAAGTGCTGCACTGTCAGTGGGTTATCACAGGGAAAGTGTTACACTGTCGGTGGGTTATCACAGGGAAAGTGTTACACTGGCGGTGGTTATCACAGAGAAAGTGCTGCACTGTCAGTGGGTTATCACAGAGAAAGTGCTGCACTGTCAGTGTGTTATCACAGAGAAAGTGCTGCACTGTCAGTGGGTTATCACAGAGAAAGTGCAGCACTATCGGTGGGTTATCACAGGGAAAGTGCTGCACTGCTAGTGGGTTATCACAGAGAAAGTGCTGCACTGTCAGTGGATTATCACAGAGAAAGTGCTGCGCTGTCAGTGGGTTATCACAGAGAAAGTGCTGCACTGTCAGCAGGTTATCACAGAGAAAGTGCTGCACTGTCAGTGAGTTATCACAGGGAAAGTGCTGCACTGTCAGTGGGTTATCACAGGGAAAGTGCTGCACTGTCAGTGGGTTATCACAGAGAAAGTGCTGCACTGTCAGTGTGTTATCACAGAGAAAGTACTGCACTGTCAGTGGGTTATCACAGGGAAAGTGTTGTACTTTCGGTGAGTTATCACAGAGAATGTACGGCACTGTCAGTGGGTTATCACAGAGAAAGTGCTGCACTGTCAGCAGGTTATCACAGAGAAAGTGCTGCACTGCCAGTGAGTTATGACAGAGAATGTGCTGCACTGTCGGTGGATTATCACAGAGAAAGTGCTGCACTGTCGGTGGGTTATCACAGAGAAAGTGCTGCACTGTCAGTGAGTTATCACAGAGAAAGTGCTGCACTGTCAGTGGGTTATCACAGGGAAAGTGCTGCACTGTCAGTCGGTTATCACTGAGAAAGTGCTGCACTGTCAGTGGGTTTTCACAGAGAAAGTGCTGCACTGTCAGTGGGTTATCACAGGGAAAGTGCTGCACTGTCAGTGGGTTATCACAGAGAAAGTGCTGCACTGACAGTGGGTTATCACAGAGAAAGTGCTGCAATGACGGCGGGTTATCACAGGGAAAGTGCTGCACTGTCAGTGGGTTATCACAGGGAAAGTGCTGCACTGTCAGAGGGTTATCACAGAGAAAGTGCTGCACTGTCAGTAGGTTATCAAAGAGAAAGTGCTGCACTGTCGGCAGGATATCACCGTGAAAGTGCTGCACTGTCAGTGGGTTATCACAGAGAAAGTGCTGCACTGTCAGTGGGTTATCACAGAGAAAGTGCTGCACTGTCAGTGGGTTATAAAAGAGAAAGTGCTGCACTGTCAGTGGGTTATCACAGAGAAAGTGCTGCACTGTCAGTAGGTTATCTCAGAGAAAGTGCTGCACTGTCAGTGGGTTATCACAGAGAAAGTGCTGCACTGTCAGTGGGTTATAAAAGAAAAAGTGCTGCACTGTCAGTGGGTTATCACAGGGAAAGTGTTACACTGTCGGTGGGTTATCACAGGGAAAGTGTTACACTGGCGGTGGTTATCACAGAGAAAGTGCTGCACTGTCAGTGGGTTATCACAGAGAAAGTGCTGCACTGTCAGTGGGTTATCACAGAGAAAGTGCTGCACTGTCAGCAGGTTATCGCAGAGAAAGTGCTGCACTGTCGGTGGGTTATCACAGAGAAAGTGCTGCACTGTCGATCGGTTATCAGACAGGAAGTGCTGCACAGTTGGTGGGTTATCACAGGGAAATTGCTGCACTGTCAGTGGATTATCACAGGGAAAGTGTTGTACTTTCGGTGAGTTATCACAGAGAATGTACGGCACTGTCAGTGGGTTATCACAGAGAAAGTGCTGCACTGTCAGCAGGTTATCACAGAGAAAGTGCTGCACTGCCAGTGAGTTATGACAGAGAATGTGCTGCACTGTCGGTGGATTATCACAGAGAAAGTGCTGCACTGTCGGTGGGTTATCACAGAGAAAGTGCTGCACTGTCAGTGAGTTATCACAGAGAAAGTTCTGCACTGTCAGTGGGTTATCACAGGGAAAGTGCTGCACTGTCAGTCGGTTATCACTGAGAAAGTGCTGCACTGTCAGTGGGTTATCACAGAGAAAGTGCTGCACTGTCGGTGGGTTATCACAGGGAAAGTGCTGCACTGTCAGTGGGTTATCACAGGGAAAGTGCTGCACTGTTAGTGTGTTATTACAGGGAAAGTGCTGCACTGTCAGTGGGTTATCACAGAGAAAGTGCAGCACTATCGGTGGGTTATCACAGGCAAAGTGCTGCACTGCTAGTGGGTTATCACAGAGAAAGTGCTGCACTGTCAGTGGATTATCACAGAGAAAGTGCTGCACTGTCAGTGGGTTATCACAGAGAAAGTGCTGCACTGTTAGTGTGTTATTACAGGGAAAGTGCTGCACTGTCAGTGGGTTATCACAGAGAAAGTGCAGCACTATCGGTGGGTTATCATAGGGAAACTGCTGCACTGCTAGTGGGTTATCACAGAGAAAGTGCTGCACTGTCAGTGGATTATCACAGAGAAAGTGCTGCACTGTCAGTGGGTTATCACAGAGAAAGTGCTGCACTGTCAGCAGGTTATCACAGAGAAAGTGCTGCACTGTCAGTGAGTTCTCACAGGGAAAGTGCTGCACTGTCAGTGGGTTATCAGAGGGAAAGTGCTGCACTGCCAGTGGGTTATCACAGAGAAAGTGCTGCACTGTCAGTGTGTTATCACAGAAAAGTACTGCACTGTCAGTGGGTTATCACAGGGAAAGTGTTGTACTTTCGGTGAGTTATCACAGAGAATGTACGGCGCTGTCAGTGGGTTATCACAGAGAAAGTGCTGCACTGTCAGCAGGTTATCACAGAGAAAGTGCTGCACTGCCAGTGAGTTATCACAGAAAAGGGCTGCACTGTCAGTGGGTTATCACAGGGAAAGTGCTGCACTGTCAGTCGGTTATCACTGAGAAAGTGCTGCACTGTCAGTGGGTTTTCACAGAGAAAGTGCTGCACTGTCAGTGGGTTATCACAGGGAAAGTGCTGCACTGTCAGTGGGTTATCACAGAGAAAGTGCTGCACTGTCAGTGGGTTATCACAGAGAAAGTGCTGCACTGTCGGTGGGTTATCACAGGGAAAGTGCTGCACTGTCAGTGGGTTATCACAGGGAAAGTGCTGCACTGTCAGAGGGTTATCACAGAGAAAGTGCTGCACTGTCAGTAGGTTATCACAGAGAAAGTGCTGCACTGTCGGCAGGATATCACCGTGAAAGTGCTGCACTGTCAGTGGGTTATCACAGGGAGAGTGTTGCACTGTCAGTGTGTTATCACAGAGAAAGTGCTGCACTGTCAGTGGGTTATCACAGGGAAAGTGCTGCACTGTCAGTGGGTTATCACAGGTAAAGTGTTACACTGTTGGTGTGTTATCATAGTGAAAGCACTGCACTATCACCGAGTTGTCACAGGGAAAGTGCTCACTGTGGACGGGATATCACAGAGAAAGTGCTGCATTGTTGGTGTATTATTACAGGGCACGTTCTCCACAGTCGGCAGGTTATCACTGAGAAAATGCTGCACTGTCTGTGGGTTATCACAGAGACACTGCTGCACTGTTGGCGAGTGAGGACAGAGAATGTGCTGCACTGTCAGTGGGTTATCACAGAGAATGTGCTGCACTGTCAGTGGGTAATCACAGAGAAAGTGCTGCACTGTCGGTGCGTTATCACAGAGAAAGTGCTGCACTGTCGGTGGGTTATCACAGAGAAAGTGCTGCACTGTCAGTGTGTTATCACAGAGAAAGTGCTGCACTGTCAGTGGGTTATCACAGAGAAAGTGCTGCACTGTCAGTGGGTTATCACAGAGAAAGTGCTGCACTGTCGGTGGGTTATCACAGAGAAAGTGCTGCACTGTCAGTGGGTTATCACAGAGAATGTGCCGCACTGTCAGTGGGTTATCACAGAGAAATGCTGCACTGTCAGTGGGTTATCACAGAGAAAGTGCTGCACTGTCAGTGGGTTATCACAGAGAAAGTGCTGCACTGTCGGTGGGTTATCACAGGTAAAGTGTTACACTGTTGGTGTGTTAACATAGTGAAATCACTGCACTATCAACGAGTTGTCACAGGGAAAGTGCTCACTGTGGACGGGATATCACAGAGAAAGTGCTGCACTGTCGGTGTATTATTACAGGGCACGTTCTGCACAGTCGGCAGGTTATCACTGAGAAAATGCTGCACTCTCTGTGGGTATCACAGAGACACTGCTGCACTGTTGGCGAGTGAGGACAGAGTTGTCACAGGGAAAGTGCTCACTGTGGACGGGATATCACAGAGAAAGTGCTGCATTGTTGGTGTATTATTACAGGGCACATTCTCCACAGTCGGCAGGTTATCACTGAGAAAATGCTGCACTGTCTGTGGGTTATCACAGAGACACTGCTGCACTGTTGGCGAGTGAGGACAGAGAATGTGCTGCACTGTGAGTGCAGCACTTTCTCTGTGATAACCCACTGACAGTGCAGCACTTTCTCTGTGATAACCCACCGACAGTGCAGCACTTTCTCTGTGATAACGCACCGACAGTGCAGCACTTTCTCTGTGATTACCCACTGACAGTGCAGCACATTCTCTGTGATAACCCACTGACAGTGCAGCACATTCTCTGTCCTCACTCGCCAACACTGCTGCACTGTTGGCGAGTGAGGACAGAGAATGTGCTGCACTGTGAGTGGGTTATCACAAAGAAAGTGCTGCACTGTCAGTGGGTTATCACAGAGAAAGTGCAGTACTCTCAGTGGGTTATCACAGAGAAAGCGCTGCACTGTCAGTGGGTTATCACAGAGAAAGTCCTGCACTGTCAGTGGGTTATCACAGGGAAAGTGCTGCACTGTCAGTGGGTTATCACAGAGAAAGAGCTGCACTGTCAGTGGGTTATCACAGAGAAAGTGCTGCACTGTCAGTGGTTTATCTCAGGGAAAGTGCTGCACTGTCAGTGGGTTATCACAGAGAAAGTGCTGCACTGTCAGTGGGTTATCACAGAGAAAGTGCTGCACTGTCAGTGGGTTATCACAGAGAAAGTGCTGCACTGTCAGTGGGTTATCACAGAGAAAGTGCTGCACTGTCAGTGGGTTATCACAGAGAAAGTGCTGCACTCTCAGTGGGTTATCACAGAGAAAGTGCTGCACTGTCGGTGGGTTATCACAGAGAAAGTGCTGCACTCTCAGTGGGTTATCACAGAGAAAGTGCTGCACTGTCGGTGGGTTATCACAGAGAAAGTGCTGCACTGTCAGTGGGTCATCACAGAGAAAGTGCTGCACTGTCGGTGGGTTATCACAGAGAAAGTGCTGCACTGTCAGTGGGTTATCACAGAGAAAGTGCAGCACTGTCGGTGGGTTATCACAGAGAACGTGCTGCACTGTCAGTGGGTTATCACAGAGAAAGTGCTGCACTGTCGGCGGGTTATCAAAGAGAAAGTGCTGCACTGTCAGTGGGTTATCACAGAGAAAGTGCTGCACTGTTGGTGGGTTATCACAGAGAAAGTGCTGCACTGTCAGCGGGTTTTCACAGAGAAAGTGCTGCACTGTCGGTGGGTTATCACAGAGAAAGTGCTGCACTGTCAGTGGGTTATCACAGAGAAAGTGCTGCACTGTCAGTGGGTTATCACAGAGAAAGTGCTGCACTGTCGGTGGGTTATCACAGAGAAAGTGCTGCACTGTCAGTGGGTTATCACAGAGAAAGTGCTGCACTGTCGGTGAGTTATCACAGAGAAAGTGCTGCACTGTCGGTGGGTTATCACAGAGAAAGTGCTGCACTGTCAGTTGGTTATCACAGAGAAAGTGCTGCACTGTCAGTGGGTTTACACAGAGAAAGTGCTGCACGGTCAGTGGGTTATCACAGAGAAAGTGCTGCACTGTCAGTGGGTTATCACAGGGAAAGTGCTCCACTGTCAGTGGGTTATCACAGAGAAAGAGCTGCACTGTCAGTGGGTTATCACAGAGAAAGTGCTGCACTGTCAGTGGGTTATCACAGACAAAGTGCTGCACTGTCGGTGGGTTATCACAGAGAACGTGCTGCACTGTCAGTGGGTTATCACAGAGAAAGTGCTGCACTGTCGGCGGGTTATCACAGAGAATGTGCTGCACTGTCAGTGGGTTATCACAGAGAAAGTGCTGCTTTGTCGGTGGGTTATCACAGAGAAAGTGCTGCACTGTCAGTGAGTTATCACAGAGAAAGTGCTGCACTGTCGGTGGGTTATCACAGAGAAAGTGCTGCACTGTCAGTGGGTTATCACAGAGAAAGTGCTGCACTGTCAGTGGGTTATCACAGAGAAAGTGCTGCACTGTCAGTGGGTTATCACAGAGAAAGTGCTGCACTGTCAGTTGGTTATCACAGAGAAAGTGCTGCACTGTCAGTGGGTTTACACAGAGAAAGTGCTTCACTGTCAGTGGGTTATCACAGAGAAAGTGCTGCACTGTCAGTGGGTTATCACAGGGAAAGTGCTGCACTGTCAGTGGGTTATCACAGAGAAAGTGCTGCACTGTCAGTGGGTTATCACAGAGAAAGTGCTGCACTGTCAGTGGGTTATCACAGGGAAAGTGATGCACTGTCAGTCGGTTATCACTGAGAAAGTGCTGCACTGTCAGTGGGTTTTCACAGAGAAAGTGCTGCACTGTCAGTGGGTTATCACAGGGAAATTGCTGCACTGTCAGTGGGTTATCACAGAGAAAGTGCTGCACTGTCAGTGGGTTATCACAGAGAAAGTGCTGCACTGTCAGTGGGTTATCACAGAGAAAGTGCTGCACTGTCAGTAGGTTATCAAAGAGAAAGTGCTGCACTGTCGGCAGGATATCACCGTGAAAGTGCTGCACTGTCAGTGGGTTATCACAGAGAAAGTGCTGCACTGTCAGTGGGTTATCACAGAGAAAGTGCTGCACTGTCAGTGGGTTATAAAAGAGAAAGTGCTGCACTGTCAGTGGGTTATCACAGAGAAAGTGCTGCACTGTCAGTAGGTTATCACAGAGAAAGTGCTGCACTGTCAGTGGGTTATCACAGAGAAAGTGCTGCACTGTCAGTGGGTTATAAAAGAAAAAGTGCTGCACTGTCAGTGGGTTATCACAGAGAAAGTGCTGCACTGTCAGCAGGTTATCGCAGAGTAAGTGCTGCACTGTCGGTGGGTTATCACAGGGAAAGTGTTACACTGTCGGTGGGTTATCACAGGGAAAGTGTTACACTGGCGGTGGTTATCACAGAGAAAGTACTGCACTGTCAGTGGGTTATCACAGAGAAAGTGCTGCACTGTCAGTGTGTTATCACAGAGAAAGTGCTGCACTGTCAGTGGGTTATCACAGAGAAAGTGCTGCACTGTCAGCAGGTTATCGCAGAGAAAGTGCTGCACTGACGGTGGGTTATCACAGAGAAAGTGCTGCACTGTCGATGGGTTATCAGACAGGAAGTGCTGCACAGTTGGTGGGTTATCACAGGGAAATTGCTGCACTGTCAGTGGATTATCACAGGGAAAGTGTTGTACTTTCGGTGAGTTATCACAGAGAATGTACGGCACTGTCAGTGGGTTATCACAGAGAAAGTGCTGCACTGTCAGCAGGTTATCACAGAGAAAGTGCTGCACTGCCAGTGAGTTATGACAGAGAATGTGCTGCACTGTCGGTGGATTATCACAGAGAAAGTGCTGCACTGTCGGTGGGTTATCACAGAGAAAGTGCTGCACTGTCAGTGAGTTATCACAGAGAAAGTGCTGCACTGTCAGTGGGTTATCACAGAGAAAGTGCAGCACTATCGGTGGGTTATCACAGGGAAAGTGCTGCACTGCTAGTGGGTTATCACAGAGAAAGTGCTGCACTGTCAGTGGATTATCACAGAGAAAGTGCTGCACTGTCAGTGGGTTATCACAGAGAAAGTGCTGCACTGTCGGTGGGTTATCACAGGGAAAGTGCTGCACTGTCAGTGGGTTATCACAGGGAAAGTGCTGCACTGTTAGTGTGTTATTACAGGGAAAGTGCTGCACTGTCAGTGGGTTATCACAGAGAAAGTGCAGCACTATCGGTGGGTTATCACGGGGAAAGTGCTGCACTGCTAGTGGGTTAACACAGAGAAAGTACTCCACTGTCAGTGGGTTATCACAGGGAAAGTGTTGTACTTTCGGTGAGTTATCACAGAGAATGTACGGCACTGTCAGTGGGTTATCACAGAGAAAGTGCTGCACTGTCAGCAGGTTATCACAGAGAAAGTGCTGCACTGCCAGTGAGTTATGACAGAGAATGTGCTGCACTGTCGGTGGATTATCACAGAGAAAGTGCTGCACTGTCGGTGGGTTATCACAGAGAAAGTGCTGCACTGTCAGTGAGTTATCACAGAGAAAGTGCTGCACTGTCAGTGGGTTATCACAGGGAAAGTGCTGCACTGTCAGTCGGTTATCACTGAGAAAGTGCTGCACTGTCAGTGGGTTTTCACAGAGAAAGTGCTGCACTGTTAGTGTGTTATTACAGGGAAAGTGCTGCACTGTCAGTGGGTTATCACAGAGAAAGTGCTGCACTGTCAGTGGGTTATCACAGGGAAAGTGCTGCACTGTTAGTGTGTTATTACAGGGAAAGTGCTGAACTGTCAGTGGGTTATCACAGAGAAAGTGCAGCACTATCGGTGGGTTGTCACAGGAAAAGTGCTGCACTGCTAGTGGGTTATCACAGAGAAAGTGCTGCACTGTCAGTGGGTTATCACAGAGAAAGTGCTGCACTGTCTGCAGGTTATCACAGAGAAAGTGCTGCACTGTCAGTGAGTTATCACAGGGAAAGTGCTGCACTGTCAGTGGGTTATCACAGGGAAAGTGCTGCACTGCCAGTGGGTTATCACAGAGAAAGTGCTGCACTGTCAGTGTGTTATCACAGAGAAAGTACTGCACTGTCAGTGGGTTATCACAGGGAAAGTGTTGTACTTTCGGTGAGTTATCACAGAGAATGTACGGCACTGTCAGTGGGTTATCACAGAGAAAGTGCTGCACTGTCAGCAGGTTATCACAGAGAAAGTGCTGCACTGCCCGTGAGTTATGACAGAGAATGTGCTGCACTGTCGGTGGATTATCACAGAGAAAGTGCTGCACTGTCGGTGGGTTATCACAGGGAAAGTGCTGCACTGTCAGTGAGTTATCACAGAGAAAGTGCTGCACTGTCAGTGGGTTATCACAGGGAAAGTGCTGCACTTTTAGTGGGTTATCACAGGGAAAGTGCTGCACTGTCAGTGGGTTTTCACAGAGAAAGTGCTGCACTGTCAGTGGGTTATCACAGGGAAAGTGCTGCACTGTCAGTGGGTTATCACAGAGAAAGTGCTGCACTGTCAGTGGGTTATCACAGAGAAAGTGCTGCACTGTCGGTGGGTTATCACAGGGAAAGTGCTGCACTGTCAGTGGGTTATCACAGGGAAAGTGCTGCACTGTCAGAGGGTTATCACAGAGAAAGTGCTGCACTGTCAGTAGGTTATCAAAGAGAAAGTGCTGCACTGTCGGCAGGATATCACCGTGAAAGTGCTGCACTGTCAGTGGGTTATCACAGAGAAAGTGCTGCACTGTCAGTGGGTTATCACAGAGAAAGTGCTGCACTGTCAGTGGGTTATCACAGAGAAAGTGCTGCACTGTCAGTGGGTTATAAAAGAAAAAGTGCTGCACTGTCAGTGGGTTATCACATGGAAAGTGTTACACTGTCGGTGGGTTATCACAGGGAAAGTGTTACACTGGCGGTGGTTATCACAGAGAAAGTGCTGCACTGTCAGTGGGTTATCACAGAGAAAGTGCTGCACTGTCAGTGTGTTATCACAGAGAAAGTGCTGCACTGTCAGTGGGTTATCACAGAGAAAGTGCAGCACTATCGGTGGGTTATCACAGGGAAAGTGCTGCACTGCTAGTGGGTTATCACAGAGAAAGTGCTGCACTGTCAGTGGGTTATCACAGAGAAAGTGCTGCACTGTCAGTGGGTTATCACAGAGAAAGTGCTGCACTGTCAGCAGGTTATCACAGAGAAAGTGCTGCACTGTCAGTGAGTTATCACAAGGAAAGTGCTGCACTGTCAGTGGGTTATCACAGGGAAAGTGCTGCACTGCCAGTGGGTTATCACAGAGAAAGTGCTGCACTGTCAGTGTGTTATCACAGAGAAAGTACTGCACTCTCAGTGGGTTATCACAGGGAAAGTGTTGTACTTTCGGTGAGTTATCACAGAGAATGTACGGCACTGTCAGTGGGTTATCACAGAGAATGTGCTGCACTCTCAGCAGGTTATCACAGAGAAAGTGCTGCACTGCCAGTGAGTTATGACAGAGAATGTGCTGCACTGTCGGTGGATTATCACAGAGAAAGTGCTGCACTGTCGGTGGGTTATCACAGAGAAAGTGCTGCACTGTCAGTGAGTTATCACAGAGAAAGTGCTGCACTGTCAGTGGGTTATCACAGGGAAAGTGCTGCACTGTTAGTCGGTTATCACTGAGAAAGTGCTGCACTGTCAGTGGGTTTTCACAGAGAAAGTGCTGCACTGTCAGTGGGTTATCACAGGGAAAGTGCTGCACTGTCAGTGGGTTATCACAGAGAAAGTGCTGCACTGTCAGTGGGTTATCACAGAGAAAGTGCTGCAATGTCGGCGGGTTATCACAGGGAAAGTGCTGCACTGTCAGTGGGTTATCACAGGGAAAGTGCTGCACTGTCAGAGAGTTATCACAGAGAAAGTGCTGCACTGTCAGTAGGTTATCAAAGAGAAAGTGCTGCACTGTCGGCAGGATATCACCGTGAAAGTGCTGCACTGTCAGTGGGTTATCACAGAGAAAGTGCTGCACTGTCAGTGGGTTATCACAGAGAAAGTGCTGCACTGTCAGTGGGTTATAAAAGAAAAAGTGCTGCACTGTCAGTGGGTTATCACAGGGAAAGTGTTACACTGTCGGTGGGTTATCACAGGGAAAGTGTTACACTGGCGGTGGTTATCACAGAGAAAGTGCTGCACTGTCAGTGGGTTATCACAGAGAAAGTGCTGCACTGTCAGTGTGTTATCACAGAGAAAGTGCTGCACTGTCAGTGGGTTATCACAGAGAAAGTGCTGCACTGTCAGCAGGTTATCGCAGAGAAAGTGCTGCACTGTCGGTGGGTTATCACAGAGAAAGTGCTGCACTGTCGATGGGTTATCAGACAGGAAGTGCTGCACAGTTGGTGGGTTATCACAGGGAAATTGCTGCACTGTCAGTGGATTATCACAGGGAAAGTGTTGTACTTTCGGTGAGTTATCACAGAGAATGTACGGCACTGTCAGTGGGTTATCACAGAGAAAGTGCTGAACTGTCAGCAGGTTATCACAGAGAAAGTGCTGCACTGCCAGTGAGTTATGACAGAGAATGTGCTGCACTGTCGGTGGATTATCACAGAGAAAGTGCTGCACTGTCGGTGGGTTATCACAGAGAAAGTGCTGCACTGTCAGTGAGTTATCACAGAGAAAGTTCTGCACTGTCAGTGGGTTATCACAGGGAAAGTGCTGCACTGTCAGTCGGTTATCACTGAGAAAGTGCTGCACTGTCAGTGGGTTATCACAGAGAAAGTGCTGCACTGTCGGTGGGTTATCACAGGGAAAGTGCTGCACTGTCAGTGGGTTATCACAGGGAAAGTGCTGCAGTGTTCGTGTGTTATTACAGGGAAAGTGCTGCACTGTCAGTGGGTTATCACAGAGAAAGTGCAGCACTATCGGTGGGTTATCACAGGGAAAGTGCTGCACTGCTAGTGGGTTATCACAGAGAAAGTGCTGCACTGTCAGTGGATTATCACAGAGAAAGTGCTGCACTGTCAGTGGGTTATCACAGAGAAAGTGCTGCACTGTCAGTGGGTTATCACAGGGAAAGTGCTGCACTGTCAGTGGGTTATCACAGGGAAAGTGCTGCACTGTTAGTGTGTTATTACAGGGAAAGTGCTGCACTGTCAGTGGGTTATCACAGAGAAAGTGCAGCACTATCGGTGGGTTATCACAGGGAAAGTGCTGCACTGCTAGTGGGTTATCACAGAGAAAGTACTGCACTGTCAGTGGGTTATCACAGGGAAAGTGTTGTACTTTCGGTGAGTTATCACAGAGAATGTACGGCACTGTCAGTGGGTTATCACAGAGAAAGTGCTGCACTTTCAGCAGGTTATCACAGAGAAAGTGCTGCACTGCCAGTGAGTTATGACAGAGAATGTGCTGCACTGTCGGTGGATTATCACAGAGAAAGTGCTGCACTGTCGGTGGGTTATCACAGAGAAAGTGCTGCACTGTCAGTGAGTTATCACAGAGAAAGTGCTGCACTGTCAGTGGGTTATCACAGGGAAAGTGCTGCACTGTCAGTCGGTTATCACTGAGAAAGTGCTGCACTGTCAGTGGGTTTTCACAGAGAAAGTGCTGCACTGTCAGTGGGTTATCACAGGGAAAGTGCTGCACTGTCAGTGGGTTATCACAGAGAAAGTGCTGCACTGTCAGTGGGTTATCACAGAGAAAGTGCTGCAATGTCGGCGGGTTATCACAGGGAAAGTGCTGCACTGTCAGTGGGTTATCACAGGGAAAGTGCTGCGCTGTCAGAGGGTTATCACAGAGAAAGTGCTGCACTGTCAGTAGGTTATCAAAGAGAAAGTGCTGCACTGTCGGCAGGATATCACCGTGAAAGTGCTGCACTGTCAGTGGGTTATCACAGAGAAAGTGCTGCACTGTCAGTGGGTTATCACAGAGAAAGTGCTGCACTGTCAGTGGGTTATAAAAGAGAAAGTGCTGCACTGTCAGTGGGTTATCACAGAGAAAGTGCTGCACTGTCAGTAGGTTATCACAGAGAAAGTGCTGCACTGTCAGTGGGTTATCACAGAGAAAGTGCTGCACTGTCAGTGGGTTATAAAAGAAAAAGTGCTGCACTGTCAGTGGGTTATCACAGAGAAAGTGCTGCACTGTCAGCAGGTTATCGCAGAGTAAGTGCTGCACTGTCGGTGGGTTATCACAGGGAAAGTGTTACACTGTCGGTGGGTTATCACAGGGAAAGTGTTACACTGGCGGTGGTTATCACAGAGAAAGTGCTGCACTGTCAGTGGGTTATCACAGAGAAAGTGCTGCACTGTCAGTGTGTTATCACAGAGAAAGTGCTGCACTGTCAGTGGGTTATCACAGAGAAAGTGCTGCACTGTCAGCAGGTTATCGCAGAGAAAGTGCTGCACTGTCGGTGGGTTATCACAGAGAAAGTGCTGCACTGTCGATGGGTTATCAGACAGGAAGTGCTGCACAGTTGGTGGGTTATCACAGGGAAATTGCTGCACTGTCAGTGGATTATCACAGGGAAAGTGTTGTACTTTCGGTGAGTTATCACAGAGAATGTACGGCACTGTCAGTGGGTTATCACAGGGAAAGTGCTGCACTGTCAGCAGGTTATCACAGAGAAAGTGCTGCACTGCCAGTGAGTTATGACAGAGAATGTGCTGCACTGTCGGTGGATTATCACAGAGAAAGTGCGGCACTGTCGGTGGGTTATCACAGAGAAAGTGCTGCACTGTCAGTGAGTTATCACAGAGAAAGTTCTGCACTGTCAGTGGGTTATCACAGGGAAAGTGCTGCACTGTCAGTCGGTTATCACTGAGAAAGTGCTGCACTGTCAGTGGGTTATCCCAGAGAAAGTGCTGCACTGTCGGTGGGTTATCACAGGGAAAGTGCTGCACTGTCAGTGGGTTATCACAGGGAAAGTGCTGCAGTGTTAGTGTGTTATTACAGGGAAAGTGCTGCACTGTCAGTGGGTTATCACAGAGAAAGTGCAGCACTATCGGTGGGTTATCACAGGGAAAGTGCTGCACTGCTAGTGGGTTATCACAGAGAAAGTGCTGCACTGTCAGTGGGTTATCACAGAGAAAGTGCTGCACTGTCGGTGGGTTATCACAGGGAAATTGCTGCACTGTCAGTGGGTTATCACAGGGAAAGTGCTGCACTGTTAGTGTGTTATTACAGGGAAAGTGCTGCACTGTCAGTGGGTTATCACAGAGAAAGTGCAGCACTATCGGTGGGTTATCACAGGGAAAGTGCTGCACTGCTAGTGGGTTATCACAGAGAAAGTGCTGCACTGTCAGTGGATTATCACAGAGAAAGTGCTGCACTGTCAGTGGGTTATCACAGAGAAAGTGCTGCACTGTCAGCAGGTTATCACAGAGAAAGTGCTGCACTGTCAGTGAGTTCTCACAGGGAAAGTGCTGCACTGTCAGTGGGTTATCAGAGGGAAAGTGCTGCACTGCCAGTGGGTTATCACAGAGAAAGTGCTGCACTGTCAGTGTGTTATCACAGAGAAAGTACTGCACTGTCAGTGGGTTATCACAGGGAAATTGTTGTACTTTCGGTGAGTTATCACAGTGAATGTACGGCACTGTCAGTGGGTTATAAAAGAGAAAGTGCTGCACTGTCGGTGGGTTATCACAGAGAATGTGCTGCACTGTCAGTGAGTTATCACAGAGAAAGTGCTGCACTGTCAGTGGGTTATCACAGGGAAAGTGCTGCACTGTCAGTCGGTTATCACTGAGAAAGTGCTGCACTGTCAGTGGGTTTTCACAGAGAAAGTGCTGCACTGTCAGTGGGTTATCACAGGGAAAGTGCTGCCCTGTCAGTGGGTTATCACAGAGAAAGTGCTGCACTGTCAGTGGGTTATCACAGAGAAAGTGCTGCACTGTCGGTGGGTTATCACAGGGAAAGTGCTGCACTGTCAGTGGGTTATCACAGGGAAAGTGCTGCACTGTTAGTGTGTTATTACAGGGAAAGTGCTGCACTGTCAGTGGGTTATCACAGAGAAAGTGCAGCACTATCGGTGGGTTATCACAGGGAAAGTGCTGCACTGCTAGTGGGTTATCACAGAGAAAGTGCTGCACTGTCAGTGGATTATCACAGAGAAAGTGCTGCACTGTCAGTGGGTTATCACAGAGAAGGTGCTGCACTGTCAGCAGGTTATCACAGAGAAAGTGCTGCACTGTCAGTGAGTTATCACAGGGAAAGTGCTGCACTGTCAGTGGGTTATCACAGGAAAAGTGCTGCACTGCCAGTGGGTTATCACAGAGAAAGTGCTGCACTGTCAGTGTGTTATCACAGAGAAAGTACTGCACTGTCAGTGGGTTATCACAGGGAAAGTGTTGTACTTTCGGTGAGTTATCACAGAGAATGTACGGCACTGTCAGTGGGTTATCACAGAGAAAGTGCTGCACTGTCAGCAGGTTATCACAGAGAAAATGCTGCACTGCCAGTTAGTTATGACAGAGAATGTGCTGCACTGTCGGTGGATTATCACAGAGAAAGTGCTGCACTGTCGGTGGGTTATCACAGGGAAAGTGCTGCACTGTCAGTGAGTTATCACAGAGAAAGTGCTGCACTGTCAGTGGGTTATCACAGGGAAAGTGCTGCACTGTCAGTCGGTTATCACTGAGAAAGTGCTGCACTGTCCGTGGGTTATAAAAGAGAAAGTGCTGCACTGTCAGTGGGTTATCACAGAGAAAGTGCTGCACTGTCAGTAGGTTATCACAGAGAAAGTGCTGCACTGTCAGTGGGTTATCACAGAGAAAGTGCTGCACTGTCAGTGGGTTATAAAAGAAAAAGTGCTGCACTGTCAGTGGGTTATCACAGGGAAAGTGCTGCACTGTCAGAGGGTTATCACAGAGAAAGTGCTGCACTGTCAGTAGGTTATCAAAGAGAAAGTGCTGCACTGTCGGCAGGATATCACCGTGAAAGTGCTGCACTGTCAGTGGGTTATCACAGAGAAAGTGCTGCACTGTCAGTGGGTTATCACAGAGAAAGTGCTGCACTGTCAGTAGGTTATCACAGAGAAAGTGCTGCACTGTCAGTGCTTTATCACAGAGAAAGTGCTGCACTGTCAGTGGGTTATAAAAGAAAAAGTGCTGCACTGTCAGTGGGTTATCACAGGGAAAGTGTTACACTGTCGGTGGGTTATCACAGGGAAAGTGTTACACTGGCGGTGGTTATCACAGAGAAAGTGCTGCACTGTCAGTGGGTTATCACAGAGAAAGTGCTGCACTGTCAGTGTGTTATCACAGAGAAAGTGCTGCACTGTCAGTGGGTTATCACAGAGAAAGTGCAGCACTATCGGTGGGTTATCACAGGGAAAGTGCTGCACTGCTAGTGGGTTATCACAGAGAAAGTGCTGCACTGTCAGTGGATTATCACAGAGAAAGTGCTGCGCTGTCAGTGGGTTATCACAGAGAAAGTGCTGCACTGTCAGCAGGTTATCACAGAGAAAGTGCTGCACTGTCAGTGAGTTATCACAGGGAAAGTGCTGCACTGTCAGTGGGTTATCACAGGGAAAGTGCTGCACTGTCAGTGGGTTATCACAGAGAAAGTGCTGCACTGTCAGTGTGTTATCACAGAGAAAGTACTGCACTGTCAGTGGGTTATCACAGGGAAAGTGTTGTACTTTCGGTGAGTTATCACAGAGAATGTACGGCACTGTCAGTGGGTTATCACAGAGAAAGTGCTGCACTGTCAGCAGGTTATCACAGAGAAAGTGCTGCACTGCCAGTGAGTTATGACAGAGAATGTGCTGCACTGTCGGTGGATTATCACAGAGAAAGTGCTGCACTGTCGGTGGGTTATCACAGAGAAAGTGCTGCACTGTCAGTGAGTTATCACAGAGAAAGTGCTGCACTGTCAGTGGGTTATCACAGGGAAAGTGCTGCACTGTCAGTCGGTTATCACTGAGAAAGTGCTGCACTGTCAGTGGGTTTTCACAGAGAAAGTGCTGCACTGTCAGTGGGTTATCACAGGGAAAGTGCTGCACTGTCAGTGGGTTATCACAGAGAAAGTGCTGCACTGACAGTGGGTTATCACAGAGAAAGTGCTGCAATGACGGCGGGTTATCACAGGGAAAGTGCTGCACTGTCAGTGGGTTATCACAGGGAAAGTGCTGCACTGTCAGAGGGTTATCACAGAGAAAGTGCTGCACTGTCAGTAGGTTATCAAAGAGAAAGTGCTGCACTGTCGGCAGGATATCACCGTGAAAGTGCTGCACTGTCAGTGGGTTATCACAGAGAAAGTGCTGCACTGTCAGTGGGTTATCACAGAGAAAGTGCTGCACTGTCAGTGGGTTATAAAAGAGAAAGTGCTGCACTGTCAGTGGGTTATCACAGAGAAAGTGCTGCACTGTCAGTAGGTTATCTCAGAGAAAGTGCTGCACTGTCAGTGGGTTATCACAGAGAAAGTGCTGCACTGTCAGTGGGTTATAAAAGAAAAAGTGCTGCACTGTCAGTGGGTTATCACAGGGAAAGTGTTACACTGTCGGTGGGTTATCACAGGGAAAGTGTTACACTGGCGGTGGTTATCACAGAGAAAGTGCTGCACTGTCAGTGGGTTATCACAGAGAAAGTGCTGCACTGTCAGTGGGTTATCACAGAGAAAGTGCTGCACTGTCAGCAGGTTATCGCAGAGAAAGTGCTGCACTGTCGGTGGGTTATCACAGAGAAAGTGCTGCACTGTCGATCGGTTATCAGACAGGAAGTGCTGCACAGTTGGTGGGTTATCACAGGGAAATTGCTGCACTGTCAGTGGATTATCACAGGGAAAGTGTTGTACTTTCGGTGAGTTATCACAGAGAATGTACGGCACTGTCAGTGGGTTATCACAGAGAAAGTGCTGCACTGTCAGCAGGTTATCACAGAGAAAGTGCTGCACTGCCAGTGAGTTATGACAGAGAATGTGCTGCACTGTCGGTGGATTATCACAGAGAAAGTGCTGCACTGTCGGTGGGTTATCACAGAGAAAGTGCTGCACTGTCAGTGAGTTATCACAGAGAAAGTTCTGCACTGTCAGTGGGTTATCACAGGGAAAGTGCTGCACTGTCAGTCGGTTATCACTGAGAAAGTGCTGCACTGTCAGTGGGTTATCACAGAGAAAGTGCTGCACTGTCGGTGGGTTATCACAGGGAAAGTGCTGCACTGTCAGTGGGTTATCACAGGGAAAGTGCTGCACTGTTAGTGTGTTATTACAGGGAAAGTGCTGCACTGTCAGTGGGTTATCACAGAGAAAGTGCAGCACTATCGGTGGGTTATCACAGGCAAAGTGCTGCACTGCTAGTGGGTTATCACAGAGAAAGTGCTGCACTGTCAGTGGATTATCACAGAGAAAGTGCTGCACTGTCAGTGGGTTATCACAGAGAAAGTGCTGCACTGTTAGTGTGTTATTACAGGGAAAGTGCTGCACTGTCAGTGGGTTATCACAGAGAAAGTGCAGCACTATCGGTGGGTTATCATAGGGAAACTGCTGCACTGCTAGTGGGTTATCACAGAGAAAGTGCTGCACTGTCAGTGGATTATCACAGAGAAAGTGCTGCACTGTCAGTGGGTTATCACAGAGAAAGTGCTGCACTGTCAGCAGGTTATCACAGAGAAAGTGCTGCACTGTCAGTGAGTTCTCACAGGGAAAGTGCTGCACTGTCAGTGGGTTATCAGAGGGAAAGTGCTGCACTGCCAGTGGGTTATCACAGAGAAAGTGCTGCACTGTCAGTGTGTTATCACAGAAAAGTACTGCACTGTCAGTGGGTTATCACAGGGAAAGTGTTGTACTTTCGGTGAGTTATCACAGAGAATGTACGGCGCTGTCAGTGGGTTATCACAGAGAAAGTGCTGCACTGTCAGCAGGTTATCACAGAGAAAGTGCTGCACTGCCAGTGAGTTATCACAGAAAAGGGCTGCACTGTCAGTGGGTTATCACAGGGAAAGTGCTGCACTGTCAGTCGGTTATCACTGAGAAAGTGCTGCACTGTCAGTGGGTTTTCACAGAGAAAGTGCTGCACTGTCAGTGGGTTATCACAGGGAAAGTGCTGCACTGTCAGTGGGTTATCACAGAGAAAGTGCTGCACTGTCAGTGGGTTATCACAGAGAAAGTGCTGCACTGTCGGTGGGTTATCACAGGGAAAGTGCTGCACTGTCAGTGGGTTATCACAGGGAAAGTGCTGCACTGTCAGAGGGTTATCACAGAGAAAGTGCTGCACTGTCAGTAGGTTATCACAGAGAAAGTGCTGCACTGTCGGCAGGATATCACCGTGAAAGTGCTGCACTGTCAGTGGGTTATCACAGGGAGAGTGTTGCACTGTCAGTGTGTTATCACAGAGAAAGTGCTGCACTGTCAGTGGGTTATCACAGGGAAAGTGCTGCACTGTCAGTGGGTTATCACAGGTAAAGTGTTACACTGTTGGTGTGTTATCATAGTGAAAGCACTGCACTATCACCGAGTTGTCACAGGGAAAGTGCTCACTGTGGACGGGATATCACAGAGAAAGTGCTGCATTGTTGGTGTATTATTACAGGGCACGTTCTCCACAGTCGGCAGGTTATCACTGAGAAAATGCTGCACTGTCTGTGGGTTATCACAGAGACACTGCTGCACTGTTGGCGAGTGAGGACAGAGAATGTGCTGCACTGTCAGTGGGTTATCACAGAGAATGTGCTGCACTGTCAGTGGGTAATCACAGAGAAAGTGCTGCACTGTCGGTGCGTTATCACAGAGAAAGTGCTGCACTGTCGGTGGGTTATCACAGAGAAAGTGCTGCACTGTCAGTGTGTTATCACAGAGAAAGTGCTGCACTGTCAGTGGGTTATCACAGAGAAAGTGCTGCACTGTCAGTGGGTTATCACAGAGAAAGTGCTGCACTGTCGGTGGGTTATCACAGAGAAAGTGCTGCACTGTCAGTGGGTTATCACAGAGAATGTGCCGCACTGTCAGTGGGTTATCACAGAGAAATGCTGCACTGTCAGTGGGTTATCACAGAGAAAGTGCTGCACTGTCAGTGGGTTATCACAGAGAAAGTGCTGCACTGTCGGTGGGTTATCACAGGTAAAGTGTTACACTGTTGGTGTGTTAACATAGTGAAATCACTGCACTATCAACGAGTTGTCACAGGGAAAGTGCTCACTGTGGACGGGATATCACAGAGAAAGTGCTGCACTGTCGGTGTATTATTACAGGGCACGTTCTGCACAGTCGGCAGGTTATCACTGAGAAAATGCTGCACTCTCTGTGGGTATCACAGAGACACTGCTGCACTGTTGGCGAGTGAGGACAGAGTTGTCACAGGGAAAGTGCTCACTGTGGACGGGATATCACAGAGAAAGTGCTGCATTGTTGGTGTATTATTACAGGGCACATTCTCCACAGTCGGCAGGTTATCACTGAGAAAATGCTGCACTGTCTGTGGGTTATCACAGAGACACTGCTGCACTGTTGGCGAGTGAGGACAGAGAATGTGCTGCACTGTGAGTGCAGCACTTTCTCTGTGATAACCCACTGACAGTGCAGCACTTTCTCTGTGATAACCCACCGACAGTGCAGCACTTTCTCTGTGATAACGCACCGACAGTGCAGCACTTTCTCTGTGATTACCCACTGACAGTGCAGCACATTCTCTGTGATAACCCACTGACAGTGCAGCACATTCTCTGTCCTCACTCGCCAACACTGCTGCACTGTTGGCGAGTGAGGACAGAGAATGTGCTGCACTGTGAGTGGGTTATCACAAAGAAAGTGCTGCACTGTCAGTGGGTTATCACAGAGAAAGTGCAGTACTCTCAGTGGGTTATCACAGAGAAAGCGCTGCACTGTCAGTGGGTTATCACAGAGAAAGTCCTGCACTGTCAGTGGGTTATCACAGGGAAAGTGCTGCACTGTCAGTGGGTTATCACAGAGAAAGAGCTGCACTGTCAGTGGGTTATCACAGAGAAAGTGCTGCACTGTCAGTGGTTTATCTCAGGGAAAGTGCTGCACTGTCAGTGGGTTATCACAGAGAAAGTGCTGCACTGTCAGTGGGTTATCACAGAGAAAGTGCTGCACTGTCAGTGGGTTATCACAGAGAAAGTGCTGCACTGTCAGTGGGTTATCACAGAGAAAGTGCTGCACTGTCAGTGGGTTATCACAGAGAAAGTGCTGCACTCTCAGTGGGTTATCACAGAGAAAGTGCTGCACTGTCGGTGGGTTATCACAGAGAAAGTGCTGCACTCTCAGTGGGTTATCACAGAGAAAGTGCTGCACTGTCGGTGGGTTATCACAGAGAAAGTGCTGCACTGTCAGTGGGTCATCACAGAGAAAGTGCTGCACTGTCGGTGGGTTATCACAGAGAAAGTGCTGCACTGTCAGTGGGTTATCACAGAGAAAGTGCAGCACTGTCGGTGGGTTATCACAGAGAACGTGCTGCACTGTCAGTGGGTTATCACAGAGAAAGTGCTGCACTGTCGGCGGGTTATCAAAGAGAAAGTGCTGCACTGTCAGTGGGTTATCACAGAGAAAGTGCTGCACTGTTGGTGGGTTATCACAGAGAAAGTGCTGCACTGTCAGCGGGTTTTCACAGAGAAAGTGCTGCACTGTCGGTGGGTTATCACAGAGAAAGTGCTGCACTGTCAGTGGGTTATCACAGAGAAAGTGCTGCACTGTCAGTGGGTTATCACAGAGAAAGTGCTGCACTGTCGGTGGGTTATCACAGAGAAAGTGCTGCACTGTCAGTGGGTTATCACAGAGAAAGTGCTGCACTGTCGGTGAGTTATCACAGAGAAAGTGCTGCACTGTCGGTGGGTTATCACAGAGAAAGTGCTGCACTGTCAGTTGGTTATCACAGAGAAAGTGCTGCACTGTCAGTGGGTTTACACAGAGAAAGTGCTGCACGGTCAGTGGGTTATCACAGAGAAAGTGCTGCACTGTCAGTGGGTTATCACAGGGAAAGTGCTCCACTGTCAGTGGGTTATCACAGAGAAAGAGCTGCACTGTCAGTGGGTTATCACAGAGAAAGTGCTGCACTGTCAGTGGGTTATCACAGACAAAGTGCTGCACTGTCGGTGGGTTATCACAGAGAACGTGCTGCACTGTCAGTGGGTTATCACAGAGAAAGTGCTGCACTGTCGGCGGGTTATCACAGAGAATGTGCTGCACTGTCAGTGGGTTATCACAGAGAAAGTGCTGCTTTGTCGGTGGGTTATCACAGAGAAAGTGCTGCACTGTCAGTGAGTTATCACAGAGAAAGTGCTGCACTGTCGGTGGGTTATCACAGAGAAAGTGCTGCACTGTCAGTGGGTTATCACAGAGAAAGTGCTGCACTGTCAGTGGGTTATCACAGAGAAAGTGCTGCACTGTCAGTGGGTTATCACAGAGAAAGTGCTGCACTGTCAGTTGGTTATCACAGAGAAAGTGCTGCACTGTCAGTGGGTTTACACAGAGAAAGTGCTTCACTGTCAGTGGGTTATCACAGAGAAAGTGCTGCACTGTCAGTGGGTTATCACAGGGAAAGTGCTGCACTGTCAGTGGGTTATCACAGAGAAAGTGCTGCACTGTCAGTGGGTTATCACAGAGAAAGTGCTGCACTGTCAGTGGGTTATCACAGGGAAAGTGATGCACTGTCAGTCGGTTATCACTGAGAAAGTGCTGCACTGTCAGTGGGTTTTCACAGAGAAAGTGCTGCACTGTCAGTGGGTTATCACAGGGAAATTGCTGCACTGTCAGTGGGTTATCACAGAGAAAGTGCTGCACTGTCAGTGGGTTATCACAGAGAAAGTGCTGCACTGTCAGTGGGTTATCACAGAGAAAGTGCTGCACTGTCAGTGGGTTATCACAGAGAAAGTGCTGCACTGTCAGTGGGTTATCACAGAGAAAGTGCTGCACTGTCGTTGGGTTATCACAGAGAAAGTGCTGCACTGTCAGTGGGTTATCACAGAGAAAGTGCTGCACTGTCAGTGTGTTATCACAGAGAATGTGCTGCACTGTCAGTGGGTTATCACAGGGAAAGTGCTGCACTGTCAGAGGGTTATCACAGAGAAAGTGCTGCACTGTGAGTAGGTTATCACAGAGAAAGTGCTGCACTGTCAGCAGGATATCACCGTGAAAGTGCTGCACTGTCAGTGGGTTATCACAGGGAGAGTGTTGCACTGTCAGTGGGTTATCACAGGGAGAGTGTTGCACTGTCAGTGTGTTATCACAGAGAAAGTGCTGCACTGTCAGTGGGTTATCACAGGGAAAGTGCTGCACTGTCCGTGGGTTATCACAGGTAAAGTGTTACACTGTTGGTGTGTTATCATAGTGAAAGCACTGCACTATCAACGAGTTGTCACAGGGAAAGTGCTCACTGTGGACGGGATATCACAGAGAAAGTGCTGCACTGTCGGTGTATTATTACAGGGCACGTTCTCCACAGTCGGCAGGTTATCACTAAGAAAATGCTGCACTGTCGGTGGGTTATCACAGAGACACTGCTGCACTGTTGGCGAGTGAGGACAGAGAATGTGCTGCACTGTCAGTGGGTTATCACAGAGAAAGTGCTGCACTGTCAGTGGGTAATCACAGAGAAAGTGCTGCATTGTCGATGGGTTATCACAGAGAAAGTGCTGCACTGTCGGTGCGTTATCACAGAGAAAGTAATGCACTGTCGGTGGGTTATCACAGAGAAAGTGCTGCACTGTCAGTGGGTTATCACAGAGAAAGTGCTGCACTGTCAGTGGGTTATCGCAGAGAAAGTGCTGCACTGTCAGTGGGTTATCACAGAGAAAGTGCTGCACTGTCGGTGGGTTATCACAGAGAAAGTGCTGCACTGTCAGTGGGTTATCACAGAGAAAGTGCTGCACTGTCCGTGTGTTATCACAGAGAAAGTGCTGCACTGTCAGTGGGTTATCACAGGGAAAGTGCTGCACTGTCCGTGGGTTATCACAGGTAAAGTGTTACACTGTTGGTGTGTTATCATAGTGAAAGCACTGCACTATCAACGAGTTGTCACAGGGAAAGTGCTCACTGTGGACGGGATATCACAGAGAAAGTGCTGCACTGTCGGTGTATTATTACAGGGCACGTTCTGCACAGTCGGCAGGTTATCACTGAGAAAATGCTGCACTGTCTGTGGGTTATCACAGAGACACTGCTGCACTGTTGGCGAGTGAGGACAGAGAAAGTGCTGCACTGTCAGTTGGTTATCACAGAGAAAGTACTGCACTGTCAGTGGGTTATCACAGAGAAAGTGCTGCACTCTCAGTGGGTTATCACAGAGAAATTGCTGCACTGTCAGTGGGTTATCACAGAGAAAGTGCTGCACTGTCAGTGGGTTATCACAGGGAAACTGCTGCACTGTCAGTGGGTTATCACAGAGAAAGTGCTGCACTGTCAGTGGGTTATCACAGAGAAAGTGCTGCACTGTCAGTGGGTTATAAAACAGAAAGTGCTGCACTGTCAGTGGGTTATCACAGAGAAAGTGCTGCACTGTCAGTGGGTTATCACAGAGAAAGTGCTACACTGTCGGTGGGTTATCACAGACAAAGTGCTGCACTGTCAGTGGGTTATCACAGAGAAAGTGCTGCACTGTCAGTGTGTTTTCACAGAGATAGTGCTGCACTGTCAGTGGGTTATCTCAGGGAAAGTGCTGCACTGTCAGAGGGTTATCACAGAGAAAGTGCTGCACTGTCAGTAGGTTATCACAGAGAAAGTGCTGCACTGTCAGCAGGATATCACCGTGAAAGTGCTGCACTGTCAGTGGGTTATCACAGGGAGAGTGTTGCACTGTCAGTGTGTTATCACAGAGAAAGTGCTGCACTGTCAGTGGGTTATCACAGGTAAAGTGTTACACTGTTGGTGTGTTATCATAGTGAAAGCACTGCACTATCAACGAGTTGTCACAGGGAAAGTGCTCACTGTGGACGGGATATCACAGAGAAAGTGCTGCACTGTCAGTGTATTATTACAGGGCACGTTCTCCACAGTCGGCAGGTTATCACTAAGAAAATGCTGCACTGTCGGTGGGTTATCACAGAGACACTGCTGCACTTTTGGCGAGTGAGGACAGAGAATGTGCTGCACTGTCAGTGGGTTATCACAGAGAAAGTGCTGCACTGTCAGTGGGTAATCACAGAGAAAGTGCTGCACTGTCGATGGGTTATCACAGAGAAGTGCTGCACTGTCGGTGCGTTATCACAGAGAAAGTGCTGCACTTTCGGTGGGTTATCACAGAGAAAGTGCTGCACTGTCAGTGGGTTATCACAGAGAAAGTGCTGCACTGTCAGTGGGTTATCACAGAGAAAGTGCTGCACT
Source organism: Chiloscyllium punctatum (assembly GCF_047496795.1). Classification (NCBI taxonomy): domain Eukaryota; kingdom Metazoa; phylum Chordata; class Chondrichthyes; order Orectolobiformes; family Hemiscylliidae; genus Chiloscyllium; species Chiloscyllium punctatum. The sequence continues at coordinate 47,917,939 of NC_092761.1, read as the reverse complement.
GTCGGTGGGTTATCACAGAGAAAGTGCTGCACTGTCAGTGGGTTATCACAGAGAAAGTGCTGCACTGTCAGTGTGTTATCACAGAGAAAGTGCTGCACTATCAGTGGGTTATCACAGGGAAAGTGCTGCACTGTCCGTGGGTTATCACCGGTAAAGTGTTACACTGTTGGTGTGTTATCATAGTGAAAGCACTGCACTATCAACGAGTTGTCAAAGGGAAAGTGCTCACTGTGGACGGGATATCACAGAGAAAGTGCTGCACTGTCGGTGTATTATTACAGGGCACGTTCTGCACAGTCGGCAGGTTATCACTGAGAAAATGCTGCACTGTCTGTGGGTTATCACAGAGACACTGCTGCACTGTTGGCGAGTGAGGACAGAGAAAGTACTGCACTGTCAGTGGGTTATCACAAAGAAAGTGCTGCACTGTCAGTGGGTTATCACAGAGAAAGTGCTGCACTCTCAGTGGGTTATCACAGAGAAAGTGCTGCACTGTCAGTGGGTTATCACAGAGAAAGTGCTGCACTGTCAGTGGGTTATCACAGGGAAACTGCTGCACTGTCAGTGGGTTATCACAGAGAAAGAGCTGCACTGTCAGTGGGTTATCACAGAGAAAGTGCTGCACTGTCAGTGGTTTATCTCAGGGAAAGTGCTGCACTGTCAGTGGGTTATCACAGAGAAAGTGCTGCACTGTCAGTGGGTTATCACAGAGAAAGTGCTGCACTGTCAGTGGTTTATCACAGAGAAAGTGCTGCACTGTCAGTGGGTTATCACAGAGAAAGTGCTGCACTGTCAGTGGGTTATCACAGAGAAAGTGCTGCACTCTCAGTGGGTTATCACAGAGAAAGTGCTGCACTGTCAGTGGGTTATCACAGAGAAAGTGCTGCACTGTCAGTGGGTTATCACAGAGAAAGTGCTGTACTGTCAGTGGGTTATCACAGAGCCAGTGCTGCACTGTCAGTGGGTTATCACAGAGAAAGTGCTGCACTGTCGGTGGGTTATCACAGAGAAAGTGCTGCACTGTCAGTGGGTTATCACAGAGAAAGTGCTGCACTGTCGGTGGGTTATCACAGAGAACGTGCTGCACTGTCAGTGGGTTATCACAGAGAAAGTGCTGCACTGTCGGCGGGTTATCACAGAGAAAGTGCTGCACTGTCAGTGGGTTATCACAGAGAAAGTGCTGCACTGTCGGCGGGTTATCACAGAGAAAGTGCTGCACTGTCAGTGGGTTATCACAGAGAAAGTGCTGCACTGTCGGTGGGTTATCACAGAGAAAGTGCTGCACTCTCAGTGGGTTATCACAGAGAAAGTGCTGCACTGTCGGTGAGTTATCACAGAGAAAATGCTGCACTGTCAGTGGGTTATCACAGAGAAAGTGCTGCACTGTCAGTTGGTTATCACAGAGAAAGTGCTGCACTGTCAGTGGGTTGTCACAGAGAAAGTGCTGCACTGTCGGTCGGTTATCAAGGGAAATTGCTGCACTGTCAGTGGGTTATCACAGAGAAAGTGCTGCACTGTCAGTGGGTTATCACAGAGAAAGTTCTGCACTGTCAGTGGGTTATCACAGAGAAAGTGCTGCAATATAGGTGTGTTATCACAGAGAAAGTGCTGCACTGTCAGTGGGTTATCACAGAGAAAGTGCTGCACTGTCAGTGGGTTATCACAGAGAAATTGCTGCACTGTCAGTAGGTTATCACAGAGAAAGTGGGGCACTGTCAGTGGGTTATCACAGAGAAAGTGCTGCACTGTCAGTGTGTTATCACAGAGAAAGTGCTGCACTGTCAGTGGGTTATCACAGAGAATGTGCTGCACTGTCAGCAGGTTATCGCAGAGAAAGTGATGCACTGTCGGTGGGTTATCACAGAGAAAGTGCTGCACTGTCGATGGGTTATCAGACAGGAAGTGCTGCACAGTTGGTGGGTTATCACAGGTAAATTGCTGCACTGTCAGTGGATTATCAAAGGGAAAAGTGTTGTACTTTCGGTGAGTTATCACAGAGAATGTACGGCACTGTCAGTGGGTTATCACTGAGAAAGTGCTGCACTGTCAGCAGGTTATCACAGAGAAAGTGCTGCACTGTCAGTTGGTTATCACAGAGAAAGTGCTGCACTGTCAGTGGGTTTACACAGAGAAAGTGCTGCACTGTCAGTGGGTTATCACAGAGAAAGTGCTGCACTGTCAGTGGGTTATCACAGGCAAAGTGCTGCACTGTCAGTGGGTTATCACAGAGAAAGTGCTGCACTGTCAGTGGGTTATCACAGAGAAAGTGCTGCACCGTCGGTGGGTTATCACAGGGAAAGTGCTGCACTGTCGGTGGGTTATCACAGAGAACGTGCTGCACTGTCAGAGGGTTATCACAGAGAAAGTGCTGCACTGTCAGTAGGTTATCACAGAGAAAGTGCTGCACTGTCAGTGGGTTATCACAGAGAAAGTGCTGCACCGTCAGTGGGTTATCACAGAGTAATTGCTGCACTGTCAGTGGGTTATAAAACAGAAAGTGCTGCACTGTCAGTGGGTTATCACAGGGAGAGTGTTGCACTGTCAGTGTGTTATCACAGAGAAAGTGCTGCACTGTCAGTGGGTTATCACAGAGAAAGTGCTGCACTGTCAGTGGGTTATCACAGAGAAAGTGCTGCACTGTCAGTGGGTTATCAAAGAGAAAGTGCTGCACTGTCAGTGGGTTCTCACAGAGAAAGTGCTGCACTGTCAGTGGGTTATCACAGGGAAAGTGCTGCACTGTCAGTGGGTTTACACAGAGAAAGTGCTGCACTGTCAGTGGGTTATCACAGAGGAAGTGCTGCACTGTCAGTGGGTTATCACAGGGAAAGTGCTGCACTGTCAGTGGATTATCACAGAGAAAGAGCTGCACTGTCAGTGGGTTATCACAGAGAAAGTGCTGCACTGTCAGTGGGTTATCACAGAGAAAGTGCTGCACTGTCAGTGGGTTACCACAGAGAAAGTGCTGCACTGTCAGTGGGTTATCACAGAGAAAGTGCTGCACTGTCAGTGGGTTATCACAGAGAAAGTGCTGCACTGTAAGTGGGTTATAAAACAGAAAGTGCTGCACTGTCAGTGGGTTATCGCAGAGAAAGTGCTGCACTGTCAGTAGGTTATCACAGAGAAAGTGCTGCACTGTCGGTGCGTTATCACACAGAAAGTGCTGCACTGTCGGTGGGTTATCACAGAGAAAGTGCTGCACTGTCAGTGGGTTATAAAAGAGAAAGTGCTGCACTGTCAGTGGGTTATCACAGAGAAAGTGCTGCACTATCAGTAGGTTATCACAGAGAAAGTGCTGCACTGTCGGTGCGTTATCACAGAAAAAGTGCTGCACTGTCGGTGGGTTATCACAGAGAAAGTGCTGCACTGTCGGTGGGTTATCACAGAGAAAGTGCTGCACTGTCAGTGAGTTATCACAGAGAAAGTGCTGCACTGTCAGTGGGTTATCACAGAGAAAGTGCTGCACTGTCAGCAGGTTATCACAGAGAAAGTGCTGCACTGTCAGTGAGTTATCACAGGGAAAGTGCTGCACTGTCAGTGGGTTATTACAGGGAAAGTGCTGCACTGCCAGTGGGTTATCACAGAGAAAGTGCTGCACTGTCAGTGTGTTATCAGAGAGAAAGTACTGCACTGTCAGTGGGTTATCACAGGGAAAGTGTTGTACTTTCGGTGAGTTATCACAGAGAATGTGCTGCACAGTCGGTGGATTATCACAGAGAAAGTGCTGCACTGTCGGTGGGTTATCACAGAGAAAGTGCTGCACGGTCAGTGAGTTATCACAGAGAAAGAGCTGCACTGTCAGTGGGTTATCACAGGGAAAGTGCTGCACTGTCAGTCGGTTATCACTGAGAAAGTGCTGCACTGTCAGTGGGTTTTCACAGAGAAAGTGCGGCACTGTCAGTGGGTTATCACAGGGAAAGTGCTGCACTGTCAGTGGGTTATCACAGAGAAAGTGCTGCACTGTCAGTGGGTTATCACAGAGAAAGTGCTGCACTGTCGGTGGGTTATCACAGGGAAAGTGCTGCATTGTCAGTGGGTTATCACAGGGAAAGTGCTGCACTGTCAGAGGGTTATCACAGAGAAAGTGCTGCACTGTCAGTAGGTTTTCACAGAGAAAGTGCTGCACTGTCGGCAGGATATCACCGTGAAAGTGCTGCACTGTCAGTGTGTTATCACAGAGAAAGTGCTGCACTGTCAGTGGGTTATCACAGGGAAAGTGCTGCACTGTCAGTGGGTTATCACAGGTAAAGTGTTACACTGTTGGTGTGTTATTATAGAGAAAGCACTGCAGTATCAACGAGTTGTCACAGGGAAAGTGCTCACTGTGGACGGGATATCACAGAGAAAGTGCTGCACTGTCAGTGGGTTATCACAGAGAAAGTGCTGCACTGTCAGTGGGTTATCACAGAGAAAGTGCTGCACTGTCGGTGGGTTATCACACAGAAAGTGCTGCACTGTCAGTGGGTTATCACAGAGAAAGTGCTGCACTGTCAGTGTGTTATCACAGAGAAAGTGCTGCACTGTCAGTGGGTTATCACAGGGAAAGTGCTGCACTGTCCGTGGGTTATCACAGGTAAAGTGTTACACTGTTGGTGTGTTATCATAGTGAAAGCACTGCACTATCAACGAGTTGTCAAAGGGAAAGTGCTCACTGTGGACGGGATATCACAGAGAAAGTGCTGCACTGTCGGTGTATTATTACAGGGCACCTTCTGCACAGTCGGCAGGTTATCACTGAGAAAATGCTGCACTTTCTGTGGGTTATCACAGAGACACTGCTGCACTGTTGGCGAGTGAGGACAGAGAAAGTGCTGCACTGTCAGTGGGTTTTCACAAAGAAAGTGCTGCACTGTCAGTGGGTTATCACAGAGAAAGTGCTGCACTCTCAGTGGGTTATCACAGAGAAAGTGCTGCACTGTCAGTGGGTTATCACAGGGAAACTGCTGCACTGTCAGTGGGTTATCACAGAGAAAGAGCTGATCTGTCAGTGGGTTAGCACAGATAAAGTGCTGCACTGTCAGTGAGTTATCACAGAGAAATTGCTGCACTGTCAGTAGGTTATCACAGAGAAAGTGGGGCACTGTCAGTGGGTTATAACAGAGAAAGTGCTGCACTGTCAGTGTGTTATCACAGAGAAAGTGCTGCACTGTCAGTGGGTTATCACAGAGAATGTGCTGCACTGTCAGCAGGTTATCGCAGAGAAAGTGATGCACTGTCGGTGGGTTATCACAGAGAAAGTGCTGCACTGTCGATGGGTTATCAGACAGGAAGTGCTGCACAGTTGGTGGGTTATCACAGGGAAATTGCTGCACTGTCAGTGGATTATCAAAGGGAAAGTGTTGTACTTTCGGTGAGTTATCACAGAGAATGTACGGCACTGTCAGTGGGTTATCACTGAGAAAGTGCTGCACTGTCAGCAGGTTATCACAGAGAAAGTGCTGCACTGTCAGTTGGTTATCACAGAGAAAGTGCTGCACTGTCAGTGGGTTTACACAGAGAAAGTGCTGCACTGTCAGTGGGTTATCACAGAGAAAGTGCTGCACTGTCAGTGGGTTATCACAGGGAAAGTGCTGCACTGTCAGTGGGTTATCACAGAGAAAGTGCTGCACTGTCAGTGGGTTATCACAGAGAAAGTGCTGCACCGTCGGTGGGTTATCACAGGGAAAGTGCTGCACTGTCGGTGGGTTATCACAGAGAACGTGCTGCACTGTCAGTAGGTTATCACAGAGAAAGTGCTGCACTGTCAGTGGGTTATCACAGAGAAAGTGCTGCACTGTCAGTGGGTTATCACAGAGAAAGTGCTGCACTGTCAGTGGGTTATAAAACAGAAAGTGCTGCACTGTCAGTGGGTTATCACAGGGAGAGTGTTGCACTGTCAGTGTGTTATCACAGAGAAAGTGCTGCACTGTCAGTGGGTTATCACAGAGAAAGTGCTGCACTGTCAGTGGGTTATCACAGAGAAATTGCTGCACTGTCAGTAGGTTATCACAGAGAAAGTGGGGCACTGTCAGTGGGTTATCACAGAGAAAGTGCTGCACTGTCAGTGTGTTATCACAGAGAAAGTGCTGCACTGTCAGTGGGTTATCACAGAGAATGTGCTGCACTGTCAGCAGGTTATCGCAGAGAAAGTGATGCACTGTCGGTGGGTTATCACAGAGAAAGTGCTGCACTGTCGATGGGTTATCAGACAGGAAGTGCTGCACAGTTGGTGGGTTATCACAGGGAAATTGCTGCACTGTCAGTGGATTATCAAAGGGAAAAGTGTTGTACTTTCGGTGAGTTATCACAGAGAATGTACGGCACTGTCAGTGGGTTATCACTGAGAAAGTGCTGCACTGTCAGCAGGTTATCACAGAGAAAGTGCTGCACTGTCAGTTGGTTATCACAGAGAAAGTGCTGCACTGTCAGTGGGTTTACACAGAGAAAGTGCTGCACTGTCAGTGGGTTATCACAGAGAAAGTGCTGCACTGTCAGTGGGTTATCACAGGCAAAGTGCTGCACTGTCAGTGGGTTATCACAGAGAAAGTGCTGCACTGTCAGTGGGTTATCACAGAGAAAGTGCTGCACCGTCGGTGGGTTATCACAGGGAAAGTGCTGCACTGTCGGTGGGTTATCACAGAGAACGTGCTGCACTGTCAGAGGGTTATCACAGAGAAAGTGCTGCACTGTCAGTAGGTTATCACAGAGAAAGTGCTGCACTGTCAGTGGGTTATCACAGAGAAAGTGCTGCACTGTCAGTGGGTTATCACAGAGAAATTGCTGCACTGTCAGTGGGTTATAAAACAGAAAGTGCTGCACTGTCAGTGGGTTATCACAGGGAGAGTGTTGCACTGTCAGTGTGTTATCACAGAGAAAGTGCTGCACTGTCAGTGGGTTATCACAGAGAAAGTGCTGCACTGTCAGTGGGTTATCACAGAGAAAGTGCTGCACTGTCAGTGGGTTATCAAAGAGAAAGTGATGCACTGTCAGTGGGTTCTCACAGAGAAAGTGCTGCACTGTCAGTGGGTTATCACAGGGAAAGTGCTGCACTGTCAGTGGGTTTACACAGAGAAAGTGCTGCACTGTCAGTGGGTTATCACAGAGAAAGTGCTGCACTGTCAGTGGGTTATCACAGGGAAAGTGCTGCACTGTCAGTGGATTATCACAGAGAAAGAGCTGCACTGTCAGTGGGTTATCACAGAGAAAGTGCTGCACTGTCAGTGGGTTATCACAGAGAAAGTGCTGCACTGTCAGTGGGTTACCACAGAGAAAGTGCTGCACTGTCAATGGGTTATCACAGAGAAAGTGCTGCACTGTCAGTGGGTTATCACGGAGAAAGTGCTGCACTGTAAGTGGGTTATAAAACAGAAAGTGCTGCACTGTCAGTGGGTTATCGCAGAGAAAGTGCTGCACTGTCAGTAGGTTATCACAGAGAAAGTGCTGCACTGTCGGTGCGTTATCACACAGAAAGTGCTGCACTGTCGGTGGGTTATCACAGAGAAAGTGCTGCACTGTCAGTGGGTTATAAAAGAGAAAGTGCTGCACTGTCAGTGGGTTATCACAGAGAAAGTGCTGCACTATCAGTAGGTTATCACAGAGAAAGTGCTGCACTGTCGGTGCGTTATCACAGAAAAAGTGCTGCACTGTCGGTGGGTTATCACAGAGAAAGTGCTGCACTGTCGGTGGGTTATCACAGAGAAAGTGCTGCACTGTCAGTGAGTTATCACAGAGAAAGTGCTGCACTGTCAGTGGGTTATCACAGAGAAAGTGCTGCACTGTCAGCAGGTTATCACAGAGAAAGTGCTGCACTGTCAGTGAGTTATCACAGGGAAAGTGCTGCACTGTCAGTGGGTTATTACAGGGAAAGTGCTGCACTGCCAGTGGGTTATCACAGAGAAAGTGCTGCACTGTCAGTGTGTTATCAGAGAGAAAGTACTGCACTGTCAGTGGGTTATCACAGGGAAAGTGTTGTACTTTCGGTGAGTTATCACAGAGAATGTGCTGCACAGTCGGTGGATTATCACAGAGAAAGTGCTGCACTGTCGGTGGGTTATCACAGAGAAAGTGCTGCACGGTCAGTGAGTTATCACAGAGAAAGAGCTGCACTGTCAGTGGGTTATCACAGGGAAAGTGCTGCACTGTCAGTCGGTTATCACTGAGAAAGTGCTGCACTGTCAGTGGGTTTTCACAGAGAAAGTGCGGCACTGTCAGTGGGTTATCACAGGGAAAGTGCTGCACTGTCAGTGGGTTATCACAGAGAAAGTGCTGCACTGTCAGTGGGTTATCACAGAGAAAGTGCTGCACTGTCGGTGGGTTATCACAGGGAAAGTGCTGCATTGTCAGTGGGTTATCACAGGGAAAGTGCTGCACTGTCAGAGGGTTATCACAGAGAAAGTGCTGCACTGTCAGTAGGTTATCACAGAGAAAGTGCTGCACTGTCGGCAGGATATCACCGTGAAAGTGCTGCACTGTCAGTGTGTTATCACAGAGAAAGTGCTGCACTGTCAGTGGGTTATCACAGGGAAAGTGCTGCACTGTCAGTGGGTTATCACAGGTAAAGTGTTACACTGTTGGTGTGTTATCATAGTGAAAGCACTGCAGTATCAACGAGTTGTCACAGGGAAAGTGCTCACTGTGGACGGGATATCACAGAGAAAGTGCTGCACTGTCAGTGGGTTATCACAGAGAAAGTGCTGCACTGTCAGTGGGTTATCACAGAGAAAGTGCTGCACTGTCGGTGGGTTATCACACAGAAAGTGCTGCACTGTCAGTGGGTTATCACAGAGAAAGTGCTGCACTGTCAGTGTGTTATCACAGAGAAAGTGCTGCACTGTCAGTGGGTTATCACAGGGAAAGTGCTGCACTGTCCGTGGGTTATCACAGGTAAAGTGTTACACTGTTGGTGTGTTATCATAGTGAAAGCACTGCACTATCAACGAGTTGTCAAAGGGAAAGTGCTCACTGTGGACGGGATATCACAGAGAAAGTGCTGCACTGTCGGTGTATTATTACAGGGCACCTTCTGCACATTCGGCAGGTTATCACTGAGAAAATGCTGCACTTTCTGTGGGTTATCACAGAGACACTGCTGCACTGTTGGCGAGTGAGGACAGAGAAAGTGCTGCACTGTCAGTGGGTTATCACAAAGAAAGTGCTGCACTGTCAGTGGGTTATCACAGAGAAAGTGCTGCACTCTCAGTGGGTTATCACAGAGAAAGTGCTGCACTGTCAGTGGGTTATCACAGGGAAACTGCTGCACTGTCAGTGGGTTATCACAGAGAAAGAGCTGCACTGTCAGTGGGTTATCACAGAGAAAGTGCTGCACTGTCAGTGGGTTATCACAGAGAAAGTGCTGTACTGTCAGTGGGTTATCACAGAGCAAGTGCTGCACTGTCAGTGGGTTATCACAGAGAAAGTGCTGCACTGTCGGTGGGTTATCACAGAGAAAGTGCTGCACTGTCAGTGGGTTATCACAGAGAAAGTGCTGCACTGTCGGTGGGTTATCACAGAGAACGTGCTGCACTGTCAGTGGGTTATCACAGAGAAAGTGCTGCACTGTCGGCGGGTTATCACAGAGAAAGTGCTGCACTGTCAGTGGGTTATCACAGAGAAAGTGCTGCACTGTCGGCGGGTTATCACAGAGAAAGTGCTGCACTGTCAGTGGGTTATCACAGAGAAAGTGCTGCACTGTCGGTGGGTTATCACAGAGAAAGTGCTGCACTCTCAGTGGGTTATCACAGAGAAAGTGCTGCACTGTCGGTGAGTTATCACAGAGAAAGTGCTGCACTGTCAGTGGGTTATCACAGAGAAAGTGCTGCACTGTCAGTTGGTTATCACAGAGAAAGTGCTGCACTGTCAGTGGGTTGTCACAGAGAAAGTGCTGCACTGTCGGTCGGTTATCAAGGGAAATTGCTGCACTGTCAGTGGGTTATCACAGAGAAAGTGCTGCACTGTCAGTGGGTTATCACAGAGAAAGTTCTGCACTGTCAGTGGGTTATCACAGAGAAAGTGCTGCAATATAGGTGTGTTATCACAGAGAAAGTGCTGCACTGTCAGTGGGTTAGCACAGATAAAGTGCTGCACTGTCAGTGAGTTATCACAGAGAAATTGCTGCACTGTCAGTAGGTTATCACAGAGAAAGTGGGGCACTGTCAGTGGGTTATCACAGAGAAAGTGCTGCACTGTCAGTGTGTTATCACAGAGAAAGTGCTGCACTGTCAGTGGGTTATCACAGAGAATGTGCTGCACTGTCAGCAGGTTATCGCAGAGAAAGTGATGCACTGTCGGTGGGTTATCACAGAGAAAGTGCTGCACTGTCGATGGGTTATCAGACAGGAAGTGCTGCACAGTTGGTGGGTTATCACAGGGAAATTGCTGCACTGTCAGTGGATTATCAAAGGGAAAGTGTTGTACTTTCGGTGAGTTATCACAGAGAATGTACGGCACTGTCAGTGGGTTATCACTGAGAAAGTGCTGCACTGTCAGCAGGTTATCACAGAGAAAGTGCTGCACTGTCAGTTGGTTATCACAGAGAAAGTGCTGCACTGTCAGTGGGTTTACACAGAGAAAGTGCTGCACTGTCAGTGGGTTATCACAGAGAAAGTGCTGCACTGTCAGTGGGTTATCACAGGGAAAGTGCTGCACTGTCAGTGGGTTATCACAGAGAAAGTGCTGCACTGTCAGTGGGTTATCACAGAGAAAGTGCTGCACCGTCGGTGGGTTATCACAGGGAAAGTGCTGCACTGTCGGTGGGTTATCACAGAGAACGTGCTGCACTGTCAGTAGGTTATCACAGAGAAAGTGCTGCACTGTCAGTGGGTTATCACAGAGAAAGTGCTGCACTGTCAGTGGGTTATCACAGAGAAAGTGCTGCACTGTCAGTGGGTTATAAAACAGAAAGTGCTGCACTGTCAGTGGGTTATCACAGGGAGAGTGTTGCACTGTCAGTGTGTTATCACAGAGAAAGTGCTGCACTGTCAGTGGGTTATCACAGAGAAAGTGCTGCACTGTCAGTGGGTTATCACAGAGAAAGTGCTGCACTGTCAGTGGGTTATCACAGAGAAAGTGCTGCACTGTCAGTGGGTTATAAAACAGAAAGTGCTGCACTGTCAGTGGGTTATCACAGGGAGAGTGTTGCACTGTCAGTGTGTTATCACAGAGAAAGTGCTGCACTGTCAGTGGGTTATCACAGAGAAAGTGCTGCACTGTCAGTGGGTTATCACAGAGAAAGTGCTGCACTGTCAGTGGGTTATCACAGAGAAAGTGCTGCACTGTCAGTGGGTTATAAAACAGAAAGTGCTGCACTGTCAGTGGGTTATCACAGGGAGAGTGTTGCACTGTCAGTGTGTTATCACAGAGAAAGTGCTGCACTGTCAGTGGGTTATCACAGAGAAAGTGCTGCACTGTCAGTGGGTTATCACAGAGAAAGTGCTGCACTGTCAGTGGGTTATCAAAGAGAAAGTGATGCACTGTCAGTGGGTTCTCACAGAGAAAGTGCTGCACTGTCAGTGGGTTATCACAGGGAAAGTGCTGCACTGTCAGTGGGTTTACACAGAGAAAGTGCTGCACTGTCAGTGGGTTATCACAGAGAAAGTGCTGCACTGTCAGTGGGTTATCACAGGGAAAGTGCTGCACTGTCAGTGGGTTATCACAGGGAAAGTGCTGCACTGTCAGTGGGTTTACACAGAGAAAGTGCTGCACTGTCAGTGGGTTATCACAGAGAAAGTGCTGCACTGTCAGTGGGTTATCACAGAGAAAGAGCTGCACTCTCAGTGGGTTATCACAGAGAAAGTGCTGCACTGTCAGTGGGTTATCACAGAGAAAGTGCTGCACTGTCAGTGGGTTATCACAGAGAAAGTGCTGCACTGTCAGTGGGTTATCACAGAGAAAGTGCTGCACTGTCAGTGGGTTATCACAGAGAAAGTGCTGCACTGTCAGTGGGTTATAAAACAGAAAGTGCTGCACTGTCAGTGGGTTATCGCAGAGAAAGTGCTGCACTGTCAGTAGGTTATCACAGAGAAAGTGCTGCACTGTCGGTGCGTTATCACACAGAAAGTGCTGCACTGTCGGTGGGTTATCACAGAGAAAGTGCTGCACTGTCAGTGGGTTATAAAAGAGAAAGTGCTGCACTGTCAGTGGGTTATCACAGAGAAAGTGCTGCACTATCGGTCGGTTATCACAGAGAAAGTGCTGCACTGTCGGTGCGTTATCACAGAGAAAGTGCTGCACTGTCGGTGGGTTATCACAGAGAAAGTGCTGCACTGTCGGTGGGTTATCACAGAGAAAGTGCTGCACTGTCAGTGAGTTATCACAGAGAAAGTGCTGCACTGTCAGTGGGTTATCACAGAGAAAGTGCTGCACTGTCAGCAGGTTATCACAGAGAAAGTGCTGCACTGTCAGTAAGTTATCACAGGGAAAGTGCTGCACTGTCAGTGGGTTATTACAGGGAAAGTGCTGCACTGCCAGTGGGTTATCACAGAGAAAGTGCTGCACTGTCAGTGTGTTATCAGAGAGAAAGTACTGCACTGTCAGTGGGTTATCACAGGGAAAGTGTTGTACTTTCGGTGAGTTATCACAGAGAATGTACGGCACTGTCAGTGGGTTATCACAGAGAAAGTGCTGCACTGTTAGCAGGTTATCACAGAGAAAGTGCTGCACTGCCAGTGAGTTATCACAGAGAATGTGCTGCACAGTCGGTGGATTATCACAGAGAAAGTGCTGCACTGTCAGTGAGTTATCACAGAGAAAGTGCTGCACTGTCAGTGGGTTATCACAGGGAAAGTGCTGCACTGTCAGTCGGTTATCACTGAGAAAGTGCTGCACTGTCAGTGGGTTTTCACAGAGAAAGTGCTGCACTGTCAGTGGGTTATCACAGGGAAAGTGCTGCACTGTCAGTGGGTTATCACAGAGAAAGTGCTGCACTGTCAGTGGGTTATCACAGAGAAAGTGCTGCACTGTCGGTGGGTTATCACAGGGAAAGTGCTGCATTGTCAGTGGGTTATCACAGGGAAAGTGCTGCACTGTCAGAGGGTTATCACAGAGAAAGTGCTGCACTGTCAGTAGGTTATCACAGAGAAAGTGCTGCACTGTCGGCAGGATATCACCGTGAAAGTGCTGCACTGTCAGTGTGTTATCACAGAGAAAGTGCTGCACTGTCAGTGGGTTATCACAGGGAAAGTGCTGCACTGTCAGTGGGTTATCACAGGTAAAGTGTTACACTGTTGGTGTGTTATCATAGTGAAAGCACTGCACTATCAACGAGTTGTCACTGGGAATGTGCTCACTGTGGACGGGATATCACAGAGAAAGTGCTGCACTGTCGGTGTATTATTACAGGGCACGTTCTCCACAGTCGGCAGGTTATCACTGAGAAAATGCTGCTCTGTCTGTGGGTTATCACAGAGACACTGCTGCACTGTTGGCGAGTGAGGACAGAGAATGTGCTGCACTGTCAGTGGGTTATCACAGAGAAAGTGCTGCACTGTCAGTGGGTTATCACAGGGAAAGTGCTGCACTGTCAGTGGGTTATCACAGAGAAAGAGCTGCACTGTCAGTGGGTTATCACAGAGAAAGTGCTGCACTGTCAGTGGGTTATCACAGGGAAAGTGCTGCACTGTCAGTGGGTTATCACAGAGAAAGTGCTGCACTGTCAGTGGGTTATCACAGAGAAAGTGCTGCACTGTCAGTGGGTTATCACAGAGAAAGTGCTGCACTGTCAGTGGGTTATCACAGAGAAAGTGCTGCACTGTCAGTGGGTTATCACAGAGAAAGTGCTGCACTGTCAGTGGGTTATCACAGAGAAAGTGCTGCACTGTCAGTGGGTTATCACAGGTAAAGTGTTACACTGTTGGTGTGTTATCATAGTGAAAGCACTGCACTATCAACGAGTTGTCACAGGGAAAGTGCTCACTGTGGACGGGATATCACAGAGAAAGTGCTGCACTGTCGGTGTATTATTACAGGGCACGTTCTCCACAGTCGGCAGGTTATCACTGAGAAAATGCTGCACTGTCTGTGGGTTATCACAGAGACACTGCTGCACTGTTGGCGAGTGAGGACAGAGAATGTGCTGCACTGTCAGTGGGTTATCACAGAGAAAGTGCTGCACTGTCAGTGGGTTATCACAGGGAAAGTGCTGCACTGTCAGTGGGTTATCACAGAGAAAGAGCTGCACTGTCAGTGGGTTATCACAGAGAAAGTGCTGCACTGTCAGTGGGTTATCACAGGGAAAGTGCTGCACTGTCAGTGGGTTATCACAGAGAAAGTGCTGCACTGTCAGTGGGTTATCACAGAGAAAGTGCTGCACTGTCAGTGGGTTATCACAGAGAAAGTGCTGCACTGTCAGTGGGTTATCACAGAGAAAGTGCTGCACTGTCAGTGGGTTATCACAGAGAAAGTGCTGCACTGTCAGTGGGTTATCACAGAGAAAGTGCTGCACTGTCAGTGGGTTATCACAGAGAAAGTGCTGCACTGTCAGTGGGTTATCACAGAGAAAGTGCTGCACTGTGAGTGGGTTATAAAAGAGAAAGTGCTGCACTGTCAGTGGGTTATCACAGAGAAAGTGCTGCACTGTCAGTAGGTTATCACAGAGAAAGTGCTGCACTGTCGGTGCGTTATCACAGAGAAAGTGCTGCACTGTCGGTGGGTTATCACAGAGGAATTGCTGCACTGTCAGTGGGTTATAAAAGAGGAAGTGCTGCACTGTCAGTGGGTTATCACAGAGAAAGTGCTGCACTGTCAGTAGGTTATCACAGAGAAAGTGCTGCACTGTCGGTGCGTTATCACAGAGAAAGTGCTGCACTGTCGGTGGGTTATCACAGAGAAAGTGCTGCACTGTCAGTGGGTTATCACAGAGAAAGTGCTGCACTGTCAGTGGGTTATCACAGAGAAAGTGCTGCACTGTCAGTGGGTTATCACCGTGAAAGTGCTGCACTGTCAGTGGGTTATCACAGAGAAAGTGCTGCACTGTCAGTGGGTTATCACAGAGAACGTGCTGCACTGTCAGCGGGTTATCACAGAGAAAGTGCTGCACTGTCAGTGGGTTATCACAGAGAATGTGCCGCACTGTCAGTGGGTTATCACAGAGAACGTGCTTCACTGTCAGCGGGTTATCACAGAGAAAGTGCTGCACTGTCAGCAGTTTATCACAGAGAAAGTGCTGCACTGTCAGTGAGTTATCACAGGGAAAGTGCTGCACTGTCAGTGGGTTATCACAGGGAAAGTGCTGCAATGCCAGTGGGTTATCACAGAGAAAGTGCTGCACTGTCAGTGTGTTATCACAGAGAAAGTACTGCACTGTCAGTGGGTTATCACAGGGAAAGTGCTGCACTGCCAGTGGGTTATCACAGAGAAAGTGCTTCACTGTCAGTGTGTTATCACAGAGAAAGTACTGCACTGTCAGTGGGTTATCACAGGGAAAGTGTTGTACTTTCGGTGAGTTATCACAGAGAATGTACGGCACTGTCAGTGGGTTATCACAGAGAAAGTGCTGCACTGTCGGTGCGTTATCACAGAGAACGTACTGCACTGTCGGTGGGTTATCACAGAGAAAGTGCTGCACTGTCGGTGGGTTATCACAGAGAAAGTGCTGCACTGTCAGTGTGTTATCACAGAGAAAGTACTGCACTGTCAGTGGGTTATCACAGGGAAAGTGCTGCACTGCCAGTGGGTTATCACAGAGAAAGTGCTGCACTGTCAGTGTGTTATCACAGAGAAAGTGCTGCACTGTCAGTGGGTTATAAAAGAGAAAGTGCTGCACTGTCAGTGGGTTATCACAGAGAAAGTGCTGCACTATCAGTAGGTTATCACAGAGAAAGTGCTGCACTGTCGGTGCGTTATCACAGAGAAAGTGCTGCACTGTCGGTGGGTTATCACAGAGAAAGTGCTGCACTGTCGGTGGGTTATCACAGAGAAAGTGCTGCACTGTCAGTGAGTTATCACAGAGAAAGTGCTGCACTGTCAGTGGGTTATCACAGAGAAAGTGCTGCACTGTCAGCAGGTTATCACAGAGAAAGTGCTGCACTGTCAGTGAGTTATCACAGGGAAAGTGCTGCACTGTCAGTGGGTTATTACAGGGAAAGTGCTGCACTGCCAGTGGGTTATCACAGAGAAAGTGCTGCACTGTCAGTGTGTTATCAGAGAGAAAGTACTGCACTGTCAGTGGCTTATCACAGGGAAAGTGTTGCACTTTCGGTGAGTTATCACAGAGAATGTACGGCACTGTCAGTGGGTTATCACAGAGAAAGTGCTGCACTGTTAGCAGGTTATCACAGAGAAAGTGCTGCACTGCCAGTGAGTTATCACAGAGAATGTGCTGCACAGTCGGTGGATTATCACAGAGAAAGTGCTGCACTGTCGGTGGGTTATCACAGAGAAAGTGCTGCACTGTCAGTGAGTTATCACAGAGAAAGTGCTGCACTGTCAGTGGGTTATCACAGGGAAAGTGCTGCACCGTCAGTCGGTTATCACTGAGAAAGTGCTGCACTGTCAGTGGGTTATCACAGAGAAAGTGCTGCAATATAGGTGTGTTATCACGGAGAAAGTGCTTCACTGTCAGTGGGTTAGCACAGATAAAGTGCTGCACTGTCAGTGAGTTATCACAGAGAAATTGCTGCACTGTCAGTAGGTTATCACAGAGAAAGTGGGGCACTGTCAGTGGGTTATCACAGAGAAAGTGCTGCACTGTCAGTGTGTTATCACAGAGAAAGTGCTGCACTGTCAGTGGGTTATCACAGAGAATGTGCTGCACTGTCAGCAGGTTATCGCAGAGAAAGTGATGCACTGTCGGTGGGTTATCACAGAGAAAGTGCTGCACTGTCGGTGGGTTATCACAGAGAAAGTGCTGCACTGTCGGTGGGTTATCACAGAGAAAGTGCTGCACTGTCAGTGAGTTATCACAGAGAAAGTGCTGCACTGTCAGTGGGTTATCACAGAGAAAGTGCTGCACTGTCAGCAGGTTATCACAGAGAAAGTGCTGCACTGTCAGTGAGTTATCTCAGGGAAAGTGCTGCACTGTCAGTGGGTTATTACAGGGAAAGTGCTGCACTGCCAGTGGGTTATCACAGAGAAAGTGCTGCACTGTCAGTGTGTTATCAGAGAGAAAGTACTGCACTGTCAGTGGGTTATCACCGGGAAAGTGTTGCACTTTCGGTGAGTTATCACAGAGAATGTACGGCACTGTCAGTGGGTTATCACAGAGAAAGTGCTGCACTGTTAGCAGGTTATCACAGAGAAAGTGCTGCACTGCCAGTGAGTTATCACAGAGAATGTGCTGCACAGTCGGTGGATTATCACAGAGAAAGTGCTGCACTGTCGGTGGGTTATCACAGAGAAAGTGCTGCACTGTCAGTGAGTTATCACAGAGAAAGTGCTGCACTGTCAGTGGGTTATCACAGGGAAAGTGCTGCACCGTCAGTCGGTTATCACTGAGAAAGTGCTGCACTGTCAGTGGGTTATCACAGAGAAAGTGCTGCAATATAGGTGTGTTATCACGGAGAAAGTGCTTCACTGTCAGTGCGTTAGCACAGATAAAGTGCTGCACTGTCAGTGAGTTATCACAGAGAAATTGCTGCACTGTCAGTAGGTTATCACAGAGAAAGTGGGGCACTGTCAGTGGGTTATCACAGAGAAAGTGCTGCACTGTCAGTGTGTTATCACAGAGAAAGTGCTGCACTGTCAGTGGGTTATCACAGAGAATGTGCTGCACTGTCAGCAGGTTATCGCAGAGAAAGTGATGCACTGTCGGTGGGTTATCACAGAGAAAGTGCTGCACTGTCGATGGGTTATCAGACAGGAAGTGCTGCACAGTTGGTGGGTTATCACAGGGAAATTGCTGCACTGTCAGTGGATTATCAAAGGGAAAGTGTTGTACTTTCGGTGAGTTATCACAGAGAATGTACGGCACTGTCAGTGGGTTATCACTGAGAAAGTGCTGCACTGTCAGCAGGTTATCACAGAGAAAGTGCTGCACTGTCAGTTGGTTATCACAGAGAAAGTGCTGCACTGTCAGTGGGTTTACACAGAGAAAGTGCTGCACTGTCAGTGGGTTATCACAGAGAAAGTGCAGCACTGTCAGTGGGTTATCACAGGGAAAGTGCTGCACTGTCAGTGGGTTATCACAGGGAAAGTGCTGCACTGTCAGTGGGTTATCACAGAGAAAGTGCTGCACCGTCGGTGGGTTATCACAGGGAAAGTGCTGCACTGTCGGTGGGTTATCACAGAGAACGTGCTGCACTGTCAGTAGGTTATCACAGAGAAAGTGCTGCACTGTCAGTGGGTTATCACAGAGAAAGTGCTGCACTGTCAGTGGGTTATCACAGAGAAAGTGCTGCACTGTCAGTGAGTTATCACAGAGAAAGTGCTGCACTGTCAGTGGGTTATCACAGGGAAAGTGCTGCACTGTCAGTCGGTTATCACTGAGAAAGTGCTGCACTGTCAGTGGGTTATCACAGGGAAAGTGCTGCACTGTCAGTGGGTTATCACAGAGAAAGTGCTGCACTGTCAGTGGGTTATCACAGAGAAAGTGCTGCACCGTCGGTGGGTTATCACAGGGAAAGTGCTGCACTGTCGGTGGGTTATCACAGAGAACGTGCTGCACTGTCAGAGGGTTATCACAGAGAAAGTGCTGCACTGTCAGTAGGTTATCACAGAGAAAGTGCTGCACTGTCAGTGGGTTATCACAGAGAAAGTGCTGCACTGTCAGTGGGTTATCACAGAGAAAGTGCTGCACTGTCAGTGGGTTATAAAACAGAAAGTGCTGCACTGTCAGTGGGTTATCACAGGGAGAGTGTTGCACTGTCAGTGTGTTATCACAGAGAAAGTGCTGCACTGTCAGTGGGTTATCACAGAGAAAGTGCTGCACTGTCAGTGGGTTATCACAGAGAAAGTGCTGCACTGTCAGTGGGTTATCAAAGAGAAAGTGATGCACTGTCAGTGGGTTCTCACAGAGAAAGTGCTGCACTGTCAGTGGGTTATCACAGGGAAAGTGCTGCACTGTCAGTGGGTTTACACAGAGAAAGTGCTGCACTGTCAGTGGGTTATCACAGAGAAAGTGCTGCACTGTCAGTGGGTTATCACAGGGAAAGTGCTGCACTGTCAGTGGATTATCACAGAGAAAGAGCTGCACTGTCAGTGGGTTATCACAGAGAAAGTGCTGCACTGTCAGTGGGTTATCACAGAGAAAGTGCTGCACTGTCAGTGGGTTATCACAGAGAAAGTGCTGCACTGTCAGTGGGTTATCACAGAGAAAGTGCTGCACTGTCAGTGGGTTATCACAGAGAAAGTGCTGCACTGTCAGTGGGTTATAAAACAGAAAGTGCTGCACTGTCAGTGGGTTATCGCAGAGAAAGTGCTGCACTGTCAGTAGGTTATCACAGAGAAAGTGCTGCACTGTCGGTGCGTTATCACACAGAAAGTGCTGCACTGTCAGTGGGTTATCACAGAGAAAGTGCTGCACTGTCAGTGGGTTATAAAAGAGAAAGTGCTGCACTGTCAGTGGGTTATCACAGAGAAAGTGCTGCACTATCAGTAGGTTATCACAGAGAAAGTGCTGCACTGTCGGTGCGTTATCACAGAGAAAGTGCTGCACTGTCGGTGGGTTATCACAGAGAAAGTGCTGCACTGTCGGTGGGTTATCACAGAGAAAGTGCTGCACTGTCAGTGAGTTATCACAGAGAAAGTGCTGCACTGTCAGTGGGTTATCACAGAGAAAGTGCTGCACTGTCAGCAGGTTATCACAGAGAAAGTGCTGCACTGTCAGTGAGTTATCACAGGGAAAGTGCTGCACTGTCAGTGGGTTATTACAGGGAAAGTGCTGCACTGCCAGTGGGTTATCACAGAGAAAGTGCTGCACTGTCAGTGTGTTATCAGAGAGAAAGTACTGCACTGTCAGTGGGTTATCACAGGGAAAGTGTTGTACTTTCGGTGAGTTATCACAGAGAATGTACGGCACTGTCAGTGGGTTATCACAGAGAAAGTGCTGCACTGTTAGCAGGTTATCACAGAGAAAGTGCTGCACTGCCAGTGAGTTATCACAGAGAACGTGCTGCACAGTCGGTGGATTATCACAGAGAAAGTGCTGCACTGTCAGTGGGTTATCACAGGGAAAGTGCTGCACTGTCAGTGGGTTATCACAGGTAAAGTGTTACACTGTTGGTGTGTTATCATAGTGAAAGCACTGCACTATCAACGAGTTGTCACAGGGAAAGTGCTCACTGTGGACGGGATATCACAGAGAAAGTGCTGCACTGTCGGTGTATTATTACAGGGCACGTTCTCCACAGTCGGCAGGTTATCACTGAGAAAATGCTGCACTGTCTGTGGGTTATCACAGAGACACTGCTGCACTGTTGGCGAGTGAGGACAGAGAATGTGCTGCACTGTCAGTGGGTTATCACAGAGAAAGTGCTGCACTGTCAGTGGGTAATCACAGAGAAAGTGCTGCACTGTCAGTGGGTTATCAAAGAGAAAGTGATGCACTGTCAGAGGGTTATCACAGAGAAAGTGCTGCACTGTCAGTGGGTTATCACAGGGAAAGTGCTGCACTGTCAGTGGGTTATCACAGAGAAAGAGCTGCACTGTCAGTGGGTTATCACAGAGAAAGTGCTGCACTGTCAGTGGGTTATCACAGGGAAAGTGCTGCACTGTCAGTGGGTTATCACAGAGAAAGTGCTGCAATGTCAGTGGGTTATCACAGAGAAAGTGCTGCACTGTCAGTGGGTTATCACAGAGAAAGTGCTGCACTGTCAGTGGGTTATCACAGAGAAAGTGCTGCAATGTCAGTGGGTTATCACAGAGAAAGTGCTGCACTGTCAGTGGGTTATCACAGAGAAAGTGCTGCACTGTCAGTGGGTTATCACAGAGAAAGTGCTGCACTGTCAGTGGGTTATCACAGAGAAAGTGCTGCACTGTGAGTGGGTTATAAAAGAGAAAGTGCTGCACTGTCAGTGGGTTATCACAGAGAAAGTGCTGCACTGTCAGTAGGTTATCACAGAGAAAGTGCTGCACTGTCAGTAGGTTATCACAGAGAAAGTGCTGCACTGTCGGTGGGTTATCACAGAGGAATTGCTGCACTGTCAGTGGGTTATAAAAGAGAAAGTGCTGCACTGTCAGTGGGTTATCACAGAGAAAGTGCTGCACTGTCAGTAGGTTATCACAGAGAAAGTGCTGCACTGTCGGTGCGTTATCACAGAGAAAGTGCTGCACTGTCGGTGGGTTATCACAGAGAAAGTGCTGCACTGTCAGTGGGTTATCACAGAGAAAGTGCTGCACTGTCAGTGGGTTATCACAGAGAAAGTGCTGCACTGTCAGTGGGTTATCACAGGGAAAGTGCTGCACTGTCAGTGGGTTATCACAGAGAAAGTGCTGCACTGTCAGTGGGTTATCACAGAGAACGTGCTGCACTGTCAGCGCGTTATCACAGAGAAAGTGCTGCACTGTCAGTGGGTTATCACAGAGAATGTGCCGCACTGTCAGTGGGTTATCACAGAGAACGTGCTGCACTGTCAGCGGGTTATCACAGAGAAAGTGCTGCACTGTCAGCAGTTTATCACAGAGAAAGAGCTGCACTGTCAGTGAGTTATCACAGGGAAAGTGCTGCACTGTCAGTGGGTTATCACAGGGAAAGTGCTGCAATGCCAGTGGGTTATCACAGAGAAAGTGCTGCACTGTCAGTGTGTTATCACAGAGAAAGTACTGCACTGTCAGTGGGTTATCACAGGGAAAGTGCTGCACTGCCAGTGGGTTATCACAGAGAAAGTGCTGCACTGTCAGTGTGTTATCACAGAGAAAGTACTGCACTGTCAGTGGGTTATCACAGGGAAAGTGTTGTACTTTCGATGAGTTATCACAGAGAATGTACGACACTGTCAGTGGGTTATCACAGAGAAAGTGCTGCACTATCAGTAGGTTATCACAGAGAAAGTGCTGCACTGTCGGTGCGTTATCACAGAGAAAGTGCTGCACTGTCGGTGGGTTATCACAGAGAAAGTGCTGCACTGTCGGTGGGTTATCACAGAGAAAGTGCTGCACTGTCAGTGAGTTATCACAGAGAAAGTGCTGCACTGTCAGTGGGTTATCACAGAGAAAGTGCTGCACTGTCAGCAGGTTATCACAGAGAAAGTGCTGCACTGTCAGTAAGTTATCACAGGGAAAGTGCTGCACTGTCAGTGGGTTATTACAGGGAAAGTGCTGCACTGCCAGTGGGTTATCACAGAGAAAGTGCTGCACTGTCAGTGTGTTATCAGAGAGAAAGTACTGCACTGTCAGTGGGTTATCACAGGGAAAGTGTTGTACTTTCGGTGAGTTATCACAGAGAATGTACGGCACTGTCAGTGGGTTATCACAGAGAAAGTGCTGCACTGTTAGCAGGTTATCACAGAGAAAGTGCTGCACTGCCAGTGAGTTATCACAGAGAATGTGCTGCACAGTCGGTGGATTATCACAGAGAAAGTGCTGCACTGTCGGTGGGTTATCACAGAGAAAGTGCTGCACTGTCAGTGAGTTATCACAGAGAAAGTGCTGCACTGTCAGTGGGTTATCACAGGGAAAGTGCTGCACTGTCAGTCGGTTATCACTGAGAAAGTGCTGCACTGTCAGTGGGTTTTCACAGAGAAAGTGCTGCACTGTCAGTGGGTTATCACAGGGAAAGTGCTGCACTGTCAGTGGGTTATCACAGAGAAAGTGCTGCACTGTCAGTGGGTTATCACAGAGAAAGTGCTGCACTGTCGGTGGGTTATCACAGGGAAAGTGCTGCATTGTCAGTGGGTTATCACAGGGAAAGTGCTGCACTGTCAGAGGGTTATCACAGAGAAAGTGCTGCACTGTCAGTAGGTTATCACAGAGAAAGTGCTGCACTGTCGGCAGGATATCACCGTGAAAGTGCTGCACTGTCAGTGTGTTATCACAGAGAAAGTGCTGCACTGTCGGTGGGTTATCACAGAGAAAGTGCTGCACTGTCAGTGAGTTATCACAGAGAAAGTGCTGCACTGTCAGTGGGTTATCACAGGGAAAGTGCTGCACTGTCAGTCGGTTATCACTGAGAAAGTGCTGCACTGTCAGTGGGTTATCACAGAGAAAGTGCTGCAATATAGGTGTGTTATCACGGAGAAAGTGCTGCACTGTCAGTGGGTTAGCACAGATAAAGTGCTGCACTGTCAGTGAGTTATCACAGAGAAATTGCTGCACTGTCAGTAGGTTATCACAGAGAAAGTGGGGCACTGTCAGTGGGTTATCACAGAGAAAGTGCTGCACTGTCAGTGTGTTATCACAGAGAAAGTGCTGCACTGTCAGTGGGTTATCACAGAGAATGTGCTGCACTGTCAGCAGGTTATCGCAGAGAAAGTGATGCACTGTCGGTGGGTTATCACAGAGAAAGTGCTGCACTGTCGATGGGTTATCAGACAGGAAGTGCTGCACAGTTGGTGGGTTATCACAGGGAAATTGCTGCACTGTCAGTGGATTATCA
Source organism: Chiloscyllium punctatum (assembly GCF_047496795.1). Classification (NCBI taxonomy): domain Eukaryota; kingdom Metazoa; phylum Chordata; class Chondrichthyes; order Orectolobiformes; family Hemiscylliidae; genus Chiloscyllium; species Chiloscyllium punctatum. Next base: position 47,894,502 of record NC_092761.1, on the reverse strand, counting down.
AAGGGAAAGTGTTGTACTTTCGGTGAGTTATCACAGAGAATGTACGGCACTGTCAGTGGGTTATCACTGAGAAAGTGCTGCACTGTCAGCAGGTTATCACAGAGAAAGTGCTGCACTGTCAGTTGGTTATCACAGAGAAAGTGCTGCACTGTCAGTGGGTTTACACAGAGAAAGTGCTGCACTGTCAGTGGGTTATCACAGAGAAAGTGCTGCACTGTCAGTGGGTTATCACAGGGAAAGTGCTGCACTGTCAGTGGGTTATCACAGAGAAAGTGCTGCACTGTCAGTGGGTTATCACAGAGAAAGTGCTGCACCGTCGGTGGGTTATCACAGGGAAAGTGCTGCACTGTCGGTGGGTTATCACAGAGAACGTGCTGCACTGTCAGTAGGTTATCACAGAGAAAGTGCTGCACTGTCAGTGGGTTATCACAGAGAAAGTGCTGCACTGTCAGTGGGTTATCACAGAGAAAGTGCTGCACTGTCAGTGAGTTATCACAGAGAAAGTGCTGCACTGTCAGTGGGTTATCACAGGGAAAGTGCTGCACTGTCAGTCGGTTATCACTGAGAAAGTGCTGCACTGTCAGTGGGTTATCACAGGGAAAGTGCTGCACTGTCAGTGGGTTATCACAGAGAAAGTGCTGCACTGTCAGTGGGTTATCACAGAGAAAGTGCTGCACCGTCGGTGGGTTATCACAGGGAAAGTGCTGCACTGTCGGTGGGTTATCACAGAGAACGTGCTGCACTGTCAGAGGGTTATCACAGAGAAAGTGCTGCACTGTCAGTAGGTTATCACAGAGAAAGTGCTGCACTGTCAGTGGGTTATCACAGAGAAAGTGCTGCACTGTCAGTGGGTTATCACAGAGAAAGTGCTGCACTGTCAGTGGGTTATAAAACAGAAAGTGCTGCACTGTCAGTGGGTTATCACAGGGAGAGTGTTGCACTGTCAGTGTGTTATCACAGAGAAAGTGCTGCACTGTCAGTGGGTTATCACAGAGAAAGTGCTGCACTGTCAGTGGGTTATCACAGAGAAAGTGCTGCACTGTCAGTGGGTTATCAAAGAGAAAGTGATGCACTGTCAGTGGGTTCTCACAGAGAAAGTGCTGCACTGTCAGTGGGTTATCACAGGGAAAGTGCTGCACTGTCAGTGGGTTTACACAGAGAAAGTGCTGCACTGTCAGTGGGTTATCACAGAGAAAGTGCTGCACTGTCAGTGGGTTATCACAGGGAAAGTGCTGCACTGTCAGTGGATTATCACAGAGAAAGAGCTGCACTGTCAGTGGGTTATCACAGAGAAAGTGCTGCACTGTCAGTGGGTTATCACAGAGAAAGTGCTGCACTGTCAGTGGGTTATCACAGAGAAAGTGCTGCACTGTCAGTGGGTTATCACAGAGAAAGTGCTGCACTGTCAGTGGGTTATCACAGAGAAAGTGCTGCACTGTCAGTGGGTTATAAAACAGAAAGTGCTGCACTGTCAGTGGGTTATCGCAGAGAAAGTGCTGCACTGTCAGTAGGTTATCACAGAGAAAGTGCTGCACTGTCGGTGCGTTATCACACAGAAAGTGCTGCACTGTCAGTGGGTTATCACAGAGAAAGTGCTGCACTGTCAGTGGGTTATAAAAGAGAAAGTGCTGCACTGTCAGTGGGTTATCACAGAGAAAGTGCTGCACTATCAGTAGGTTATCACAGAGAAAGTGCTGCACTGTCGGTGCGTTATCACAGAGAAAGTGCTGCACTGTCGGTGGGTTATCACAGAGAAAGTGCTGCACTGTCGGTGGGTTATCACAGAGAAAGTGCTGCACTGTCAGTGAGTTATCACAGAGAAAGTGCTGCACTGTCAGTGGGTTATCACAGAGAAAGTGCTGCACTGTCAGCAGGTTATCACAGAGAAAGTGCTGCACTGTCAGTGAGTTATCACAGGGAAAGTGCTGCACTGTCAGTGGGTTATTACAGGGAAAGTGCTGCACTGCCAGTGGGTTATCACAGAGAAAGTGCTGCACTGTCAGTGTGTTATCAGAGAGAAAGTACTGCACTGTCAGTGGGTTATCACAGGGAAAGTGTTGTACTTTTGGTGAGTTATCACAGAGTATGTACGGCACTGTCAGTGGGTTATCACAGAGAAAGTGCTGCACTGTTAGCAGGTTATCACAGAGAAAGTGCTGCACTGCCAGTGAGTTATCACAGAGAACGTGCTGCACAGTCGGTGGATTATCACAGAGAAAGTGCTGCACTGTCAGTGGGTTATCACAGAGAAAGTGCTGCACTGTCGGTGGGTTATCACAGAGAAAGTGCTGCACTGTCAGTGAGTTATCACAGAGAAAGTGCTGCACTGTCAGTGGGTTATCACAGGGAAAGTGCTGCACTGTCAGTCGGTTATCACTGAGAAAGTGCTGCACTGTCAGTGGGTTTTCACAGAGAAAGTGCTGCACTGTCAGTGGGTTATCACAGGGAAAGTGCTGCACTGTCAGTGGGTTATCACAGAGAAAGTGCTGCACTGTCAGTAGGTTATCACAGAGAAAGTGCTGCACTGTCGGTGGGTTATCACAGGGAAAGTGCTGCATTGTCAGTGGGTTATCACAGGGAAAGTGCTGCACTGTCAGAGGGTTATCACAGAGAAAGTGCTGCACTGTCAGTAGGTTATCACAGAGAAAGTGCTGCACTGTCAGCAGGATATCACCGTGAAAGTGCTGCACTGTCAGTGTGTTATCACAGAGAAAGTGCTGCACTGTCAGTGGGTTATCACAGGGAAAGTGCTGCACTGTCAGTGGGTTATCACAGGTAAAGTGTTACACTGTTGGTGTGTTATCATAGTGAAAGCACTGCACTATCAACGAGTTGTCACAGGGAAAGTGCTCACTGTGGACGGGATATCACAGAGAAAGTGCTGCACTGTCGGTGTATTATTACAGGGCACGTTCTCCACAGTCGGCAGGTTATCACTGAGAAAATGCTGCACTGTCTGTGGGTTATCACAGAGACACTGCTGCACTGTTGGCGAGTGAGGACAGAGAATGTGCTGCACTGTCAGTGGGTTATCACAGAGAAAGTGCTGCACTGTCAGTGGGTAATCACAGAGAAAGTGCTGCACTGTCAGTGGGTTATCAAAGAGAAAGTGATGCACTGTCAGAGGGTTATCACAGAGAAAGTGCTGCACTGTCAGTGGGTTATCACAGGGAAAGTGCTGCACTGTCAGTGGGTTATCACAGAGAAAGAGCTGCACTGTCAGTGGGTTATCACAGAGAAAGTGCTGCACTGTCAGTGGGTTATCACAGGGAAAGTGCTGCACTGTCAGTGGGTTATCACAGAGAAAGTGCTGCAATGTCAGTGGGTTATCACAGAGAAAGTGCTGCACTGTCAGTGGGTTATCACAGAGAAAGTGCTGCACTGTCAGTGGGTTATCACAGAGAAAGTGCTGCAATGTCAGTGGGTTATCACAGAGAAAGTGCTGCACTGTCAGTGGGTTATCACAGAGAAAGTGCTGCACTGTCAGTGGGTTATCACAGAGAAAGTGCTGCACTGTCAGTGGGTTATCACAGAGAAAGTGCTGCACTGTGAGTGGGTTATAAAAGAGAAAGTGCTGCACTGTCAGTGGGTTATCACAGAGAAAGTGCTGCACTGTCAGTAGGTTATCACAGAGAAAGTGCTGCACTGTCAGTAGGTTATCACAGAGAAAGTGCTGCACTGTCGGTGGGTTATCACAGAGGAATTGCTGCACTGTCAGTGGGTTATAAAAGAGAAAGTGCTGCACTGTCAGTGGGTTATCACAGAGAAAGTGCTGCACTGTCAGTAGGTTATCACAGAGAAAGTGCTGCACTGTCGGTGCGTTATCACAGAGAAAGTGCTGCACTGTCGGTGGGTTATCACAGAGAAAGTGCTGCACTGTCAGTGGGTTATCACAGAGAAAGTGCTGCACTGTCAGTGGGTTATCACAGAGAAAGTGCTGCACTGTCAGTGGGTTATCACAGGGAAAGTGCTGCACTGTCAGTGGGTTATCACAGAGAAAGTGCTGCACTGTCAGTGGGTTATCACAGAGAACGTGCTGCACTGTCAGCGCGTTATCACAGAGAAAGTGCTGCACTGTCAGTGGGTTATCACAGAGAATGTGCCGCACTGTCAGTGGGTTATCACAGAGAACGTGCTGCACTGTCAGCGGGTTATCACAGAGAAAGTGCTGCACTGTCAGCAGTTTATCACAGAGAAAGTGCTGCACTGTCAGTGAGTTATCACAGGGAAAGTGCTGCACTGTCAGTGGTTTATCACAGGGAAAGTGCTGCAATGCCAGTGGGTTATCACAGAGAAAGTGCTGCACTGTCAGTGTGTTATCACAGAGAAAGTACTGCACTGTCAGTGGGTTATCACAGGGAAAGTGCTGCACTGCCAGTGGGTTATCACAGAGAAAGTGCTGCACTGTCAGTGTGTTATCACAGAGAAAGTACTGCACTGTCAGTGGGTTATCACAGGGAAAGTGTTGTACTTTCGATGAGTTATCACAGAGAATGTACGGCACTGTCAGTGGGTTATCACAGAGAAAGTGCTGCACTGTCAGCAGGTTATAACAGAGAAAGTGCTGCACTGCCAGTGAGTTATCACAGAGAATGTGCTGCACTGCCGGTGGATTATCACAGAGAAAGTGCTGCACTGTCAGTGGGTTATCACAGAGAAAGTGCTGCACTGTCAGTGAGTTATCACAGAGAAAGTGCTGCACTGTCAGTGGGTTATCACAGGGAAAGTGCTGCACTGTCAGTCGGTTATCACTGAGAAAGTGCTGCACTGTCAGTGGGTTTTCACATAGAAAGTGCTGCACTGTCAGTGGGTTATCACAGGGAAAGTGCTGCACTGTCAGTGGGTTATCACAGAGAAAGTGCTGCACTGTCAGCGGGTTATCACAGAGAAAGTGCTGCACTGTCGGTGGGTTATCACAGGGAAAGTGCTGCACTGTCAGTGGGTTATCACAGGGAAAGTGCTGCACTGTCAGAGGGTTATCACAGAGAAAGTGCTGCACTGTCAGTAGGTTATCACAGAGAAAGTGCTGCACTGTTGGCAGGATATCACCGTGAAAGTGCTGCACTGTCAGTGGGTTATCACAGGGAGAGTGTTGCACTGTCAGTGTGTTATCACAGAGAAAGTGCTGCACTGTCAGTGGGTTTTCACAGGGAAAGTGCTGCACTGTCAGTGGGTTATCACAGAGAAAGTGCTGCACTGTCAGTGGGTTATCAAAGAGAAAGTGATGCACTGTCAGTGGGTTATCACAGAGAAAGGGCTGCACTGTCAGTGGGTTATCACAGGGAAAGTGCTGCACTGTCAGTGGGTTATCACAGAGAAAGAGCTGCACTGTCAGTGGGTTATCACTGAGAAAGTGCTGCACTGTCAGTGGGTTATCACAGGGAAAGTGCTGCACTGTCAGTGGGTTATCACAGAGAAAGTGCTGCACTGTCAGTGGGTTATCACAGAGAAAGTGCTGCACTGTCAGTGGGTTAACACAGAGAAAGTGCTGCACTGTCAGTGGGTTATCACAGAGAAAGTGCTGCACTCTCAGTGGGTTATCACAGAGAAAGTGCTGCACTGTCAGTGGGTTATAAAACAGAAAGTGCTGCACTGTCAGTGGGTTATCACAGAGAAAGTGCTGCACTGTCAGTAGGTTATCACAGAGAAAGTGCTGCACTGTCGGTGCGTTATCACACAGAAAGTGCTGCACTGTCGGTGGGTTATCACAGAGAAAGTGCTGCACTGTCAGTGGGTTATCACAGAGAAAGTGCTGCACTGTCAGTGGGTTATCACAGAGAAAGTGCTGCACTGTCAGTAGGTTATCACAGAGAAAGTGCTGCACTGTCGGTGCGTTATCACAGAGAAAGTGCTGCACTGTCGGTGGGTTATCACAGAGAAAGTGCTGCACTGTCAGTGGGTTATCACAGAGAAAGTGCTGCACTGTCAGTGGGTTATCACAGGGAAAGTGCTGCACTGTCAGTGGGTTATCACAGGGAAAGTGCTGCACTGTCAGTGGGTTATCACAGAGAATGTGCTGCACTGTCAGTGGGTTATCACAGAGAACGTGCTGCACTGTCAGCGGGTTATCACAGAGAAAGTGCTGCACTGTCAGTGGGTTATCACAGAGAAAGTGCTGCACTGTCAGCAGGTTATCACAGAGAAAGTGCTGCACTGTCAGTGAGTTATCACAGGGAAAGTGCTGCACTGTCAGTGGGTTATCACAGGGAAAGTGCTGCACTGCCAGTGGGTTATCACAGAGAAAGTGCTGCACTGTCAGTGTGTTATCACAGAGAAAGTACTGCACTGTCAGTGGGTTATCACAGGGAAAGTGTTGTACTTTCGGTGAGTTATCACAGAGAATGTATGGCACTGTCATTGGGTTATCACAGAGAAAGTGCCTCACTGTCAGCAGGTTATCACAGAGAAAGTGCTGCACTGCCAGTGAGTTATCACAGAGAATGTGCTGCACTGTCGGTGGATTATCACAGAGAAAGTGCTGCACTGTCGGTGGGTTATCACAGAGAAAGTGCTGCACTGTCAGTGAGTTATCACAGAGAAAGTGCTGCACTGTCAGTGGGTTATCACAGGGAAAGTGCTGCACTGTCAGTCGGTTATCACTGAGAAAGTGCTGCACTGTCAGTGGGTTTTCACAAAGAAAGTGCTGCACTGTCAGTGGGTTATTACAGGGAAAGTGCTGCACTGTCAGTGGGTTATCACAGAGAAAGTGCTGCACTGTCAGTGTGTTATCACAGAGAAAGTGCTGCACTGTCGGTGGGTTATCACAGGGAAAGTGCTGCACTGTCAGTGGGTTATCACAGGGAAAGTGCTGCACTGTCAGAGGGTTATCACAGAGAAAGTGCTGCACTGTCAGTAGGTTATCACAAAGAAAGTGCTGCACTGTCGGCTGGATATCACCGTGAAAGTGCTGCACTGTCAGTGGGTTATCACAGGGAGAGTGTTGCACTCTCAGTGTGTTATCACAGAGAAAGTGCTGCACTGTCAGTGGGTTATCACAGGGAAAGTGCTGCACTGTCAGTGGGTTATCACAGGTAAAGTGTTACACTGTTGGTGTGTTATCATAGTGAAAGCACTGCACTATCATCGAGTTGTCACAGAGAAAGTGATGCACTGTCAGTGGGTTATCACAGGGAAAATGCTGCACTGTCAGTGGGTTATCACAGAGAAAGTGCTGCACTGTCAGTGGGTTATCACAGGGAAAGTGCTGCACTGTCAGTGGGTTATCACAGAGAAAGTGCTGCAGTGTCAGTGGGTTATCACAGAGAAAGTGCTGCACTGTCAGTGGGTTATCACAGAGAAAGTGCTGCACTGTCAGTGGGTTATCAAAGAGAAAGTGCTGCACTGTCAGTGGGTTATCACAGAGAAAGTGCTGCACTGTCAGTGGGTTATCACAGAGAAATTGCTGCACTGTCAGTGGGTTATCACAGAGAAAGTGCTGCACTGTCAGTGGGTTATAAAAGAGAAAGTGCTGCACTGTCAGTGGGTTATCACAGAGAAAGTGCTGCACTGTCAGTAGGTTATCACAGAGAAAGTGCTGCACTGTCGGTGTGTTATCACAGAGAAAGTGCTGCACTGTCGGTGGGTTATCACAGAGAAAGTGCTGCACTGTCAGTGGGTTATAAAAGAGAAAGTGCTGCACTGTCAGTGGGTTATCACAGAGAAAGTGCTGCACTGTCAGTAGGTTATCACAGAGAAAGTACTGCACTGTCGGTGCGTTATCACAGAGAAAGTGCTGCACTGTCGGTGGGTTATCACAGAGAAAGTGCTGCACTGTCCGTGGGTTATCACAGGGAGAGTGTTGCACTCTCAGTGTGTTATCACAGAGAAAGTGCTGCACTGTCAGTGGGTTATCACCGTGAAAGTGCTGCACTGTCAGTGGGTTATCACAGGTAAAGTGTTACACTGTTGGTGTGTTATCATAGTGAAAGCACTGCACTATCAACGAGTTGTCACAGAGCAAGTGCTGCACGGTCAGTGGGTTATCACAGGGAAAGTGCTGCACTGTCAGTGGGTTATCACAGAGAAAGTGCTGCACTGTGAGTGGGTTATAAAAGAGAAAGTGCTGCACTGTCAGTGGGTTATCACAGAGAAAGTGCTGCACTGTCAGTGGGTTATCAGAGAGAAAGTGCTGCACTGTCAGTGGGTTATCACAGAGAAAGTGCTGCACTGTCCGTGGGTTATCACAGAGGAAGTGCTGCACTGTCAGTGGGTTATCAAAGAGAAAGTGCTGCACTGTCAGTGGGTTATCACAGAGAAAGTGCTGCACTGTCAGTGGGTTATCACAGATAAAGTGCTGCACTGTCAGTGGGTTATCACAGAGAAAATGGTGCTCTGTCGGTGGGTTATCACAGAGAAAGTGCTGCACTGTCAGTGAGTTATCACAGAGAAAGTGCTGCACTGTCAATGGGTTATCACAGAGAAAGTGCTGCACTGTCAGTCAGTTATTACAGAGAAAGTGCTGCACTGTCAGTGGGTTATAACAGAGAAAGTGCTGCACTGTCAGTGGGTTATCACAGGGAAAGTGCTGCACTGTCAGTGAGTTATCACAGGGAAAGTGCTGCACTGTCAGAGGGTTATCACAGAGAAAGTGCTGCACTGTCAGTAGGTTATCACAGAGAAAGTGCTGCACTGTCGGCTGGATATGACCGTGAAAGTGCTGCACTGTCAGTGGGTTATCACAGGGAGAGTGTTGCACACTCAGTGTGTTATCACAGAGAAAGTGCTGCACTGTCAGTGGTTTATCACAGGGAAAGTGCTGCACTGTCAGTGGGTTATCACAGGTAAAGTGTTACACTGTTGGTGTGTTATCATAGTGAAAGCACTGCACTATCAACGAGTTGTCACAGAGAAAGTGCTGCACTGTCAGTGGGTTATCACAGGGAAAGTGCTGCACTGTCAGTGGGTTATCACAGAGAAAGTGCTGCACTGTCAGTGGGTTATCAAAGGGAAAGTGCTGCACTGTCAGTGGGTTATCACAGAGAAAGTGCTGCACTGTCAGTGGGTTATCACAGAGAAAGTGCTGCACTGTCAGTGGGTTATCACAGTGAAAGTGCTGCACTGTCAGTGGGTTATCACAGAGAAAGTGCTGCACTGTCAGTGGGTTATCAAAGAGAAAGTGCTGCACTGTCAGTGGGTTATCACAGAGAAAGTGCTGCACTGTCAGTGGGTTATCACAGAGAAAGTGCTGCACTGTCAGTGGGTTATCACAGAGAAAGTGCTGCACTGTCAGTGGGTTATAAAAGAGAAAGTGCTGCACTGTCAGTGGGTTATCACAGAGAAAGTGCTGCACTGTCAGTAGGTTATCACAGAGAAAGTGCTGCACTGTCGGTGCGTTATCACAGAGAAAGTGCTGCACTGTCGGTGGGTTATCACAGAGAAAGTGCTGCACTGTCAGTGGGTTATAAAAGAGAAAGTGCTGCACTGTCAGTGGGTTATCACAGAGAAAGTGCTGCACTGTCAGTAGGTTATCACAGAGAAAGTGCTGCACTGTCGGTGCGTTATCACAGAGAAAGTGCTGCACTGTCGGTGGGTTATCACAGAGAAAGTGCTGCACTGTCAGTGGGTTATCACAGGGAAAGTGCTGCACTGTCAGTGGGTTATCACAGAGAATGTGCCGCACTGTCAGTGGGTTATCACAGGGAAAGTGCTGCACTGTCAGCGGGTTATCACAGAGAATGTGCTGCACTGTCAGTGGGTTATCACAGATAAAGTGCTGCACTGTCAGTGGGTTATCACAGAGAAAATGCTGCTCTGTCGGTGGGTTATCACAGAGAAAGTGCTGCACTGTCAGTGAGTTATCACAGAGAAAGTGCTGCCCTGTCAATGGGTTATCACAGAGAAAGTGCTGCACTGTCAGTCAGTTATCACAGAGAAAGTGCTGCACTGTCAGTGGGTTATAAAAGAGAAAGTGCTGCACTGTCAGTGGGTTATCACAGAGAAAGTGCTGCACTGTCAGTAGGTTATCACAGGGAAAGTGCTGCACTGTCAGTGGGTTATCACAGAGAAAGTGCTGCACTGTCAGTGGGTTATAAAAGAGAAAGTGCTGCACTGTCAGTGGGTTATCACAGGGAAAGTGTTACACTGTCGGTGGGTAATCACAGGGAAAGTGTTACACTGGCGGTGGGTATCACAGAGAAAGTGCTGCACTGTCAGTGGGTTATCACAGTGAAAGTGCTGCACTGTCAGTGGGTTATCACAGGGAAAGTGCTGCACTGTCAGTGGGTTTTCACAGAGAAAGTGCTGCCCTGTCAGTGGGTTATCACAGGGAAAGTGCTGCACTGTCAGTGAGTTATCACAGGGAAAGTGCTGCACTGTCAGTGGGTTATCACAGGGAAAGTGCTGCACTGTCAGTGGGTTATCACAGAGAAAGTGCTGCACTGTCAGTGGGTTATCACAGAGAAAGTGCTGCACTGTCGATGGGTTATCAGACAGGAAGTGCTTCACAGTTGGTGGGTTATCACAGGGAAATTGCTGCACTGTCAGTGGATTATCACAGGGAAAGTGTTGTACTTTCGGTGAGTTATCACAGAGAATGTACGGCACTGTCAGTGGGTTATCACAGAGAAAGTGCTGCACTGTCAGCAGGTTATCACAGAGAAAGTGCTGCACTGCCAGTGAGTTATCACAGAGAATGTGCTGCACTGTCGGTGGATTATCACAGAGAAAGTGCTGCACTGTCGGTGGGTTATCACAGAGAAAGTGCTGCACTGTCAGTGAGTTATCACAGAGAAAGTGCTGCACTGTCAGTGGGTTATCACAGAGAAAGTGCTGTACTGTCAGTGGGTTATCACAGAGAAAGTGCTGCACTGTCAGCAGGTTATCACAGAGAAAGTGCTGCACTGTCAGTGCGTTATCACAGGGAAAGTGCTGCACTGTCAGTGGGTTATCACTGGGAAAGTGCTGCACTGCCAGTGGGTTATCACAGAGAAAGTGCTGCACTGTCAGTGTGTTATCACAGAGAAAGTACTGCACTGTCAGTGGGTTATCACAGGGAAAGTGTTGTACTTTCGGTGAGTTATCACAGAGAATGTACGGCACTGTCAGTGGGTTATCACAGAGAAAGTGCTGCACTGTCAGCAGGTTATCACAGAGAAAGTGCTGCACTGCCAGTGAGTTATCACAGAGAATGTGCTGCACTGTCGGTGGATTATCACAGAGAAAGTGCTGCACTGTCAGTGAGTTATCACAGAGAAAGTGCTGCACTGTCAGTGGGTTATCACAGGGAAAGTGCTGCACTGTCAGTCGGTTATCTCTGAGAAAGTGCTGCACTGTCAGTGGGTTTTCATAGAGAAAGTGCTGCACTGTCAGTGGGTTATCACAGGGAAAGTGCTGCACTGTCAGTGGGTTATCACAGAGAAAGTGCTGCACTGTCAGTGGGTTATCACAGAGAAAGTGCTGCACCGTCGGTGGGTTATCACAGGGAAAGTGCTGCACTGTCGGTGGGTTATCACAGAGAACGTGCTGCACTGTCAGAGGGTTATCACAGAGAAAGTGCTGCACTGTCAGTGGGTTATCACAGAGAAAGTGCTGCACTGTCGGTGGGTTATCACAGGGAAAGTGCTGCACTGTCAGTGGGTTATCACAGGGAAAGTGCTGCACTGTCAGTAGGTTATCACAGAGAAAGTGCTGCACTGTCGGCAGGATATCACCGTGAAAGTGCTGCACTGTCAGTGGGTTATCACAGGGAGAGTGTTGCACTGTCAGTGTGTTATCACAGAGAAAGTGCTGCACTGTCAGTGGGTTATCACAGGGAAAGTGCTGCACTGTCAGTGGGTTATCACAGGTAAAGTGTTACACTGTTGGTGTGTTATCATAGTGAAAGCACTGCACTATCAACGAGTTGTCACAGGGAAAGTGCTCGCTGTGGACGGGATATCACAGAGAAAGTGCTGCACTGTCGGTGTATTATTACAGGGCACGTTCTCCACAGTCGGCAGGTTATCACTGAGAAAATGCTGCACTGTCTGTGGGTTATCACAGAGACACTGCTGCACTGTTGGCGAGTGAGGACAGAGAATGTGCTGCACTGTCAGTGGGTTATCACAGAGAAAGTGCTGCACTGTCAGTGGGTAATCACAGAGAAATTGCTGCACTGTCAGTGGGTTATCACAGAGAAAGTGCTGCACTGTCAGTGGGTTATCACAGAGAAAGTGCTGCACTGTCAGTGGGTTATCACAGGGAAAGTGCTGCACTGTCAGTGGGTTATCACAGAGAAAGTGCTGCACTGTCAGTGGGTTATCACAGAGAAAGTGCTGCACTGTCAGTGGGATATCACAGAGAAAGTGCTGCACTGTCAGTGGGTTATCACAGAGAAAGTGCTGCACTGTCAGTGGGTTATCACAGAGAAAGTGCTGCACTGTCAGTGGGTTATCACAGAGAAAGTGCTGCACTGTCAGTGGGTTATCACAGAGAAAGTGCTGCACTGTCAGTGGGTTATCACAGAGAAAGTGCTGCACTGTCAGTGGGTTATAAAAGAGAAAGTGCTGCACTCTCAGTGGGATATCACAGAGAAAGTGCTGCACTGTCAGTGGGTTATCACAGAGAAAGTGCTGCACTGTCAGTGGGTTATCACAGAGAAAGTGCTGCACTGTCAGTAGGTTATCACAGAGAAAGTGCTGCACTGTCGGCTGGATATCACCGTGAAAGTGCTGCACTGTCAGTGGGTTATCACAGGGAGAGTGTTGCACTCTCAGTGTGTTATCACAGAGAAAGTTCTGCACTGTCAGTGGGTTATCACAGGGAAAGTGCTGCACTGTCAGTGGGTTATCACAGGTAAAGTGTTACACTGTTGGTGTGTTATCATAGTGAAAGCACTTCACTATCAACGAGTTGTCACAGAGAAAGTGCTGCACTGTCAGTGGGTTATCACAGGGAAAGTGCTGCACTGTCAGTGGGTTATCACAGAGCAAGTGCTGCACTGTCAGTGGGTTATCACAGGGAAAGTGCTGCACTGTCAGTGGGTTATCACAGAGAAAGTGCTGCACTGTCAGTGGGTTATCACAGAGAAAGTGCTGCACTGTCAGTGGGTTATCACAGAGAAAGTGCTGCACTGTCAGTGGGTTATCACAGGGAAAGTGCTGCACTGTCAGTGGGTTATCACAGAGAAAGTGCTGCACTGTCAGTGGGTTATCACAGGGAAAGTGCTGCACTGTCAGTGGGTTATCACAGAGAAAGTGCTGCACTGTCAGCAGGTTATCACAGAGAAAGTGCTGCACTGCCAGTGAGTTATCACAGAGAATGTGCTGCACTGTCGGTGGATTATCAGAGAGAAAGTGCTGCACTGTCGGTGGGTTATCACAGAGAAAGTGCTGCACTGTCAGTGAGTTATCACAGAGAAAGTGCTGCACTGTCAGTGGGTTATCACAGAGAAAGTGCTGTACTGTCAGTGGGTTATCACAGAGAAAGTGCTGCACTGTCAGCAGGTTATCACAGAGAAAGTGCTGCACTGTCAGTGAGTTATCACAGGGAAAGTGCTGCACTGTCAGTGGGTTATCACAGGGAAAGTGCTGCACTGCCAGTGGGTTATCACAGAGAAAGTGCTGCACTGTCAGTGTGTTATCACAGAGAAAGTACTGCACTGTCAGTGGGTTATCACAGGGAAAGTGTTGTACTTTCGGTGAGTTATCACAGAGAATGTACGGCACTGTCAGTGGGTTATCACAGAGAAAGTGCTGCACTGTCAGCAGGTTATCACAGAGAAAGTGCTGCAATGCCAGTGAGTTATCACAGAGAATGTGCTGCACTGTCGGTGGATTATCACAGAGAAAGTGCTGCACTGTCGGAGGGTTATCACAGAGAAAGTGCTGCACTGTCAGTGAGTTATCACAGAGAAAGTGCTGCACTCTCAGTGGGTTATCACAGGGAAAGTGCTGCACTGTCAGTCGGTTATCTCTGAGAAAGTGCTGCACTGTCAGTGGGTTTTCATAGAGAAAGTGCTGCACTGTCAGTGGGTTATCACAGGGAAAGTGCTGCACTGTCAGTGGGTTATCACAGAGAAAGTGCTGCACTGTCAGTGGGTTATCACAGAGAAAGTGCTGCACTGTCGGTGGGTTATCACAGGGAAAGTGCTGCACTGTCAGTGGGTTATCACAGGGAAAGTGCTGCACTGTCAGTGGGTTATCACAGAGAAAGTGCTGCACTGTCGGTGGGTTATCACAGGGAAAGTGCTGCACTGTCAGTGGGTTATCACAGGGAAAGTGCTGCACTGTCAGTAGGTTATCACAGAGAAAGTGCTGCACTGTCGGCAGGATATCACCGTGAAAGTGCTGCACTGTCAGTGGGTTATCACAGGGAGAGTGTTGCACTGTCAGTGTGTTATCACAGAGAAAGTGCTGCACTGTCAGTGGGTTATCACAGGGAAAGTGCTGCACTGTCAGTGGGTTATCACAGGTAAAGTGTTACACTGTTGGTGTGTTATCATCGTGAAAGCACTGCACTATCAACGAGTTGTCACAGGGAAAGTGCTCACTGTGGACGCGATATCACAGAGAAAGTGCTGCACTGTCGGTGTATTATTACAGGGCACGTTCTCCACAGTCGGCAGGTTATCACTGAGAAAATGCTGCACTGTCTGTGGGTTATCACAGAGACACTCCTGCACTGTTGGCGAGTGAGGACAGAGAATGTGCTGCACTGTCAGTGGGTTATCACAGAGAAAGTGCTGCACTGTCAGTGGGTAATCACAGAGAAATTGCTGCACAGTCAGTGGGTTATCACAGAGAAAGTGCTGCACTGTCAGTGGGTTATCAAAGAGAAAGTGATGCACTGTCAGTGGGTTATCACAGAGAAAGTGCTGCATTGTCAGTGGGTTGTCACAGGGAAAGTGCTGCACTGTCAGTGGGTTATCACAGAGAAAGAGCTGCACTGTCAGTGGGTTATCACAGAGAAAGTGCTGCACTGTCAGTGGGTTATCACAGGGAAAGTGCTGCACTGTCAGTGGGTTATCACAGAGAAAGTGCTGCACTGTCAGTGGGTTATCACAGAGAAAGTGCTGCACTGTCAGTGGGATATCACAGAGAAAGTGCTGCACTGTCAGTGGGTTATCACAGAGAAAGTGCTGCACTGTCAGTGGGTTATCACAGAGAAAGTGCTGCACTGTCAGTGGGTTATCACAGAGAAAGTGCTGCACTGTCAGTGGGTTATCACAGAGAAAGTGCTGCACTGTCAGTGGGTTATCACAGAGAAAGTGCTGCACTGTCAGTGGGTTATAAAAGAGAAAGTGCTGCACTGTCAGTGGGTTATCACAGAGAAAGTGCTGCACTGTCAGTGGGTTATCACAGAGAAAGTGCTGCACTGTCAGTGGGTTATCACAGAGAAAGTGCTGCACTGTCAGTAGGTTATCACAGAGAAAGTGCTGCACTGTCGGCTGGATATCACCGTGAAAGTGCTGCACTGTCAGTGGGTTATCACAGGGAGAGTGTTGCACTCTCAGTGTGTTCTCACAGAGAAAGTGCTGCACTGTCAGTGGGTTATCACAGGGAAAGTGCTGCACTGTCAGTGGGTTATCACAGGTAAAGTGTTACACTGTTGGTGTGTTATCATAATGAAAGCACTGCACTATCAACGAGTTGTCACAGAGAAAGTGCTGCACTGTCAGTGGGTTATCACAGGGAAAGTGCTGCACTGTCAGTGGGTTATCACAGAGAAAGTGCTGCACTGTCAGTGGGTTATCACAGGGAAAGTGCTGCACTGTCAGTGGGTTATCACAGAGAAAGTGCTGCACTGTCAGTGGGTTATCACAGAGAAAGTGCTGCACTGTCAGTGGGTTATCACAGAGAAAGTGCTGCACTGTCAGTGGGTTATCACAGAGAAAGTGCTGCACTGTCAGTGGGTTATCACAGGGGAAGTGCTGCACTGTCAGTGGGTTATCACAGAGAAAGTGCTGCACTGTCAGTGGGTTATCACAGGGAAAGTGCTGCACTGTCAGTGGGTTATCACAGAGAAAGTGCTGCACTGTCAGTGGGTTATCACAGAGAAAGTGCTGCACTGTCAGTGGGTTATCACAGAGAAAGTGCTGCACTGTCAGTGGGTTATCACAGAGAAAGTGCTGCACTGTCAGTGGGTTATCACAGAGAAAGTGCTGCACTGTCAGTGGGTTATCACAGAGAAAGTGCTGCACTGTCAGTGGGTTATAAAAGAGAAAGTGCTGCACTGTCAGTGGGTTATCACAGAGAAAGTGCTGCACTGTCAGTGTGTTATCACAGAGAAAGTGCTGCACTGTCGGTGCGTTATCACAGAGAAAGTGCTGCACTGTCGGTGGGTTATCACAGAGAAAGTGCTGCACTGTCAGTGGGTTATAAAAGAGAAAGTGTTGCACTGTCAGTGGGTTATCACAGAGAAAGTGCTGCACTGTCAGTAGGTTATCACAGAGAAAGTGCTGCACTGTCGGTGCGTTATCACAGAGAAAGTGCTGCACTGTCGGTGGGTTATCACAGAGAAAGTGCTGCACTGTCAGTGGGTTATCACAGGGAGAGTGTTGCACTCTCAGTGTGTTATCACAGAGAAAGTGCTGCACTGTCAGTGGGTTATCACAGGGAAAGTGCTGCACTGTCAGTGGGTTATCACAGAGAAAGTGCTGCACTGTGAGTGGGTTATCACAGAGAAAGTGCTGCACTGTCAGTGGGTTATAAAAGAGAAAGTGCTGCACTGTCAGTGGGTTATCACAGAGAAAGTGCTGCACTGTCAGTGGGTTATCACAGAGAAAGTGCTGCACTGTCAGTGGGTTATCACAGGGAAAGTGCTGCACTGTCAGTGGGTTATCACAGAGAAGGTGCTGCACTGTCAGTGGGTTATCACAGAGAAAGTGCTGCACTGTCAGTGGGTTATCACAGAGAAAGTGCTGCACTGTCAGTGGGTTATCACAGAGAAAGTTCTGCACTGTCAGTGGGTTATCACAGAGAAAGTGCTGCACTATAGGTGTGTTATCACAGAGAAAGTGCTGCACTGTCAGTGGGTTATCACAGAGAAAGTGCTGCACTGTCAGTGAGTTATCACAGAGAAATTGCTGCACTGACAGTAGGTTATCACAGAGAAAGTGGGGCACTGTCAGTGGGTTATCACAGAGAAAGTGCTGCACTGTCAGTAGGTTATCACAGAGAAAGTGCTGCACTGTCGGCAGGATATCACAGTGAAAGTGCTGCACTGTCAGTGGGTTATCACAGGGAGAGTGTTGCACTGTCAGTGAGTTATCACAGAGAAAGTGCTGCACTTACAGTGGGTTATCACAGGGAAAGTGCTGCACTGTCATTTGGTTATCACAGGTAAAGTGTTACACTGTTGGTGTGTTATCATAGTGAAAGCACTGCACTATCAACGAGTTGTCACAGGGAAAGTGCTCACTGTGGACGGGATATCACAGAGAAAGTGCTGCACTGTCGGTGTATTATTACAGGGCACGTTCTGCACAGTCGGCAGGTTATCACTGAGAAAATGCTGCACTGTCTGTGGGTTATCACAGAGACACTGCTGCACTGTTGGCGAGTGAGGACAGAGAAAGTGCTGCACTGTCAGTGGGTTATCACAAAGAAAGTGCTGCACTGTCAGTGGGTTATCACAGAGAAAGTGCTGCACTGTCAGTGGGTTATAAAAGAGAAAGTGCTGCACTGTCAGTGGGTTATCACAGAGAAAGTGCTGCACTGTCAGTGGGTTATCACAGAGAAAGTGCTGCACTGTCAGTGGGTTATCACAGGGAAAGTGCTGCACTGTCAGTGGGTTATCACAGAGAAAGTGCTGCACTGTCAGTGGGTTATCACAGAGAAAGTGCTGCACTGTCAGTGGGTTATCACAGAGAAAGTGCTGCACTGTCAGTGGGTTATCACAGAGAAAGTTCTGCACTGTCAGTGGGTTATCACAGAGAAAGTGCTGCACTATAGGTGTGTTATCACAGAGAAAGTGCTGCACTGTCAGTGGGTTATCACAGAGAAAGTGCTGCACTGTCAGTGAGTTATCACAGAGAAATTGCTGCACTGACAGTAGGTTATCACAGAGAAAGTGGGGCACTGTCAGTGGGTTATCACAGAGAAAGTGCTGCACTGTCAGTAGGTTATCACAGAGAAAGTGCTGCACTGTCGGCAGGATATCACAGTGAAAGTGCTGCACTGTCAGTGGGTTATCACAGGGAGAGTGTTGCACTGTCAGTGAGTTATCACAGAGAAAGTGCTGCACTTACAGTGGGTTATCACAGGGAAAGTGCTGCACTGTCATTTGGTTATCACAGGTAAAGTGTTACACTGTTGGTGTGTTATCATAGTGAAAGCACTGCACTATCAACGAGTTGTCACAGGGAAAGTGCTCACTGTGGACGGGATATCACAGAGAAAGTGCTGCACTGTCGGTGTATTATTACAGGGCACGTTCTGCACAGTCGGCAGGTTATCACTGAGAAAATGCTGCACTGTCTGTGGGTTATCACAGAGACACTGCTGCACTGTTGGCGAGTGAGGACAGAGAAAGTGCTGCACTGTCAGTGGGTTATCACAAAGAAAGTGCTGCACTGTCAGTGGGTTATCACAGAGAAAGTGCTGCACTGTCAATGGGTTATCACAGAGAAAGTGCTGCACTCTCAGTGGGTTATCACAGAGAAATTGCTGCACTGTCAGTGGGTTATCACAGGGAAAGTGCTTTACTGTCAGTGGGTTATCACAGAGAAAGAGCTGCACTGTCAGTGGGTTATCACAGAGAAAGTGCTGCACTGTCAGTGGGTTATCACAGGGAAAGTCCCTGCACAGTCAGTGGGTTATCACAGAGAAAGTGCTGCACTGTCAGTGGGTTATCACAGAGAAAGTGCTGCACTGTCAGTGGGTTATCACAGAGAAAGAGCTGCACTGTCAGTGGGTTATCACAGAGAAAGTGCTGCACTGTCAGTGGGTTATCACAGAGAAAGTGCTGCACTGTCAGTGGGTTATCACAGAGAAAGTGCTGCACTGTCAGTGGGTTATCACAGAGAAAGTGCTGCACTGTCAGTGGGTTATCACAGAGAAAGTGCTGCACTGTCGGTGGGTTATCACAGAGAAAGTGCTGCACTGTCAGTGTGTTATCACAGAGAAAGTGCTGCACTGTCGGTGGGTTATCACAGAGAAAGTGCTGCACTGTCGGTGGGTTATCACAGAGAAAGTGCTGCACTGTCGGTGGGTTATCACAGAGAAAGTGCTGCACTGTCAGTGGGTTATCACAGAGAAAGTGCTGCACTGTCGGTGAGTTATCACAGAGAAAGTGCTGCACTATAGGTGTTTTATCACAGAGAAAGTGCTGCACTGTCAGTGGGTTATCACAGAGAAAGTGCTGCACTGTCAGTAGGTTATCACAGAGAAAGTGCTGCACTGTCGGTGGGTTATCACAGAGAAAGTGCTGCACTGTCAGTGGGTTATCACAGAGAAAGTGCTGCACTGTCGGTGAGTTATCACAGAGAAAGTCCTGCACTATAGGTGTTTTATCACAGAGAAAGTGCTGCACTGTCAGTGGGTTATCAAAGAGAAAGTGCTGCACTGTCAGTGAGTTAGCACAGAGAAAGTGTTGCACTGTCAGTGAGTTATCACAGGGAAAGTGCTGCACTGTCAGTGGGTTTTCACAGAGAAAGTGCTGCACTCTCAGTGGGTTATCACAGAGAAAGTGCTGCACTGTCAGTGGGTTATCACAGGGAAAGTGCTCCACTGTCAGTGGGTTATCACAGAGAAAGTGCTGCACTGTCAGTGGGTTATCACAGAGAAAGGGCTGCACTGTCAGTGATTTATCACAGGGAAAGTGCTGCACTGTCAGTGGGTTATAAAAGAGAAAGTGCTGCACTGTCAGTGGGTTATCACAGAGAAAGTGCTGCACTGTCAGGGGGTTATCACAGGGAAAGTGCTGGACTGTCAGTGGGTTATAAAAGAGAAAGTGCTGCACTGTCAGTGGGTTATCACAGAGAAAGTGCTGCACTGTCAGTGGGTTATCACAGAGAAAGTGCTGCACTGTCAGTGGGTTATCACAGAGAAAGTGCTGCACTGTCAGTGGGTTATCACAGGGAAAGTGCTGCACTGTCAGTGGGTTATCACAGAGAAAGTGCTGCACTGTCAGTGGGTTATCACAGGGAAAGTGCTGCACTGTCAGTGGGTTATCACAGGGAAAGTGCTGCACTGTCAGTGGTTTATCACAGAGAAAGTGCTGCACTGTCAGTGGGTTATCACAGGGAATGTGCTGCACTGTCAGTGAGTTATCACACAGAACATGCTGCACTGTCAGAGGGTTATCACAGAAAAAGTGCTGCACTGTCGGTGGGTTATCAGAGGGAAAGTGCTGCACTGTCAGTGTGTTATCACAGAGAAAGTGCTGCACTGTCGGTGGGTTATCACAGAGGAAGTGCTGCACTGTCAGTGGGTTATCACAGAGAAAGTGCTGCACTGTCAGTGGGTTATCACAGAGAAAGTGCTGCACTGTCAGTGGGTTATCACAGAGAAAGTGCCGCACTGTCAGTGGGTTATCACAGGGAAAGTGCTGCACTGTCAGTGGGTTAGCACAGAGAACGTGCTGCACTGTCAGCGGGTTATCACAGGGAAAGTGCTGCACTGTCAGTGGGTTATCACAGAGAAAGTGCTGCACTGTCAGTGGGTTATCACAGAGAAAGTACTGCACTGTCGGTGGGTTATCACAGGTAAAGTGTTACACTGTTGGTGTGTTATCATAGTGAAAGCACTGCACTATCAACGAGTTGTCACAGGGAAAGTGCTCACTGTGGACGGGATATCACAGAGAAAGTGCTGCACTGTCGGTGTATTATTACAGGGCACGTTCTGCACAGTCGGCAGGTTATCACTGAGAAAATGCTGCACTCTCTGTGGGTTATCACAGAGACACTGCTGCACTGTTGGCGAGTGAGGACAGAGAAAGTGCTGCACTGTCAGTGGGTTATCACAAAGAAAGTGCCGCACTCTCAGTGGGTTATCACAGAGAAAGTGCTGCACTCTCAGTGAGTTATCACAGAGAAAGTGCTGCACTGTCAGTGGGTTATCACAGAGAAAGTGCTGCACTGTCAGTGGGTTATCACAGGGAAAGTGCTGCACTATCAGTGGGTTATCACAGAGAAAGAGCTGCACTGTCAGTGGGTTATCACAGAGAAAGTGCTGCACTGTCAGTGGGTTATCACAGAGAAAGTGCTGCACTGTCGGCGGTTATCACAGAGAAAGTGCTGCACTGTCAGTGGGTTATCACAGAGAAACTGCTGCACTGTCGGTGGGTTATCACAGAGAAAGTGCTGCACTGTCAGTGGGTTATCACAGAGAAAGTGCTGCACTGTCGGTGGGTTATCACAGAGAAAGTGCTGCACTGTCAGTGGGTTATCACAGAGAAAGTGCTGCACTGTCGGTGAGTTATCACAGAGAAAGTGCTGCACTGTCAGTGGGTTATCACAGAGAAAGTGCTGCACTGTCAGTTGGTTATCACAGAGAAAGTGCTGCACTGTCAGTGGGTTATCACAGAGAAAGTGCTGCACTGTCAGTGGGTTATCACAGAGAAAGTGCTGCACTGTCGGTGGGTTATCAAGGGAAATTGCTGCACTGTCAGTGGGTTATCACAGAGAAAGTGCTGCACTGTCAGTGGGTTATCACAGAGAAAGTTCTGCACTGTCAGTGGGTTATCACAGAGAAAGTGCTGCACTATAGGTGTGTTATCACAGAGAAAGTGCTGCACTGTCAGTGGGTTATCACAGAGAAAGTGCTGCACTGTCAGTGAGTTATCACAGAGAAATTGCTGCACTGACAGTAGGTTATCACAGAGAAAGTGGGGCACTGTCAGTGGGTTATCACAGAGAAAGTGCTGCACTGTCAGTAGGTTATCACAGAGAAAGTGCTGCACTGTCGGCAGGATATCACAGTGAAAGTGCTGCACTGTCAGTGGGTTATCACAGGGAGAGTGTTGCACTGTCAGTGTGTTATCACAGAGAAAGTGCTGCACTTACAGTGGGTTATCACAGGGAAAGTGTTGCACTGTCATTTGGTTATCACAGGTAAAGTGTTACACTGTTGGTGTGTTATCATAGTGAAAGCACTGCACTATCAACGAGTTGTCACAGGGAAAGTGCTCACTGTGGACGGGATATCACAGAGAAAGTGCTGCACTGTCGGTGTATTATTACAGGGCACGTTCTGCACAGTCGGCAGGTTATCACTGAGAAAATGCTGCACTGTCTGTGGGTTATCACAGAGACACTGCTGCACTGTTGGCGAGTGAGGACAGAGAAAGTGCTGCACTGTCAGTGGGTTATCACAAAGAAAGTGCTGCACTGTCAGTGGGTTATCACAGAGAAAGTGCTGCACTGTCAGTGGGTTATCACAGAGAAAGTGCTGCACTCTCAGTGGGTTATCACAGAGAAAGTGCTGCACTGTCAGTGGGTTATCACAGAGAAAGTGCTGCACTGTCGGTGGGTTATCACAGAGAAAGTGCTGCACTGTCAGTGGGTTATCACAGAGAAAGTGCTGCACTGTCGGTGGGTTATCACAGAGAAAGTGCTGCACTGTCAGTGTGTTATCACAGAGAAAGTGCTGCACTGTCGGTGGCTTATCACAGAGAAAGTGCTGCACTGTCGGTGGGTTATCACGGAGAAAGTGCTGCACTGTCAGTGGGTTATCACAGAGAAAGTGCTGCACTGTCGGTGGGTTATCACAGAGAAAGTGCTGCACTGTCAGTGGGTTATCACAGAGAAAGTGCTGCACTGTCGGTGAGTTATCACAGAGAAAGTGCTGCACTGTCAGCGGGTTATCGCAGAGAAAGTGCTGCACTGTCAGTGGGTTATCACAGAGAAAGTGCTGCACTGTCGGTGGGTTATCACAGAGAAAGTGCTGCACTGTCGGTGGGATATCACAGAGAAAGTGCTGCACTGTCAGTGGGTTATCACAGAGAAAGTGCTGCACTGTCGGTGAGTCATCACAGAGAAAGTGCTGCACTGTCAGCGGGTTATCACAGAGAAAGTGCTGCACTGTCAGTGGGTTATCACAGAGAAAGTGCTGCACTGTCAGTGAGTTATCACAGAGAAAGTGCTGCACTGTCAGCGGGTTATCGCAGAGAAAGTGCTGCACTGTCAGTGGGTTATCACAGAGAAAGTGCTGCACTGTCGGTGGGTTATCACAGAGAAAGTGCTGCACTGTCGGTGGGTTATCACAGAGAAAGTGCTGCACTGTCAGTGGGTTATCACAGAGAAAGTGCTGCACTGTCGGTGAGTCATCACAGAGAAAGTGCTGCACTGTCAGCGGGTTATCACAGAGAAAGTGCTGCACTGTCAGTGGGTTATCACAGAGAAAGTGCTGCACTGTCAGTGGGTTATCACAGAGAAAGTGCTGCACTGTCAGCGGGTTATCACAGAGAAAGTGCTGCACTGTCAGTGGGTTATCACAGAGAAAGTGCTGCACTGTCAGTGGGTTATCACAGAGAAAGTGCTGCACTGTCGGTGGGTTATCAAGGGAAATTGCTGCACTGTCAGTGGGTTATCACAGAGAAAGTGCTGCACTGTCAGTGGGTTATCACAGAGAACGTTCTGCACTGTCAGTGGGTTATCACAGAGAAAGTGCTGCACTATAGGTGTTTTATCACAGAGAAAGTGCTGCACTGTCAGTGGGTTATCAAAGAGAAAGTGCTGCACTGTCAGTGAGTTATCACAGAGAAAGTGCTGCACTGTCAGTGAGTTATCACAGGGAAAGTGCTGCACTGTCAGTGGGTTATCACAGAGAAAGTGCTGCACTCTCAGTGGGTTATCACAGAGAAAGTGCTGCACTGTCAGTGGGTTATCACAGGGAAAGTGCTGCACTGTCAGTGGGTTATCACAGAGAAAGTGCTGCACTGTCAGTGGGTTATCACAGAGAAAGTGCTGCACTGTCAGTGATTTATCACAGGGAAAGTGCTGCACTGTCAGTGGGTTATAAAAGAGAATGTGCTGCACTGTCAGTGGGTTATCACAGAGAAAGTGCTGCACTGTCAGTGGGTTATCACAGGGAAAGTGCTGGACTGTCAGTGGGTTATAAAAGAGAAAGTGCTGCACTGTCAGTGGGTTATCACAGAGAAAGTGCTGCACTGTCAGTGGGTTATCACAGAGAAAGTGCTGGACTTTCAGTGGGTTATAAAAGAGAAAGTGCTGCACTGTCAGTGGGTTATCACAGAGAAAGTGCTGTACTGTCAGTGGGTTATCACAGAGAAAGTGCTGGACTGTCAGTGGGTTATAAAGAGAAAGTGCTGCACTGTCAGTGGGTTATCACAGGGAAAGTGCTGCACTGTCAGTGGGTTATCACAGGGAAAGTGCTGCACTGTCAGTGGGTTATCACAGAGAATTTGCTGCACTGTTGGCGGGTGTGGACAGAGAAAGTGCTGCACTGTCAGTGGGTTGTCACAGAGACACTGCTGCACTGTTGGCGGGTTTTCAATGGGAAAGTGCTGCACTGGCGGTAGGTTATGGCAGGGCAAGTACTGCACTGTCGGTGAATTATCACAGGGAATGTGCTGCATTGTCAGCGCTTTATGACACGAAAAGTCGGCCCGTTATTGCTGAGGAGATGCTGCTCTGTTTGTGGGTCAGTAGCTAATCGGTTCTAATACTGACACACACGCAGCTGTGCAGCACTGCCAGCAAATTGCTTGCAGATATGCTCCTGGTTTTAGGGATCAGAGTTCCTATATATGTTTGTGCATGAGCGAGAGCTGTACTCATCATCATCATAGAGCTCTACAGCTTCATAAAAACACCCTTCAGCCCAACCAGTCTACACTGATCAAAAACAGCCGTCTAACCATTCACCCTTTTATTAGCAGTTGGCCAACAGCCTTGTGTGCCTTGACATTATCGGGGCGCACCTGAATAGATTCATCAAATCCTACAGCATGGAGACAGGCCTTTTGGCTCAAACTCACACTAACACCATTTCCCTGCTCTGGGCCCATATCCTTTCCTATCCATGTATTTGTCCAAATGCCTTTTAAATGCTTTTAATGTACCCGCCTCAACCACTTCCGCTGGCAGCTCAGTCCTTGTGGTCCTCAGGCTCCCTTTTATTTTTTCCCTCTAACCTCTCGTCCTCGATACAGAAACCCTACATGCTTCCGATTCATGCCTCTCATGATCTTATATACTTCAAAAGATCCCCCTCAGTCTCCTACACTCTGAAGGAGAAACTCCAAGCCTGTCCAACCTCTCCTTAGACCAATGAGTCCAGGCAACATCCTTGCAAATTTCTTCTGCGCTCATTCCATTTTAATGACATCCTTCCTGTAACAAGGTGACCAAAACTGAACACAATTCACAAAGTGTGGCCTCAGAAACATCCTGGACAACTGCAACATAACTTCCTAACTTCGATACTCAATGATGACTGATGAGGCCAGTGTGCCAAAAACCTTCTTCACTGCCTTGTCTACCTGTGATTCCAGTTTCAGAGATCTGTGAACCTGAACTCCAAGGTCCCTCTGTTCCACCACACTCCTTAAGGCCTTACCATTCACCATGAAACTCCTCCCTTGATTTGACTTTCTAAAATGCCAGACTTCACACTTATCTATATTAAACTCCATTTTGGATATTGTTGGGGGAGATGGCGCACCAGGGGAAGCCAGCAGTAGCCAGGTTCATGGCGCCGTGGCTGGTTCTGCTGGACAGAAGGGTGGGACAAAGAGTGGAAGGGCTATAGTCATCGGGGATTCAATTGTTACAGGAGTAGATAGGTGGCTCTGTGGTCAATAACAAGACTCCCAAATGGCATGTTGCCTCCCAGGTGCACGGGTCAGGGATGTCTCAGAATGGCTGCAGAACATCCAGAAGGGGGGAAGATGAACAGCCAGTTGTCGTGGTATATATAGGCACCAATGATATAGGTAAAAGCAACAGAATGAGGTCTTCCAAGCAGAATATATGAAGTTAGGAGCCAAGTTAAAAAGTAGGATGCCACAGGTAGGATCACAATTCCATAAGTTTTAAAATACCCATGGACAAAGATGAGAGAGATCCTAAAGGAAGAGCGCTAAATTGAGGGAAGGGTAACTGTACCAAAATTCAGCAGGAGCTGGGAAATATAGATTGGGATCTGCTGTTTGAAGGTAAATTCACATTCGATATGTGGGAAGCTTTTAAAGAGAGGTTGATTAGCATGCATGAGAGACATATTCCTGTGAAAATGAAGAATAGAAATAATAAGATTAAGGAATCATGGATGGCATGTGAAGTTGTGAGACTAGTTAAGAGGAAAATGGAAGCATACGTAAGGTCTAGGTGGCTGACAACAGACAATGCTTTGGAAGAATATCAAGAAAGTAGGACCAATCTGAAACGGGGAATTAAGAGGGCTAAAAGGGGTCATGAGATATCTTCAGTAAACAAGGGAAAGGAAAATCCCAAAGCCTTTTATTCATATATAAGATGCAAGAGGGTAACTAGAGAAAGTGTTGGCCCACTCTAGGACAATGGAGGAAGGTTATGTGTGGAGTCAGAGAAAATGGGTCAGATGCTTAATGAGCACTTTGTAGCAGTATTCACTGAGGAGAGGGAAATGATGAATGTTAAGTTTACGGATAGATGTTCGATTACTCTAGGTCAAGTCGGCATAATGAGGGAGGAAGTGTTGGGTATTCTAAAACACATTAAGGTGGACAAGTCCCCAGATCCAGATGAGATCTATCCCAGGTTTCTGAGGGAAGTGAAAGAGGAAATAGCTGGGATACTAACAGGTATCTTTGCAGCATCCTTGATCAAGGTGGAGTCCTGGAGGACTGGAGAATTGCTAATGCTTTCTCCTTGTTTAAGAAGGGCAGCAAGGATAATCCAGGTAATTATAGACTGTTGAGCCTGATGCCAGTGGTTGGGAAGCTGCTTGGAGATAATACTGAGGGATTGGATCTATTGATATTTGGAAGATAATTGGCTTATCAGTTATAGGCAACATGGTTTTGGGCGGGGATGGTCATGTTTTACCAACATGATAGAATTCTTTGAGGAAGTGACAAAGTTGATTGATGAGGGAAGTGCTGTAGATGTCATACACATAGACTTCAACAGGATGTCGTAAGGCTGATGGAAAAAGTGAAGTCGCATGGGGTCCAGGGTGTACTAGCTAGATGGATAGAGAACTGGCTGGGCAACAGGAAACAGAGAGTAGTAGTGGAAGGGAGTTTCTCAAAATGGAGAACTGTGACCAGTGGTGTTCCACAGGGATCTGTGCTGGGACCGCTGTTGTTTGAGATATACATAAGTGATTTGGAGGAAGGTACAGGTAGTCTGATTAGCAGGTTTTCAGATGACACTAAAATTGTTGGAGTAGCAGATAGTGAAGGTGACTGTCAGAGAATACAGCAGAATATAAATAGATTGGAGAGCTGGGCAGAGAAATGGCAGATGGAGTTCGTTCTGAACAAATGCAAGGTAATGTATTTTGGAAAATCCAATTGAAGAGCACATTCGGAAAGGAGAGAGTTACCTTGACACTTTGTTTCTGGAGGTAGTCATACCTGGCAGATTAAGTAAGTCAAATTCAGTTCGTGATCAGGGACATCTGGGTATGATTGCAAGTGAGGCAGCTAGGGGATCCTGAGTTCAGGCATGGAGGACCCTCAGCTTTTGACCTTATCCAACAGGTACGAGATACTTACTCCCTGTGTGGGTGAGGAAAAGGATAGGATGAGCTGGCTCACCATGGCACCATGGTGCAGAAGGCCATTCAAGAGGGGGCAGGAAAAAGACAAGTGGTAGTTACAGGGATTCTATAGATAGGGGGATAGATAGTATTCTTTGTGAGCCAGATCGGGAGTCCTGCATGGTGTGTTGCCTGCCCAGTGCCAGGGTGCAGGGCATCTCTGGCCGGTTTGAAAGGATATTGAAATGGGAGGAAGAGGATCCAGTTGTTGTGGTCCATGTTGGGACTAACAACATAGGCAAGGTTAGGATTGAGGACCTGTTTGGGGATTATCAAGTGCTAGGAACAAAATTAAAGAACAGGTCCTCAAGGGTTTTAGTCTCCGAAATACCTCCTGAGCCATGTGCAAATTGGCTTAGGGGTAAGAAAATTGGGGAAGCAAACACATGGCTAAGGGAATGGTGTGGGAACGAGAGGTCAGTTTTGGAACCAGGAGGATCTGTACCGATGGGATAGTCTCCACCTGAACCAATCTGGAGCCAGTGTCCTAGTGAAAAGGATAAAGTGGGTGGTCACTAGAACTTTCAACTAGTGAGTCGGGGGGGAAGGGATAGGGAAAACGACAGGGCGATGGTAAATAAAAAGGTAAGCGGCTGGTTAGATTATGTGCAGGAGGGCTTAAGTTCAAGGCAGACTATCAAAGAAGCAAAAAGGAAGGAGAACTCAGGAGACATTAGAGATGTTATGAATCATGAGAGTGAGAAAGCTCGGATAAAGGCACTTTACCTGAATGCTTGTAGCATTTGTAAAAAGCTTGATGAGTTAACAGCACAAATCATGCCGTTAGTAGCCATTTCGGAGACATGGTTACAGGATGGTCATGACCAGGAGTTAAATATACAGGGGACCCCGACTATTCGGAAGGACAGTAAGGTAAGGGAGGTGGCGTAGCTCTGATATTCAAGGACAATATCAGGGCCCTGATGGAATGCATCCCAGGGTAAAAGAAATGGGAGAAATAGCAAATGCACCGGTGATAATTTTCAAAATTTGCTGGATTCTGGGGCAGTCCAGCAGATTGAAAAACAGCAACTGTGACGTCACTATTTAGAAAGGAAGGTAAACAAAAGGTGAAGAATTATAGACTGGTTAACCTCTTTAGTGGGAAAAATACTTAGTCTGTTATCAAGGAAGAAATAGCAGGGCACCTCAATAGACATTGTCCCATTGGGCAGACGTAGCATGGGTTCATGAAGGGCAGGTCATGCTTGACAAATCTTTTGAAATTCTATGAAGACTTTACAAGCAAGGTGCAAAACAGGGATCCAGTGGATGTGGTGTACCAGGATTTCCAAAAGGCCTTTGCCAAGATGCTGCACATGAGGCTGCTGCATAAGAGAAGGATGCATGGTGTTGGTGTAGAGTATTAGCATGGATAGAGGATTGGTTGACTGACAGGAAGTAAAGAGTGGAGATAAATGAGTGCTATTCTAGCTGGCAATCAGTGCCTAGTGGTGTGCCTGAGGGATTGGTGTTGGGACTGCAATTATTTACATATGAATTGTATAGATGGTTTGGAGTTGGGGATCACATGTAGTGCCGATGACACTAAGATGCGTGGTAGAGCAAAGTGTGCAGAGGACTGTGAAACTTTGCAGAGGAACATGGATACATTGTGCAAGTGGGCAAAGGTCTGGCAGATGGAATACAATGTGAAGTCATACATTTTGGTAGGGGTAATAGTAAAAAGGATTATTACTTGAATGGTGAAAAGGTTGTAGCATGCTGTTTTGCAGAGGGACCTGGGTGTTCTTGTGTATGAATCACAGAGGGTTGGTCTGCAGGTACAACAAGTAATTAGGAAGGTAAGTGGAACCCCTAAAGGGGTTGGGTTTAAAAGCAGAGAGGTAATACCATAGCTGTACAAGTTACTTGAGAAAAGATGTCCTGGCACTGGAGGGGGTGCAGAGGAGGTTCACCAGGTTGATTCCAGAGTTGAGGGGTTTGGCTTATGCAGAGTAACTGAGTAGATTGCAATTATATTCATTGGAATTCAGGAGAATGAGGGAGGATCTTATAGAAACATCTCAAATTATGAAGGGAATAGACAAGATAGAAATAGATAGGATGTTTCCATTGGCAGATGAAGGTAGGACAAGAGATCATAGCCTCAAGATTAGAGGGAGCAGATTTAGGACTGAATTAAGAAGGAACTTGTTCAACCAGAGGGTTGTTAATCGATGGAATTCCTTGCCCGGGAAGTAGTTGACTATACTTCAGTAAACATTTTTAAAGCTAAAGTAGATTTTATTTTAACAATGTTGTGGTTCTGTTTGCCGAGCTGGGAATTTGTGTTGCAGACGTTTCGCCCCCTGTCTAGGTGACATCCTCAGTGCTTGGGAACCTCCTGTGAAACGCTTCTGTGAGAAGATTTGTAGCTCAGGTGCTCGTTGTTGTGGTTCTGGATATGGTATGAGCACGGGTAAGTGTATCTCAATCCACAGGAAGATCAGCCATGATCTTATTGAATGGCAGAGCAGGCTCGAAGGGCCGGATAGCCGAATCCTGCTCCTAGTTCTTATGTTATGTTCTTATGTAAATGGAAACGTCCTAGGGAAAATTGATGTGCAGAGAAATCTGGGTGTTCACATCCATTGTTCCCTGAAGATGGCAATACATGTCAGTAGTGCGGTCAAGAACATGCACGGCACACTTTCCTTCATCTGTTGCGGTACTGAGAACAGGCATTGGCAGGTTATGTTACAGTTGTGTAGGACTTTAGTTTGGCCACATTTAGAATACCGTGTACAGTTCTGGTCGCCACATTACCAAAAGGATGTGGATGCTTTGGAGAGGGTGCAGAGGAGGTTCACCAGGATGTTGCCTGGTTGAAGGGTGTTAGATATAAGCAGAGGTTGAGTAGATTAAGATTATTTTCATTAGAAGGATGGAGGTTGAGAGGGGTGGATCTGATTGAGGTCGATGTAATCATGGCGGTATAGAAAGGGTGGATAGCAAGGAGCTTTTTCCCAGTGTGGGGGACTCAATTACTAGGGGTCACGAGTTCAAGGTGAGAGGAGAAATGTTTAGGAGAGATATGCATAGAATGTTCTTTATCAGAGGGTTGTGGGTGCCTGGAAAGGGTTGCCAAGGGAGGCTGTAGAGACAGTCACGATAGTGTAATTTAAGATGTGTCTCGACAGACACATGAATGCGCAGGGAGCCGAGGAATATAACCTTAGAAAATAGGCGACAGGTTTAGATAGAGGATTGGAATCGGCACAGGCTTGGAGGGCTGAAGGGCCTGTTCCTGTGCTGTAATTTTTCTTGTTCTTTGTTCTAATCAATATTTTATACAGTCCCAAGTATAATCTACCTGCTCCTGTATTCTATTGTTCCGCTAATAAAGACCAGTATCCCATATGCCTCCTTGACCACATCAGCTGCTACAGTTAAGAGACCAGTGGACATGCACACCAAGGTCTCGGTGATCATCAGTGTTCCCCAGGGTCTTACCATTCACCCTATATTCCTTTGTCTTATTTATCCTACCCAAGCTGCATCACCTCACATTTATCTGAATTGAATTCCATTTGCCACTGTTCAGCCTGTCTGTATCATCCTGTAATCTAAGGCTGTTCCTCACTATTTATCAATTTTGTATCATCCTCAAACTGACTGATCAGCCCGCCTACATTCATGTCTCAATCTTTTATATGTACTTGGATCAGCAAGGGCTCCAGCAGTGATCCCTTTAGAATCCACTGACCTCCAGCCACAAAAACACCCCTTGACCATCACCCACTGCCACTTCCTGCCACTTGCTTAATTCTGGATCCAATTTACCAACTTTCCTTGGATCCCATTGGCTGTTATCTTTATCCAGTCCTGTATATCCCTCATCATTCAGGGTTCACTGGATTTGTGGATCCCACCCTTTATCTTTATTGGAAATTGTGCACCTGTAACTCTCTATTTCCTTTGAGAATGTGTCCCATGTTTCTGGCACAGACTTGCTGAAAAGCATGTCTCTGAGTATAATCTGGCCCAAATAATATCTGATCTTATTAAAATCAGCCTTGCCCAGGTTTAGAACTTTGATTTCAGACCCATCCTTGTCTTGAATCTAACAGAGTTAGAATCACTGTCCACAAAGTGCTCTCTCACAGATATTCCAACCACCTCTACTGCTTCACTTCCTATAATAAAGCCTCCTGCCTTGCGGGCTCTCCTGGGTACAGCTCGTTCTGTTATAACATGCATTTCATCAAGGTGAATTCATTGTAACACAGTCAACAAAGTTTTAAAACTTCTGTTGGCTGTGTCGTGATTATATCACCAACACTTCAAGCGCTGTTTCTAAAGTGCGATTTTTCTATAATGTGGGGTTGCTCAAGAATGGAATCATCACATTAATGAAGAACTAACTGTGCAGGCTTTAAAAGGCTGTGCTGGACGGATCCTAGGAATTCCGCTCACTCTAAGTCTCTCACATTAGGACTGCCTCAGATAGTTTTGGGAAAGAAGAAATCTCTCACTGTCACTATCCTGTTCTTTTTGCATTCTCTGAAATTTACCTCCATACTATTTCTCTCTGACTGTTTGGGGGCCTTTAGTGAACACTCAACAATGTGTTCACTCCATTTCAGAGTAAAGGTTTTATCTAATGGCTTCACTTGAGGAGCTGATGAACTTGTCATCCCTCTTTACTGCTGTAATTGATTCCCTGGTCAGTATTGTGACATCTGCTCCTCTTTTACCTCTTTCCCTGTTCTACCTGAAGATCCTGTATCCTGGAATATTAAGTTGCCAATCCTGTCCCTCTCTCAACAATGTTATTGACAGCAATAGTAACACATCTCATTTTTAAATCTGTACCTTCATCTATCTACATTTTTTGTCAGACTCATTACATTAAAGTAGTAACATCCAACCTTGCCAATCTCCCTGTGTCTTAACTGGTCTATTCTTCTTGTGCCTTCCTGACTCACTTGCTGTCTCTTCTAGTTCTGGCTGTGCACCTTCCTTTGCTGAAACATCCCTCAGGATCTCAGCCCGCTGCCAAATTAGTTTCAACTTTACCCAACAGCACTAGCAAATCTCCCCACGAGGATGCTGGCCCCATTCCTTTACTGTTGCAACTTGTCAGTCCTGTACACATCTTACCACCCCCGAAAAGTGTCCCAATGTCCCAGAAATCAAAAGTTCTACCTCCTGAATCATCTCTCCAGCCGCACATTCATCTGGACGAACCACCTATTTCTATGCTCCTTAGCACAAGGCAGTGGAAGTAATCCAAAGATTGCAAAATGTGAAGTCTTTTTTTTTCCCCAGTCTGTGCCCTAGTCCCCCAAGTTCAGCTTTCAGCACCTCACCCCTTTATGTCCCTAGACTGTTGGTACCAATATGGATCACAATCTCTGTCTGTTGCCCTCCAGTGGAGATGGTGAATGTTGTGTACACTCATATCCCACAGTGATGGCTATGGGCACCTCCACTATTCCATATTCCTTTTCTGCAACACACTAATTGTCTTCAGTTTCATTCAGTGTAACGTGAGAAATCTGCAACCACAGCGTGTTGTTGGAATTGATCTTTTTCTCTCTTTTCTTCCCATCTGTTTTTTTCTCTCCTTCCCCACCCCCCCCCCCCCCCCCCCCCCGCCCTTCTCTCTCTCTCTCTGTCCCTTTTTCTCGTTCTCACCATCTTTCTCCTTCCCTCTCATGGTCTCTCCGTAAGACCTCACAGCTGGAATTTGCCCATTCAGCCTGCTCCACCATTCGAGCAAGGCTGAGAAGTTTTTCACCCATTTCTCCCACTTCCTCCCCATAACTCTTGATTTCCTTGATACTCAGGAACCTACTTATCTCCATCTTAAATATATATAATGACCTGGCCTCCATAGCCTTCTGTGGCAATGAATTCCAGAGCTGTCTGGCTGAAGAAGTTTCTCCTTATCTCCGTTCTAGAAGATCTTCCGTTTATTCTAAGGCTTTGCCCTCAGGTCCTAGTATCTCTTGTCAGCATCTTTTCAATGTCCACTCTGTCCTGGCCATTCAGTAGTTTGTAAGTTTCAAACCGATATCCCCTCATCCTTCTAAACTCTAATGCGCTCTCTTGCACTCTCCACCTTGTGTTATCTCTCCCTCTGTGCCACATCCTTTCTCTCTCTTTCTCTCTTGAATTGTGTAACTGAATCAAACTCAAACCAACGCTGAATCCTTGGATTAACCTCAGTGTCATGTTGAAAAATACAAACCAGGAGAAAGTGAGACCAGAGTCCAGATAGGCAGCATCTGACGAGCAGGAGAATCAACGTTTTGGGTCTCCATTCCTGATGAAGGGCTTATGCCC
Organism: Chiloscyllium punctatum; assembly: GCF_047496795.1. Classification (NCBI taxonomy): domain Eukaryota; kingdom Metazoa; phylum Chordata; class Chondrichthyes; order Orectolobiformes; family Hemiscylliidae; genus Chiloscyllium; species Chiloscyllium punctatum. Next base: position 47,860,579 of record NC_092761.1, on the reverse strand, counting down.
AAAATCTGACTTTCCTGCTCTTGGAATGCTGCCTGACTTGGCTGCACTTTTCCAGTAATACAAACCAACACAATATCATGTTCCATGAATGTTACAAAATTGTTGTACGCAGGACAAATTGATCCAACAAAAAATAACCTAGAACAGATAAATCTGCAGTTTTGGGTAGATATGCTGCTTGTTCAGTTGGGTGCCTAGTCATTCAGGAATTTGCATTATTTCAACACGGTCTGAAAGCTGATAATGTGTATGTGTTTGTCTGTGTGTATGTGTGTAAATCTGAGAGATGTTGAAGTCTGTATAAACTCACATGTCACAGTGATGGTTATGGAGCTCCCCACTGCTCCATGTTCATTCTCTGCCACACACTGATAGTCTCCAGTCTCCCTGGGTGTAACGTGAGGAATCTCCAACCACAGCTCATTGTTGGAACTTGTCCTGTTCATTGTGACATTAAGGTGTCTCCACGTCAGGTTAGATACTGGGCAGCTCTCAACAGAGCAGATTATGTCTGCAGAATTCCCCTCAATTATATTGATGGATGAACCTGGATTAATCCCATCCAGGGAAATAATTGAGAGATGCCGTGGTGGGTCTAAAAGCAAATAATGATCAGTTCATTACAATGATAGTCAAACACATCCTAGATCCCGACAATGTGAAAGGTGAGATAGCAGCGCGGTTTCCTCCTCCACACATCATGTAACCATAGCAGACACTTCAATTCAGTACTGAGGGAGTGCTGCACCGAGGGAGTACTGAGGGAGTGCTGCACTGTCAGAGGGTCAGTACTGAGGGAGCGCTGCACTGTCAGAGGGTCAGCACTGAGGGAGTGCTGCACTGTCAGAGGGTCAGTACTGAGGGAGTGCTGTACTGTCAGAGGGTCAGTACTGAGGGAGTGCTGTACTGTCAGAGGGTCAGTACTGAGGGAGTGCTGCACTGTCAGAGGGTCAGCACTGAGGGAGTGCTACACTGTCGGATGGTCAGTATTGACAGAGTGCCACACTATCAGAGGATTAATACTGAGAGAGTGCTGCACTGTCAGATGGTCAGTACTGAGGGAGTGCTGCACTGTCAGATGGTCAGTACTGAGGGAGTGCTGCTGTGTCAGAGGGTCAGCACCGAGGGAGTGCTTCACTGTAAGAGGGATCAGTACTGAGGGAGTGCTGCACTGTCAGAGGGTCAGTACTGAGGGAGTGCTGCGCTATCCGAGGGTCAATACTGAGGGAGTGCTGCACTGACAGAGGGTCAGTACTGAGGGGGTGCTTCTGTATTGAGAGTCAGTACTGAGGGAGTGCTGCGCTATCCGAGGGTCAATACTGAGGGAATGCTTCAGTGTTTATCAGCTCACTGAGTTTTGGATGAACCTCAAACTGACTGATCAATCCTCCTAAATTCTGAATTATTTATATATGCTTCAATCAGCAAGGGCTCCAGTCATGATCCCTGTGAGACCCCACTGGGTACTGGCTTCTAGTCACAGAAACACCCCTCAAACCATGACCCTCTGCTTCCTGCCACTCAGCCAACTCCAAATCCAATTCAGCAATGCTGTTTGGATCCCATGGACGTTCTCCTTCGCAAACAGCTTCCCAAGTTGGACCTTATCTAAAGCCTTGTTGAAGTTGGAGTAGAATATGGCAAATGAATCGCCATTCATTCATGGATGCTCATACCACATTGACTGCTCTCTCCAATCCACTGGTACCTCTCCAATGACCACAGAAGAATTGAAAATATTTGCCAGTGCCCCTGATATTTCCTTCCCTTGCCTCACTCAGCAGCCTGGGATACACTGCATCTGGTCCTGCGATTTGTCTAGTTTTAAGCCTGCCAGGTCACTCAGAGCCCCCTGTCTGTCTGAGCTAATTTTGTAAAGTATATTACACTCCATCTCCCTGATGGCGATACCTAAACTATTGTTCTCATGAGTGAACACCAAAACCAAGTATTCATTTAGGCAGCAGTTCTAACCACTATGCCACCGTGCCTCCCCATTATGTAAATGTAAAAAAGTAGAGGACCCAGCATCGATCCTTTTGGCCCTCCACTGGTCACAGGCCTCCAGTCTGAAAAACAACCCTCCACCACTACCCTCTGTCTTCTACCTTTGAGCCAGTTCTGTATCCAAATGGCTAGTTCTCCCTGTATTCCATGAAATCTAACCTTGCTAATCAGTCTCCCATGGGGAACCTTGTCGAACGCCTTACTGAAGTCCATATAGATCACATCTACTTCTCGGCCCTCATCAATCTTCTTTGTTAGTTCCTCAAAAAACTCAATGAACTTTGTGAGACATGATTTCCCACACAGAAAACTATGTTGACTATTCCTAATCAGTCCTTGCCTTTCCAAATACATGTACATCTGTTCCTCAGGATTCCCTCCAACAACTTGCCCATTAGACAATTAGACTCACCAGTCTATAGTTCCCTGGCTTGTCCTTACCCCTTTTCTTAAACAGTGGCACCACGTTAGCCAACCTCCAGTCTTCCGGCACCTCACCTGTGACTATCGATGATACAAATATCTCAGCAACAGGCCCAGCAATCACTTCTCCAGCTTTCCACAGAGTTCTCGGGTATACCTGATCAGGTCCTGGGGATTTATCCACCTTTAACCGTTTCAAGACATCCAGCACTTCCCCCTCTGTAATCTGGACATTTTGCAAGATGTCACCATCTATTTCCCTACAGTCTTTATGTTCCATATCCTTTTCCACAGTAAATACTGATGCAAAATACTCATTTAGTATCTCCCCCATTTTCTGTGGCTCCACACAAAGGCCGCCTTGCTGATCTTAGAGGGAGAAAGTGAGGACTGCAGATGCTGGAGATCAGAGCTGAAAAATGTGTTGCTGGAAAAGCACAGCAGGTCAGGCAGAAATGACGAAGGATGATACCTCCTGAAAGGAAATTGGGATTGGATAGAGCCAACATGTTCCAAGGAAGAAAAAGGGGGAAACCAACAAATCCTGTGAACCCTGGATGTCAAGGGACAGGTGGGATTGGATAAAGAGATAGAGGAAGGCTCACGGCAGGCATTGTCAGCTCAAAAACACAGAAGCACTTAAGAAATTGAGGGTTTGGTTAAGAAAAGGAAGGAAGTATATGTCAGGCATAGACAGGATAGACCGAGTGAATCCTTATTCTGGATTAGTGGTGCTGGAAGGGCACAGCAGTTCAGGAAGTTGGTGGGGTGGTAGGTGAGGACCAGTGGAGTTCTGTCCTGGTGGCAATTGGACCCCTTGAACCTTGAATCTTGCCCCTCACCTACCACCCCACCAACCTCCAGATACATCGTATCGTCCTTCGTCATTTCCGCCACCTCCAAACAGATCTCATCACCAGGGATATATTTCCCTCCCCTCCCCTATCAGCGTTCCGGAAAGGCCACTCCCTCCGCAACTCCCTCGTCAGGTCCACACTTCCCACCAACCCAAACTCCACTCCCAGCATCTTCCCCTGCAACCGCAATAAATGCAAAACTTGTGCCCACACCTCCCCCCTCACTTCCCTCCAAGGCCCCAAGGGAACCTTCCATATCCATCACAAATTCGCCTGCACCTCCACACACATCATTTACTGCATCCACTGCACCCGATGTGGCCTCCTCTATATTGGGGAGACAGGCCACCTACTTGCGGAATGTTTCAGAGACCACCTCTGGGACACCTGCACCAACCAACCCAACCATCCCGTGGCTGAACACCTTAACTCCCCCTCCCACTCCACCAAGGACATGCAGGTCCTTGGCCTCCTCCATCGCCAGACCATGGCAACACGATGCCTGGAGGAAGAGCGCCTCATCTTCCATCTAGGAACCCTCCAACCACAAGGGATGAATGCAGATTTCTCCAGCTTCCTCATTTCCCCTCCCCCCGCCTTATCTCAGTCCCGACCCTCAGACTCAGCACTGCCTTCTTGACCTGCAATCTTCTTCCCAACCTCTCCGCCCCCACCCCCTTTCTGGCCTATCACCCTCACCTTAACCTCCTTCCACCTATCACATTCCCAACGCCCCTCCCCCAAGTCCCTCCTCCCTACCTTTTATCTTAGCCTGCTTGGCACACCCTTCTCATTCCTGAAGAAGGGCTAATGCCCAAAACGTTGATTCTCCTGCTCCTTGGATGCTGCCTGACCTGCTGCACTTTTCCAGCAACACATTTTTCAGCTCTGATCTTTGAGGGACCCTATTCTCTCCCTAGTGACCCCTTTTCCTTCATGTATTTGTAAAAACTCTTTGGATTCTCCTTAATTCTATTTGCCAAATCTATCTCATATCCCCTTTTTTCCCTCCTGATTTCCTTCTTAAGTATACTCCTATTTCCTTTATGGTCTTCTAAGGATTCACTCGGTAAAAGGCTTGTGCCCGAAACATCGATTTCGCTGCTCCTTGGATGCTGCCTGAACTGCTGTGCTCTTCCAGCACCACTAATCCCGAATAAGGATTCACTCGGTCTATCCTGTCTATGCCTGACATATACTTCCTTCCTTTTCTTAACCAAACCCTCAATTTCTTTAGTGCTTCTGTGTTTTTGAGCTGACAATGCCTGCTGTGAGCCCTCCTCTATTTCTTTATCCAATCCCACCTGTCCCTTGACAGCCAGGGTTCACAGGATTTGTTGGTTTCCCCCTTTTTCTTCCTTGGAACATGTTGGCTCTATCCAATCCCAATTTCCTTTCAGAATATGTCCCAATATTCTGACATAGATTTACTTAAAAGTATGTGCACGCAGCCTACTCTCAGTAAATCAAGTCTGACCTTATTAACATTGGACTTTCCCAATGTTTAGAACTTGGATTTCAGGTCCATCCTTGTTGTTTCTCAGGTCAATCTGATTGAGTTATGATTGCTGTCAGTAAACTGCTCCCCCACACATATTTCAACCAATTGCTTTGCTTCATGACCTAAAATTAAGTACAAGACCAGCCCATTCTTGTTCCCTTTCTGTGTTTTGGCTTAAAAGCTTCTCCTTGGATGCATTTAGGAATCCAGTCAGACTAAACCTTTCACATCATGACTGTGCCAGTCAATGCTGGGAAGGAAGAAATCTCCCACTGTCACTACTATTTTCCTTTTAAACTCTCTGAAATTTGTCTACACACCTCTTCTATTCCTCTCTGATTGTCTGGGGTTCTACAGCACGCTCCCAGCAATGTGATCTTTACTTTTTGGTTTTTAAGTTGAATCCATATGGCTTCATTTGAGGACCCTTCTAACATGCCATCCCTCCTTCCTGCTGTAATTGAGCCCCAAATCAATTGTTTTTACTTCCTTCTCTATTTTACCTGAAAACTATGTCTCCTGTAATATTGAGCTGCCAATCCTGTTCCCCCTCTCAACCATGTCTCGGCTACCACAATAACATCATACTCCCAGGTTTAATTTGTGCCCTCAACTCATCTGCCTTATTCACCGACTCCTTCCATTAAAGCAATACCATCCAACCTTGCCAATCTCCCTTCAGCCTTAACTAACCAATGCTTCCTATGTCTTTCTGACTGACTTGCTGTTTCTTCTTATTCTGTCTGTGCATCTCCCTGTGCTGAACCAGTCATCCAGGAGACAAGCCTCCTGCCAATGTAGTGATAACATTCCCGAACAGAGTGAACAAACCTCCCCACAAGGATGCTGACCTCATTCCAGTTCAGGTCTAGTTCCCACTATCCCCCAAAAGGATCTTAGAGTCCTAGAAATCTCAAACCCTCCCTCCAGCACCATCTCTCCAGCCATGCCTTCATCCAGACAACCCTCGTATTTCTGTTCTCACCAAGTGAGTGGTGCTGGAGGTAGTGCAGAGATTAGGCCTGTGAAGGCCTGTTTTTTTTAAATCAACTTCCTAGCTCCCCAAATTCTTCTTGCAGGACCTCATCCCTTTTTCCTATCTTTGTCATCGGTGGTATTATGTATCACATTTCTGATTGTTTGCCCTCTCGTGTAGGTGTTGAACGCTGTGTACACTCACATTGCACAGTGATGGTTATGGAGCTCTCCACTGCTCCATGTTCATTCTCAGCCACACACTGATAGTCTCCAGTCTCCCTGGGTGTAACGTGAGAAATCTCCAACCACAGCTCATTGTTGGAACTTGTCCTGTTCATTGTGACATTAAGATGGCTCCACGTCAGGTTGGAAGCTGGGAAGCTCTCGACAGAGCAGATTATCACCACAGAATTCCCCTCAATTGTAGTGATCAATAGGTTTTTAATTATGTGAGCAGAAGTAATTGAGAGATTCTGTGGTGCATCTAAAAATGAAGGAAGATAACATTGTGACTGAACAGTGCACATCACGCTGATTTTCAGTCTTTGATGCCTCTGAATTTGCATTCATTTTCCCCCTGTGTAAGTTTCTGTGTCACATTTCTGATGGAGATTGCCTGTGTAAGCTGTCATTATATTCCCTCAGCATTGGAGCTGCTGTCTATCTCCATAAAAGAAAGTTCATGTCCCCAGTATGTGCCCTGGTGCTTGTCAGTCACTGGATATTATTTGATCGCTGGAGTACTAAGTGACATGGTGTGAGTCCAGACCAGACCTGGTCAATAGCTACCTGCTGACCATGCTTGAAAGCAAGTCAACAACATTTAATTTTCTGATACTTACTTCGACAAGGAAGCCACTAGATTCAACAGTTTTTAATGAATAGAAATTAGATTTATCACGGAAAACAACACAATAGTAGAGTCTCCAGTGTATGGTTCAGATATTTTCTAGTATCCAGAATTAAAGAATAAAGAGCCTGCAGAGCACACCAAATGAAAAATGAAGTGAAAACAGATGTGTCAGCAATATCCCAGATGTTAGTGATGCTTTGGCTCATCATACCCATTAAATGTGAAAGTGGAATTTTGGTTAATCTCTTTCTGACCTATTCATGACTTTATTCTGGGACCTCAGTAGATCCTAAGTGTTTTTCTGAAACTTAACTCCAACATTTAGTGACACCTCCTGGCTCCCTGGAGTATTGATGGGTCTTAACTACAGCACACAACTTGTCTCCAGAATCTCACCTGAGTCCCAACTGCACAGAGTGGTCAAACAGCTGCAGGGATTTCTTCCTGTGCTGCAAGCCCACACAATGAGTGGCCTTCAGTTGGCTTTTTAGCAGCAGTTTGTTCTGCATAGAACCTATTTTTGACTTCTCTTTCCTTATCAGTCTCTCTCTGTTTGTCATTCTCTTAGTCTCTCTTTGTTTTTGTAATCCTCGAACTGTCTAAATAACTCAAAGCTTATTGAACCCCTGGACTCACACCATGTCACTTAGTGATCTATTGAAAACTCGACAACGAGCAGCACTCTTGTACCACTGTGGTTGACAGCAGCAGCCAAAGCAATACAGTGTTCCCTGAATGTTACAATATTCTCAGTTTGCTGTTGTACTCAGTACAAATGGATGCAATGATAGAGAAAAGAAAAAAATCTGTAGTTCTCTGTGTAGGGTGCTGATTGCTAAACAGTGCCTGGGTACTCTGGTGTTGTCATTGCTTCAACACAGAATGAGAGCTGGTAATGTGTGTATGTGTCTAGGTTTTATTGTGTGTGTACATCTGAGAGATGTTGCAGTCTGTATAAACTCACATGTCACAGTGATGGTTATGGAGCTCTCCACTGCTCCATGTTCATTCTTAGCCACACACTGATAGTCTCCAGTCTCCCTGGGTGTAATGTGAGGAATCTCCAACCACAGCTCATTGTTGGAACGTGTCCTGTTCATTGTGACATTAAGGTGTCTCCACGTCAGGTTAGATACTGGGAAGCTCTTGACAGAGCAGATTATGACTGCAGAATTCCCCTCAATTATATTGATGGATGAATCTTTAATCCCATCCAGGGAAGTAATTGAGAGATTCTGTGGTGGGTCTAAAAACAAATAATGATCAGTTCCTGAGTATATGAAAGCTGAGATACCATTGCAGTTTCTTTACCCACAAATCACAGAAGAAGTAGGCATTTCTGGTCATTGTGAAGACAGGAGAATCATAGAATTGTACAGTGCTTAAATAGTCCGGACCAACTCATCCATGTTGACCAGATATCCTGAGGTCCTAGTTTCTAAGATTTGGCTTATCTCTCTGGAAACTCATCCTGTTCTTATACCAATTGTAATACCCTTAAAATGTTGTAATTGTACCAGACTCCACCACATCTTCTGGCAGCTAATTCCATATATGCACTATCCACTGCATATATATCCAGTGCTGAGAGATTGTTGCAACTTTACTGTTGGATGGTTAATACTGAGGGAGTACCGCACTATCAAAGTGTCAGTACTGAGGGAGTGCTGCACTGTCAGAGAGTCAGTACTGAGGGAGTGCTACACGATCAGAGAGTAAGTGAGCACTGAGCGCCACACTGATCGATGGTCAGTTACTGAGGCGATGCAGCACTGATGGATCGTCAGTGCAGAAGGAAAGCACCTCTGTCTGAATGTTAGTTCTGTGAGAGTGCAACATTGCCATCTGTAATGTCAGTAAACTGTCTCTGCACTCTCAGTCTGAAATTGCTCAGTTGAAATGCAGTGCACAGCACATTGGGAATTTTGGGATCTTGCTGTGCACAATGTAAGCAAAAGTTGAATGAGAGATGTCCATACTTACATTGCACTGTCAGTACGAGAGTCTGCTCTGATGACACAGTTGGATAACTCACTCTGCAGGTGAGGGCTTGTCCCTGGTGTCTGAGTGATGGTGTTAGGCTCAGAACAGAAGTATAGCTCAGAGTGACTCCATGCCGAGTGACAGTGATTGAGACTGATCCATGTACAGCAGTTGGAGTATCCCAGGTTAAGGCAGGTGCTGTTCCATTGCACGTTGTATTGAAGATGCAGGTTAGGTTCACACGCTTTCCTGTGATAACTTCCACAGGGTGTATCAGAGGTTTATCTGTGAAATCTAACACACAGAGAATGGATCTTCTTAGATAAATACTGCATGGAGCATCAGATCAAATAGAAACCACACTCCTACATGATAAAACATGTCAACCAGGATGATCTCCGTACTGAGGGTTAGTGCTGAGACTGGAGAAGTGCACCCTCACTATAGCCCCACCACTCCATAGCTCACAACATGAAATAATAACACTTTTCCCAGTTGGCCAACCAACTCCTTTATGTATTTGAAATTTGAAGAAATAGATCTATTCAGCCTATTGTGTCTGTGCTGGTTCTCTGAGCATTTTGACCTCATGCCAATTTCCTACCTTTACTCCATCCCATGTGCACTGTGTCTGTTTAAATAACTATCCAGACTCCTCCTAAATGCCTCAATTGAACCTGACACCACCAGACTTTCAGTCAGTGCATTCTAGACCAAACGACTCACTGTGGGGAGAAAAGGCTTTCTTCATTCCACATTCATCTCTTCTGCAAAACACTGTAAATCTGTGACCTCTAGTTCTTGATTCTTTAATGTCTAGGGCCAATTTCTCAGTCTCTCCTCTGTCCAACTCTTCCCTTAGCCTTTTCCTCTCCAAGGAAACCAGCCCCAGGTTTTCCAACCTGTCATCAGAACTGAAATTTCTCATCCCTGGAATCATTTGCAGAATTCACTTCCACACTTTGTCCTCACTATGGTGTGAGATCCAGCACAACACACAATCCTCCTGCTGAATTCTAAACAATGTCTTTATAACTTATTAACCTCCTTGCCCTTGTACTGTATAGTCCTGTTAATGAAGCCTTAAATACCTTAAGCCTTAAAGCCTTAAAGCCTTTATTAGCAGCTCTCTCTCTACCTGTCCTGCCACCTTTAATATCTTATGCATATGTACACTTTTGTCTCTTTGTTCCTGCTCACTCTTTAGATTATTATGTTTATTTGCCATTGATTCTCCAGTATTTTGTGTCTTTTGTACCAAAGTATTTCACCTCATACTTCTCTGTGTTTTCAAATTTGGCAAATGATCTGGTTATTAAAAAGGGTAAATGTCTCAAGACACTAACTCTGCTTTCTCTCCACGGATACTGCCAGACCTGCTGAGTTTCACCTGGACAAAACCATTTGTCTTCTTTAACTTAATTTTGACCTCCTTTGCATTCAGGGAGCCCTGATTTTATTTTCCCTCCTTTACCTATTGAGGGGATATTTGTTTACCCTGCTCCAGCCATCTTGTGGTTGAAGGTAGTTCATTGTTCAGCTCTTGTTTCTCCTGTTAATCTTTGTGGTTTCAGTCAGGGTTACAGCCTTGCTCTATCCTTGTCTCATTGAAGCCTGCTGTCCATCAGTCGACTTTTCTCACTATGGATTCATCTGTCTTTTCCCTCTTCCATCCTAAACCTTATGAAACAATGATCACTGTCCCCTAAATGTTCCCTCACTGTCACTTGGTCGACTGGTCACTTCATTCCCAAGAAGCGGGGCCAGCAGTGACCCCTTGCTTGTTGGGCTGGACACATACTGGTATCAGGAATTATCCTGAAAACAATCTCTACCTGTTTTCATGACCACTATCATTGCCTACATACAGACAACTAAAGTCCTCCTTCAGAAAGATTGTATGCTGTTTACATCTCTCTATAATTGCCCCTGAGATTTATTCCTCGATATCCTTCCCACTAGCTGGTGGTCTGTATGTTACACTAAGTATTGTCACTGTATTCTTCTTGTTCCTGAGCTCCAGCCAGTGTGATTCTGTCATTGAACCCTCTGAAAGCTCCCCTTTCTCCAATCCTGTAATTCCCGCCTTAACAAATATATCAGAGCATCTACTTTTTTTTCCTATCCTGTATTTTCTGAACACTTTGTAACCAGGGATATTTAACACTCAGACATGCCTCTCCTTGAGCAAGGTGTCCATTAGTATCACATTATTACACCATAATCAACCAAGACAAATTGTGCCTGACACTTCCTGGTTTAATTACCTATAATCTGCATTCACAAACATGCAGTGTAACTCTGTTCCAGAATTCAAAGGTCTCATATTCTTACTTGGTCCCCACCCACAACTCAATGAATATAAACCTCCCCAACAACACCAGCAAAATGCCCAATAAACCCCTTCCTACCTATGAGTCACATTGACTACAGGAAAAATGTCTCTCTGTCCCTGAGCTAAATAACCCCCTCTCGTACTGCCCTTTCACTCTTACCTCATCTCTCCTGGTCCAGGTGGGCCACCAATGGTACCACAGCCTTGTCTGTTGCTGCACTCCTCCAGGGATCCATCACCATCACTAACATCCAGATGGAAAACCAGCTGGTGAGTGGGACTTCAGAACTCCTCACTACCTTCCTGTTTCTCTTAGATTGCCAGGTGTTCCCACATTCCCTATCTGCCTGCTTACCCCTAACGTGTGGTATGACCACCTCCCTGAATGTACTACCCATTTTGTTGTCTGCCTCACAGACACAGCTCAGTAACTGGAGCTGCTGCTCGAGCTCTGAAACCCAGCGTTCAAGCTTATGCAGCTGTTGTAATTTACTGCAGTTAGGCTGGTCCAGACCACAACAAGTCTCCATGACACCATGTATGCCATGGGGTTGGGGGAGGGGGATGGGGGGCGGGTGGGGGGGGGGGGGCAGGGGGGATTAACTAGCTGAGCTCATCTTTCTGTACCTTATACTTCCAAATTTCTAAAACTTTTATTCCTTTTACCAACGTTAACGTCTTCTTGTACTATTAACCAATACCTGACAATTAAGTGGAAAGTAGGAATTCATGGATAGGTATCTGGGATTTCAATGTTGTAGCCATTTCGGAGACATGGATAGAGCAGGGTGAGGAATGGATGTTGCAGGCAACAGGGTTTAGATCTTTCATTAAGAACAGGCAAGGTGGTAAAAAAGGGGGAGGCGTGGCCTTGTTAGTCAAGGATAGTATAACGGTGGCTGAAAGAAGTTTTGACAAGGACTCGTCTACTGAGGTAGTGTGGGCTGAGGTTAAAATCAGGAGAGGAGAGGTCACACTGCTTGGAGTTTTTTATAGGCCTCCGCAGAGTTCCAGGGAGGTGGAAGAGAGGATTAGCAACATTATTCTGGACAGGGGTGAAAGGAACAGGGTGGCATTGACTCCCCAACATTGACTGGAAATGTTATAACTCTAGTACGTCAGATGGATCAGTTTTTGTCCAATGTGTACAGGAGGGTTTCCTGACACAGTATGTCGAATAGGGGAGGCCACACTGGATCTGGTGCTTGGTAAAGATCTAGGCCAGATGTTTGATTTGGTTGTAGGTGAGCACTTTGGAGAGGAATGACCATAATTCAGTTATGTTTAGTTTTGTGATGGAAAGCGATAGGTACACGCCACAGGTCAAGACTTAATGATGGGGCAAGGGCAATTACAATGTGATTAGGCAAGAATTAGGATGCACAGAATGGGATAGCAAAGTTCAGGGGATGCAGATTATGGAAATGTGGAGCTGGTTTAAGGAACAGATATTGCGTGTCCTTAATAGGTATATTCTTGTCAGGCAGGGAGGAAGTAATAAGGTTTACTACAGAACCATGGTTTACTACAGAAATTGCATCTCTGGTTAAGCAGAAGAAGGAGGCTTATGTGTTGATGAGGCAAAATGGTTCAGATAAGGCGATTGAGAGTTACAGATCAGCTAGGAAGGATTTAAAGAGAGAGTTAAGAAGAGCAAAGAGAGGACACGAGCAGTCTTTAGCAAATAGAATAAAGGAGAACCCTAAAGCTTTCTATAGGTATGTGAAGAATAAAAGGATGATTAGGGTAGGAATAAGGCCAGTCAAAGACAGAAGTGGGAAGTTGAGTGTGGACCATGTAGAGATTGGAGAGGTGCCTAACGGACATTTCTTATCGGTTTGCACTCAGGAAAAGGAGAATATTATACAGGAGAAGAATGAGGTACGAGACATTAGACTACAAAGGATCGTGAAAGTAGACAAGTTCCCTGGGCCGGATGGGATTTATCTGAGGATTCTCTGGGAAGCTAGGGAGGAGATAACAGAGTCTTTGGCTTTGATTTTTGAGTTGTCATTGTCTATAGGTTTAGTACCAGAGGACTGGAGGATAGCAAATGTTATGCCCTTGTTCAAGAAGGGCAGTAGAGATGATCCAGGTAATTATAGACCAGTGAGCCTTACTTCTATTGTAGGAAAGGTTTTGGAATGGATCATAAAATAATGAGATTTATAATCATCTAGCAAGCAACAATTTGATTTCAGATAGTCAACATGGTTTCATCAAAAGCAGGTCATGTCTCTCAAACCTCACTGAGTTTTTTGAAAAGGTGACCAAGCATGTAGATGAGGGTAGGCAGTTGACATGGTATACATGGACTTCAGTAAAGCCTTTGATAAGGTTCCACATAGGCTGTTGGAGAAAATGCAGAAGCATGGAATTGAGAGTGATTTAGCAGTTTGGATTAGAAACTGGCTTTCTGAAATAAGTCATGATTTGGAGATGCCGGTGTTGGACTGGGGTGTACAAAGATAAAAATCCACTACCACCTGATGAAGGAGCGGTGCTCTGAAAGCTAGTGCTTCCAATTAAACCTGTTGGACCATAACCTGGTGTTGTGTGATTTTTAACTTTCTGAAAGAAGGCAGCGAGTGGTGGTTGATGGAAAATATTCAGTCTGGAGTCCAGTCACTAGTGGAGTGCCACAGGGATCTGTTTTGGGACCACTGCTGTTTGTCATTTTTATAAATGACTTAGACACAGGCATAGATGGGTGGATTAGTAAATTTGCAGATGGCACTAAAGTCGGTGGAGTAGTGGACAGTGTGGAAGAATGTTACAGGTTGCAGGGGGACTTGGATAAACTGCAGAATTGGGCTGAGAGGTGGCAAATGGAGTTCAATGCAGCTAAATGTGAGGTGATGCGCTTTGGAAGAATAACAGGAAGGCAGAGTACTGGGTCAATGGAAAGATTCTTGGTAGTGTGGATGTGCAGAGGGATCTTGGAGTCCATGTGCATAGATCCCTGAAAGTTGCCAACCAGGTGGATAGTGCTGTGAAGAAGGCATATGGTGTGTTAGGTTTCATTGGTAGAGGGATTGTGTTCCGGAGCCACAATATCATGCTGCAACTATACAAAACGCTGGTGCGGCCACACTTGGAATATTGTATACAGTTCTGGTCCCCATATTTCGGGAAGGATGTGGAAGCATTGGAAAAGGTGCACAGGAGATTTACCAGAATGTTGCCTGGACTGGAGGGAAGGCCTTATGAGGAATGGCTGGGAGTCATGGGTCTGTTCTCATTGGAAAGAAGAAGGCTAAGAGGGGATTTGATAGAGACATACAAGATGATCAGACCATTAGATAGGGTAGACAGTGAACGTCTTTTTCCTAGGATGATGATGTCAGCTTGTATGAGGGGGCATAACTACAAATTGAGGGGTGATAGATTTAAGACAGATGTCAAATGCAGGTTCTTTACTCAGAGAGTGGTAAGGGCGTGGAATGCAGTACCTGCTAATGTAGTTAACTCAGCAACATCAAACAATCCTTGAATAAGCACATGGATGATGATGGGATAGTATAGGGGGACAGTTGAGAATAGTTCACAGGTCAGCGCAACATTAAGGGCCGAAGGACCTGTTCCGTGCAGTATTTTTCTGTGCTCTATGGTGTGTTTTTCCAGATTACCTTTCTCATTGCTGCCTGGAAATTCTACCATCACAGTTCTTGTTTAAAAATTTACATTTTTTAATGCACCTGGTGTTGAAATACAGACCCTAATAGCAGTTTTGCAACAATTAACTCATGTCATTCTGTGATGCCACCCTTAGACACATTATCCAGAAGCAGCCCAATTCCCAGAATTGGTGTTTCCTTGTAGGTCTGACCTGCAGCCCCTTTAAAGTGATCATCATTCACACTGAAGACTTGCGGGTCAGGGGGTGGTGGGCCAGTCTCATTGCAAAATGATAACTGGACATAAAGAAGCTTATAGAGCACAATTCTCAGAAATTAATGCAGCAACAAAGTATACATTTGGCTGTGGAATGGATACTGAGTTTTGTTTGTTGTTTTGACAACAATTCAAATTTACTCCCTTTGAGTAATTATTCAGACATGAAGTGAGAGGGCCTTTGAAATTAATTCCAAGAAAAATTGACAGGACTGAAGTTGGAGATCTCACACTTGGATTATGTATCTGAGGTTAGGGAGAGACTAAATCAGGTACGTGAGTTAGCTAAACAGCACCTAAAGAGGGCACAGCATAGAATGAAGCAGGTGGCAGATAAAAACTTGAAAATCAGACATTTCCCCTAGGGATGGCATTACTTCAAAGCCAGGTTTTGTGGTCCCAATCAAATTGAGAAAAAAAATGAGGTAAACCATCTGGTAAAGATGATGGATAGAAAAAAAATATTTCAGGGATGTCATGTGAGTATGTTGAAACTTTACCGTAATAGAAACAGGGAACTGGAGAAACAGGTGCTAGTTACTGCCCCACAGAGTAAGGAATCAAATGCAGGTGTCATGGAGTTTGACATGCCTCAAGATACGTTAAACAATGAGGAAGTCCTTGAGGAGTGTGATAGGTTAGTGAACTATCAGTCTCAAGGGGCAAAGAGTGCCGTTGGGAGGTTGGTTATAACAGTATGCAAGAATAAGATGGGGAGGACTTATACTATTTTGCATGAGGTGGAAGTAGAGAATGCTATTCACAGGTCCAGAAGGAACTGGATGTGATGCTCAATGAAGCTATTATCGATCTGAGTCAGAGTGAGTGGAGTTTGCTGATCGTGTTAGTGCACAAACCTGACAGGACTCAACAGCTTTGTGTGGGCTGTCGAAAGGTCATGCTGCAGCAAAATCAGATTCATACCCAATACCAAGACTGTAGAGTGAAAGTTGGCCAAGCCAGTTACGTGGCAAAGTTGTACTTACTCTGCATGGTTACTGGCAGGTACCTTTATCAAATAAAGCGAAAAGAGTCTCTGCGTTTGTAACCCCAAATGAGCTATATCAATTCAAACTGATGCCTTTTGGAATGAAGAACACACCAGCTATACTCTAAAGAGTCATGAACAGAGTTGTGGTCGGATTAACAAACTATGCAGTTTATCTGGATGATGTAGTGATCTTTCGCGATATTTAGTGAGTCATGGAAAGATTACACAGTAGAGTTGACAGGGCTTTTTGAAAGATTACAAGAAGCAAAACCTGATGGTAACAAACATCAAGAAAACAGACTTTGCAAAACCAGAGGTGAATTCTTAGGACATAACATTGGTCATGGAAGGTTGACCCCAAGGAATGCCAAGGTGAAGGCCATCAAGGAATTTGCAAGATCAACCTCGAAGAAAGAGGTGCTTCAATTTTTGGGACTAAGCAATTACTCCCAGAGTTCCAAACTTCAGTGGTGTGGTAGCACCGTTAATAGATTTACAAAAGAAAAACACAACATTTTGGTGAACAGAACAATTTGAGGAGGCATTAGAGAATTTAAAAGCAGTATTAACAACCGCACCAGTTTTAGCGACACCAAATCTTTTGAAACCCTTCAAAGTTTCAATCAATGTTAGAGATATAGGAGCTGGAGCTGTCTTGCTACAGGAAGATGATGATGGAATTGAATGGCCAATTGGTTACTTTTCAAAGAAACTCAACACCCAGCAGAGAAAATACACTACCATTGAAAAAGAATTCTTAAGTTTGGTACTGGCTTTACAACATTTCAATATTTTGTGATGAACAATGTGTTAGAGACAGTTATGTACATGGACCACACTCCTCTTACATTCTTGGAATGATTCAAAGACAGAATATGAGATTATTTTGTTGGAGTCTTATGTTACAGACTTCTAATTTACAAATTGACCATGTTGCAGGTCATAAAAATGTGATCAGAGATCCATTATCACAGATTTAAAGGAAAACATATAGGTAAGATTGGACAGATTCCCATGTTTTATTTTTTATGTGTATATGCAGAAATTAACTTAGATTAATGACCTATGTATTTCATTATAATGGGGTTAAGAATTAGAAAAAAAATGAAGCTATCATTTTTATAATGGTGGTTCATTTTTTTCTTAAGGGGGGGAGGTGTCATGAAGTCATACTGCACCTTTAAGAGAGACTGAATACTGTTCTGAAGTGAGAGCTTACAAGCACCTGTGTATATGAATATATGGTAGTCTCAGAGTATACTGGAAAAATGAAAATATGTAACATATGGCTGTGAAATGGATATCTGAGTTCTGTTTGTTGTTTTAACAATTTGAATTTAACCAATTAGTTCAAATTATGCCCCAGGATACGAAAACCCAATCAAGTTTGAACTTACTGTTTTGCCAACATCAAACCAATGAGATGATCCAATGTAAGGGATATAAAAATACAGGCATTTTGAAAATTGGAGACAGAGCAACTGCCATCGAGATAGATGCAAGAAATTAGGAAACACTCTCTATCAATGATACCTTTTTATATGAAGCATATTCACAGTAAAAGAAAGAAGACGACCATGGGAGATCTTCAGTTAGAAGAAAAAAGACACCAAAGACGACAGCCACTGTGTGATTTTGAAATTAAGTCCATGTAATTTTAATAAGTGTTTTAATGGAACAGTATATTGTTATAGAGTTGGATGCAGGTAATAAGCAATTAAGAAAAAGAGGGCCCAGGGTTGTGAATAGTTATTGTTTAATGTTCACTTTTAGAGTTAAAGAATAAGTTGATATCATTTTCTTTAAATAGTGAAATTTAGGAGTTCTCTGTCACTCATATTTTAACAGATAATAAAGCGAGGTGAGCTTTCCTAGATGTTTGGTTTAATTAACAGAGGTGTTCACCTCCATTTTGTAACACTGTAGCCTTTGTAGATAAATCTAATAATAAAATTGCTAAACTGTTTCAGTGGAGTTTGCTCATTCAACCATATGAAGAATTATTTACATGGCCAGAACAGACAATATGATAATATTTACCAAGGGTTGATGGGTCCTACGACTATGGAGAATTGCTTAACAGTAATGTGAGCTGTGATTCACCTGATCATTACTGAATGTCAAGTAACTTTGGAAAGGATAGAAGCAAATATTTTAAGAGGGATTAGGGGGAAGGTTTATTGCTTTAATTAATGGAAAAATTTGATTGGAATAAATGGGACATAGGTACTGATAGTGTTTAGCACCACTCTTCTGGAGATGGTTGCCATCTTCCATGACATCTGTATGTGTCACTGAGAGAACAATTCTCAAAAATGTGCAGAAGGCTAGTCTTTTTCTCCTGCAAATGGAAGGAGACACGATACAACAGGAGAACCTACACAGATCTCTCTTTCAGTGAGAACCTGAGAAAGTCCCAGATATTGGTATTTCTGACAATCTCACCAACCCTAAAAGCTGGACTCTAACTTCTACTCAAAGAGCTAAATCCAACTAACTTTCCATCTGTCTGAAGTTTGGCATGAAGATATTCTGTCATTCAACAATGGACAGTATTTCAATCTCATTGATAATCCTGGGGATTACCTACCAATCAGTCTTACAGCTGTGGTGGGCAAATTAATGAAGAGGATTCTGCGTTTATGATTACTTAGAAAACCATAGTTTGGTTAGAGATAGTCAGTATATCTTTGTGAGGAGCAGGTCATACCTCACAAGCCTTATTGAATTATTTGAGGATGTGACAAAACACATTGAAGAAAGTAGATCAGTGGATGTGGTGCATATGGATTTTAGCAAGGCGCTTGATAAGGTTCCCCATATTAGACTCATTTAGAAAGTAAGGAGACATGGGATACAAGGAAATTTGGTTGTCTGGATACAGAATTACAAGACAGAGGGTGGTGGTAAATACAAAGTATTCAGCCTCGAGCTCAATTACCAGTGGTATTCCATAGGGGTCAGTTCTGGGACCTTTGGATTTTCTGATTTTTATGAATGACTTGGATGGGGAAGTGGAAAGAAGGGTTAGTAAGTTTGCTGTTGACATGAAGGTTGGTTGAGGGGTGGATAGCATGGAGGGCTATTGAAGGTTGCAACGGGACATTAACAGGATGCAGAGCTGGGCTGAGAAGTGGCAGATGGAGTTCAAACTGGAAAAGTGTGAAGTGATTCAGTTTGGAATGGTTACAAGGTTAAAGGTGGGATTCTTGGAGGAACAGAGGGATCTTAGGTTCAACATCCACAGATCCCTCAAGTTGCCACCCAAGTTGATAGGATTGTGAAGAAGGCATCTAGTCTGTTGGCTTTCATGAGCAAGGGGATTGGATTTAAGAGCCGCGAGGTTCTGCTACAGCTCTATAGAGCCCTGGTTAGATCACACTTGGAATATTGTGTTTCAGTTCTAGTCACCTCATGATAGGAAAGATATGGAAACTTTAGATAGGGTGCAGAGGAGATTTACCAGGATGCTGCCTGGACTGGAGGACATGTCTTATGAAGACAGGGTGTGGGAGCTTGGGCTTTTCTTATTGGGGCAAAGAAAGATGAGAGGTAACTTAATCGAGGTTTTCAAGATGATAAGAGGCATAGATATAGTGGATAGTCAAGACTTTTTCCCAAAGTAGAAGCAGCTATCATGAGGAGCATAATTATAAAGTGATTGGAGAAAGGTTTAGGGGAGATGTCAGAAATAGATTCTTTACACAGAGAGTTCTTGGTTCATGGAATTGCACTGCCAGCAATGGTAGTAGAGTCAGGGGACATTTAAGCAACTTTTGGATAAGCACATGGATGATAGTAAAATGTAGGGTATATTGGTTAGTTTGATCTTAGAGTAGAATAAAATGTTAGCATAACATTGAGGGCCTATGTTCTGTGTTCTATTAAATCAAAACCTTTACCCTAGTGGTACAGCGCGTGGAACAGAGTGGTAATTGAGTCCCAAAATGTACTGACACTAATGAGCACACCCGCAAAACTGGTGCAACAAACCCAAGGCTGTGCAGCTTGGCACTGAGTGTTGGGTCTGAACTGAGCAATTATTGTATATCACTGACCTGAAACATACAGCTGGGTTACAGGATAGTAGCTGTATTTATACATTCCCCCAAATTCTACTCTGAACAAATAAGGTCCTGCATCTTCCTGTCTGATGTTGTTTATAATCAGGGAGCAGGCTCCATCGTTCAGGTCTCCAGACAGCCGGGTCCGATGTTGGAAATGTGGCAACTCTTTGCTGTGATCCCGGGAGTGAAAGGCTATCGATGATGTGACCGGTTTCTCGTTATTAAACCAGATTCCATCTCGACGTTGACTAGCCAGATGTGAAGGATATCTGTAACGACATGGGATCTGTGCACAGGAACCTTCCTGTACTGTCACCTCAGGTGGTGTGTCGATTTCCCACTCTAGTGCCAGTCCAGCTGGAGAGAGAAATGTCAGTATTTAGCACTGGAGAGGCTGTAGATCCATTAGACTCAATATCCATTCCCTCCATCACTGGTGCACAGTAGCTGCAGTAAAGACCAGCTACAGGACACACAAGGAAGGAGTAAAATACTGGACACAGGAATGGACAAGTTCATTGTACATTGGCTCATGGTAATTACAGTCAAGAGTATATGCTGGAAAAGCACAGCAAGTCAGGCAGCATCCGAGGAGCAGGAGAATCAACAGTTCGGACATAAACCCTCCATAATTACAGGCTCCCAATCTAATTTATAACACTCACAACATGAGGGTGATGTGCAGAAGGACAGTGTTAATAATGGGATTCAGGAAGCAGGCAATCACTTAGAGGGCAGTTTGAGAACAATGATGAGACAGAGCAGAGGGACAACAAATTCAGGGTAAGTATGAATCTATGGCAATACATTAGATACAGATCACAGAAACAATCCATTCAGCTCAACCAGTCCACACTGCTGTTGCTACTCCACTTAAGCATCCCATCTTTCTTTATCCATGTCTAACATTGACACCCTCTATCCCCTTCTCCCTTGTGTGTTTATCCAGTGCCCTCATTATGAACATTGACATGATTCACCTCAACTACTCTCCATGAGAGGGAGTGTCACATTCTGCGCATACTCAGTGAAGAGGTTTCTCCTGAATTCACATCTGGATTTCTTGTCTCTGTCAATGGTCCCTGGTGTATCCCACAAGATGATGCATTCTTCCCGAATTCACTGTCTCAAATCCTCTCAGAATTTTAACAGCATCATTAAGATTACCCATCAATGTTATGGAACAGGTCACACTCCACAAAACATTTCAAGAAGGTAGCCTTGACCCGAACTTTGCTAGTTGTTTTAAGCAAGTGTAGAGTATATATTCCAGGAGAGAATCATCTGGTCAAACTACTTAGTTTTAAACAAAACAATTTACTTACACAATGGTGGCACGGTGGCACAGTGGTTAACACTGCTGCCTCACAGCGCCAGAGACCTGGGTTCAATTCCTGCCTCAGGCGATTGTGTGGAGTTTGCACATTCTCCCCGTGTCTGTGTGGGTTTCCTCCAGGTGCTCTGGTTTCCTCCCCCAATCCAAAAATGTGCAGGTTAGGTGAATTGGCCATGCTAAATTGCCTGTAGTGTTAGGTGAAGGGGGGAATGGGTCTGGGTGGGTTGGTGTGGACTTGTTGGGCCGAAGGGCCTGTTTCCACACTGTAAGTAATCTAATCTAATTATTGAATGAAACACAAACAACAGAATAATTTGAACCTTTCCTTTATAAGATATACTTAACGTTGCTTTTAAAGGTTCAACTATTACTGGAGGAATACCAATACTTTATTCCCAGAGAGCAAAATTGTGAATTTTTGATTTCTTGTCTGCTTCCTGTTTCTATGTATGCTGCGATACTTCTAAATGCTGTCTAACCAACTCCCCAGCTCTATTTAATTGTTCCCTAAAATTTGACACAAAGTCCAAATATGTGGTCTCTGAATTCTGACTTAACAATTTCTCTTTAATCAATTTTCCTCTCACTTCATGCCTAAAATCTAATTCAAATGGACTGTTTTTGGTTGATTAATTTTATGCATCTCTGATCGCAAAAGCCACAAACGGAATTCCCTTATCTCAATCATATGGATAGTCTTCAATGTCTGATACAATCTTCCTAGCACTCCCAACAATTCTGGATTGTCCACAGTATATTTAAATTGTTAGATTAGATTAGATTAGATTACTTATCAGTGTTATTCCTAAGTGTTTGTTATTCCCAAACTGTACATAATTTTCTTGATTAATTTTGATGTGAAGTTTGACCCTTGATCTGATTGTGTCTCTGTCAGAGTCCGTATCTCATGAAAAACTTGAGTAATTCCTCTACAATCCTTTTAGTCGTGATATTGGGTAATAGAATAGCTTCTGGAAATTGAGTCAACATTTCCATTATTGTTAACAATTACTGAATCTCACTTTTTGTTTTAGGTAGGGGTCCTACACAATCAGTTAAGACCCTTGTAAAATGTTCCTCAAATGCAGGAATAGGTTTTAAATCTGCAGGTTTTATTACTGCCTGTGGCTTTCCAATCATCTGACATGGTGACACGTCTGGCAAAATTCAATTATATCCTTGTGCCGTCGAGGCCAGTAAAAATGTTTTGGTATTTTACTTGGCATTTTGTTCACTCCTAAAAGACCCCCCTTCTGGTAGTTTGTGCACCACTCACAACACCTCCTTTCTATAACCTACTGGCAGTACAATTTGATGAACTTCTGCCCTTTTCTCATCTGCCTGAATGCGTGATGGTCTCTATTTCTTCACTAAGACATCATTGTTAAGATAATAACATTCAGAGGTTCATTTGCATTCCTTTTCTGTGAATGCCTTTTGATGCAATTGCTTAAAATTTTCATCTTTCTGCTGTAACCAAGTTAATACATCTGAGCTAAAGATGTCTGCATTGTCATCTATCTGCTCCTGTTTTGTCTCAACCATCTGATCAAGCAGGGTCTCTGCTCAATCTACTTCAACATTCTTAGCTGTACTCTTTGATCTCTCCTGTTTCAGCTGGTGACTTTATGACCTCATTACCACACAATGAGGAAAAATTCCAGGAATATGTGTCCTGCATGATTTCAGTTGCCTGAGTTTCCACTAGCTTTTCAACCACAGTAGGTAGCACCCCCACCCACTAATATCAGCTATATCATTAGCAAGGACAAATGTTATTCCTGGAGCTGAGAGTTTGTCCAGTATTCCTGTCACAAATTCACCACTCATCACTGTACACTCTATCCTCACTTTACATAATTGAATGCTTTTTGTCTGCCCGTGATTTCCAGTTACGAGTAACTTTACTGGTAGTAACCCTTCAGAAGTACATGTCTCCTCACCTTATTGCATCACAGACTGAGCGGATCCTGTGTCTCTTAATATTATGACCTCTTTACCTGCTGCTCCTGGCCTATGTGAGTAACCTTTACCTTTGCAGGTTAAGAAGATCTGGCACTTCCTCCTTAACCAACCTCCAGCCAGATTGTACATTCTGGTACAACTTTATAGCCTTCACTGTACTTTCTGTCACCACTCCAACAGAATTCACTGACTTATCCTGTATTCCTACAGCTGGCTTCCCAGTGCTTCTCCTAACCAACCAATAGCCTACTTTATTGCAGTGAAAACCTGGGAACTTTTTAACTTCTCTGTCTACTTCAAGGGTTTACTTTTTACCCTATGGTAAGTTATCCTGATGATCTTCACCGAAATCTATCTTTCCCTTTCCACGTGAGGATTTCTATTTTTCCCCAGTTTCTATCCCTCATGGACTGAAATTGATTCTGGAAGCCAAATGTTAACTTATGGGCCAACTTACAACCATCAGCTATTTCAGCTACTAATCTTGCCAGTTTAACTCTCTGCTTTTCCACGTGTTCTCCCTACTTCAGAAAGTGAATTTTTGAACTCCTCCAAAATAATTGTCTCTCTAAGAGCACTGTAGGTATACTCTATTTTTAATGTTCTAATCCACCTGTAAAAATTACTTTGTTTGATGCTTTCACATTCAATGTAGGTTTGACCAGGGTTCTTATTTAGATTCCTGAAATGTTGTCTGTAGGATTTTGGCAGAAGCTCCTATGCACTTAATATAGCTTTCTTCACCTCCTCGTATACCCTAGATACCTCCTCTGATAGTGATGTGAATACCTCACTTGCTCTACCTACAAAACCCACAGAGTCACTGGCCACCACATCTTTTAGCCACTTTTTCAAATGAGATGAAAAAGACTTCCTCATTCTTCTCATCAAATTGAGGCAATGCTTGAACCAGGTCTTTGGCTACCATGTGTTTGTTCATCCTCAAACTCTTCCACACTAAGCTTACCTTCAACCTTCATCTCCAACCTTGTAAGCTGACTTTCCTGTCTAAGCGCTAATTTCTGAAGTTCAAACTTTCTCTCTTTCTTACTTTCCTCACTCTCCTTATGTCTCTCTTCTCTCTCTTTTTCGTTTCCTCTCTTCTTTACTTTTCATCATAATCCCTTGTATTTTGCCTGGAGCTCAAGCTGCTTCATTTGCAATTAAATTGTATCCATCTCGAAAGGTTCTGATGGTGTTTCCAACAAATTCAAATGCTGAGCTACTGCTATAAATATCTGTCCTTTGATCATGGAAGGAGACAGTTCCAACCCCAGCTTGTTGGCTAATTGCAGCAGCTTGGCCTTAATCACCTTTTGTAAAACCCCCAAGGTCACTTCTTCCAGCCAGAGAAATCTCTGGGTGACTGAAAGAGCCATTGCTATCCCAAGCACTGTTCAAATCAACCAAATACAACATTCAGAACAAAAGACACTAACACGAACACTCGCTGCCCTTGAGTCTGATAACTCTCATTCCAATTTGGAACTACAGAACAACTCCCTCAAAGAGCTCCCAATCTGTTATGGACCAGGCCAGACCCCTTAAATCATTTCAAGAATGTATCCCAGGCCCTAACTTTGCTGGTTGTTTTAAGCAGGTGCAAGGTGGATACTCTAGGAGAGATACAGTTGGTCAAATCATTTAGTTTAAACAAAACAGAATTTATTTACAAGATTTCTGAATGAAACAAAAACAACAGAAAATGGAATACCGAATAACTTAACCTCTCCAAAACCCAACAGACCAAATTAATGATGCTGTTCCAAATACTTGCAACAATCGCCATAAACATCCTTTGGCACAAATGGTAAAATCAAACTCAAATTCTTAGAGGATAGAAGTCAGAGACAGAGTACCAGCCTGTAGACCCAGGAGCTGTTCTTCACACTACTGCAAAAAAAAGCAACCAGAGAAAAGCTGAGCTGGGAGAACTGGCCACACCCCTTTCATTGTACAAATATTTTTTTTAAACTTGAAAGCCTCTGTCTGAGGCAGTATCTGTTAGCTATTATCAAACTGGCCCTAAAACCTTTTCAGAGTCTGTGTCAATTACGATCTCTCTGAAAAAAAAAGCCATGGAAAGCAAAGCTTTGTTAAAGGAACAACTTCATCACATCAGTCTTTCGGCCAGCAAAGAGCAGTCTGTTAATCCTTTCTTGTTGCATTGATCCACATATTTCTGAAATCCACTGTATTAATCTTCCCTGCACTCTCTCAAATACCCTGGGTCTATTTTATAATGTGAACATCAGGTCTGCACACAGTACTCCAGATGTGGTCTGACCAGGATTCAATTCGGGTTTAATGTAGTGTTCCTACATTTCAATTGTATCCCTCTGGAAATTAAGTGCAATGCTCAGTTTGTTACTTTGTGGCTTCACTCATCCATGGAGCAGTGATGAATGATTGACATATTTGTTCAACATGAACCCTGTTTTCCACAACTCCACCAGACTGACACCTTCCACAGACCTTCCTATTTTCCCTGCCAGTCTGTGTTCATTGTTTTTTGGTGGATTGCCCTTGATTATTGTTGAAAAGAGAGGCCTACTTTTGAAGTATTTCACTTTGCACTCATCAGTCCAAATTTCAAAGGCACCACAATCTAGACTGCATGAAGAAATGTTCCCTATATATTGATAGGCAGAATGTAGTCATGACGTGCCATGGAATTTACCAGGGAATAATTATCAACTCAATAAAAAAAAAGGAATAACTGAGGATGCTGTGAATCAGAAACAAAAGCAGTAATTGCTGGAAAAGCTCCGCAGGTCTGTCAGCATCTATGGAACTGAGGAAGGGACACTCAAACTGAAATGTTAACTCTGATTTCTCTCCGCAGTTATCAACGGAAGCTTTTAAAAAAAAATTGAAGGAGCCATGTTGATTCTGACTGGTCGTGGTGTTACTGGAGACTGAAAGGGAAACAGTGTGGATGCTGGAAATCTCAGCAAACTTTGAGAAAGCTGGTGAAATTCAGATCAACTGTGTGCAGAGTGAAACAGAGTTCACAAAGGAGTCTGAAATGACTCCAGAACTGGAAGGTGTTGGAAAAGAGGCTTTCTTTCATAATTTTGGCAGAGCTGTGGTGGGGCCAATGACATCGAGACCCAATGCATTGGACAAAGGGGTTGGTAATCATGGAGAACCAAATCTCAAAAAGGTAGAAATTAAAGTGTAAGAGGGAGAGAATTAGACCATGCTCCACAATGCTGTATTGTTGATTCTGATGCAGCATTGGAGACTGACTGGTTCCCAAACTCAGCACTGACCCCAATGCAGACAGTATGAAACACTCGAGCAAGGTGCCTCTAGCCTGAGTTCTGCATGTGTTGCGAGCAAAGGTAAATTAGGAACTGAATGTTTGACACCTTTCTTCACTGAGTGCATTTCCTTTCCTCTCTCTGTTGGTTATCTCACACCCTTCCTGGTTTCTATCACAGTGAGAATGCAGAGGAAGTGTGACACTGAGCAGCCTGTTTATTTTAGGAGAAGTGGGCAATTGTGTCAAAAATCAACAAAGTTTCAGAAAATTGCACTCAAACATGTCACTTCAGAATAAACATCATTCCCAGTTTTTATCAAAGCTCAGACCCATGACTGACTCATGGTTCACTGACTTCCATTGGTTAATAAAACTTCAGCTTCAGGATAATCCCCATTGATTTCCCATCCTCCCCCTCCACTCACTGCCTCTGGAACCCACTTTAGACCTACAATGTACATTGAAGATCTCTGTCCTCCTCCACTACTGTTGTCAGATGAGCAGTTGGTGTATATAGGTGAGCACAGGGTGATATGTGACCCGGATTTGATGTGAGTGTGTGCACTGGCTCACTGCTGAATTGTTCTCAATCAGAGCTCAATAAAGACGTCTTTGTAAAAGATTAATCAGACAGCAACCTGACCAAGTCGATGATGACATTACCTTGCAGGAGTGACAGCAGGAAGTAAGATTTCCCGATCATTGTCCTCTCCCAGATATTTCATTAGCTTCTCCCTTGCAAGCTCTGAAAGGGAAACGAGTTAATGAGACATCACTTTTTGTCTGACAGCTCTCAAGTTAGAGTTAGAGTTAGAACATGACAGCACAGTGCAGGCCCTTCAGCCCTCAATGTTGCACCAACCTGTGAAACCAATCTGGAGCCCATCTTGCCTACACTATTCCATTCTCATCCATGTGTCTATCCAGTGAATATTTAAATGCCCTTAAACTTGTTGAGTCTACTGTTGCAGGCAGTGAGTTCTGCTACTCTCTGAGTAAAGAAACAACCTCTATCATTTGTCCTATATCTGTGACCCATCAATTTAAAGCTATGTCCACTCTTGCTAGCCATCACCATCCAAGGAAAAATGCTCTCACTGTTCACACCATCTTCTGATCATCTTATATGGCTCATTTAAGTCACCTCTCAACCTTCTTCTCTCTAACAAAAATAGCTTCAAGTCCCTCAGCCTTTCCTCATAAGACCTTCCCTCATACCAGGCAACATTCTAGTAAATCTCCTCTGCACCCTTTCCAAAGCTTCCACATCCCTCCGATAATGAGGCAACTAGAACTGTATGTAATACTCTGAGTGTGGCCACATCATAGTTTTGTACAGCTGCAACATGACCTCATGGCTCCAAAACTCAATCTCTCTACCAATGAAAGCTAACACACCGTATGCCTTCTTAACAAGGTAAAAACAATGACTGCAGATGCTGGAAACCAGATTCTGGATTAGTGGTGCTGGAAGAGCACAGCAGTTCAGGCAGCATCCAAGTAGCTTCGAAATCGACGTTTCGGGCAAAAGCCCTTCATCAGGAATAAAGGCAGTGAGCCTGAAGCGTGGAGAACCCTATCAACCTGGGTGACAACTTTCATGGATCTTTATACATGGACACCGAGATCTCTCTGCTCATCCACACTACCAAGAATTTTACCATTAGATCAGTGCTCTGTATTCCTGTTACTCCTTCCAAAGTGAATCACCTCAAATGTTTCCACATTTGCCACCTCTTAGCCCAATTCTGCAGTTTTTGTGTGTCCCTCTGTAACCTGCATAATCCTTCACCACTATTCACAACTCTCCTGACCTTAGTGTCATCTGCAGATTTACTAATTCATCCTTTTGTGCCCTCATCCAGATCATTTATAAAAATGACAAACAGCAGTGTCCCCAAAACATATCTTTGCGGTACACCACTAGTAACTGAACTCCAGGATGAACACTCTCTGTCTTCTTTCTTTTCTGATCCAAACTGCTAAATCCCCCTCAATCCCATGCCTCCATACTTCGTGCAATAGCCTAATCCAGGGAACCTTATCAAACACCTTACTGAAATCCATATCCACCACATCAACCACTTCAACATCATCCTTCTCAAAGAACTCAATAAGGTTTGTGAGGCACGACCTACCCTTCACAAAACCCGGTTGACTATCCTTACTCAAATTATTTCTCTCTAGATGATTACAAATCCTATCGCTTATAATCCTAAATAACGCTTTACCTACAACTGAAGTAAGGCTCACTGGTCTATAAAGGTTGTCTCTACTCCCCTTCTTGAACAAAGGGACAACATTTGCTATCCTGCAGTCTTCCTGCACTATTCCTGTAAACAATGACGACAAATATCAAAGCCAAAGATCAAAGAATCCTTGGATAAATCCTATCCAGCCCAGGGGACATTTCTATTTTCACACTTTCCAGAATTGCTAACACCTGCTCCTTGTGAATCTCAATCTGTCCAGTCCTGTAGCCTGTATTTTAGTATTCTCCTCAACAACATTGTCTTTTTCCATTGTAAATACTGACAAAAAATATTCATTTAATGCCTCTCCTATCTCCTCGGACTCCACGCACAACTTCCCATATTATCCTTAATTGGCCCTAATCATATGCTAGTCATTCTTTTATTCCTGTTACACCTACAGAAAGCTTTAAGGTTTTCCTTGATCCTTCCTGCCAATGACTTTTCATGTTCCCTCCTGACTCTTCTTACCTCTCTCTTTAGGTCTTTCTTAGCTAACTTGTATCTCTCAAGCACCCTAACTGAGCCTCATGTCTCATCTAACATGAGCCTTCTTCTTCCTCTTGACAAGACAGCTTCTTTAGTAAACCATGGCTCTCTCGCTTGATTACTCCCTCCCTGCCTGACAGGTACTGACTTATCCTTGAATAAGTTCCACATTTCGATTGTGCCCATCTCCTGCAGTTTCCTTCCCATCTCCTGCAATTTCCTTCCCTGTCCTATGCATCCTACATCTTGCATAATTGCATCATAATTGCCTTTCCCCCAGCTATAACTCTTGCCCTGCGGTATATACCTATCAGAACATCTATTAGACAATGTCCTCGCAGACTATTTTGATTCTCTGTGGGATGATCAGTGCTCAGCAGTGATTTACAAGGCTTCAATAAAGTAAAACAATGAACAACTTGAATTTCTGTCGTGTCTGTCACCTCCTCAGCATTTCCCAAATCTCCTGAGTCTGTACTTGCCTTGTCCATTGGTCCATGAAGACATTCTGTATCAGGAACATGAGCCTTATGGCCAGATATCAATCAGTAGAAATCTGATTCCAATCACCAGTGACTGGGATATGTCTTTACAAAGTCACAGCATTAACAAAGGATGATGTTGATCCTGGAAGTGAGTTCCTGTTGTGTTATTATTTACCCTGGACCTGTCTGACTGCTTGCCTAAGGAGTAAGTGCTGACACACTCTGCTTGGTTAGCGTGGCCTCTTCCTGTGCTGCTTCCACGTGTACTTAATTTGTATTTTCCATGTGTCACTGTGAGTGAGGTTGGGAAGTTGGTTCAAAGTGAGAAGGCAGCAGTTTGCCCAGCATTACAAACAAACTGCTAACTGTTTGTTAGCAATTGTCTCTATGCAGACCTGGGCAGTATTTAACATGGTCCGATGGAGCTGAGCGGGTTTTCTCCTGTCCCTCTCTCAGGTCTGAGGGGATGAATGGACTTCGTGGACAGTTCCGTGGGACTGGATTAGTCTCATCCTTGTGTAACAGGCTAAATGGATCTCCTGTTCCTGTTTAAAAGGCTGGAGGAGCTGAGCAGAAGTTGAGAATTGGTTTCTGTTCGAGAAACAAGCCCAGAGCTCAGTAACAAGTAGGATTCCTCCTCAATAATAAGGAGGAATCTACTGAAGGCATCAATCATTGGGATCTGTTTTTATGAAGTCTCTGTATCATTAAAAGTATTGCAATTAGTCCCATGACAATAATTTAATTACTTACATACGACCTGCCTGACTCTTCGCCTGGGGATCCTCTGCTTGGACTGAATGGCTTTTGCTCTACCTGCTGGTAATTATAAAGTGCAGATGTGTAGCACTGTGTTAGAATGAGGAAGTAGGGAACAAATGCGATATTCCACAAAATGTGGCTTTGGTTGCAAGTAGTTGTCCGTTTAACCCTGACTCTGTGATGTTTCTGTTCAGAGCTGGGCAGCTGATCACACAGAATTTCTACACTGGCTCTGGGGCTTTCAAACTCACTCCCTCACTCTGCAGCAGAAACTAGAAGATGGAGTCCCCAGTCCAGAATCTCAGCCCCATGTTGTTGGACAACCATGTCAGCTAGCAACAAAAGCAGGCCATTCTGCTCCCCCCTCATTGTGCTCTACCATTCAATATAAGCATGGCTGATGAGGTTTTGTACTGAATCACACATTCCCATCTATCCCCGATAACATTTGACTCCATTGCCTACCAAGAATCTATCTTCTTCCGCTGAAAAATATTCAATATTCCTGTCTCCATTGGGATCGGAGGCAAAATTCTAAAGTTACAAAATCCAGTGAGAGAAAAAAAATCTCAATCTCTGACAAGAAAGAGTGACTCATCCACTCAAGGAAATATTATTTTCATGTCCACCTTGTCCAGATTTTTCAAAAACCTATGTACTTCAATCAAGTCTCCCTTCACCTTTCCAAACCACAGTGGAAACAATCCCAGTCTGTCTCAACTTTCCTGATGAGGGTATACATTAATTCAGGATTAATAATCTTGTGAATCTCTGAACTGCCAGCAATGCATGTACCTCCTTCCCTAAATAAAGAGAACAGAACTGTACATCGTAGTTGAGATGTGCTCTCACTAACATACTATGTAACTGAGGCATAACATCCATAATTTTATGTTGAACTAAAGGACAGCATTTCATTGAATATCTTAATCATTTCTATACCTGCGTACCATCCTTATTCTGACTCATGCCCTAAAATAGCTTTTCCCCCAGGAATTCCTAAGTTGTTCTCCATTTAAAAATTGTTTCAAAAGTTTTCTGGCCAAAGTGAGCAACAACAAGTTGAACCAAAGAATGGTGGACTGAGAATAGCGTGAATATTGCAGGGAATCCTGTGATTTTAGGCTGACCTCTAACTTTATTCTAGTTATTACATTTCAGTAGTTGAAGATTTTTATTATGATTCTTTTGAATCTTTAATAGTCAAAAAAGCAAAACAACAGCACCTATTTTTATAAACAATGCTGTAGTTACGGAGATTTTGGAGAGGCCTGCACATTCACAGCTCAAGCTTTTTGTCCCACTATAAAACATCACGCGCACAGAAGGAGAGTGTTTTTTCACCATCGATAAAGAGCTTGTTTTGGAATCATGGAGGACAGTTATTTTTCTAAACAGTTGTGACATGTTTAGAAAACGTTCGTTTGGTCAGCTCTGGAGTTTTATTTATTTTATCCCAGGATGCTGACTACTTGAGGAGGAGCCGATGGAGTTTAATTTAGATAAGTGTGAGGTGCTGCATTTTGGAAAAACATGTCAGAGCAGGACTTATACACTTAATGGTAAGGTCCTAAGGAATGTTGCTGAACAAAGAGACCTTGGAGTGCAGATTCGTAGCTCCTTGAAAGTGGAGTTGCAGGTAGATAGGATAGTGAAGAAGGTGTTTGGTATGCTTTCCTTTATTGGTCAGAGTATTGAGTACAGGAATTGGGAGGTCATGTTGCAGCTGTACATGACATTGGTTAGGCCACTGTTGGAATATTGTGTGCAATTCTGGTTTCTTTCCTATCAGAAGGATGTTGTGAAACCTGAAAGCGTTCAGAAAAAAATTACAAGGATGTTGCCAGGGTTGGAGGATTTGAGCTATAGAGAGAGGTTAGGCCCGTTTTCCCTGGAGTGTCAGAGGCTGAGGTTTATAGAGGTTTATAAAATCATGAGGTGCATAGATAGGATAAATAGACAAACTCTCTTCCCTGGGGTGAGGGAGTCCAGTACTACTGTATTGATTGAATTGAATTTATTGTCACGAGTACCTAGGCACAGCGAAAATCTTTGTCTTGTGAGCAATACAGGCAGATCACAGAGTTAAGTAGCGTAGATAGTAAATAATAGGTAAGAGCAGCAAAACAAAACACAGGGACAGGTGAATGTTAAGAGTATGTGAAGGCATAGGTTTAGGATGAGAGGGGAAAGATATATAAGAGACCTAAGGGGCAACCTTTTCACTCAGAGGGTGGTATGTGTATGGAATGAGCTGCCAGAGGAAGTGGTAGAGGCTGGTACAATTGCAACATTTAAGAGGCATTTGGATTGGTATATGAATAGGAGGGGTTTGGAGGGATATGGGCTGGGTGCTGGCAGATGGGACTAGATTAGGTTGGGATATATGGTCGGCATGGACTGGTTGGACTGAAGGGTCTGTTTTCATGCTGTACATCTCTATGACTCTATGACTCTAACTGGCTGATTTTATTGAAGATTTATGTGATTGATTTTGTTTTGCATTCTTAATAATAATTTCTGTGTGTAAGGAAAAGTCATTTATTTGATATACTGTATAAGATGCTATTGAAAACTTCTTTTTGGCTTAGTGCCTTCAAGGGTATACAAGAGACACAATGAAATGGCTCAGGGATTTAAAACAGTCGAAAAATGTGGTGCTGGAAAAGCATAACAGGTCAGGCAGCAACCGAGTAGCCCTTCATCAGGAATGTAGGGTGTGCTCTCGGAGGCTGAAAGATAAATAGAAGGGTGGAGGTGGGGTTGGGGGGAAGATTCCTGGGAAGGCGATATGTAAATGCAGCTAGTGTGATTGTGATAGGTCAGTTGGGAGGGTGAAGCAGATAGGTGGGAAGGAAGATGGACAGGTGGGAAAGGTCAAGGGGGCAGTGCAAAGTTTGAGGGTTGGATCTGGGATAAGGTGGGGGAAGGGGATGAGGAAACTGGTGAAGTTGATGTTGATGCCATGTGGTTGCTGTCGATGT
Source organism: Chiloscyllium punctatum (assembly GCF_047496795.1). Classification (NCBI taxonomy): domain Eukaryota; kingdom Metazoa; phylum Chordata; class Chondrichthyes; order Orectolobiformes; family Hemiscylliidae; genus Chiloscyllium; species Chiloscyllium punctatum. Next base: position 47,827,149 of record NC_092761.1, on the reverse strand, counting down.
GGTCTCCTCTACATTGGGGAGACTGGACACCAACTTGCAGAACGTTTCAGAGAATATCCCTGGGACACACGCACCAAACAGACCCACCGCCCTGTGGCCGAACACTTCAACTCCCCCTCCCACTCCAACAAGAACATGCAAGTCCTGGACCTCCTCCACTGCCAAATTCAAGCCACCCAACGTTTGGAGGAAGAATGCCTCATCTTCCACCTTGGAACCCTCCAACCATACTGTATCAAAGTTAGTTTCACCAGATTCCTCATCTTCTCTCCTCCCATCTCATCCCAGATCCAACCCTCCAACACAGCACCACTCTCTTGAACTGTCCTACCTATCCATCTTCCTTCCCACTCTCCACTCCAAACCTATCACTATCACCCCCTCACCTTTATCTACCTATTACTTTCCCAGCTACCTTCACCCCAACCCTACCCTCAACCTCCTATTTATCTCTCAGCCCCCTTCTCCACTCCCTCACCATCATAATGAAGTGCTTTCACTTGAAATGACACCTCTCCTGTTCTTTAGAAGATGCCTGACCTGCTGGGCTTTTCCAAGCGCCACACTTTTTAACACTGAGCTCCAGCATCCATGGTCCTCACTTTCTCTGGGATGACAGCAGGATCAGTCAGACAGATGGTGACTGTCAGAAAGGGGTGAGGTAGGTCAGATGTCTCCTGTGGCTATTCCTCTCTCAAACAGATCTGGGTCCTGCTGAAAGGGATAGTCTTTCTGAAGAGGCAGCCTGAAGTTGGGTACTAAAAGCAAATCTTATATTACGTAACATTTGACAAAATGTGAAAGAATAATTGTTAAAGGGGATTCCTCTGGCAGAGGCTCAGACAGGAAATCCTGTGGCATTGAGCATCACTTTAGGATGGTGTGTTGATTTCCTGGTGCCAGGATCAAGGATGTCTCAAAATGTTTGCAACATGAGGGTTCAGTGGTTAGCATGTGTGCCGCACAGTGCCAGGGACCTGGGTTCAATTCCCACCTCGGGTGACTGTCTGTGTGGAGTTTGCACATTCTCCCCGTGTCTGCGTGGGTTTCCTCTGGGTGCTCCGGTTTCATCACACAGTCCAAAGATGTGCAGGTTAGCTGAATTGGCCGTGATAAAAATTGCCTGTAGCGTTACGGGGAATCTCTGGGTGGGTTGCTCTTCAGAGGGTCACTGTGGACTTGTTGCGCCAAAGGGCCTGTTTCCACACTGTAGAGAAGCTAATATTGTTAAAAGGAAGAGTGTTGGACACATTGGTATGAATGATATAGTTAGGGCTATTAGTGTTAAGGCCTTATAGAGTGAATGTGAGAAGTTAGGTACAAGATTAAAATGCAAAACCTCAAAAGTAGTCATCTCTGGATTTTTGCCAGTGCCAAGCTCAAATGAGGGGAAAAAATAAAAAGATAAAGGAGATACGTTAATGGCTGGAGAAGATTCAGGTTCATGGATCATTAAGATCTTTTCTGATACAGAAAAGACCTGTTTAAAAAGGATGGTTTAAACCTGGGCTGGATGTGGACCAATATCCTAGTGGGGAGATTTGCTGCTTCTATGAAGGGAGACTGTGAACTGTTCGTGGAGGGGGTAGGTAGTGTTGTAAATGCAAAGATAGAGGATGGTTATGAATCTTAAAAGAGCGGGAGCTAATTAGAAATGACAGGGTCAAAACTCATACAACACCGTTTTCTTGTCCAACGGGTTTATTTGAAATCACTGGCTTTCAGAGCACTGCTCCTTCATCAGGCACTAGTCAGAGGGGAAGATCATAGACACAGAATTTATAAGGAAAAGATCAAAGGGTAATAAAACGGGGTATCATGCTCATCTCATTGGTCACCAGCTCTGATGTGCCACAGCAAAAACTGGCGAGGACCTGCTCAGGAGACACCATTGATAGGGTATCCTTCTTTGTCCCGAACTTCCCAGGAGCGGAGAAACTATGGCACATTCTTCACAGCCTGCAGCACATCATCGAGAACAACGAGTGCCTCCCCAAGACCTTCCCTACACCTCCCCTTCTTGCCTTTAAACAATCACCAAACCTAAAACAGACGACCGTTCGCAGCAAACTGCCCAGCTTCCAGGGCAACATCAACATCATGACACAGTACAACCCTGTCAAGGCAGACTCTGACATTGTTACACATGGGGAAACTGCCCACACCATGTGCACACCTGATACTCATGTGACTTGGCCAATGTTGTCCATCTCACACGCTGCAAGCAAGGATGCTCCAATGGTGAGACCAAGCAGATATTGCAACAGCAGATGAATGGACACCACGCAACAATTTCCAGACAGGGGTGTTTGCTCCCATTCGGGGAACACTTCAGCAGTCAGGGACTTCCGGCCTCAGATCTTCAGGTGACCATCCTCCAAGGAGGATTTTGGGACACGCAACGACGCAGAGTCCCAAATCTGAGGCTGATAGCCAAGTTCGGTACCCATGAGGATGGCCTCAACTGGGATCTTGGGTTCATGTCACATGACAGGTGACCCCCATCACACTGTATATACACACACACACACACACACACACACTCTCTCACACAGACACACTCACACAGCGCCTCTCTCACACACACTCTCTCTCTCACACTCATACACTCTCTCACACAAACACACTCACACAGAGCTTCTCTCATACACTCCCTCTCTCTCACACTCACACACACTCTCACACAAACACACTCACACAGAGCCTCTCTCATACACACTCTCTCTCTCACACTCACACACACTCTCACACAAACACACTCACACAGCGCCTCTCTCATACACACACTCTCTCTCACACTCACACACTCTCTCACACAAACACACTCACACAGAGCTTCTCTCATACACTCTCTCTCACACACACTCACACACTCTCACACAAACACACTCACACAGAGCTTCTCTCATACACTCTCTCTCTCACACTCACACACACTCTCACACAAACACACTCACACAGCGCCTCTCTCATACACGCTCTCTCTTTCACACTCACACACTCTCTCACACAAATACACTCACACAGAGCCTCTCTCATACACACTCTCTCTCACACTCACGCACTCTCTCACACAAACACACTCACACAGAGCTTCTCTCATACACTCTCTCTCTCACACTCACACACTCTCTCACACAAACACACTCACACAGAGCCTCTCTCATACACACACTCTCTCTCACACTCACACACTCTCTCACACAAACACACTCACACAGAGCCTCTCTCATACACTCTCTCTCTCACAGTCACACACTCTCTCACACAAACACACTCACGCAGAGCATCTCTCATACACACACTCTCTCTCTCACACACACACTCTCACACAAACACACTCACACAGAGCCTTTCTCATACATACACTCTCACACACTCTCTCTCACACTCACACACTCTCTCACACAAACACACTCACACAGAGCCTGTCTCATACACTCTCTCTCTCTCACACTCACACACTGTCTCACACAAACACACTCACGCAGAGCACCTCTCATACATATACTCTCTCTCATACACACACTCTCTCTCATACACACTCTCTCACACAAACACACTCACACAGAGCCTCTCTCATACACTCTCTCTCTCATATACACTCTTTCTCTCAAACACGCACACACTCTCTCTCTCCTACTGTCTCTGTCTCTCTCACACACACGCACATGCACACATTCTCTCACAAACACACACAGCAGATTTGTGTTTGCAGGTACATTCAATTTTGTTCAAAAAGTACACAATTTGTAGACAGTCAGTCAATGTGGCATTTTATAAACTCCTACTTTGAAATAAAATACATGGTCAGACTCCAAACAAGACTTCACTTCTAAAATACACTCTCAGACCAGAGGTGTCACCTCCTTATATTGATAACACCTTCTTGGGGCATTTACTTGGTAGAAATTCTGGGATCTACATATTAATCAATCGAAACCTACACCTCCATCCTAACCAATTAAAAGTTTAACAGCCATCTTAGGTGTGTTCAATTTGTTCACATGAGTTGTACGACCCTTTGATCTTTTCCTTATAATTCTCTGTCTGATGCCACCTCCCTCTCACAAACACCTGATGGAGGAGCTGTGCTCCGAAAGCTAATGTTTTCAAATAAACCTGTTGAACTGTAACCTGCTGCTGAAAAGTGTGGTGCTGGAAAAGCGCAGCGGGTCAGGCAGCATCCGAGGAGTAGGAGAGTCGACATTTTGGGCATAAGCCCTTCATCAGGCATGTGCCCGTTCCTCAGATGTTGCCTGATATGCTGTGCTTCTCCAAAACAAAATGTGACTTCTCTTGGATAATAAGACAGGGCAAATGATTGAGGTGATTGTAGGGGAACACTTTGGGTCCAGTGATCATCATTCTATTACTTTTCAAATGTTCATGAAAAAGAATAAGGCTTCCATAAAAGTTAAATGCTTTAATTGGTGTAAGGCAAATTTTAATGGTATGAGACAGGAATTTTCAGAAGTTCATTGGAGTAGGCTGTTCACAGGGGAGGGAATATCTGATAAGTGGAAGGCTTTCAAAGCTGTGATTACGAGAGTCCAGAGTCAGAGTGAGGGGTAAAGCTGGTAGGATTAGGCAATAATGGATGAATAAAGATATTGAAGTTCTAGTCAAGAATTGGTAAAAATCATGTATTAGACACAGACAACTAGGTTCAAATGTCTCTTGAACAGTGTAAAGAGTGTGGGGCATTCTTCAGAGGGAAATCAGGAAGGCAAAGAGGGGATATGAGATAGCCTTGGCAAATAAGGTTAAGGAAAATCCAAAGAGATTCTGCAAGTACAAAAGAGTAAGAGAGCAACTAGCGAGAGAGTAGGGCCCCTGAAAGAGCAAAGAGGTCATCTTTGTAGTGACTATTAAATGAATATTTTGTGTCAGCTTTTACTGTGGAGAAAGAAATGGAAACAAGAGAACATAAAGAAATAGATATTGATGTCTTAAAAGGAGGTTACATTACAGAAGAGGATATATTGGAGGTCTTAGAAAATATAAATGTGGATAAATCCTCATGACATGATCTAGTGTCTCCCAGGGTGTTATGTGAAGTTGGGAAGGAAATTATCTAACTTAGAATTATAGATTCCCCACAGTGTGGAAACAGGCCCTTCAGCCCAACGAGTCCACACTGACCCTCTGAAGAGTAACCCACCCAAACCCATTCCCCTACCCCGATACCCCTGACTAATGCACCTATCTACACATCCCTGAACACAATGGGCAATTTAACACAGCCAATCTACCTAACCTGCATAGCTTTGGAATGTGGGGGGAAACCCACGCAGACACAGGGAGAATGTGCAAACTCCACACAGACAGTCACCTGAGGCTGAATTGAACCCGGTTCCCTTGGGCTGTTTGGCATCAGTGCCAACCACTGAACCACCATGCCACCCCAATTACAGGATCCCTTTTAGATATTTTTGTATCATCTATAACTATGGATGAGATGCCGGATAGCTGGACAGTGGCTAATGTTGTGGTTTTGTTGAAGAAGGGATTTAAGGAGAAACCTGGGGACTATAGACCTGTGAGTCTGACATCAATGTTGGGTAACTTGTTGGAGGTAATCCTGAATGGTGGCATATATGTATTTGGAGAGGCCGGGAATGATTAGGGAGAGTCAGCATGGTTATGTGCGAGGGAACGCATATCTCACAAAAGTGATTGATGATTTTTTGAGGAAGTAACCAAAAAGCTTGAAGAGGGCAGATGAGAAGGTATTGTTTACTTGGACTTTAGTGAAGCCAATGACCAAGTTTCACATGGGAGACTAATTAGTAAAGTTAGACCACGTGGGATTTAGGGTGAGCTTGCCAATTGGATACAAAGTTGGATTAATGGCACGAGACAGAGTGGTGTTGGAGAGTTGTTTTCAGACTGGAAGCCTGTAACCAGCAATGTTCCACAGGGATTGATGCTGGGTCCACTTTTCTTTGTCATTAAAGTTAAGGATCTGGATGAGAATACAGGAGGTATGGTTAGTGAGTTTGTGGAAGACAACAACGTTGGTGGTATAGTGGGCAGTGAAGAAGGTTATTTAAGGTTACAAACAAATCCTGATCTATTGGGTTAACAAGCTGAGGAGTGGCAGATGGAGTTTAATTTGGATAAAATGTGAGGTTTGCATTTTAGTAAAACAAACAAGGACAGGACTGACACAATTGAAAGTAGGGCCTTGGGTAGTGCCACAGGCAGAGAGGCCTTGGGGTTTAAGGACATGATTCTGTGAAATTTGCATCACATATTGACAACATGGTTAAGAAGGATTTAGTATGTTAATGTTCATTATTTAGACCTTTTGAGTATAAGAGTAGGGATGTCATGCTGAGGTTGGTGAGGTCACTTGTGGAGGACTGTGTCCAGTTCTGGGTCACTTCGGAAAGGGTTCAGAAAATATTTACCAGGATGTCATCAGGAATGGAGGCGTGAGTTATAAGGGGAGGCTGGATAGGCTAGGACTTTTCTCATTGGAGCGTGGGAGGTTGAGGGATGATCTTATAGCGGTTTTTTAAGCCATGAGGGGATTAGATAAGGTGAATGGCAGGTGTCTTTTCCCTAGGATAGGGGAATTCAAGACCAGGGGCCATATTTTTAATGTGAGAAGAGAAAGATTTAAAACGGACATGAGGGGCAACATTTTACACAGTTTGTGTGTGAAATAGTTTCAGAGGAAGTGGTGGATGTGAGTACAGTTACAGTGTTTAAAAGACATCTGGATAAGTATGTGAATAAGAAATGTTTGGAGGGGTATGAGCCAAGCGCAGGTAGGTGGGACTAGCTTAGTTTGGGATTGTGGTCTGCTTGGACTGATTGGAACACAGGGTCTGTTTCCATTCTGCGTGACTATAACTTTACATTTTCCCACATGATATCCTGTCTGCCAGAATTTTTCCCACTCACTGAATCTTTCTGCAACCGCCTTATCTCTTTTCCGTAACCAACTTTCCTATCTATCTTTGTGTAATTAGCAATTTTAACTCCCAGGTCTTTTTTCCCTTCATCTATGCCATTGTTACCAATTGTAAAACATTGAAACTCCAGCTTGTCACATTTACACCATATGTTTCTACCTTGCACAAGAACCTTTCACCTGGCACCTTGTCAAATGCGTCCTGGAAATTTACAGACAATAGGTCTGCAGGCTCTCCTTCATCACAATGCTGATTATCCCTTCAAATACCTGCAATCAATAGGTTGAACAGGATCGCCCTTTCACAAAGCCATGTGGACTCTTTCTAATTACCTTGAATTTGTTTAAATGCTCAGTAATACTCCTTATCATCAAGCTTCAGCATGACAGAAAACATTCTGACCAGTCTATAGTTTCCTGTTTGTAACCTCCCTCCTTTCTAGAATAGAGAAGTTATATTTGCTGTGTTCTAATCTGATGGAATCTTTCCAGCATCCAGCAAAGTTTGTAAAAATACCAACAACTCATCAACTCATCAAGTTGTCACCTCCACTAACACCTGAGGATGAAGCTCACCAGATTGCAGGGATTTGTCAGCTCACAGCACCATGTGTTACCAGTACAACCTACTTCATCATTGTATGTACTTCCATAAAGTTTCTCTCTCTCTTCCACTTACATTTATCACTGTACTGGTTTTGTATTCTCTATAATGGAGAGAAGTGCAAGTTATTTGTTGTTTTCACTCCCGATTTCTTTATTATTCCCTAATCACTCTCTGGTCTCACTCTACAGGATCAGCACTCACTTTGTTTATAGAACATAGAACATAGAACCGTACAGCGCAGAACAGACCCTTTGGCCCTCGATGTTACGCCGACCTGTGAACTATTCTTAGCTCGTCCCCCTACACTATCCCATCATCATCCATGTGCTTATCTAAGGATAGTTTAAATCTCCCTAATGCGGCTGAGTTAACTACATTCCACGCCCTTACCACTCTCTGAGTAAAGAACCTGCCCCTGACATCTGTCCTAAATCTATCACCCCTCAATTTGTAGTTATGCCCCCTCGTACAAGCTGATGTCATCATCCTAGGAAAAAGACTTTCACTGTCTACCCTATCTAATCCTCTGATCATCTTGTATGTCTCTATCAAATCCCCTCTTAGCCGCCTTCTTGCTAATGAGAACAGGTTCAAGTCTCTCAGCCTTTCCTCATAAGACCTTCCCTCCAGACCAGGCAACATCCTGGTAAATCTCCTCTGCACCTTTTCCAATGCTTCTAAATCCTTCTCAAAATATGGGGACCAGAACTGCACAAACTATTCCAAGTGTGGCCGCACCAGCGTTTTGTATTATTGCATCATGATATTGCGGTTGCGGAACTCAATCCCTCTACCAATGAAACCTAACACACCGTATCCCTTCTTTCACCTGGCACCTTGTCAAATGCGTCCTGGAAATTTACAGACAATAGGTCTGCAGGCTCTCCTTCATCACAATGTTCATTATCCCTTCAAATACCTGCAAATCAATAGGTTGAACTATCCACCTGGGTGGCAACTTTCAGAGATCTATGTACATGGACTCCAAGGTCCCTCTGCACATCCACACTACCAAGAATCTTTCCATTGATCCAGTACTCTGTCCTCCTGTTATTCTTCCCAAAGTGCATCACCTCACATTTAGCTGCATTGAACTCCATTTTCCACCTCTCAGCCCAATTCTGCAGTTTATCCAAGTCCCCCTGCAACCTGTAACATTCGTCCACACTGTCCACTATTCCATCGACTTTAGTGTCATCTGCAAGTTTACTAATCCACCCATCTATGCCTGCGTCTAAGTCATTTATAAAAATGATAAACAGCAGTGGTTCCAAAAGAGATCCTTGTGGCACTCCACTAGTAACCGGAGTCCAGGCTGAATATTTTCCATCAACTTATTCATCTGATTTTTCCAATTTAGATGTAGGTTTAAGTCACCCAAGATTATTTTCATCATTTATCACAAGCACCCAATATTTCTTCTTGTCCACCTTCTCCCATTGTGTGGTTACTGTTGAGTTCTGTGGACCATTCCCACAAATTAAACCTTTCACCTACTATTCTTCCACACAATCTACATACTTTCCTAATTTGACCTTATATCCACTGCATCAAAATAATTCTTCACATCTTGTAGAGACTGTGACTGAGCAGGCAGGCTCAGGTTTATTGCTCACAGTGAGCTGCGGTGATGTGGATTCTGAAAGAATTAGGGATGTAGATTCAGCCGAAACTTTGAGGAAATGGGCATTTAGATCGAGTGTGAATGAGCGGGACATTGGGACTATTGGTTAGATCGATCGGAGAGTCAGAAAAGTCATGATGGGCTGAATGGCCTCTTTCTGTGCTGTCAGTCTGTGAATTGATTCATTTTAACTGTTCTGTGAATCAGAGACAAACAGGAAAGCTCTGTAGATTTCTGACCTTTACATATGAAGTGGTTTGGGTTCGGTTTAACTGTCAGTGATTTTACTTCCTTCTCGTGGTTACTGTCCTGAGGAGACTGGGCAGGAAGTGTGAGGCTGGGACATTCTGTTTGACTGATGCTGTGTTGGGAGAGTCTCAGAGATTCTCCTTTAGCCTCAAGGTTTAGGGGTGGAGGTTCAGAGCTCAGGATCCAGGCACAGCCACAACTGAGAAAATGATGGACCCTGGGCTATGGCCAAGAAATTGGAATTGGGGAAACAAACAGGCCTGGGAATGTTGTAGGAACTGAAGAAAGTTACAGTCATAGTGAGTGGGAGTTGCTGTACAGGAGGGTACCGAGATAGGGAAGGTTATATGTGGGGAAGAGGGTACAGAGATAGGGCGGAATTGTGGGTGCTGGAGTAAATTACAGATATTGGGAGGGAGCATTAGAGTACAGAGATAAGGAGGACTGTAGAGATTGGAGGAGGTTACAGACGCAGGGAGGGTGTAGCGAATAGAGGAGGTTACAGAGGCAGGGAGGGTGCAGGGACTAGAGGATGTTACAGAGATACGGAAGGTGATAGGGACTGCAAGAGGTTACAGTGATAGTGAGAGTTGTAGGCACTGGAGGAGGGTACAGAGGTGAGGAGGTTTGTGTGTGCTGAGGAGAATACAGAAACAGGGAGAGGTGGGGGCTGCAAGAGGGTACAGTTGTATTGATGGGTGCAGGAGCTGGAGGATATTAAAGTGTTATGGACCAGACCAGATTCCCCCAGACCCTGACTTTTTCCTCTTTTAAAGGTAAATTCCAGGCACTGCATTTTAATCGGTCAGACAAACAGATTTGAAGCGAAACACACTTTATCCATACAGTGTGATTAAAATACAACAAAAGAAAGAGGAAATCAGAATAACCTAACTCTATTCGAAAACTTCACTGAATAATTATCAATTATTTGCAACAGAACAGTCACTGTTCCAGGGGTGTTGAGGGGGAAGAAGGTGAGCGTTTTGAGAGAGACTGTGGGAGGGACAGTGGGAGAGGAGGATGTGAGAGTGTTTGAGGGGGGAAGGAGGTGAGGGTCCTGGAGGAGAATAGGATGTGAGGGTGTTTGAGGGGGAAGGAGGTGAGGGTCCAGAAGAGAGACTGTCGGAGGGACAGTGGGAGAGGAGGATGTGAGAGTGTTTGAGGGGGGAAGGAGGTGAGGGTGCTGGAGAGAGGGTTTTAGGGACAGTGGGAGAGGAGAATGTGAGGGTGTTTGTGGGGGAAGGAGGCGAGGGACCTGGAGGAGAATAGGATGTGAGGGTGTTTGAGGGGGAAGGAGGTGAGGGTCCAGAAGAGAGACTGTCGGAGGGACAGTGGGAGAGGAGGATGTGAGAGTGTTTGAGAGGGGAAGGAGGTGAGGGTGCTGGAGAGAGAGGGTGTGAGGAACAGTGGGAGAGGCGGATGTGAGGGTGTTTGAGGGGGAAGGAGGTGAGGTCCTGGAGGGAGAGGAGGATATGATGGTGTTTGAGGGGGAAGGAGGTGAGGGTGCCAGAGAGGGAGGGTGTGAGGGACGGAGGGAGAAGAGGATGTGTGGGTGTTTCAGGGGGCAGGAGGTGAGGGTCCAGGATGGAGACAGTGTGAGGGACAGTGGGAGAGGAGGATGTGAGGGTGTTTGAGGGGGAAGGAGGTAAGGGTCCTGGAGGAGAATAGGATGTGAGGGTGTTTGAGGGGGAAGGAGGTGAGGGTCCAGAAGAGAGACTGTCGGAGGGACAGTGGGAGAGGAGGATGTGAGAGTGTTTGAGGGGGGAAGGAGGTGAGGGTGCTAGAGAGAGGGTTTTAGGGACAGTGGGAGAGGAGAATGTGAGGGTGTTTGTGGGGGAAGGAGGCGAGGGACCTGGAGGAGAATAGGATGTGAGGGTGTTTGAGGGGGAAGGAGGTGAGGGTCCAGAAGAGAGACTGTCGGAGGGACAGTGGGAGAGGAGGATGTGAGAGTGTTTGAGGGGGGAAGGAGGTGAGGGTGCTGGAGAGAGAGGGTGTGAGGAACAGTGGGAGAGGTGGATGTGAGGGTGTTTGAGGGGGAAGGAGGTGAGGTCCTGGAGGGAGAGGAGGATATGATGGTGTTTGAGGGGGAAGGAGGTGAGGGTGCCAGAGAGGGAGGGTGTGAGGGACGGAGGGAGAAGAGGATGTGTGGGTGTTTCAGGGGGCAGGAGGTGAGGGTCCAGGATGGAGACAGTGTGAGGGACAGTGGGAGAGGAGGATGTGAGGGTGTTTGAGGGGGAAGGAGGTAAGGGTCCGGGAGGGTGACAACCTGAGGGACAGTGGGAGAGGAGGAGGTGAGGGAGCTTAAGGAGGAAGGATGTGAGGGACAGTGGGAGAGGAGGATGTGAGGGTGTTTGAGGGGGAAGGAGGTGACGGTCCTGGAGGGAGACTGTGAGAGACAGTGGGAGAGAAGGATGTGAGGGTATTTGAGGGGGAAGGAGGTGAGGGTGCTCGAAAGGGAGGGTGTGAGGGACAGTGGAAGAGGAGGATGTGAGGGTGTTTGAGGAGGAAGGAGGTGAGGGTCCTGGAGGGAGAGTGTGAGGGACAGAGGGACAGGAGGATGTGAGGGTATTTTAGGGAGAGGAGGTGAGAGTATTGGAGGGAGACAATGCGAGGGACAGTGGGAGAAGAGGATGTGAGGGTATTTGAGGGGGAAAGAGGTGAGGGTCCGGGAGGTAGACAGCTTGAGGGACAGTGGGAGAGGAGGATGTGAGGGTGTTTGAGGGGGAAGGAGATGAGGGTCCTGGAGGGAGACAATGCGAGGGACAGTGGGACAGGAGGACATGAGGATGTTTGAGGAGGAAGGAGGTGAGGGGGGCCTGGAGGGAGGGTATGAGGGACAGTGGGAGAGGAGGATGTGAGGGCATTTGAGGGGAAAGAAGGTGAGGGTCCTGGAGGGAGACAGTGTGAGGGACAGTGAGAGAGGAGGATGAGAAAGTGCTTGAGGGGGAAGGAGGTGAGGGTCCTAGAGGGAGGGTGTGAGGGACAGTGCGAGAGGAGGATGTGAGGGTGTTTGAGGGGGAAGGAGGTGAGGGTGCTCAATGGGGGCGTGTGAGGGACAGTTGGAGAGGAGGAAGTGAGGGTTTTTGAGGGTGAAGGAGAAGAGGGTCCGGGAGGGAGACAGCTTGAGGGACAGTGGGAGAGGAGGATGTGAGAGTATTTGAGGGTGAAGGAGAAGAGGGTCCGGGAGGGAGACAGCTTGAGGGACAGTGGGAGAGGAGGATGTGAGGGTATTTGAGGGGGAAGGAGGTGAGGGTCCGGGAGAGGGAGGGTGTGAAGGACGGTGGGAGTGGAGGATGTGAGGATGAAGGAGGTGGGGTCCTGGAGGGAGAGTGTGAGGGACGATGGTAGAGGAGGATGTGAGGGTGTTTGAGGGAGAAGAAGATGAGGGTCCGAGAGGGAGGGTGTGAGGGACGGTGGGAGAGGAGGGTGCGAGGGTGTTTGAGAGGGATGGAGGTGAGGGTCCTGGAGGGAGGCTGTGAGAGACATTGGGAGAGAAGGATGTGAGGGTGTTTGAGGGGGAAAGAGGTGAGGGTGCTCAAAAGGGAGGGTGAGAGGGACAGTGGGAGAGGAGGATGTGAGGGTGTTTGAGGGTGAAGGAGATGAGGGTCCAGGAGGGACAGTGTGAGGGACATTGGGACAGGAGGATGTGAGGGTATTTGAGGGAGAGGTGGTGAGAGTATTGGAGAGAGACAATGCGAGGGACAGTGGGACAGGAGGACATGAGGATGTTTGAGGGGGAAGGAGGCGAGGGGCCTGGAGGGAGGGTGTGAGGGACAGTGGGAGAGGAGGATGTGAGGGTGTTTGAGGGTGAAGGAGATGAGGGTCCAGGAGGGACAGTGTGAGGGACGTTGGGAGAGGAGGATGTGAGGGTATTTGAGGGGGATGGAGGTGAGTTTCCTGGATGGAGACAGTGTGAGGGTCAGTGGGACAGGAGGACATGAAGGTGTTTGAGGGGAAAGGAGGTGAGGGTCCTGGTGGGAGACAGGGTGAGGGACAGTGGGAGAGGAGGATGTGAGGGTGTTTGGGGGGAAGGAGGTGGGGTCCTGGAGGGAGGGTATGAGGGACAGTGGGAGAGGAGGATGTGAGGGCATTTGAGCGGAAAGAAGGTGAGGGTCCTGGAGGGAGACAGTGTGAGGGACAGTGCGAGAGGAGGATGAGAGAGTGCTTGAGGGGGAAGGAGGTGAGGGTCCGGGAGAGGGAGGGTATGAAGGACGGTGGGAGCAGAGGATGTGAGGGTGAAGGAGGTGGGGTCCTGCAGGGAAGGTGTGAGGGACAGTGGGAGAGGAGGATGTGAGGATGTCTGAGGGGAATGGAGGTGAGGGTGCTCGGGAGGGAGGGTGTGAGGGACAGTGGGAGAGGTGGATGTGAGGGTATTTGAGGGGGAAGGAGGTGAGGGTGCTCGAGAGGGAGGGTGTGAGGGACAGTGGGAGAGGTGGGTGTGAGGGTGTTTGAGGGGGGAAGGAGGTGAGGGTGCTCGAGAGGGAGGGTGTGAGGGACAGTGGGAGAGGTGGATGTGAGGGTGTTTGAGGGGGAAGGAGGTGAGGGTCCTAGAGGGAGGGTGTGAGGGACAGTGGGAGAGGTGGATGTGAGGGTGTTTGAGTGGGAAGGAGGTGAGGGTCCAGGAGGGAGAGTGTGCGGGACAGTGGGACTAACAGATGTTAGGCTGTTTCTGGGGAATGGAGGTGAGGGTCCAGAAGGGAGACAGTGTTCGGGACGTTGGGAGAGGAGGATATGACGGTGTTTGAGGGGGAAGGAGGTGAGGGTGCTGGATGGAGGCAGTGTGATGCACGTTGGGAGAGGAGGATGTGAGGGTGTTTGAGGGGGGAGCAGTTGAGTTTCCTGGAGGGAGACAGTGTGAGGGACACTAGGGGAGGAAGATATGAGGGTGAATGAGGAGGAGGGATGTGAGAGTCCTGGAGGGAGACAGTGTGAGGGACAGTGGGGGAGGAGGGTGTGAGGATGTTTGAGGGGAAAGGAGGTGAGGGTGATGGAGAGTGAGGGTGTGAAGGACGGTGAGAGAGGAGGATGTGAGGGTTTTTGAAGAGGAAGGAGCTGACGGTCCTGGAGGGATACTGTGTGAGGGACAAAGGAGAGGATGATGTGAGGATGTTTTTGGGGGATGGAGGTGAGGGTACTGGACTGAGGCAGGGTGAGGGACGTTGGGAGAGGAGATGTGAGGACATTTGAGGGGGAAGGATGTGGGTGTCTTGGTGGGATACAGTGTGAGGGACAGTGGGAGAGGAGGATGTGAGGGAGTTGAGGGGGAAGGAGTTGAGGGCGCACGAGAGGGAGGGTGTGAGGGATAGTAGGAGAGGAGGATGTGAGGGTGTTTGAGGGTGAAGGAGATGAGGGTCCAGGAGGGACAGTGTGAGGGACGTTGGGAGAGGAGGATGTGAGGGTATTTGAGGGGGATGGAGGTGAGTTTCCTGGATGGAGACAGTGTGAGGGTCAGTGGGACAGGAGGACATGAAGGTGTTTGAGGGGAAAGGAGGTGAGGGTCCTGGTGGGAGACAGGGTGAGGGACAGTGGGAGAGGAGGATGTGAGGGTGTTTGGGGGGAAGGAGGTGGGGTCCTGGAGGGAGGGTATGAGGGACAGTGGGAGAGGAGGATGTGAGGGCATTTGAGCGGAAAGAAGGTGAGGGTCCTGGAGGGAGACAGTGTGAGGGACAGTGCGAGAGGAGGATGAGAGAGTGCTTGAGGGGGAAGGAGGTGAGGGTCCGGGAGAGGGAGGGTATGAAGGACGGTGGGAGCAGAGGATGTGAGGGTGAAGGAGGTGGGGTCCTGCAGGGAAGGTGTGAGGGACAGTGGGAGAGGAGGATGTGAGGATGTCTGAGGGGAATGGAGGTGAGGGTGCTCGAGAGGGAGGGTGTGAGGGACAGTGGGAGAGGTGGATGTGAGGGTATTTGAGGGGGAAGGAGGTGAGGGTGCTCGAGAGGGAGGGTGTGAGGGACAGTGGGAGAGGTGGGTGTGAGGGTGTTTGAGGGGGGAAGGAGGTGAGGGTGCTCGAGAGGGAGGGTGTGAGGGACAGTGGGAGAGGTGGATGTGAGGGTGTTTGAGGGGGAAGGAGGTGAGGGTCCTAGAGGGAGGGTGTGAGGGACAGTGGGAGAGGTGGATGTGAGGGTGTTTGAGTGGGAAGGAGGTGAGGGTCCAGGAGGGAGAGTGTGCGGGACAGTGGGACTAACAGATGTTAGGCTGTTTCTGGGGAATGGAGGTGAGGGTCCAGAAGGGAGACAGTGTTCGGGACGTTGGGAGAGGAGGATATGACGGTGTTTGAGGGGGAAGGAGGTGAGGGTGCTGGATGGAGGCAGTGTGATGCACGTTGGGAGAGGAGGATGTGAGGGTGTTTGAGGGGGGAGCAGTTGAGTTTCCTGGAGGGAGACAGTGTGAGGGACACTAGGGGAGGAAGATATGAGGGTGAATGAGGAGGAGGGATGTGAGAGTCCTGGAGGGAGACAGTGTGAGGGACAGTGGGGGAGGAGGGTGTGAGGATGTTTGAGGGGAAAGGAGGTGAGGGTGATGGAGAGTGAGGGTGTGAAGGACGGTGAGAGAGGAGGATGTGAGGGTTTTTGAAGAGGAAGGAGCTGACGGTCCTGGAGGGATACTGTGTGAGGGACAAAGGAGAGGATGATGTGAGGATGTTTTTGGGGGATGGAGGTGAGGGTACTGGACTGAGGCAGGGTGAGGGACGTTGGGAGAGGAGATGTGAGGACATTTGAGGGGGAAGGATGTGGGTGTCTTGGTGGGATACAGTGTGAGGGACAGTGGGAGAGGAGGATGTGAGGGAGTTGAGGGGGAAGGAGTTGAGGGCGCACGAGAGGGAGGGTGTGAGGGATAGTAGGAGAGGTGGATGTGAGGGTGTTTGTGGGGGAAAGAGGTGAGGGTCCTGGAGGGACAGTGTGCGGGACAGTGGGACTAACAGATTTGAGGGTGTTTCTGGGGGATGGAGGTGAGGGTCCAGAAGGGAGGCAGGGTGACGGACAGTGGGAGAGGAGGGTGTGAGGGTGTTTGAGTGGGAAGGAGGTGAGGGTGATGGAGAGTGACGGTGTGAAGGACGGTGAGAGAGGAGGATGTGAGGGTTTTTGAGGAGGAGGGTGTGAGGGTGTTTGAGGGAGAAGGAGGTGAGGGTCGTGGAGGGATACTGTGTGAGGGACAGAGGAGAGGATGATGTGAGATGTTTGAGGCGAATGGAGGTGAGACTCCTGTAGTGAGGATGTGAGAGACAGTGGGAGAGGAGGATGTGAGGGCGTTTGAGGTGGAAGGAGTTGAGGGTCCTGGTGGGAGGTTCTGGGGCCGGTGGGAGAGAAGAATGTGAGGGTGTTTGAGGGGGATGGAGGTGAGGGTACTGGAGTGAGGCAGGGTGAGGGACTTTGGGAGAGGAGATGTGAGAACATTTGAGGTGGAAGGATGTGAGGATCCTGGTGGGACAGTGGGAGAGGAGGATGTGAGGGTATTTGAGGGAGAAGGAGGTGAGGGTCCTTGAGGGAGACAATGCGAGGGACAGTGGGAGAGGAGGGTGTGAAGGTGTTTGAGGGGGAAGGAGGTGAGTGTCCTGGACGGAGGGTGTGAGGAACGGTGGGAGAGGAGAATGTGAGGGTGTTTGTGGGGGTTGGAGGTGAGGGACCTGGAGGGAGAGTGTGCGGGACAGTGGGACTGAAGGATGTGAGGGTGTTTGAGGGGGTAGGTGGTGAGGGTCCAGGAGGGAGACAGTGTGAGAGACAGTGGGGGAGAAAGATATGAGGGATGTATGAGGGGGAAGGATGTGTGGGTCCTTGAGGGAGACAGGGTGATGGACAGTGGGAGAGGAGGGTGTGAGGGTGTTTGAGGGGGAAGGAGGTGAGGGTGATGGAGAGTGAGGGTGTGAAGGACGGTGAGAGAGGAGGATGTGAGGGTTTTTGAGGAGGAAGGAGGTGACGGACCTGGAGGGATACTGTGTGAGGGACAGAAGGAGAGGATGATGTGAGGGTGCTTGAGGGGGAAGGAGGTGAGAGTCCCGAAGGGGAGTGTGTGAGAGACAGTGGGAGAGGAGGATGTGAGAGTGTTTGAGGTGGAAGGAGTTGAGGGTCCTGGAGGGAGGGTCTGAGGGCTGGTGGGAGAGGAGAATGTGAGGATGTTTGAGGGGGATGGAGGTGAGGATGCTGGAGGGAGAGAGTGAGGGACAGTGGTAGAGGAGGATGTGAAGGTGACGGAGGTGTGGTCCTGGAGGGAGGGTGTGAGGGACAGTGGTAGAGGAGGATGTGAAGGTGACGGAGGTGGGGTCCTGGAGGGAGAGTGTGAGGGACAGTGGGAGAGGAGGATGTGAGGGTGTTTGAGGGGGAAGGAGGTGAGGATGCTGGAGAGAGAGGGTGTGAAGGACGGTGGGAGCGGAGGATGTGAGGTTGAAGGAGGTGGGGTCCTGGAGGGAGAGTGTGAGGGACGATGGTAGAGGAGAATGTGAGGGTGTTTGAGGGAGAAGAAGGTGAGGGTCCGAGAGGGAGGGTGTGAGGGACAGTGCGAGAGGAGGATGTGAGGGTGTTTGTGGGGGATGGAGGTGAGGGTACTGGTGGGAGACAGTATGAGGGACAGTGGGAGAGGAGGGTGTGAGGGTGTTTGAGGGGGAAGGAGGTGAGGGTGCCCGAGAGGGAGATGTGGGTGCTTGAATTGGGGGGTGTGAGGGACAGTGGTGGAGAAGCTTGTGAGGGTGCTGGAGGGGGAAGGAGGTGAGGGTCCTGGAGGGATACAGTGTGAGGGATTGTGGGAGAGGAGGATGTGAGGGTGTTTGAGGGGGAAGGAGGTGAGGGCCTGGAGGGATACAGTGTGAGGGTCAGAAGGAGAGGAGGATGTGAGGGTTTTTGAGGGGGAAAGAAGAGAGGATCCTGGAGGGTGACAGTGTAAGGGACAGTGGGCAAGGAGGTTGTGAGGGTGTTTGAGGGGGAAGGAAGTGAGGGTCCTGGAGAGAGAGCGTTAGGCACGGTGTCAGAGGAGGATGTGTGGGTGTTTGAGGGGGATCGCTGTGAGGGTTCTGGAGGGAGAGTGTGAGGGACAGTGGGAGAGGAGGATGTGAGGGTGTTTGAGGGGGAAGAAGGTGAGGGTTCTGGAGGGAGGGTGTGAGGGACAGTGGGAGAGGAGGATGTGAGGGTGATGGAGGTGAGGGATCTGGAGGGAGGGTGTTAGGGACAGTGTCAGAGGAGGATGTGAGGGTGGTTGAGGGGGATCGCTGCGAGGGATCTGGAGGGAGGGTGTGAGGGACAGTGGGAGAGCAGGATGTGAGGGTGTTTGAGGGTGATGGAGATGAGGGTTCTGGAGGGAGGGTGTGAGGGACAGTAGGAGAAGAGGATGTGAGGGTGATGGAGGTGGGGGTTCTGGAGGGAGGGTGTGAGGGACAGTGGGAGAGGAGGATGTGAGGGTGTTTGAGGGGGAAGAAGGTGAAGATCCTGGAGGGAGACAGTGTGATGGATAGTGGGAGACGAGGATGTGAGGGTGTTTGAGGGGGAAGGAGTTGAGGGTCTTGGAGTGTGCGTGGCCGGAGATTGACCTGAATGGTTCCTATGAGCAGGGATTTAGTGAGACGATTCAGTTGGAGAAGCTGAGGCTGTTCCCCTCAGAGTGAAGGATATTGTGCTGACTCTGACCATGGTGGAGCATATGGGGACAGGTTTAATTCAGGGAGATAAAGGAAAGTGATGAGACAAGGATCGGGGGAAATTTGTGTATTTGATATACAGAGCAGGGATTGTGAGGAAGGACTAAATGTTCTCATTATGTTCTGCAATGAATCTATGACTCTCAGATGATCCTAACCAGTACCATTAACTGGATTCGGTACAACCTCATGCAATAACACCTGTAATGTGGTTGCACTTACAAAGCTATAGAAAGCTTGGAACATTCTATCAGGTTCCTTTAACTGTTTGCTGACTGCAGCCACACACACCAGCAACAGGGAGAACAACAGCTACAATGAATATCCCAGGCCTTATTCCAAGGATCAGGTTCACATACAGACTCCCTCCTCTGCTTTCAAGAAAACACAGAGAAAGAGTTAATCACTTTCTGTCCATTTTTAATCTCTCGCTGTGGGTGCACACTCAAACTTTATTTCACTGCTACAATAGTGGTGGTGCAGTAAGAATGTCACTGGGTTAACAATCCACAAATCCAGACTGATGTTGTAGTGGGTGGGGGGACGGATTCAAAATCCACTGGGACAGGTGGTTCATTTCATTCCAATTCAACATCTGTAACCTAAAGGCTAGACTGATGGAGAGCATGGAACTACTGCCGATGGTTGTGTGGTCCATCTGGTTCACTCATGGCTTTCAGGGAAGGATCTCTGCTGAAATCTTACCCAAGCTAGCCTACGTGTGGCTCCAGACCCACAGCAAACTGGTTTACTCCTAACTGCCCTCTGAAAAATAAAATCCACTGCGAATAAATATGAAATGAATCTTTCTGAGCAATAAATATTTTCTCAGAGACCTCAAAACCTCACAGACCTTTTTGTTGTGAGCTCTGTCAGTGTCCAACCTGACCGCCCATGGAGCCAATGGCCTTGTGTTATGATCACTGGACAGTGCATCCAGAGAGCACGGTAGTGTTGTGGAGACATTACCGAGTCTGAATCCTCCGTGACAGATGGTGGAATGTCAATTCAATTAAAAACCTGAAATTTAGAGTCCAGCAATAACTGGGAAATCATTGAAGATTGACGGCAAAAGCTATCTGTCCCACTCACCTCATAGAGTCATAGAGTCATAGAGATGTACAGCATGGAAACAGACCCTTCGGTCTAACCCGTCCATGCCGACCAGATATCCCAACCCAATCTAGTCCCACCTGCCAGCACCCGGCCCATATCCCTCCAAACCCTTCCTATTTATATACCCATCGAAATGCCTCTTAAATGTCGGCTGCAGAGGGACTTAGATATGATGCAGAGCTGGGCTGAGGAGTGGCAGATGGAGTTCAACCCTGCCAAGTGTGAAGTTGTCCATTTTGGAAGAACAAATAAGAATGCGGAATACAGGGTTAATGGTAGGGTTCTTGGTCAGGTGGAGGAACAGAGGGATCTTGGGGTCTATGTACATAGATCTTTGAAGGTTGCCACTCAGGTGGATAGAGTTTGTAAGAAGGCCTATGGAGTATTATCGTTCATTAGCAGAGGGATTGAATTCAAGAGTCGTGAGGTGATGTTGCAGCTGTACAGGACTTTGGTTAGGCCACATTTGGAGTACTGTGTGCAGTTCTGGTCGCCTCACTTTAGGAAAGATGTGGAAGTTTTGGAGAGGGTGCAGAGAAGATTTACCAGGATGTTGCCTGGAATGGAGAGTAGGTCATACGAGGATAGGTTGAGAGTTCTCGGCCTTTTCTCATTGGAACGGCGAAGGATGAGGGGTGACTTGATAGAGGTTTATAAGATGATCAGAGGAATAGATAGAGTAGACAGTCAGAAACTTTTTCCCCGGGTACAACAGAGTGTTACAAGGGGACATAAATTTAAGGTGAAGGGTGGAAGGTATAGGGGAGATGTCAGGGGTGGGTTCTTCACCCAGAGAGTGGTGGGGGCATGGAATGCGCTGCCCGTGGGAGTGGTAGAGTCAGATTCATTGGCGACCTTTAAGCGGCATTTGGATAGGTACATGGATGGGTGCTTAATCTAGGATAGAAGTTCGGCACAACATCGTGGGCCGAAGGGCCTGTTCTGTGCTGTATTGTTCTATGTTCTATGTTCTATGTTCTATGTATCAGCCTCCACTACTTCCTCTGGCAGCTTGTTCCATGCACGTACCACCCTCTGTATGAAAAAGTTGCCCTGTAGGTCTCTTTTATATCTTTCCCCTCTCACCCTAAACCTATGCCCTCTAGTTCTGGACTCCCCGACCCCTGGGAAAAGACTTTGCCTATTTACCCTATTTACCCTCATAATTTTATAAACCTCAAAAAGATCACCCCTCAGCCTCCGATACTCCAGGGAAAACAGCCCCAGCCTGTTCAGCCTCTCCCTATAGCTCAAATCCTCCAACACTGGCAACATCCTTGTAAATCTTTTCTGAACCCTTTCAAGTTTCACAACATCTTTCCGATAGGAAGGAGACCAGAATTATTCCAATATTCCAACAGTGGCCTAACCAATGTCCTGTACAGCCGCAACATGACCTCCCAAGTTCTGTACTCAACACTCTGACCGATAAAGGAAAGCATACCAAACACCTTCTTCACTGTCTTATCTACCTGCAACTCCACTTTCAAGGAGTTATGAACCTGCATTCCAAGGTCTCTTTGTTCAGCAACACTCCCTTAGCATTAAGTGTATAAGTCCTGCTAAGATTTGCTTTCCCAAAATGCAGCACCTCGCATTTATCTGAATTAAAC
This sequence comes from Chiloscyllium punctatum, assembly GCF_047496795.1. Taxonomy (NCBI): domain Eukaryota; kingdom Metazoa; phylum Chordata; class Chondrichthyes; order Orectolobiformes; family Hemiscylliidae; genus Chiloscyllium; species Chiloscyllium punctatum. Next base: position 47,805,393 of record NC_092761.1, on the reverse strand, counting down.
TCCATCTGCCACTTCTCAGCCCTATGGCCCATCTGGTCAAGATCCTGTCGTAATTTGAGGTAACCCTCTTCACTGTCCACTACACCTCCAATTTTGGTGTCATCTGCAAATTTACTAACTGTACCTCTTATGCTCGCATCCAAATCACTTATGTAAATGACAAAAAGTAGAGGACCCAGCACTAATCCTTGTAGCACTCCACTGGTCACAGGCCTCCAGTCTGAAAAACACCCCTCTACCACCAGCCACTGTCTTCTACCTTTGAGCCAGTTCTGTATCCAAATGGCTAGCTCTCCCTGTATTCTGTGAGATCTAACCTTGCTAATCAGTCTCCCATGGGGAACCTTGTCAAACGCCTTATTGCAGTCCATATAGATCATATCTACTGCTCTGTCCTCATCAATCCTCTTTGTTACTTCTTCAAAAAACTCAATCAAGTTTGTGAGACATGATTTCCCACGCACATGTTGACTATCCCTAATCAGTTCTTGCCTTTCCAAATACATGCACATCCTGTCCTTCAGGATTCCCTCCAACAACTTGCCCACCGCTGAGGTCAGGTTCACTGGTCTATAGTTCCCTGGCTTGTCTTTACTGCCCTTCTTAAACAGTGGCACCACGTTAGCCAACCTCCAGTCTTCCAGCACTTCACCTGTGACTATTGATGATACAAATATCTCAGCAAGAAGCCCAGCAATCACTTCTAGCTTCCCACAAGAGTTCCAGGGTATGCCTGATCAGGTCCTGGGGATTTATCCATCTTTTCCCATTTCAAGACATCCAGCACCTCCTCCTCTGTCATATGGACATTTTGCAACATGTCACCATCTATTTCCATACAGTCTATATCTTCCATATCCTTTTCCACAGTAAATACTGATGCAAAATACTCATTTAGTATCTCGCCCATTTCCTGCTGCTCCACACAAAAGCAGCTTTACTGATCTTTGAGGGGCCTTATGCTCTCCCTAGTTACCCTTTTGTCCTTAATGTATTTGTAAAAACTCTTTAAATTCTCCTTAATTCTATTTGCCAAAACTATCGCATGCCCCCTTTTTTCCCTCCTGGTTTCCCACTTAAGTATACTCCTACTTTCTTTATACTCTTCTCAGGATTCACTCTCCTGTCTGTGCCTTACATATACTTCCTTTATTTTTCTTAACCAAACCCTCTTTCTTTAGTCATCCAGCATTCCCTATACCTACCAGCCTTTCCTTCCACCCTGTCAGGAATATACTTTCTCTGGATTCTCGTTATCTCATTTCTGAAGGCTTCCCATTTTCCAGCCGTCCCTTTACCTGCGAACATCTGCCCCCAATCAGCTTTCGAAAGTTCTTGCCTAATACCGTCAAAATTAGCCTTTCTCCAATTTAGAACTTCAACTTTTAGATTTCGTCAATCCTTTTCCATCATAATTTTAAATCTAATAGAATTATGGTCGCTGGCCCCAAAGTGCTCCCCCACTGACACCTCAGTCACATGCCCTGCCTTATTTCTCAAGAGAAGGTCAGGTTTTGCACCTTCTCTAGTAGGTACACCCACATACTTAATCAGAATATTGTCTTGTACACACTTAACAAATGCCTCTCCATCTAAACCCTTAACACTATGGCAGTCCCAGTTTGTGCTTGGAAAGATAAAGTCCTGGTAGTGTAGTGGTTAGCACTGCTGACCTTGTAGTATCAGGAGACCTGGCTTCAATTCCTGCCTCAGGCAACTCTCTGTATGGAGTTTACACATTGTCTCTGTGTGGGTTTGCTCTGGTTTCTTCCCACAATCCAAAAATGTGCAGGTTAGGTGAAGGGGTGAATATAGGCAAATGCTTTGGCAGGTTGATGTGGACTTGTTGGCTGAAGGGCCTCTTTCCACACTGTAAGTAATCTAATCTAATAACCACCCTGTTATTCTTACAGATAGCTAAGATCTCCTTACAAATTTGTTTCTCAATTTCCCTCTGACTATTAGGGGGTCTATAATACAATCCCAATAAGGTGATCATCCCTTTCTTACTTCTCAGTTCTACCCAAATAACTTCCCTGGATGTATTTCCAGGAATATCTTCCCTCAGCACAGCTGAAATGCTATCCCTTATCAAAATTGCCACCCCCACCCCTCCAACACCCCCTCTCTTGCCTCCCTTTCTATCCTTCCTGGAGGATTTGTATCCTGGAACATTAAGCTGCCAGTCCTGCCCATCCCTGAGCCATTTTTCTGTAATTGCTACGATATCCCACTCCCATGTTCCTAACCATGCCCTGAGGCAGCAGTACTAACCCCTGAGCCACCTTGCTACCCCACGGTGTATGGATGTGCAAACCTGTGTTTGTGTTCTTGTTCTTTTGTGTGTTTGCTTGTGTTTTTCTCTATGTATGTGCTCTTGTGCTTTTGTATGTGTGTGCTGTGTTTGTTTACTCTATGCATGCACTTGTGTGTGTGTGATTTTATGTGTGTGCACACCCACATTCTTGTTTGATGTGGGTGTGTTTTGTGTGTGTGTGTGTGTGTGTGTGTGTGTGTGTGCTTCTTTTTAATATGTTGTGTCCATATGTTTGTTTTTTTGTAAGCTTGAGTTTGCGTGTGCTTGTATATGTACTTACATTTTGTGTTTGTGTGCATGCTTGCGTTTTTTTTGTGCATTTGTGTTTCTGTGTATGTAGGCTTATATTTTGTGGATATATGTTTGTGTTTTTGTTTGCCCATACCCGGGTGTGCTTGATTTATGTTTGTGCTTGTATTTGTGTATGCATGTATTTCTGTTTGTGTCTTTGTGTGCCTGTTGTGCACTTATGTGTGTGTGGACTTGCATTTGTGGTGTTTTTGTACATGCCTGTTTTTTATTTATGTCCTTTTATATTTGTGTGCACATGTGCTTGTGTTTTTGTGTACATGCCTGAATTTTTCTTTGTGTGCATGTTTGAGTCAATGTGCGCTTATGATTTTGTATGTGTGCTTGCATTTTTGTGTGCGCGTGTGTAGCTTGTGTTTGAGTACTTTTCTGTGTGTATGAGCACGCACTTGTGTATATTTGCTTGTGCTTTTTTATGTGCATACTTGTGTTTGTGTGTGTCTGAGACAGTTTTGGTGCTTGGTGTTTTCTGTGTTTTCTTTGTGTGTGCGCTGGTGCTTTTGTCTCCATGCACTGGTATATTTGTATATGAGTATGTGTGAGTATCTGCTTGCTTTTCTTTATACAAGTATATGCTTCTGTGTACACATACTCACTCAATTGTATTTCTGTGCTGTTTGTTATAGGTGTACTTAATGCTTTTCTGTGTTTGTGTTTGCCTGTATGTGCGCTTTTGATTTTGTGTATGCATGTGTGCTTGTTCATGTTATGTCTCTGCCTCTGAGCCAGGAATCCAAGTTCAAATCCCACCTGCTCCACAGAAAACTGCAATATTCATTTAATGTGATGAGACACACATTTTTTATCAAATTATTGTAAGTTTAATTCACTTATAGGAGAAGGTTGCTTTTTGGACTGGGGGCCTGTGACCAGCTGTGTGTCACATGGATTGGTGCTGGGTCCACTGCTTTTTGTCATTTATATAAATTACTTGGATGTGAATATAGGAGGCATGGTTAGTAAGTTTGCAGATAACACCAAAATAGATGATGCAATGGACAGCGAAGAAGATTGTCTCAGAGCACAACAGCACTTACACCGGATGAACCAATAAGCGACGAGTGGCAGATGGAGTTTAATTTAGATAAATGTGAGGTGCTACATTTTGGTAAGGCAAGCCAGGGCAGGACCTCTACAGTTAATGTTGGGGCCCTGAAGAGTTTTGCCAATAAAAGAGACTTTGGTGCATAGTTCCTTGAAAGTGGACAAAGTTAAAAATCACACAACACCAGGTTATAGTCCAACAGGTTTATTTGGAAGCACTAGCTTTCGAAGCACCACTCCTTCATCAGGTGGCTGTGATGAAGGTGCAGTGCTCCGAAAGCTAGAGCTTCCAAATAAACCTATTGGACGATAACCTGGTGTTGTGTGATTTTTAACTTTGTCCACCCCAGTCCAACACCAGCATCTCCAAGTCCTTGAAAGTGGCATCAGTTTAAGGTTAGAGGATAAAGAATAAAAGGGAGCTATTTTACAGAAAGGGTGGTACACATATGGAATGAGCTGCCAAATGAAGTGGCTGAGGTGGGTACATTAACAACATTTAAAAGGCATTTGGACAAGTACATGGATAGGAAAGGTTTAGAAGGAAAATGGGGTTAGTATTGATGGACACTTTAGTCAGCATGGAACAGTTTGGGCCAAAGGGCCTGTCTCTGTGCTGTAGGACTCTGACTCTGTGGTGTCGCATGTAGACTGGGTGGTGAAGAAGGCATTTAGCACACTTGCTTTCATTTGTCAAACACTGAGTACAGGAGTTGGGACATCACGTTGCAGCTATGCATGACATTGGTGAGGACAGTTTTAGAAAAGTGCACACAGTTCAGGACTGGAGAATTTGAGTTATAGTGAAAGGCTCAATAGCCTGGGTTTATTTTTTCTGGAGCATTGGAGATTGAGGGGTGACATTATAGAGCCACAGAATCATGAGGGGCATGAGTAGGGTGAAGGGCCAAGGTCTTTTTATGGGGTGGAGGAGGTCAAAACTAGAGAGCATAAGTGTAAGGTGAGAGAGGAAAGGTATATAAAGGATCCAGGGAGTAACTTCCAAATGCAGAATATAGTGCATGTATGGAATAAGCTGCCAGACAAAGTGGTGAAGATCGGACGAGTTAGACCAAAGGATATGTTTCTGCACCATATGACTTCAAGATGATGAAATCAAATACAAGATTATGAGGGGCATGGACAGGCTGGATTCCCCTTAATCACAGGGTTAATAACAAGTGGGCATTATTTTAAAGTGAAAGACAGGAGGCTGAGAGGGAGATTTGAGGATCATTTCCCTCAGAGTGTGGCGGGGGTCTGGAATGGACTGTCTGGGAGGGTAATTGGGGCAGGAAACCTCCCAACATTTAAAAAGTATTTGGATGAACACTTGAAGTGTCATAACATTCAAGGGTATGGGAGTCTAGTGAGGGAAAGTAGTACTGCTGTGGATTTAGAGTTGTTTTAATATCAGTTCAGATTTAATGGGCTAAAGGAACTTTCCTGCCCTGTGGAGGACTATGATTCTAATTCTGTATTCTCTTCAAAAATCAGAGTTCATGCATTCAATGCGTTGTCAAAACTTCACAAAATTCTAGGAGTGAAGAGTCGATTCTGACAAGGACAATATTTTCCACTATGAATCAACGATGTATAACCAGTCTTCAATCTTCAATTGCATAGTGTGTCAGCTCTGAACACAACGGGTCGATTGTGGTTGCAATGTTTTGCATCTGAAACTTGGTGATAGATTCTCTGAATGTAGCATGTCCTTTAAATAGGGAAAAAAAAGAACATTTGTCTTCAATAATACAGGTGATGCTGAATACACCCAACCCCTTCACTCATCGAATGGAGTTTCAATTATTTACACCCAAATATTACCAAATAAAGATGCATTGGTGCCCATTGGAATAATTTGTATTCTCGGATGATACCTCCCTCTCAGTCCTATCTTGTGTTTCTTCAGACTGTAACCACCCTCCCCCGGCCACTGAACTCCCCCAGTCAATGGAAACATCCTTCCTGTGGTCATCCTGTCTTGTCCTCTTAGTAATTAGTAATTAATGAAAATTCATAATGAGAATAATGTAAACAATGATTTTTTTTCTTCTGACTCACTGTACTGCCAGAAGCAAGAGTGGGAAGCTTTGACTTCAACAATGGGTGATACAGATTCAGTGGTCAACTATTGGGCAAAGGCTAAAGAGGTTAGAACTCTACTCACTGAAATATAGAAGGATAAAACTTAAAGGGGCTTGACAGGGTCATTGCAAAGAGTATGCGTCCCCCTCATAGGAGAGTCTCGGACCAGAGGACACAATCTTAGACAAAAGGATGCCAATTTAAGGCTGATGAGGAGGAATTTCTTATCTCAGAGGGCTGAGTCTATGGAACCCCTTGCCATAGACAGCTGTGTGTAGTGGGGAGGGTTGCAGAGTCCTTGTGTATATTTACAGCTGAGACAGAGAGATTCTTGATCAGTCAGGAAATCAAAGGAAAGCCATGGTCCTTATGAATGGTGGAGCTGGGGTGGGCACGAGGGACTGAATGGCCTACTCCTTACCCGATTCCTTATGGTGCTATTTGTGGTCTTCACCTGAATTTTTAGGGGTGAAGGGGGCAGTCATTTGAATGCTGTTCAATTTTTTAAAACGTTATAGCTATAGAACAATTCAGTCTCACAATATTAAAGAAAAGTGTATCCTTCTCCAACCTCTTTTCTTCCCGTTTCTCATTTTCATCACAATTGCAGCTGCTACAACAACAATGAACAGTGCTGTTCCTGTCACCCAAAGATAGTGAGTCAGCTTTTGAGTCCAGTGGTTTTCTGTGAAATTGAAAGACAATTGAATCAAATTGTGCATTTGCAAAATAAGAGAACAATACTTGCTGGAAATATGAAATAGAAACAGAAATCACCGGAGAGACTCAGCAGGTCTGGCAGCATCTAGAAAGATAGTGTGGGGAAAGACTTAACATTGCAAGCTATAAACACAGAATGTGCTGGTGGATTTCACCAGGGGACTCCAGTAGAGTCCCAACCTGTTTATTTTTCACTCCATGCCAAGGCATGTAAATACAGTGGTTAAGAAGTCACATGGGACAGTTGCCTTTATCAGTAGTGACATAGGTTATAAGAGCTGAGAGCTGATGATGGAAATGTACAATTTTGGTGTGTGCATAATAAGGAAGGAGGTGATCGTATTGGCGAGGTTGCAGACAAGATTTACCAAGATATTGTCTGGGATGGAGCATTTCAGCGATGTAGGCAGGCTGGATAAGCTCAATTTGTTTTGTTTGGAGCAGGGTGAGGATCTAATGGAGATGTACAGGGATCTGAGGGGCATAGACAAGGAGAATATTTTACCTTGAGGGGAGGGATCAATAACGAGTAAGGTGTGGGGAACAGAAATTTAAAGCAACGATGAGGAGCTTTATACAGTTTTTAAGTCATAAGATTTCATACAGAGGGTGGAAGGGATATTGGAACTCACTGCCAATAAGGATGGCATAGGCAAAAACCGTCATCACATTGAAGAAGGATTTAGATACGCACTTACGATGCCAAGGCTATGATGTCAAATGCTGGGCAAATGGGATTGGAATTCATGGATTTGTTTTGACCAGGATGAACACGATTGGCCTTTTATTCTCAGTGGTGACTGTAAACCTCTCTGAATCTACTGTCTCGTCAGTGACCATGCTTTCAAATGGAGCAGCTCATCCAGAGAGTGGAAGTAGAAAGAGCAGGGAGGGAGGGGAGTTCAGAGAGGCAGAGATAGCATTCTGAATACAGGTAGTTCTTCGATAACACAATGGTTGTTGCATTCTTGTGCAACCGCGTGAAATAGAAAAAAAATCACACTTCAGAAACAGTGCTTAAAGTGTTGGCAATATAATTGTGTTACAGCCAACACGCATTTTAAAAGTTCATGCTTTATAAACAGTGTCCCCAATTCCCCAATTCATCCATCGTGTTATAACAAATTCATAGTAACAAAATGCATTAGAACAGAATGACCTGTACTGGTCAAATGAGCTTAATTTGGATAAGGCGGGCTGCTGTATCTGAAAAGCAGTATAACATAAACAAGAAACTTTATACAGGTTAATGGTGCAGGAGAAGTCAAGGTTTGCAAAGAATTTTCTAGAATTAGGTGAATACAATCATAACTGAGCCAGTCTCTCCTCACATACAGAATGACAACAGTGTGGAAGCAGGCCATTCGGCCCAATGAGCCCATACCGACCCTCCAAAGAGCTTCCCAACCAGACACGCTCCCATCCCCCTTCCCTTCCCTACTCCTGTAATCCTGCGTTTCCCATGGTTAATCCACCTAACCGACATGTCCCAAGATACTATGGGCAGTTTAGCATGGCCAATCCATCTAACCTGCACATTTTTGGTCGGTGGAAGGGAAACTGGAGTGCTCAGAGAATCCACAGAGCACGAGGCAAATATGCAAACACTACACAGTCACCTGAAGGTGCAGTTGAACCTGTGAGGCAGCTGTGTTAACTACTGAGCAATGGTGGCTCATTGGTTAGCACTACTGCCTCACAGTGCATGGGACCTGGGGTTTGATTCCAGCCTCCGGCGACATTCTGTGTGAACTTTGCACATTCTCCCTGTGTCTGTGTAGGTTTCCTCTGAGTGCTCCGGTTTCCTCCCACAATCCAAAGATGTGCAGGTTAAGTGAATTGGGCATGCTAAATTGTCCATAGTGTTCAGGGGAGTGTAGGTTAGGTTCATTAGTCAGGGGTAAATGTAAATAAAAGAGTAGGGGAATGGGTTACTCTTCGAAGTGTTGGTATGGACTTGTTGGTCCAAATGGCCTGTTTCCACTCCATTGGGGGTCTGTGGTCTATGATCAACAAAGCCAGCAGATATGAGTCCTTCCATCTCAGGAATCAGTCTGGCAAACCTTCGCTGCACTCCACTCATAGCCAGAACATCCTTTCTCAGATAAGGAGACCAAAACAGTGCACACAATATTCCAAATGTGGCCTCATCCAGTACAATTGCAGCAAAACTTCCTGTATTTTATACCTCTCATTATGAAGGACAACATATGCCTTCTTCACCAGCTGCTGCATCTGCAATGCTTACTTTCAGTCACTGGTTCACTTCTTAAAAATTCAATTGCAGGATGATGGTGCAGCTGCTTATTACCCATCCTAGTTTGCTGTTAAGAATCAATCACATTGCAATGGGTCTGGAATCACATGTAGATCTGACCAGGTAAGATGGTAGTTTCCTTCCCTCAAGGACATTAATGAACCCAAAGGTAGAAGGAACAGCCAATTCTCACTGTTCCTTTTCCAAATCTATCATCGTTCAGACAATAATCCACCTTCCTGTTTTTGCTCCCAAAGTGGACAACCTCACATAAACAAATATTAAACTGCATCTGGTGTGCAATTGCTCATTCTTGTCCAAATCACACTGAAACATCTCTGCATCCTCCCTCACAGCAACAAAGTTTCTGTGTGACCAAGACTACATTCCGGTTGGATGTGGTAACAACGTTTGGTGCCTGCAAAGCATGACCATCATATTGTCTTCACTTCCAAATCAGCCCAATTCTCCATTCACACTCTCCCAGACTAGGAAAGTTATCTCGGCAAAAGTGAGGACTGCAGCTGCTAGAAATCAGAGTCTAGGTTAGAATGGTGCTGGAAAAGCACAGCAGGTTGGGCAGCATCCGACAAGTAGGAAAATCAACGTTTTGGGCAAAAGCCTTTCATTACAACTGAAGACAGGGAGCTTCCATGATGGAGAGATAAATGGGAGGGGAGTGGGGCTGGGGAGAAGGTAGCAAAGCGTACAATAGGTGAGTGGGGGTGGGGATGAAGGTGACAGGTCAGAGAGGAGGGTGGAGTGGATAGGTGGGAAGGGAGATAGGCAGGTAGGACAAGTCATGGGGACAGTGCTGAGCTGGAAGATTTGAATTGGGGTAAGGTGGGGGAAGGGGAAATGAGGAAACTGGTGAAGTCCACATTGATGCCATGGGGTTGAAATGTTCTGAGACAGAAGATGAGGCATTCTTCCTCCAGGCATCGTGTGGTGAGCGAGTGGCAGCAAAGGAGGCCCAGGCCCTGCATGTCATCGGCAGAGTGGGAGGGGGAGTTGAAATGTTAGGACTCAGGGTGGTGGGGTTGATTGGTGGGGGTGTCCGGAGATGTTCCCTAAAGCGCTTTGCGAGGAGGTGTCCAGTCTCCCCAATGTAGAGGAGACCGCATCGGGAGCAACGGATACAATAAATGATATTGGTGGATGTGCAGGTGAAACTTTGATGGATGTGGAAGGCTCCTTTGGGGCCTTGGATGGAGGTGAGGGAGGAGGTGTGGGCACAAGTTTTGCAATTCCTGCAGTGGCAGGGGAGGGTGGGAAGGTGGGTTGTAGGAGGGCGTGGACCTGACCAGGTAGTCATGGAGGGATTGGTCTTTGCGGAAAGTGGATAGGGGTGGGGAGGGAAAGTGGATAGGGGTGGGGAGGGAAATATATACCTTGCGGTGGGGTCCATTTGTAAGTGGCTGAAATGCCAGTGGATGGATATAGGATCACTTGGCGTGAGTGTTTCGGCGTGGCCGGTTCGGTGCAGACCGTTTTGCCGCAGACCCATTTAGCTGCAGAGCTATTTCAGCGCAGCTCATATTGATTTCAGGATTAATTAACAAGTTTCTTTCTTTTTAACATTTTTACTAAAGAGGATAAACTTGTATTTTTATTGCTTTCATTAATGTTTTTAACTAAGCCTGGAAAGGAATCAACTTTTATTTTTACTGCTTTCGTTAATCCTGAAATCAATATGAGCTGTGCCGAAACAGCTCTGAGGCTAAACGGGTCTGCGGCAAAACAGCCTGCGCCGAAACACCCGCGTCTAAGTGGCTGCACTGAATGGTCCCACTCCGTCGGCAGATGGTGCGGTTTATGTGAAGGTTAGTAGGCTGGAAGGTGAGGACCGGGTGGGGGGGTGGTTCTGTCCTTGTTACAGTTGGAGGGATGGGGTTTGAGGGCAGAGGTATGGGATGTGGATGGGATGCGTTAGAGGGCATTTTCAAACACATGTTGTCAGAGATGGCCCAGGTGAATTTAAGGTCAGGGCAGAATGCATTGGTGAAGTTGATGAACTGTTCAACTTCCTCATGGGAGCACGAGGTGGCGCGGATGCAGTCATCAATGTAGCAGAGAAAGAGGTGGGGAGTGGTGCCGGTGTAACTACGGAAGATGGACTGTTCTACATAGCCAAGAAAGAGACAGGCATAGCTGGGGCCCATACAGCTGCTCATGGCTACTCCTTTGGTCTGGAGGAAGTGGGAGGATTTGAAGGAGAAATTGTTAAGGGTGAGGACCAGTTCAGACAAATGAATGAGAGTGTCAGTGGAAGGGTACTGCTGGGTCGTAGGGAGAGGAAGAAACCTTCCTCCCCTTCGTGGACCTCTCCATCTCCATCAATGATGATCAATGTGACACTGACATGCTTTACAAACCCACCGACTCCCACAGCTACCTGGACTACACCTCTTCCCACCCTACCTCCTGCAAAAATGCCATCCCATATTCCCAATTCCTCCACCTCTGCCGTATCTACTCCCAGGAGAACTAGCTCCACTACAGAACACACCAGATGGCCTCCTTCTTTACAGACTGCAATTTCCCTTCCCATGTGGTTAAAGATGCCCTCCAAAGCATCTCATCCACATCTCACACCTCCGCCCTCAAACCCCACCCCTCCAACTGTAACAAGGACAGAATCCTCCTGGTCCTCACCTTCCACCCTACCAACCTTCACATGAACCGCATCATCTGCCGACATTTCCACCACTTATAAATGGACCCCACCACCAGGGATATATTTCTCTCCCCACCCCTATCTGCTTTCCACAAAGACCATTCCCACTGTGACTACCTAGCCAGGTCCATGCCCCCCGCCCCCAACAAACCACTCTCCCATCCTGGCACCTTCCCCTGCCACCCCAGGAATTGCGAAACCTGTGCCCACACCTCCCCCCTCACCTCCATCCAAGGCCCCAAAGGAGCCTTCCACATCCATCAAACTTTCACCTGCACATCCACCAATATCATTTATTGTATCCGTTGCTCCCGATGCGATCTCCTAAACACTGGGGAGACTGGACACCTCCTCGCAATGCGCTTTAGGGAACATCTCCAGACACCCGCACCGCTCTGTGGCCCAACATTTCAACTCCCCATCCCACTCTGCCGAGGACATGCAGGTCCTGGGCCTCCTCCACCGCCGCTCCCTCACCACCTGACACCTTGAGGAAGAACACCTTAACTTCCGCCTTAGAACATTACAACCCCAGGGCATCAATGTAGACTTCACCAGTTTCCTCATTTCCACTTCCCCCACTTTACCCCAGTTCCAACCTTCCAGCTCAGCACTGCCCTCATGACCTGTTCTACCTGCAAATCTCCCTTCCCACCTATCCACTCCACCCTCCCCTCTGACCTATCACCTCCATCCCCACCCCATTCACCTATTGTACTCTTTGGTACCTTCTCCCCAGCACCCCCCCACCCCCTCCCATTTATCTCTCCACCCTGCAGGCACCCTGCCTCTATTCCTCATAAAGGGCTTTTGCCCAAAACATCAATTTTCCTACTCGTTGGATGCTGCCTGACCTGCTGTGCTTTTCCAGCACCACTCTAATCTAGACTGCGAAAGTTATCTCCTTTAAAGAAGATATTCTGAGTGCACTTTGCATTCTCCTACTGTTTTATCTAAGGGGCACATTGCCCTCAAGACTTTAAATCTGTTACCGTTCTCATAACACACTCTCCCCTTCTTTGAGTTTATGCCTATTCATTTGCAGGATATGGTTGTCTCTGGCTAAGTCAGTATTTATTATCTTCATTGCCCAGTTGAGAGCCAACCATATCACTGTGGGGTGATGTGTAGGCTAGACCAGGGAAGGATTACAGATTTACCTCCTTAATGGTCATTACTGAACCAGCTGGAGTTTTCTAACAATAGTCATCATTATATTCTAATTCCAGGGATTTATTGAGTTCAAAGTCCTCCATCTACCATAGCATGATTTGAACCCTGGAGACCTGAACATTAACTTGGGTCTCTGGATTAATAATCTAGTGGAAATACCAGTTGGCCATCATCTGGTTTATCAGATTTCTCCTTTCTTTGGAGTCTTTGAGGTCTTAGAAATGGTGAAATTGTAGTTCTTTCCCTTTTCTTTAAGCAGCAGATCCTTTTGCAACTAACATATGACTCCCTCAAGATACTGTCCTTGATAATCTTTAAGTTGTTGTTTGTTTTTTTTAAAAAAATGATGAAATCCCCTACAGTGTGGAAACAAGCCCTTTTGCCCAACAAGTCCACACAGACTCTCTGAAGAGTAACCTACCCAGACCCATTTACCTCTGACTGATGCACCTAACACCATGGGCAATTCACCTGGCCTGCACAAGGAAACCAGAGCAAACCCACACAGACACAGGGAGAATGTGCAAACTCCACACAGACAGTCACCTGAAGTGGAAACTGAACCTGGGACCCTGGTGCTATGAGGTAGCAGTGCTAACCATTGAGCCACTGTGCCACCTAATTAGCTCTTCTACAAACTCCCAAAGGTGAACTGTGATTGTATATTTCTTCTCTCATTCATGCTGTTTCTGCTACTTTCATCATTAATTTGAGTCCTTTAAGAAGGTGGTGAAAAAAGCATTTGACACAGTTGCCTTCATCAATCAGAGCAGTTGAGTACAGGAGTTGGGACGTTATTGACATTGGTAAGGCCACATTTGCAGTACCATGTACAATTCTGGTCGTCCTGCTAAAGGAAGGTTGTTATTCAACAGGAAAGGCTGCAAATAAGGTGAGCAAGAAATGAAGGTTTGAGTTATAAGGAGAGGCTGGGTAGTCTGGGACTTTGATCCCTTCAGCATAAAAGGCTGAGGGGTGACCTTAAAGAGGATTGTGAAATCATGAGGGGCATAAATAAGATGAATAGCCAAGGTCTTTTTTGTCAGGGTAGGGATATCTAAAACTAGAGGGCATAGGTTTAAGGTGAGAGGAGACCTGAGGGCAACCTTTTCATACAGGGTGGTGCGTATATGGAATACATTGCCAGAGGGTAAAGATGGTTACAATTACAACATTTAAAAGACATTTGGACAGATACATGAATAAGTAAGGTTTAAATGATACAGGCCAAACACAGGCAAATAAGACTCATTCAGTTTAGGAAACCTGGTTAGTATGGACAGGTTGGGTTGTAAGGTGTTTCTACACAGTATGAGTGCGTCACTGTATCCCAAACTGTACACAATGGTCAGTGAATTGTGCTATGATCACTATTATGCAGTCCCACACTTTCACTCTGTACGATGCATGGAAAGAAGGAATCATTGTAACGACAAATCTAAACATCTCCTCCATCAGTTTGAAGGTACATGAACTGAAAAAGAAAACATTCCTGCAAACATGCGAAATCTTTGAAAGCTAGAATGGTGTTGGCCATTTATGATGGAGGTGTTGCATTAGCACAACATAAATCTTCACCTCATTGTCAAAGTGAAATGCTGCTAAACTTCGAGGGAGAGCTGTTGTGGTGCTATGCGTTTACTGCTCTGTCCTATTCTTGTGCGCAACTAAACATTCCATTAGAACTGTTGCATTTGTTCAGGTCACTGAGAAAGATTTCACCTTTAAATGCTGCTCTCCTCCCTGAAAGGTCAATCAAGAGTGCGGAATACAGGGTTAATGGTAGGGTTCTTAGTCAGGTGGAGGAACAGAGGGATCTTGGGGTCTATCTACATAGATCTTTGAAGGTTGCCACTCAGGTGGATAGAGTTTGTAAGAAGGCCTATGGAGTATTATCGTTCATTAGCAGAGGGATTGAATTCAAGAGTCGTGAAGTGATGTTGCAGCTGTACAGGACTTTGGTTAGGCCACAGTTGGAGTACTGTGTGCAGTTCTGGTCGCCTCACTTTAGGAAAGATGTGGAAGCTTTGGAGAGGATGCAGAGAAGATTTACCAGGATGTTGCCTGGAATGGAGAGTAGGTCGTACGAGGATAGGTTGAGAGTTCTCGGCCTTTTCTCGTTGGAACGGCGAAGGGTGAGGGGTGACTTGATAGAGGTTTATAAGATGATCAGAGGAATAGATAGAGTAGACAGTCAGAAACTTTTTCCCCGGGTACAACAGAGTGTTACAAGGGGACATAAATTTAAGGTGAAGGGTGGAAGGTATAGGGGAGATGTCAGGGGTGGATTCTTTACCCAGAGAGTGGTGGGGGCATGGAATGCGCTGCCCGTGGGAGTGGTAGAGTCAGAATCATTGGCGACCTTTAAGAGGCATTTGGATAGGTACATGGATGGGTGCTTAATCTAGGTTAGAAGTTCGGCACAACATCGTGGGCCGAAGGGCCTGTTCTGTGCTGTATTGTTCTATGTTCTATGTTCTAAGAGTATTGGTGCCTTCCTGGAATCCACATTCATGGAGAGATGTGATAGCACTGGGAAAGGTACACAGGAAGATTAAACAGAATGTTGCCTTGGGGCTTGAGAGTTTCAGTGATGGAGAGACATTGGACAGACTGGAGATGTTTGCTTTAGAGCAGTTGAGGTTGGTAGAGGGGGACAGCAGAGAAATGTATAAAATGATGAGGGATATAAATAGGACAAGAAAGAAAAAACGTTTCCCCCTTGATATTGATCAATGTCAAAGGAAGAGGTTGTTTGTAAGAGACTGGAGGTTTAGAGGTGGATGTGATGAAAATGTCTTTCACCCAGAAGATGGTGGGGAATCTGGAACTCAATGCAAGCAAGGGTGGGAGAAGCAGAATCCCTCAACACATTGAAGAAGAATACAGTCCAGGTACTGGGGAAATGGTGATTAGAATACTTAGATGGATGTTTACATCAGTGTGGTGTTGATGGGCCAAAGGCCCACTTCTTTTGCTGAAATATACGGTGAACCCATGACTAAGTCAGATGGCCAAGCAGTTCGAATGCATGGTCTTACCTGGGTAAGAGGTTACACCTGCATCCTCACCATGACCACAGTTGTGGGTTCCCCAACCAGGGAAGGAGCAAGACCGGAGATGGGACTCTGTCCATCTACCTGGCAGGAAACATCATCCATCCAAATGTTGCGGGTACAAGTTCCAAATGAAGCACTGATTGGGGAGGAAGGTGGGGCACACTGCAGCGCCTTGCAAACAACAATGGCATCTGACCGGTGGTGGATTAACCAGAACAGCATCACGCCTCACTTCAAATTTCAGAAGGCTGGATCCTCACTTGGATCCTAAATCTGCAGGAATTAAAACCACGCACTGGGAGACCCTGTGCATTACAGACTACATGTCCAGTCAACCTTACTAACCCATCTCAGTCAAGAGCAGAACATTAAGACGCTTCTAGCTGGGGATATTGTATATATGTGGGGAGATGTTTTCCAACAGCAGATAGCGGGAAAGGCAAACGTATTGTTACTGTTCACCTTACAAATGTACTCGTTCACAGGAATGGCACATTAAAGTTGGCATTACATTGTAAATATCTACCTTGCAGAATTAGTCACGCTCTGGGACACGGGTTCCGAATA
This sequence comes from Chiloscyllium punctatum, assembly GCF_047496795.1. Lineage (NCBI taxonomy): Eukaryota > Metazoa > Chordata > Chondrichthyes > Orectolobiformes > Hemiscylliidae > Chiloscyllium > Chiloscyllium punctatum. Next base: position 47,789,182 of record NC_092761.1, on the reverse strand, counting down.
TTCACGTCTTACAGAGCCAGCGGAAGCCTTACTCACGTGCGACAGTTACAGGGCGACTTTGAAATGATGGTATCCAACGACCTGAAACCTGGGTTTTGTAGTAACATGTGTACTGGCCCTGGCTGCTGTCAGTGATGTTCGGAATGGTGTAGGTGAGGGATTGCTGGATGATGCTGCTGTTGATGATGGCAACCGTGTCCTTTAGCAACAGAAAGCGGCCTGTAGGGACACCGTCTGGAACTGTGCAGCTGATGGTGACTGATTCGCCGTCAGCTCTCACGGAGATGCTCGGCTGCGTTGCAGGATCTGACGAATAAAACAAATCATCTCAATGAAATATCCAACATCGGAGCAGGAGTCGGTCATTTGGTCCTTCAAGTTGACCTCGCCCATTCAATAATATCGTTCCTCATTATTCAACCCAGTCCACTGCTCCCTTGCTTTCTCGCTGTCATCTGTAAAACATCTATCCGACTCCATCTGGAATAGTATGGGACATTTTGACCTCGCCCCCTTCCTGAAGCAGAGAATCCCACAGGCTCCCCACTCTCTGAGTGATGGCATTACTCCTTTTCTCAATCCCGCTCTGTCCTCATTAGACTGTGATTCTGGACTCCGCCCGTGATTTGGAACATCTTTCCTGTGATTATCCTTGACTAGTTCTTTTAGAATGTTTTGAACTTTCTATGAGATCCCTCACCATTCTCCCAAACATCAGGGACCACAGTCCGATCCAATCCAGTCTCTCTTCATACGTCAGCCCTGCCATCCCAGAAAACAGTCTGGGATACCTTTGTTGAACTATCTATGTAACCAGAACATCCTCCTGCAGATAAGGAGACCCAAGGTGCACACACAAAAGTCCAGTTGTGCTATCAAGATATCCCATCCTGGTAGTGAATCCTCTTCCTATGAAGGACAAGATTCCATTTGCTTTCTTCATTCCCTGCTACAGCGGCCACAATTACTGTTCGTGACTGGTGTAGAGGAACACCTAGGTTCATTTTTACCTCCCTGCTTTCCCCATCTAACACCGTTTGGATCCTAATTCACCTTCCTGACACTTTGCACTGCACTGGATACCCTCTCGCTTATCCACATTCAACTGCATCTGCTGTACATTGCCACTCACTCCGCGTGTCCAAATCCCGCTGACTGTATCAGTGTGATGGGACATTGCTGTCATGAGACGACATGACCCAACCATAAGGTGTATCTCCTTGAACAAATCTAGTAGATCTTTTCACAGACTGGACAGGGTAACACTCGGAACGGTATTCCGGATGGAGGGGTGTGTCCAGAATAAAGGGGTCACCGCTTCGAAAATATGGAAACTGCCGAGCAAAGGAATTATCTTGCATTTTCTGAACAATGTGTGCTTATATAAAACACAGCTGAAAATGAATTATGTCTGAGCGTGGAGGTTCTGCCGCCAGGAAATATCATCAAAACACATTGGAACAATTCAGGACTTGGTAAATTTGACAAAACAGACACAAGTGGAAAGGTGTGGTGCTGGAAAGGCAGAGCTGGTCACGCAGCATCCAGGAGCAGGAAAGTCGATGTTTCGAGCAAAAGCCCTTCATCAGCATCTTCATTCCTAATGAATTCCTCATGCTCTAATCGTCGACTCAGATGCTGCCTGACCCGCTGTGCTTTTCCAACACCACACCATTAGACTTGGATTGCTGGCATCTGCAGGTCAGTCATCACTTTGTCCAGAACTGACACAAGACTCACTCACTTGTAACAACAATATCGACAGGTTGACTCAGAAAGCTGGGTGACCATTGCTCTGCCACCTCAATCCGATAGGAACATTGGTAGCTCCCTTGGTCGCTGGTGGTGACGTTGTCAGTGACATATGTGAGGGCTCCTTGTCCGATGATGAGAGAATTCGAATCCTTCAGCAACTCCAGATGTCCAGTCAAGTTGCTGTGTGGAACTGTGCAGTTAATAGTGAGTGAATCTCCAGCCACGTAGAGTGTCAATGAAGGGCTGACAGAGATTGTCGGCTCCGTTGAAGGATCTAAAAAGAGGGAAATCGGCAAAGGAGATTTCAGAAATCTGCAATTGTATTCTGTCTGATAAATGTGTGGGGTATTCTCGTTATTGCCAACTATAAAGGGTAGAGTCTCAATCATATGATTGGAGAGCCTTTTACCATTCTGTTTAACGTTACTGGATTTCAAATGTACTGAAACATGAGGAATGTAGAATGATAGAAATCTGCAATTGTATTATGTTCGATTAATGTGTGGGATATTCTCGTTATTGACAACTCAGTTAGATTTGAGTCCCTACAGTGTGGAAACAGGCCCTTCGGCCCAACAAGTCCACACTGACCCTCTGAAGAGCCACCCACACAGACCCATTCTCCTACATTTACCCCTGACGAATGCACCTTACACTACGGGCAATTTAGCATGGTCAATTCATCTGACTTGCACATCTTTGGACTCTGCCAGGAAACCGGAACACCCGCTGGAAACTCACGCAGACACGGAGATAATGTGCAAACTCCACACAGACAGGTGCCCGAGGCAGGAATTGAACTTGGGATCCTGGCACCAGGAGGCAGCAGTGCAAACCACTGAGCCACCGGGCTACCCAAACAGTCTGCCGCCCCAACTATAAACGGTGGAGTGTCAATCATGTGCTTGGAGACGCGTTTGCCATTCTGTTAAATGTGACTGTATTTCCTATCTCCTGAAACATGAGGAATGTGGAATGAAAGAAATTGGGAGCCAAACTAGGCCTTTTGGCATTTTGAGAGTGCTCCACCATTCATAATGATCACAGCTGATCGGTTAGCTCAACAGCTTTGTTCGTCTGAGATGTTATTCCCTTGCTGTTTTTTTAGCACCAAACACATTGACGATAAACAAACCGAGATGAAATAGCGTCCAAAACTGTCGCCATTTCATATCTCTGATTAATGGTCCTACATCGCCACCGTGTCCCTCACTGATCTCTCCTTATCTTTCAGTCTCTCTCTTTCTCTCTCACCCTCCCTCTCGCTGTCTCTCTCTATCCCACTTTCTCCCGCTCCGAATTCCCAAATATCTCTGAATCGTAATAATCCTTTTCTGATCTCTGTTTAGCATGTTTCCTGTATGTCTATGGTATCCGATTCATTACCTTAGATTTGCACCATCGGTTTGTCCACTTCCTTCAAGTGGGTCAAGCATAAAGACAACACTTCATGGACTTAAACCCTTTAAATCTGATGTCGTCACATTTCCACACACTTTTTTGTTTCTTCACTGCAATATGACACTCACCCGTAGTGTTCAATCCTTGCATTAACTGGAACAATCTACACCATCATTAACCTACAATCCTAAATTCAGGTTTAGGTTTAATGGACTAATATTCCAGGCAAATGAAACCACACACACACAAGTCCATTCAAAACCTGATCCACAGGCCGTGTTTTACAATTCACTCGGACTCCGGTTCCAGTATATTCCAGGTGGAGCACGTTCTTTGGGAACAGCTGCCCCTTCACCAGTTGCTCCGCAAATATCCCATGGGTTTCAACACAATTCTCACGGTCACCAAACATTGAGTCACACAGTTATCTCTTTCATCTTGTTGTTCCTGTGGCAATTAGCTCATGGCGGATTAAGGTTTTACTTTTTCCTTTCTTACTTTTCAATTTAGCCAGAAGCTATTCATAAACCTGAAGGTTGGATTTCATCTTTCAAAGCTTTTTGCCCTCTTCCCTGTGATTACCAAACCAATATAGGAACCTGAGTTGTACAGAAGATGTCCATTCAGTCATACAGCTGGGCTCTTACCTGGGTAACAGGTTACACCTGCATCCTCACCATGACCACAGTTGTGGGTTCCCCAACCAGAGAAGGAGCAAGACCGGAGATGGGATTCTGTCCCCTCGCAGGAAACATCATCCATCCAAATATTGCCGGTACCTTGTCCAAACCGAGCGTTACTGTGCACTGACAGGGCGGGTCCACATTGCAGCTCCTTGCAAAGTACAGTGGCATCTGCCAAATCCCAGCCATCATCACAAACCGTGCCCCAACTTCCATCGTACAACACCTCCACTGTTCCAGAGCACGGATCTTTCGAATTCACCAATCTCACAGCCGATCCTGAGAGAACAGAGTGGACCCGTTATTTCAGAGGACAACGATGATATCCGAATCATTCTACCTGTGATTGGCCATCGTTATTTATTTACCTTCCTGGCACCAATACCCACATGTTTTATGTAGATTTCCAAGGGTCTGCAAATCTCTTAGAGAGCGAGACAGAAAGTGACAGACAGACAGAAAGTTGACTGGTGGCAGCTCTTCCCTCACTGGTTTCTACCTCCCTCTCACTCTCTCTCTCGCTCTCTCTATCTCTCTCCCTGCACCTGTTGCTTTTACATAAATTTACAAGATTCAGCACGGCTATTGCAGAGAGGAAGAGACATCAGACAGACGGTTAGACAGACAGATGACCGGCGGTGGATTCACCAGATGCTCACCGGGCCCCATTCGAGGCTGGATTCTCACTTTGACCTCTGCCTGCGCAGGAAGTAAACCCACGCACTGGGTGCTGCTGGGCATCACAGACCTGCTATACAACCAACCTTGCTGACCCACCTCAGTCAAGAGGGGAATATGGAGACTTTGCCAGCTGGCATTGTGGACATGTGGACAGAGTCATTCAGATAGCATGTACCAGGAAAGGCAAAGGGAACGTTACTGTTTACCTTATAAAGGTACTCTTTCACAGGAAACCTACTTTAATGTTGGAATTACATTGTAAATATCTACCTCGCAGAATTAGTCACGCTCTGGGACACGGGTTCCGAATATTCACGTCTTACAGAGCCAGCGGAAGCCTTACTCACGTGCGACAGTTACAGGGCGACTTTGAAATGATGGTATCCAACGACCTGAAACCTGGGTTTTGTAGTAACATGTGTACTGGCCCTGGCTGCTGTCAGTGATGTTCGGAATGGTGTAGGTGAAGGATTGCTGGCTGATGCTGCTGTTGATGATGGCAACCGTGTCCTTTAGGAACAGAAAGCGGCCTGTAGGGACACCGTCTGGAACTGTGCAGCTGATGGTGACTGATTCGCCGTCAGCTCTCACGGAGATGCTCGGCTGGGTTGCAGGATCTAACGAATAAAACAAATCATCTCACTGAAATATCCAACATTGGAGCAGGAGTAGGCCACTCGGCCCTTCAAGTTTACTTCTCCCATTCAATAATATCGTGCCTCATCCTTCAACCCAGTCCACTGCTCCCTTGCTTTCTCGCTGTCATCTGTAAAACATCTATCCGACTCCAACTCTAACATTATTCAATATTTTCACCTCGCCCGCTTCCTGAGGCAAAGAATCCCATGGGCTCCCCACTCTCTGAGTGAAGACATTACTCCTTTTCTCAATCCCACCTTGTCTCCTTTAGACTGTGAGTCTGGAGTCTGCTGGTAATCGGGAACATCCTTCCTGTGTTTAGCCTTGTCTAGTTCTTTTAGAATGTTGTAACTTTCTATGAGATCCCTTACCATTCTCCCAAACAACAGTGACCATCGTCCTAACCAATCCAGTCTGTCTTCCTACGTCAGCCCTGCCATCCCAGAAAACAGTCTGGGAAATCTTTGTTGAACTATCTCTGTAACTAGAACATCCTCCTGCAGATATGGCGATCCAAGGTGCACACACAAAAGTCCAGTTGTGCTATCAAGATATCCCATCCTTGTACCGAATCCTCTTCCTATGAAGGGCGTCATCCCATTTGCTTTCTTCATTCCCTGCTACACCAGCAACGATTACTGTTCGTGTTGGTGTAGAGGAACATCCAGGTTCATTTTTACCTCCCTGTTTTGACCATCTAACACCGTTTGGGTAATAACACACCTTGCTGACACTTTGCACTGCACTGGATAACCTCTCCCTGATCTGCATCAAACTTCAACTGCCCTACATTTGCCACTCACTCCCCCGGTCTAATTCCCGGTGACTGTATCAGTGTGACGGCATCTTTGTGTCATGTGACTACATGACCCAACCATAAGGTGTGTCTGTTTGAACAAAAACAAGATCTTTTAAAAGGACTGAGCAGGTAAACCATCAAAACGGTATCCCGGATGGTGGGGAGTGCGGAACAACTGGGTCATGGCCTCAGGACATGTGGAAACTGCAGTGCAATAGAAGGAAAGGCTGCATTTTCTGAACATTGTGTGGTTAAAACAAAAACAGCTGAAAATGAATTCCAGGCCTACATTGGAGATTCAGACCCCAGAATAGATCCGCGAAACACAATGGAAAAATTCAGGAACTGGAAATGTTTCCAAACCAACAACCGCTGAACTAATTGGTGCTGGAAAGGCAAAGCAGGTCAGGCAGCATCCAGGAGCAGGAGAGTCGATGTTTCGAGTAGAAGATCTTCATCAGCATCTTCATTCCTCTCGACGCTCCTGCTCCTTGGATGCTGCTGACCGGCTGTACTTTTCCAACACCACACCATACGACTCTGATCTCCAACATCTGCTGTCCTCACTTTCTACAAAACTGACACAAGACTCACTCACTTGTGACAACAATTTCAACAGGTTGACTCAGAGAGCTGGGTGACCATTGCTCTGTCACCTCAATCCGATAGGAACATTGGTAGCTCCCTTGGTCGCTGTTGGTGATGTTTTCAGTGACATATGTGAGGGCTCCTTGTCCGATGATGAGAGAATTCGAATCCTTCAGCAACTCCAGATGTCCAGTCAAGTTGCTGTGTGGAACTGTGCAGTTAATAGTGAGTGAATCTCCAGCCACGTAGAGTGTCAATGAAGGGCTGACAGAGATTGTCGGCTCCGTTGAAGGATCTAAAAAGAGGGAATTCGGCAAAGGAGATTTCAGAAATCTGCAATTGTATTCTGTCTGATAAATGTGTGCGATGTTCTTGTTATTGCCAACTATAAAGGGTCGAGTCTCAATCATGTGATTGGAGACCCGTTTGCCACTCTGTTTAATGTTACTGCATTTCAAATCTCCTGAAACATGAGGAATGTAGAATGATAGAAACTTAGTGCCACAGTAGGTCTTCTCGCCTTTTTACAATGCTCCATCATTCAAAATGGTCAAACCTGATCAGTTAGATCAGCATCTTTGTTCGGATGAGTCTTTATTCCCTTGCCGTGTCTTTAGCTCCACCCACATTGTCGCTACATCATCCGAGATGAAATAACTTCCAAAACTTTCCCCCTTTCATCTCTGATTAAAGGTACTACCCCACCAGCCTTTCTGTCACTGCTGTCTCTCTCTCTCTCTCTCTAGCCGACCCCCTTTCTCTCGCTCCAAATTCTCAATTATCTCTGAATCTTAAGAAACCTTTTCTGATCTCCTTTGAGCATGTTTCTGGTATGTCTATGATATCCGATTCATTAACTTAGATTTGCACTTTCGTATTGTCCACCTTATTCCAAGCGTAATGCTTAATAGACTTAAATCCTTTAAGTTTGATCTGTCATCATATTTCCTCACACTTTCTTGCTTCCTCAGAGTAATACAACACTCACACATCGTGTCCCTTTCCTTGTATTAACTGAAGCAATCTACACAACCACTAACCTATAATCCTCCATTCTTCTTAGCTTTAATGTTCTAATTTACCAAGCAACTGAACGACATCGCGGATAGTCTCATTCAACATCTGATCCACAGCTCATGCTTTACAATTCACTCAGAGTCTGGTTCCAGCACGTTCCAGGTGGAGCATGTCCTTTGGGAATAGCAGCCTCTACCCCAGTATTGGTGCAAATATCCAATGGGTTTCAACACAATTCTCACGGTCACCAAACATTGAGCCATGCAGTTATTTCTTTCATTTTGTTGACCCTGAGTCAACTCGTGGTTCATTAAGTTTTTGGTTTTCGTTTGTTGACTTTTGAATTTAGCCATATGCTATTAATAATCTTTAAAGTAACCAATCTTTCCCCGCATTTCGCAATCTTCACTGTGATTGCCCATTCTATTTGGGAACTGAGTTGTACAGAAGATGTCCATTCAGTTATACAGCTGGTCTCTTACCTGGGTAACAGGTTACACCTGCATCCTCACCATAACCACAGTTGTGGGTTCCCCAACCAGAGAAGGAGCAAGACCGGAGATGGGATTCTGTCCCCTCGCAAGAAACGTCATCCATCCAAATATTGCCGGTACCTTGTCCAAACCGAGCACTACCGTGCACTGACAGGGCGGGTCCACATTGCAGCTCCTTGCAAAGTACAGTGGCATCTGCCAAATCCCAGCCATCATCACAAACCGTGCCCCAACTTCCATCGTACAACACCTCCACAGTTCCAGAGCACCGACCGTTCGAATTGACCAATCTCACAGCCGATCCTGAGAGAACAGAGTGGACCCGTTATTTCAGAGGACAACGATGATATCCGAATCATCCTACCTTTGATTGGCCATCGTTAATCATTTACCTTCCTGGCACAAATAGTCTCTCTCTCGCTCGCTCCCTATATCTGTCTCTTTTATGCAGGTTTACAAGGTTCAGCACCGCAATTACAAAGAGAAAGACCGAGACAGACACAGACAGATGAGCGGTGCCGTATTAACCAGATGCTCACGGGCCTCATTCAAAGTTTGAGAAGGCTGGATTCTCACTTTGATCACTGCCTGTGCAGGAAGGAAACCCACACACTGTGTTACCCTGTGTATCGGAGACCAGCTGACCAGCCAACCTTGCTACCCCACCTCAGTCAAGAGGAGAACATCGAGACGATATTGTGGACATGTGGACAGATTCATTCAGATAGCATGTACCAGGAAAGGCAAAGGGAACGTTACTGTTTACCTTATAAAGGTACTCTTTCACAGGAAACCTACTCTAATGTTGGAATTACATTGTAAATATCTACCTCGCAGAGTTAGTCACGATCTGGGACACGGGTTCCGAATATTCACGTCTTCCAGAGCCAGCGGAAGCCTTACTCACGTGCGACAGTTACAGGGCGACTTTGAAATGATGGTATCCAACGACCTGAAACCTGGGTTTTGTAGGAACATGTATACTGGCCCTGGCTGCTGTCAGTGATGTTCGGAATGGTGTAGGTGAAGGATTGCTGGATGATGCTGCTGTTGATGATGGCAACCGTGTCCTTTAGGAACAGAAAGCGGCCTGTAGGGACACCGTCTGGAACTGTGCAGCTGATGGTGACTGATTCGCCGTCAGCTCTCACGGAGATGCTCGGCTGGGTTGCAGGATCTGACGAATAAAACAAATCATCTCAATGAAATATCCAACATCGGAGCAGGAGTCGGTCATTTGGTCCTTCAAGTTGACCTCGCCTCTTCAATAATATCGTTCCTCATTATTCAACCCAGTCCACTGCTCCCTTGCTTTCTCGCTGTCATCTGTAAAACATCTATCCGACTCCAACTGGAATAGTATCGGACATTTTGACTTCGCCCGCTTCCTGAAGCAGAGAATCCCACAGGCTCCCCACTCTCTGAGTGAAGGCATTACTCCTTTTCTCAATCCCGCTCTGTCCTCATTAGACTGTGATTCTGGACTCCGCCCGTGATTTGGAACATCTTTCCTGTATTTATCCTTGACTAGTTCTTTTAGAACGTTTTGAACTTTCTATGAGATCCCTCACCATTCTTCCAAACATCAGGGACCACAGTCCGATCCAATCCAGTCTCTCTTCATACGTCAGCCCTGCCATCCCAGAAAACAGTCTGGGATACCTTTGTTGAACTATCTCTGTAACCAGAACATCCTCCTGCAGATAAGGAGACCCAAGGTGCACACACAAAAGTCCAGTTGTGCTATCAAGATATCCCATCCTGGTAGTGAATCCTCTTCCTATGAAGGACAAGATTCCATTTGCTTTCTTCATTCCCTGCTCCAGCGGCCACAATTACTGTTCGTGACTGGTGTAGAGGAACACCCAGGTTCATTTTTACCTCCCTGCTTTCCCCATCTAACACCGTTTGGATCCTAATTCACCTTCCTGACACTTTGCACTGCACTGGATACCCTCTCGCTTATCCACATTCAACTGCATCTGCTGTACATTGCCACTCACTCCGCGTGTCCAAATCCCGCTGACTGTATCAGTGTGATGGGACATTGCTGTCATGAGATGACATGACCCAACCATAAGGTGTTTCTCCTTGAACAAATCTAGTAGATCTTAAAGAACATAGAACATATAGAACATAGAACATAGAACATATAGAACATAGAACATAGAACAATACAGCACAGAACAGGCCCTTCGGCCCACGATGTTGTGCCGAACTTCTAACCTAGATTAAGCACCCATCCATGTACCTATCCAAATGCCGCTTAAAGGTCGCCAATGATTCTGACTCTACCACTCCCACGGGCAGCGCATTTCATGCCCCCACCACTCTCTGGGTAAAGAACCCACCCCTGACATCTCCCCTATACCTTCCACCCTTCACCTTAAATTTATGTCCCCTTGTAACACCCGGGGAAAAAGTTTCTGACTGTCTACTCTATCTATTCCTCTGATCATCTTATAAACCTCTATCAAGTCACCCCTCATCCTTCGCCGTTCCAACGAGAAAAGGCTGAGAACTCTCAACCTATCCTCGTACGACCTACTCTCCATTCCAGGCAACATCCTGGTAAATCTTCTCTGCACCCTCTCCAAAGCTTCCACATCTTTCCTAAAGTGAGGCGACCAGAACTGCACACAGTACTCCAACTGTGGCCTAACCAAAGTCCTGTACAGCTGCAACATCACTTCACGACTCTTGAATTCCATCCCTCTGCTAATGAACGATAATACTCCATAGGCCTTCTTACAAACTCTATCCACCTGAGTGGCAACCTTCAAACATCTATGTACATAGACCCCAAGATCCCTCTGTTCCTCCACCTGACTAAGAACCCTACCATTGACCCTGTATTCCACATTCTTATTTGTTCTTCCAAAATGGACAACCTCACACTTGGCAGGGTTGAACTCCATCTGCCACTCCTCAGCCCAGCTCTGCATCATATCTAAGTCCCTCTGCAGCCGACAACATCCCTCCTCACTGTCCACAACTCCACCTATCTTCGTATCATCTGCAAATTTACTGACCCACCCTTCGACTCCCTCATCTAAGTCATTAATAAAGCAGTGTCTTTCCAGATACTCGTAAATCCTATCCCTCAGTACCCTTTCCATTACTTTGCCTACCACAGAAGTAAGACTAACTGGCCTGTAATTCCCAGGGTTATCCCTATTCCCTTTTTTGAACAGGGACACAACATTCGCTACTCTCCAGTCCCCTGGTACCACCCCCGTTGCCAGTGAAGACGAGAAGATCATTGCCAACGGTTCTGCAATTTCCTCTCTTGCTTCCCACATAATCCTAGGATATATCCCGTCAGGCCCGGGGGACTTGTCTATCCTCAAGTTGTTCAATATGTCCAACACATCTTCCTTCCTAACAGGTATCTCTTCTAGCTTAACAGTCCGTTGCACACTTTCCTCTTCAACAATATGGTCCCTCTCGTTCGTAAATACTGAAGAGAAGTACTTGTTCAAGACCTCTCCTATCTCTTCCGACTCAATACACAGTCTCCCACTACTGTCCTTGATTGGACCTACCCTCGTTCTCGTCATTCTCAGGTTTCTCACATATGCATAAAATGCCTTGGGGTTATCCTTGATCCTATCTGCCAAGGATTTTTCATGCCCTCTCTTAGCTCTCCTAATCCCTTTCTTCAGGTCCCTTCTGGCTATCCTGTATCCCTCCACTGCTCTGTCTGAACCCTGTTTCCTCAACATTATGTAAGCCTCCTTCTTCCTCTTTACTAGACATTCAACCTCCCTCATCAACCAAGGCTCCCTCACACGACCATTTCTTTCCTGCCTGATAGGTACATACATATCATGGACACGTCGTATCTACTCTTTGAAAAAGTTCCACATTTCCACCACATCCTTCCCTGACAGCCTATGCTCCCAACATATGCTCCTCAAATCCTGTCTTACAGCATCGTAATTTCCCTTCCCCCAATTGTAAAATCTACCTTGTTGTGCGCACCTATCTCTCTCCATAACCAAGGTGAAAGTCACAGAATTGTGGTCACCATCACCAAAATGTTCACCCACTAACAAGCCCACCACTTGTCCCGGTTCGTTACCGAGTACCAAATCCAATATGGCCTCCCCTCTGGTTGGACACTCTACATACTGCGTTAGAAAAGCTTCCTGGACACACTGCACAAACACCGCCCCGTCCAATCTACTTGATCGAAAGAGCTTCCAATCAATATTTGGGAAGTTGAAGTCGCCCATGACTACGACCCTGTGGCTTCTGCACCTTTCCAAAATCTGTTTCCCAATCTGTTTCTCCACATCTCTGCTGCTATTGGGGGGCCTATAGTAAACACCCAACAAGGTGACTGCACCTTTCCTATTTCTGACTTCAGCCCATACTACCTCCAGAGGCAGATCCCCCTCAAACTTCCTTTCTGCAGCCGTTATACCATTTCTAATTAGCAATGCCACCCCCCTTCCTTTTTTACCACCCTCCCTGATCTTACTGAAACATCTATAACCAGGAACCTCCAACAGCCATTCCTGTCCCTCATCTATCCATGTTTCCGTGATGGCCACAACATCGTAGTCCCAGGTACCGATCCACGCCTTAAGTTCACCCACCTTATTTCTGATACTCCTTGCGTTGAAGTATACGCACTTGAGCCCATCTCTGTGTTCGCAAGTAGTCCCTGTCAGTGCTACCTTCTCCACAGCCTCCCTACAGTCTTGGGCATCCTGACACACAGCTAGCTTACTTGCTGGGCTACAAGTCCGGATCCCATCCCCCTGCCAAATTAGTTTAAACCCCCCCGAAGAGTGCTAGCAAACCTACCCCCCAGGATATTGGTGCCCTTCTGGTTCAGGTGCAACCCGTCCTGTTTGTACAGGTCCCACCTTCCCCAGAATGCAGTCCAATTGTCCAAATATCTGAAGCCCTCCCTCCTACACCATCCTTGCAGCCACGTGTTCAACTGCACTCTCTCCCTATTCTTTGCCTCACTGTCACGTGGCACCGGCAACAACCCAGAGATGATGACTCTGTCCGTCCTAGCTTTTAGCTTCCAGCCTAACTCCTTGAGCTCTTGAATGACCTCCTCACCCCTCTTCCTACCTATGTCGTTGGTGCCAATGTGTACCACGACTTCTGGCTGCACACCCTCCCCCTTAAGGATTCTGAAGACACGGTCCGAGACGTCTCGGACCCTAGCACCCGGGAGGCAACAAACCACCCGAGAGTCTCGCCTATGTCCACAGAACTGCCTGTCTGTCCCTCTAACTAGAGAGTCCCCTATAACTAGCGCTCTCCTCCTCTCCCCTTTTCCCTTCTGGGTCTTAGAGCCACAGACCCCTTCACTGCAGCTTACACCTGCAAGGCTGTCCCCCCCAACAGTTTCCAAAGCTGTATACTTATTTTTTAGGGGAACGACCACAGGGGAACCCTGCACTGCCTGCTTCTTCCCCATCCCACCTCTAACTGTTACCCAGCTACCTCAGCTCTCCGGTGTAACTATGTCCCTGTAGCTTCTATCAATCACCCTCTCAGCCTCTCGAATAATCCTCAGTTCATCCAACTCCAGTTCCAATTCCCTAACCCGTTCGGTGAGGAGCAGGATCTGACTGCATTTCCTGCATTTCCTGGACAGGGTAACTCTCGGAACGGTATTCCGGATGGAGGGGTGTGTCCAGAATAAAGGGGTCACCGCTTCGAAAACATGGAAACTGCCGAGCAAAGGAATTATCTTACATTTTCTGAACAATGTGTGCTTATATAAAACACAGCTGAAAATGAATTATGTCTGAGCGTGGAGGTTCTGCCGACAGGAAATATCATCAAAACACATTGGAACAATTCAGGACTTGGTAAATTTGACAAAACAGACACAAGTGGAAAGGTGTGGTGCTGGAAAGGCAGAGCTGGTCACGCAGCATCCAGGAGCAGGAAAGTCGATGTTTCGAGCAAAAGCCCTTCATCAGCATCTTCATTCCTGATGAATTCCTTATGCTCTAATCGTCGACTCAGATGCTGCCTGACCCGCTGTGCTTTTCCAACACCACACCATTAGACTCTGATCGCTGGCATCTGCAGGTCAGTCTTCACTTTGCCCAGAACTGACACAAGACTCACTCACTTGTTACAACAATTTCAACAGGTTGACTCAGAGAGCTGGGTGACCATTGCTCTGCCACCTCAATCCGATAGGAACATTGGTAGCTCCCTTGGTCGCTGGTGGTGACGTTGTCAGTGACATATGTGAGGGCTCCTTGTCCGATGATGAGAGAATTCGAATCCTTCAGCAACTCCAGATGTCCAGTCAAGTTGCTGTGTGGAACTGTGCAGTTAATAGTGAGTGAATCTCCAGCCACGTAGAGTGTCAATGAAGGGCTGACAGATATTGTCGGCTCCGTTGAAGGATCTAAAAAGAGGGAAATCGGCAAAGGAGATTTCAGAAATCTGCAATTGTATTCTGTCTGATAAATGTGTGGGGTATTCTCGTTATTGCCAACTATAAAGGGTAGAGTCTCAATCATATGATTGGAGAGCCTTTTACCATTCTGTTTAATGTTACTGGATTTCAAATGTACTGAAACATGAGGAATGTAGAATGATAGAAATCTGCAATTGTATTATGTTCGATTAATGTGTGGGATGTTCTCGTTATTGACAACGCAGTTAGATTTGAGTCCCTACAGTGTGGAAACAGGCCCTTCGGCCCAACAAGTCCACACTGACTCTCTGAAGAGCCACCCACACAGACCCATTCTCCTACATTTACCCCTGACGAATGCACCTAACACTACGGGCAATTTAGCATGGTCAATTCATCTGACTTGCACTTCTTTGGACTCTGCCAGGAAACCCGCACACCCGGAGGAAACTCACACTAACACGGAGATAATGTGCAAACTCCACACAGACAGGTGCCCGAGGCGGGAATTGAACTTGGGATCCTGGCACCAGGAGGCAGCAGTGCAAACCACTGAGTCACCGGGCTACCCAAACAGTCTGCCGCCCCAATTTATAAACGGTGGAGTGTCAATCATGTGCTTGGAGACCCGTTTGCCTTTCTGATAAATGTGACTGTATTTCCTATCTCCTGAAACATGAGGAATGTGGAATGAAAGAAATTGGGATCCAAACTAGGCCTTTTGGCATTTTGAGAGTGCTCGACCATTCATAATGATCACAGCTGATCGGTTAGCTCAACAGCTTTGTTCGTCTGAGATGTTATTCCCTTGCTGTTTCTTTAGCACCAAACACATTGACGATAAACAAACCGAGATGAAATAGCGTCCAAAACTGTCGCCATTTCATATCTCTGATTAATGGTCCTACATCGCCACCGTGTCCTTCACTGATCTCTCCTTATCTTTCAGTCTCTCTCTTTCTCTCTTACCCTCCCTCTCGCTGTCTCTCTCTATCCCACTTTCTCCCGCTCCGAATTCCCAAATATCTCTGAATCGTAATAATCCTTTTCTGATCTCTGTTTAGCATGTTTCCTATAAGTCTATGGTATCCGATTCATTACCTTAGATTTGCACGAACGGTTTGTCCACTATCTTCAAAGTGGGTCAAGCATAAAGACAACACTTAATGGACTTAAACCCTTTAAATCTGATGTCGTCACATTTCCACACACTTTTTTGTTTCTTTACTACAATATGAAACTCACCCGTAGTGTTCAATCCTTGCATTAACTGGAACAATCTGCACCATCATTAACCTACAATCCTAAGTTCAGGTTTAGGTTTAATGGACTAATATTCCAGGCAAATGAAACCACACACACACAAGTCCATTCAAAACCTGATCCACAGGCCGTGTTTTACAATTCACTCGGACTCCGGTTCCAGTATATTCCAGGTGGAGCACGTTCTTTGGGAACAGCTGCCCCTTCACCAGTTGCTCTGCAAATATCCCATGGGTTTCAACACAATTCTCACGGTCACCAAACATTGAGTCACACAGTTATCTCTTTCATCTTGTTGTTCCTGTGGCAATTAGCTCATGGTGGATTAAGGTTTTACTTTTTCCTTTCTTACTTTTCAATTTAGCCAGAAGCTGTTCATAAACCTGAAGGTTGGATTTCATCTTTCAAAGCTTTTTGCCCTCTTCCCTGTGATTACCAAACCAATATAGGAACCTGAGTTGTACAGAAGATGTCCATTCAGTCATACAGCTGGGCTCTTACCTGGGTAACAGGTTACACCTGCATCCTCACCATGACCACAGTTGTGGGTTCCCCAACCAGAGAAGGAGCAAGACCGGAGATGGGATTCTGTCCCCTCGCAGGAAACATCATCCATCCAAATATTGCCGGTACCTTGTCCAAACCGAGCACTACCGTGCACTGACAGGGCATGTCCACATTGCAGCTCCTTGCAAAGTACAGTGGCATCTGTCAAATCCCAGCCATCATCACAAACCGTGCCCCAACTTCCATCGTACAACACCTCCACTGTTCCAGAGCACGGATCTTTCGAATTGACCAATCTCACAGCCGATCCTGAGAGAACAGAGTGGACCCGTTATTTCAGAGGACAACGATGATATCCGAATCATTCTCCCTTTGATTGGCCATCGTTAATCATTTACCTTCCTGGCACCAATACCCACATGTTTTATGTAGATTTCCAAGGGTCTGCAAATCTCTTAGAGAGCGAGACAGAAAGTGACAGACAGACAGAAAGTTGACTGGTGGCAGCTCTTCCCTCACTCTACCTCCCTCTCACTCTCTCTCTCGCTCTCTCTATCTCTCTCCCTGCACCTGTTGCTTTTACATAGATTTACAAGTTTCAGCACGGCTATTGCAGAGAGGAAGAGACATCAGACAGACGGTCAGACAGACAGATGACCGGCGGTGGATTAACCAGATGCTCACCGGGCACCATTCGAAGCTTGAAAAGGCTGGATTCTCACTTTGACTTCGGCCTGCGCAGGAAGTAAACCCACGCACTGGGTGCTGCTGGGCATCACAGACCTGCTATACAACCAACCTTGCTGACCCACCTCAGTCAAGAGGGGAATATGGAGACTTTGCCAGCTGGCATTGTGGACATGTGGACAGAGTCATTCAGATAGCAAGAGGCAGCAAATGCAAACGCAACGTTACTGTTTACCTTATAAAGGTACTCTTTCACAGGAAACCTACTCTAATGTTGGAATTACATTGTAAATATCTACCTCGCAGAGTTAGTCACGCATTGGGACACGGGTTCCGAATATTCACGTCTTACAGAGCCAGCGGAAGCCTTACTCACGTGCGACAGTTACAGGGCGACTTTGAAATGATGGTATCCAACGACCTGAAACCTGGGTTTTGTAGGAACATGTATACTGGCCCTGGCTGCTGTCAGTGATGTTCGGAATGGTGTAGGTGAAGGATTGCTGGCTGATGCTGCTGTTGATGATGGCAACCGTGTCCTTTAGGAACAGAAAGCGGCCTGTAGGGACACCGTCTGGAACAGTGCAGCTGATGGTGACTGATTCGCCGTCAGCTCTCACGGAGATGCTCGGCTGGGTTGCAGGATCTGACGAATAAAACAAATCATCTCAATGAAATATCCAACATCGGACCAGGAGTCGGTCATTTGGTCCTTCAAGTTGACCTCGCCTCTTCAATAATATCGTTCCTCATTATTCAACCCAGTCCACTGCTCACTTGCTGTCTCGCTGTCATCTCTAAAACATCTATCCGACTCCAACTAGAATAGTATGCGACATTTTGACCTCGCCCCCTTCCTGAAGCAGAGAATCCCACAGGCTCCCCACTCTCTGAGTGAAGACATTACTCCTTTTCTCAATCCCGCTCTGTCCTCATTAGACTGTGATTCTGGACTCCGCCCGTGATTTGGAACATCTTTCCTGTGATTATCCTTGACTAGTTCTTTTAGAATGTTTTGAACTTTCTATGAGATCCCTCACCATTCTCCCAAACATCAGGGACCACAGTCCGATCCAATCCAGTCTCTCTTCATACGTCAGCCCTGCCATCCCAGAAAACAGTCTGGGAAACCTTTGTTGAACTATCTCTGTAACCAGAACATCCTCCTGCAGATAAGGATACCCAAGGTGCACACACAAAAGTCCAGTTGTGCTATCAAGTTATCCCGTCCTGGTAGTGAATCCTCTTCCTATGAAGGACAAGATTACATTTGCTTTCTTCATTCCCTGCTACCGCGGCCACAATTACTGTTCGTGACTGGTGTAGAGGAACACCCAGGTTCATTTTTACCTCCCTGCTTTCCCCATCTAACACCGTTTGGATCCTAATTCACCTTCCTGACACTTTGCACTGCAATGGCTACCCTCTCGCTTATCCACATTCAACTGCATCTGCTGTACATTGCCACTCACTCCGCGTGTCCAAATCCCGCTGACTGTATCAGTGTGATGGGACATTGCTGTCATGAGATGACATGACCCAACCATAAAGTGTATCTCCTTGAACAAATCTAGTAGATCTTTTCCCAAGACTGGACAGGGTAACACTCGGAACGGTATTCCGGATGGAGGGGTGTGTCCAGAATAAAGGGGTCACCGTTTCGAAAACATGGAAACTGCCGAGCAAAGGAATTATCTTACATTTTCTGAACAATGTGTGCTTATATAAAACACAGCTGAAAATGAATTATGTCTGAGTGTGGAGGTTCTGCCGCCAGGAAATATCATCAAAACATATTGGAACAATTCAGGACTTGGTAAATTTGACAAAACAGACACAAGTGGAAAGGTGTGGTGCTGGAAAGGCAGAGCTGGTCACGCAGCATACAGGAGCAGGAAAGTCGATGTTTCGAGCAAAAGCCCTTCATCAGCATCTTCATTCCTAATGAATTCCTCATGCTCTAATCGTCGACTCAGATGCTGCCTGACCCGCTGTGCTTTTCCAACACCACACCATTAGACTTGGATCGCTGGCATCTGCAGGTCAGTCATCACTTTGTCCAGAACTGACACAAGACTCACTCACTTGTAACAACAATATCAACAGGTTGACTCAGAGAGCTGGGTGACCATTGCTCTGCCACCTCAATCCGATAGGAACATTGGTAGCTCCCTTGGTCGCTGGTGGTGACGTTGTCAGTGACATATGTGAGGGCTCCTTGTCCGATGATGAGAGAATTCGAGTCCTTCAGCAACTCCAGATGTCCAGTCAAGTTGCTGTGTGGAACTGTGCAGTTAATAGTGAGTGAATCTCCAGCCATGTAGAGTGTCAATGAAGGGCTGACAGAGATTGTCGGCTCCGTTGAAGGATCTAAAAAGAGGGAAATCGGCAAAGGAGATTTCAGAAATCTGCAATTGTATTCTGTCTGATTAATGTGTGGGGTATTCTCGTTATTGCCAACGATAAAGGGTAGAGTCTCAATCATATGATTGGAGAGCCTTTTACCATTCTGTTTAACGTTACTGGATTTCAAATGTACTGAAACATGAGGGATGTAGAATGATAGAAATCTGCAATTGTATTATGTTCGATTAATGTGTGGGACGTTCTCGTTATTGACAACTAAATTAGATTTGAGTCCCTACAGTGTGGAAACAGGCCCTACGGCCTGACAAGTCCACACTGACCCTCTGAAGAGCCACCCACACAGACCCATTCTCCTACATTTACCCCTGACGAATGCACCTAACACTACGGGCAATTTAGCATGGTCAATTCATCTGACTTGCACTTCTTTGGACTCTGCCAGGAAACCCGCACACCCGGAGGAAACTCACACAGACACGGAGATAATGTGCAAACTCCACACAGACAGGTGCCCGAGGCGGGAATTGAACTTGGGATCCTGGCACCAGGAGGCAGCAGTGCAAACCGCTGAGTCACCGGGCCACCCAAACAGTCTGCCGCCCCAACTATAAACGGTGGAGTGTCAATCATGTGCTTGGAGACGCGTTTGCCTTTCTGATAAATGTGACTGTATTTCCTATCTCCTGAAACATGAGGAATGTGGAATGAAAGAAATTGGGATCCAAACTAGGCCTTTTGGCATTTTGAGAGTGCTCGACCATTCATAATGATCACAGCTGATCGGTTAGCTCAACAGCTTTGTTCGTCTGAGATGTTATTCCCTTGCTGTTTTTTTAGCACCAAACACATTGACGATAAACAATCCGAGATGAAATAGCGTCCAAAACTGTCGCCATTTCATCTCTGATTAATGGTCCTACATCGCCACCGTATCCCTCACTGATCTCTCCTTGTCTTTCATTCTCTCTCTTTCTCTCGCACCCTCCCTCTCGCTGTCTCTCTCTATCCCACTTTCTCCCGCTCCGAATTCCCAAATATCTCTGAATCGTAATAATCCTTTTCTGATCTCCGTTTAGCATGTTTCCTATATGTCTATGGTATCCGATTCATTACCTTAGATTTGCACGAACGGTTTGTCCACTTCCTTCAAAGTGGGTCAAGCATAAAGACAACGCTTCATGGACTTACACCCTTTAAATCTGAGGTCGTCTCATTTTTCACACACTTTTTTGTTTCTTCACTACAATATGACACTCACCCGTAGTGTTCCACCTTCAATCCCAAGTTCAGGTTTAGGTTTAATGGACTAATTTTCCAGGCAAATGAAACCACACACACACAAGTGCATTCAAAACCTGATCCACAGGCCGTGTTTTACAATTCACTCGGACTCCGGTTCCAGTATATTCCAGGTGGAGCACGTTCTTTGGGAACAGCTGCCCCTTCACCAGTTGCTCCGCAAATATCCCATGGGTTTCAACACAATTCTCACGGTCACCAAACATTGAGTCACACAGTTATCTCTTTCATCTTGTTGTTCCTGTGGCAATTAGCTCATGGCGGATTAAGGTTTTACTTTTTCCTTTCTTACTTTTCAATTTAGCCAGAAGCTGTTCATAAACCTGAAGGTTGGATTGCATCTTTCAAAGCTTTTTGCCCTCTTCCCTGTGATTACCAAACCAATATAGGAACCTGAGTTGTACAGAAGTTGTCCATTCAGTTATACAGCTGGTCTCTTACCTGGGTAACAGGTTACACCTGCATCCTCACCATGACCACAGTTGTGGGTTCCCCAACCAGAGAAGGTGCAAGACCGGAGATGGGATTCTGTCCCCTCGCAGGAAACATCATCCATCCAAATATTGCCGGTACCTTGTCCAAACCGAGCGTTACTGTGCACTGACAGGGCGGGTCCACATTGCAGCTCCTTGCAAAGTACAGTGGCATCTGCCAAATCCCAGCCATCATCACAAACCGTGCCCCAACTTCCATCGTACAACACCTCCACTGTTCCAGAGCACGGATCTTTCGAATTCACCAATCTCACAGCCGATCCTGAGAGAACAGAGTGGACCCGTTATTTCAGAGGACAACGATGATATCCGAATCATTCTACCTGTGATTGGCCATCGTTATTCATTTACCTTCCTGGCACCAATACCCACATGTTTTATGTAGATTTCCAAGGGTCTGCAAATCTCTTAGAGAGCGAGACAGAAAGTGACAGACAGACAGAAAGTTGACTGGTGGCAGCTCTTCCCTCACTGATTTCTACCTCCCTCTCACTCTCTCTCTCGCTCTCTCTATCTGTCTCCCTGCACCTGTTGCCTTTACATAAATTTACAAGATTCAGCACGGTTATTGCAGAGAGGAAGAGACATCAGACAGACGGTCAGACAGACAGATGACCGGTGGTGGATTCACCAGATGCTCACCGGGCCCCATTGAAAGCTTGAAAAGGCTGGATTCTCACTTTGACCTCTGCCTGCGCAGGAAGTAAACCCACGCACTGGGTGCTGCTGGGCATCACAAACCTGCTATACAACCAACCTTGCTGACCCACCTCAGTCAAGAGGGGAATATGGAGACTTTGCCAGCTGGCATTGTGGACATGTGGACAGAGTCATTCAGATAGCATGGACCAGGAAAGGCAAAGGGAACGTTACTGTTTACCTTATAAAGGTACTCTTTCACAGGAAACCTACTCTAATGTTGGAATTACATTGTAAATATCTACCTTGCAGAATTAGTCACGCTCTGGGACACGGGTTCCGAATATTCACGTCTTACAGAGCCAGCGGAAGCCTTACTCACGTGCGACAGTTACAGGGCGACTTTGAAATGATGGTATCCAACGACCTGAAACCTGGGTGTTGTAGGAACATGTATACTGGCCCTGGCTGCTGTCAGTGATGTTCGGAATGGTGTAGGTGAAGGATTGCTGGCTGATGCTGCTGTTGATGATGGCAACCGTGTCCTTTAGGAACAGAAAGCGGCCTGTAGGGACACCGTCTGGAACTGTGCAGCTGATGGTGACTGATTCGCCGTCAGCTCTCACGGAGATGCTCGGCTGGGTTGCAGGATCTAACGAATAAAACAAATCATCTCACTGAAATATCCAACATTGGAGCAGGAGTAGGCCACTCGGCCCTTCAAGTTTACTTCTCCCATTCAATAATATCGTTCCTCATCCTTCAACCCAGTCCACTGCTCCCTTGCTTTCTCGCTGTCATCTGTAAAACATCTATCCGACTCCAACTCTAACATTATTCAATATTTTCACCTCGCCCGCTTCCTGAGGCAAAGAATCCCATGGGCTCCCCACTCTCTGAGTGAAGACATTACTCCTTTTCTCAATCCCACCTTGTCTCCTTTCGACTGTGAGTCTGGAGTCTGCTGGTAATCGGGAACATCCTTCCTGTGTTTAGCCTTGTCTAGTTCTTTTAGAATGTTGTAACTTTCTATGAGATCCCTTACCATTCTCCCAAACAACAGTGACCATAGTCCTAACCAATCCAGTCTGTCTTCCTACTTCAGCCCTGCCATCCCAGAAAACAGTCTGGGAAACCTTTGTTGAACTATCTCTGTAACTAGAACATCCTCCTGCAGATAAGGAGACCCAAGGTGCACACACAAAAGTCCAGTTGTGCTATCAAGATATCCCATCCTGGTACCGAATCCTCTTCCTATGAAGGACGTCATCCCATTTGCTTTCTTCATTCCCTGCTAAACCAGCAACGATTACTGTTCGTGATTGGTGTAGAGGAACATCCAGGTTCATTTTTACCTCCCTGTTTTGACCATCTAACACCGTTTGGGTAATAACACACCTTGCTGACACTTTGCACTGCACTGGATAACCTCTCCCTGATCTGCATCAAACTTCAACTGCCCTACATTTGCCACTCACTCCCCCGGTCTAAATCCCGGTGACTGTATCAGTGTGACGGCATCTTTGTGTCATGTGACTACATGACCCAACCATAAGGTGTGTCTGTTTGAACAAAAACAAGATCTTTTAAAAGGACTGAGCAGGTAAACCATCAAAACGGTGTCCCGGATGGTGGGGAGTGCGGAACAACTGGGTCATGGCCTCAGGAAATGTGGATACTGCAGTGCAATAGAAGGAAAGGCTGCATTTTCTGAACATTGTGTGGTAAAAAAAAAACAGCTGAAAACGAATTCCAGGCCTACATTGGAGATCCAGACCCCAGAATAGATCCGGGAAACACAATGGAAAAATTCAGGAACTGGAAATGTTTCCAAACCAACAACCGCTGAACTAATTGGTGCTGGAAAGGCAAAGCAGGTCAGGCAGCATCCAGGAGCAGGAGAGTCGATGTTTCGAGTAGAAGATCTTCATCAGCATCTTCATTCCTCTCGACTCTCCTGCTCCTTGGATGCTGCTGACCGGCTGTACTTTTCCAACACCACACCATACGACTCTGATCTCCAACATCTGCTGTCCTCACTTTCTACAAAACTGACACAAGACTCACTCACTTGTGACAACAATTTCAACAGGTTGACTCAGAAAGCTGTGTGACCATTGCTCTGCCACCTCAATCCGATAGGAACATTGGTAGCTCCCTTGGTCGCTGGTGGTGATGTTTTCAGTGACATATGTGAGGTCTCCTTGTCCGATGATGAGAGAATTCGAATCCTTCAGCAACTCCAGATGTCCAGTCAAGTTGCTGTGTGGAACTGTGCAGTTAATAGTGAGTGAATCTCCAGCCACGTAGAGTGTCAATGAAGGGCTGACAGAGATTGTCGGCTCCGTTGAAGGATCTAAAAAGAGGGAAATCGGCAAAGGAGATTTCAGAAATCTGCAATTGTATTCTGTCTGATAAATGTGTGCGATGTTCTTGTTATTGCCAACTATAAAGGGTCGAGTCTCAATCATGTGATTGGAGACCCGTTTGCCACTCTGTTTAATGTCACTGCATTTCAAATCTCCTGAAACATGAGGAATGTAGAATGATAGAAACTTAGTGCCAGAGTAGGTCTTCTGGCCTTTTTAGAAAGCTCCATCATTCAAAATGGTCAAACCCGATCAGTTAGATCAGCATCTTTGTTCGGATGAGTCTTTATTCCCTTGCCGTGTCTTTAGCTCAACCCACATTGTCGCTACATCATCCGAGATGAAATAACTTCCAAAACTTTCCCCCTTTCATCTCTGATTAAAGGTACTACCCCACCAGCCTTTCTGTCACTGCTGTCTCTCTCTCTCTCTCTCTAGCCGACCCCCTTTCTCTCGCTCCAAATTCTCAAATATCTCTGAATCTTAAGAAACCTTTTCTGATCTCCTTTGAGCATGTTTCTGGTATGTCTATGATATCCGATTCATTAACTTAGATTTGCACTTTCGTATTGTCCACCTTATTCCAAGCGTAATGCTTAATAGACTTAAATCCTTTAAGTTTGATCTGTCATCATATTTCCTCACACTTTCTTGCTTCCTCAGAGTAATACAACACTCACACATCGTGTCCCTTTCCTTGTATTAACTGAAGCAATCTACACAACCACTAACCTATAATCCTCCATTCTTCTTAGCTTTAATGTTCTAATTTACCAGGCAACTGAACGACATCGCGGATAGTCTCATTCAACATCTGATCCACAGCTCATGCTTTACAATTCACTCAGAGTCCGGTTCCAGCACGTTCCAGGTGGAGCATGTCCTTTGGGAATAGCAGCCTCTACCCCAGTATTGGTGCAAATATCCAATGGGTTTCAACACAATTCTCACGGTCACCAAACATTGAGCCATGCAGTTATTTCTGTCATTTTGTTGACCCTGAGTCAACTCGTGGTTCATTAAGTTTTTGGTTTTCGTTTGTTGACTTTTGAATTTAGCCATATGCTATTAATAATCTTTAAAGTAACCAATCTTTCCCCGCATTTCGCAATCTTCACTGTGATTGCCCATTCTATTTGGGAACTGAGTTGTACAGAAGATGTCCATTCAGTTATACAGCTGGTCTCTTACCTGGGTAACAGGTTACACCTGCATCCTCACCATGACCACAGTTGTGGGTTCCCCAACCAGAGAAGGAGCAAGACCGGAGATGGGATTCTGTCCCCTCGCAAGAAACGTCATCCATCCAAATATTGCCGGTACCTTGTCCAAACCGAGCACTACCGTGCACTGACAGGGCGGGTCCACATTGCAGCTCCTTGCAAAGTACAGTGGCATCTGCCAAATCCCAGCCATCATCACAAACCGTGCCCCAACTTCCATCGTACAACACCTCCACAGTTCCAGAGCACCGACCGTTCGAATTGACCAATCTCACAGCCGATCCTGAGAGAACAGAGTGGACCCGTTATTTCAGAGGACAACGATGATATCCGAATCATCCTACCTTTGATTGGCCATCGTTAATCATTTACCTTCCTGGCACTAATAGTCTCTCTCTCGCTCGCTCCCTATATCTGTCTCTTTTATGCAGGTTTACAAGGTTCAGCACCGCAATTACAAAGAGAGAGACCGAGACAGACACAGACAGATGAGCGGTGCCGTATTAACCAGATGCTCACGGGCCTCATTCAAAGTTTGAGAAGGCTGGATTCTCACTTTGATCACTGCCTGTGCAGGAAGGAAACCCACACACTGTGTTACCCTGTGTATCGGAGACCAGCTGACCAGCCAACCTTGCTACCCCACCTCAGTCAAGAGGAGAACATCGAGACGATATTGTGGACATGTGGACAGAGTTATTCAGATAGCATGTACCAGGAAAGGCAAAGGGAACGTTACTGTTTACCTTATAAAGGTACTCTTTCACAGGAAACCTACTCTAATGTTGGAATTACATTGTAAATATCTACCTCGCAGAATTAGTCAAGATCTGGGACACGGGTTCCGAATATTCACGTCTTACAGAGCCAGCGGAAGCCTTACTCACGTGCGACAGTTACAGGGCGACTTTGAAATGATGGTATCCAACGACCTGAAACCTGGGTTTTGTAGGAACATGTATACTGGCCCTGGCTGCTGTCAGTGATGTTCGGAATGGTGTAGGTGAAGGATTGCTGGCTGATGCTGCTGTTGATGATGGCAACCGTGTCCTTTAGGAACAGAAAGCGGCCTGTAGGGACACCGTCTGGAACTGTGCAGCTGATGGTGACTGATTCGCCGTCAGCTCTCACGGAGATGCTCGGCTGGGTTGCAGGATCTGACGAATAAAACAAATCATCTCAATGAAATATCCAACATCGGAGCAGGAGTCGGTCATTCGGCCCTTCAAGTTGACCTCGCCCATTCAATAATATCGTTCCCTATTATTCAACCCAGTCCACTGCTCACTTGCTGTCTCGCTGTCATCTCTAAAACATCTATCCGACTCCAACTAGAATAGTATGGGACATTTTGACCTCGCCCCCTTCCTGAAGCAGAGAATCCCACAGGGTCCCCACTCTCTGAGTGAAGACATTACTCCTTTTCTCAATCCCGCTCTGTCCTCATTAGACTGTGATTCTGGACTCCGCCCGTGATTTGGAACATCTTTCCTGTGATTATCCTTGACTAGTTCTTTTAGAATGTTTTGAACTTTCTATGAGATCCCTCACCATTCTCCCAAACATCAGGGACCACAGTCCGATCCAATCCAGTCTCTCTTCATACGTCAGCCCTGCCATCCCAGAAAACAGTCTGGGAAACCTTTGTTGAACTATCTCTGTAACCAGAACATCCTCCTGCAGATAAGGATACCCAAGGTGCACACACAAAAGTCCAGTTGTGCTATCAAGTTATCCCGTCCTGGTAGTGAATCCTCTTCCTATGAAGGACAAGATTCCATTTGCTTTCTTCATTCCCTGCTACCGCGGCCACAATTACTGTTCGTGACTGGTGTAGAGGAACACCCAGGTTCATTTTTACCTCCCTGCTTTCCCCATCTAACACCGTTTGGATCCTAATTCACCTTCCTGACACTTTGCACTGCAATGGCTACCCTCTCGCTTATCCACATTCAACTGCATCTGCTGTACATTGCCACTCACTCCGCGTGTCCAAATCCCGCTGACTGTATCAGTGTGATGGGACATTGCTGTCATGAGATGACATGACCCAACCATAAGGTGTATCTCCTTGAACAAATCTAGTAGATCTTAAAGAACATAGAACATATAGAACATAGAACATAGAACATATAGAACAAAGAACATAGAACAATACAGCACAGAACAGGCCCTTCGGCCCACGATGTTGTGCCGAACTTCTAACCTAGATTAAGCACCCATCCATGTACCTATCCAAATGCCGCTTAAAGGTCGCCAATGATTCTGACTCTACCACTCCCACGGGCAGCGCATTTCATGCCCCCACCACTCTCTGGGTAAAGAACCCACCCCTGACATCTCCCCTATTCCTTCCACCCTTCACCTTAAATTTATGTCCCCTTGTAACACCCGGGGAAAAAGTTTCTGACTGTCTACTCTATCTATTCCTCTGATCATCTTATAAACCTCTATCAAGTCACCCCTCATCCTTCGCCGTTCCAACGAGAAAAGGCTGAGAACTCTCAACCTATCCTCGTACGACCTACTCTCCATTCCAGGCAACATCCTGGTAAATCTTCTCTGCACCCTCTCCAAAGCTTCCACATCTTTCCTAAAGTGAGGCGACCAGAACTGCACACAGTACTCCAACTGTGGCCTAACCAAAGTCCTGTACAGCTGCAACATCACTTCACGACTCTTGAATTCCATCCCTCTGCTAATGAACGATAATACTCCATAGGCCTTCTTACAAACTCTATCCACCTGAGTGGCAACCTTCAAACATCTATGTACATAGACCCCAAGATCCCTCTGTTCCTCCACCTGACTAAGAACCCTACCATTGACCCTGTATTCCGCATTCTTATTTGTTCTTCCAAAATGGACAACCTCACACTTGGCAGGGTTGAACTCCATCTGCCACTCCTCAGCCCAGCTCTGCATCATATCTAAGTCCCTCTGCAGCCGACAACATCCCTCCTCACTGTCCACAACTCCACCTATCTTCGTATCATCTGCAAATTTACTGACCCACCCTTCGACTCCCTCATCTAAGTCATTAATAAAGCAGTGTCTTTCCAGATACTCGTAAATCCTATCCATCAGTACCCTTTCCATTACTTTGCCTACCACAGAAGTAAGACTAACTGGCCTGTAATTCCCGGGGTTATCCCTATTCCCTTTTTTGAACAGGGACACAACATTCGCTACTCTCCAGTCCCCTGGTACCACCCCCGTTGCCAGTGAAGACGAGAAGATCATTGCCAACGGTTCTGCAATTTCCTCTCTTGCTTCCCACATAATCCTAGGATATATCCCGTCAGGCCCGGGGGACTTGTCTATCCTCAAGTTGTTCAATATGTCCAACACATCTTCCTTCCTAACAGGTATCTCTTCTAGCTTAACAGTCCGTTTCACACTTTCCTCTTCAACAATATGGTCCCTCTCGTTCGTAAATACTGAAGAGAAGTACTTGTTCAAGACCTCTCCTATCTCTTCCGACTCAATACACAGTCTCCCACTACTGTCCTTGATTGGACCTACCCTCGTTCTCGTCATTCTCAGGTTTCTCACATATGCATAAAATGCCTTGGGGTTATCCTTGATCCTATCTGCCAAGGATTTTTCATGCCCTCTCTTAGCTCTCCTAATCCCTTTCTTCAGGTCCCTTCTGGCTATCCTGTATCCCTCCACTGCTCTGTCTGAACCCTGTTTCCTCAACATTATGTAAGCCTCCTTCTTCCTCTTTACTAGACATTCAACCTCCCTCATCAACCAAGGCTCCCTCACACGACCATTTCTTTCCTGCCTGATAGGTACATACATATCATGGACACGTCGTATCTACTCTTTGGAAAAGTTCCACATTTCCACCACATCCTTCCCTGACAGCCTATGCTCCCAACATATGCTCCTCAAATCCTGTCTTACAGCATCGTAATTTCCCTTCCCCCAATTGTAAAATCTACCTTGTTGTGCGCACCTATCTCTCTCCATAACCAAGGTGAAAGTCACAGAATTGTGGTCACCATCACCAAAATGTTCACCCACTAACAAGCCCACCACTTGTCCCGGTTCGTTACCGAGTACCAAATCCAATATTGCCTCCCCTCTGGTTGGACACTCTCCATGCTGAGTTAGAAAAGCTTCCTGGACACACTGCACAAACACCACCCCATCCAATCTACTTGATCTAAAGAGCTTCCAATCAATACTTGGGAAGTTGAAGTCGCCCATGACTACGACCCTGTGGCTTCTGCACCTTTCCAAAATCTGTTTCCCAATCTGTTTCTCCACATCTCTGCTGCTATTGGGGGACCTATAGTAAACACCCAACAAGGTGACTGCACCTTTCCTATTTCTGACTTCAGCCCATACTACCTCCAGAGGCAGATCCCCCTCAAACTTCCTTTCTGCAGCCGTTATACCATTTCTAATTAGCAATGCCACCCCCCTTCCTTTTTTACCACCCTCCCTGATCTTACTGAAACATCTATAACCAGGAACCTCCAACAGCCATTCCTGTCCCTCATCTATCCATGTTTCCGTGATGGCCACAACATCGTAGTCCCAGGTACCGATCCACGCCTTAAGTTCACCCACCTTATTTCTGATACTCCTTGCGTTGAAGTATACGCACTTGAGCCCATCTCTGTGTTCGCAAGTAGTCCCTGTCAGTGCTACCTTCTCCACAGCCTCCCTACAGTCTTGGGCATCCTGACACACAGCTAGCTTACTTGCTGGGCTACAAGTCCGTATCCCATCCCCCTGCCAAATTAGTTTAAACCCCCCCGAAGAGTGCTAGCAAACCTACCCCCCAGGATATTGGTGCCCTTCTGGTTCAGGTGCAACCCGTCCTGTTTGTACAGGTCCCACCTTCCCCAGAATGCAGTCCAATTGTCCAAATATCTGAAGCCCTCCCTCCTACACCATCCTTGCAGCCACGTGTTCAACTGCACTCTCTCCCTATTCTTTGCCTCACTGTCACGTGGCACCGGCAACAACCCAGAGATGATGACTCTGTCCGTCCTAGCTTTTAGCTTCCAGCCTAACTCCTTGAGCTCTTGAATGACCTCCCCACCCCTCTTCCTACCTATGTCGTTGGTGCCAATGTGTACCACGACTTCTGGCTGCACACCCTCCCCCTTAAGGATTCTGAAGACACGGTCCGAGACGTCTCGGACCCTAGCACCCGGGAGGCAACAAACCACCCGAAAGTCTCGCCTATGTCCACAGAACTGCCTGTCTGTCCCTCTAACTAGAGAGTCCCCTATAACTAGCGCTCTCCTCCTCTCCCCTTTTCCCTTCTGGGTCTTAGAGCCACAGACCCCTTCACTGCAGATTACACCTGCAAGGCTGTCCCCCACAACAGTTTCCAAAGCTGTATACTTATTTTTTAGGGGAACGACCACAGGGGAACCCTGCACTGCCTGCTTCTTCCCCATCCCACCTCTAACTGTTACCCAGCTACCTCAGCTCTCCGGTGTAACTATGTCCCTGTAGCTTCTATCAATCACCCTCTCAGCCTCTCGAATAATCCTCAGTTCATCCAACTCCAGTTCCAATTCCCTAACTCGTTCGGTGAGGAGCAGGATCTGACTGCATTTCCTGCATTTCCTGGACAGGGTAACACTCGGAACGGTATTCCGGATGGAGGGGTGTGTCCAGAATTAGGGGGTCACCGCTTCGAAAACATGGAAACTGCCGAGCAAAGGAATTATCTTACATTTTCTGAACAATGTGTGCTTATATAAAACACAGCTGAAAATGAATTATGTCTGAGCGTGGAGGTTCTGCCGACAGGAAATATCATCAAAACACATTGGAACAATTCAGGACTTGGTAAATTTGACAAAACAGACACAAGTGGAAAGGTGTGGTGCTGGAAAGGCAGAGCTGGTCACGCAGCATCCAGGAGCAGGAAAGTCGATGTTTCGAGCAAAAGCCCTTCATCAGCATCTTCATTCCTGATGAATTCCTTATGCTCTAATCGTCGACTCAGATGCTGCCTGACCCGCTGTGCTTTTCCAACACCACACCATTAGACTCGGATCGCTGGCATCTGCAGGTCAGTCATCACTTTGTCCAGAACTGACACAAGACTCACTCACTTGTAACAACAATATCAACAGGTTGACTCAGAAAGCTGGGTGACCATTGCTCTGCCACCTCAATCCGATAGGAACATTGGTAGCTCCCTTGGTCGCTGGTGGTGACGTTGTCAGTGACATATGTGAGGGCTCCTTGTCCGATGATGAGAGAATTCGAATCCTTCAGCAACTCCAGATGTCCAGTCAAGTTGCTGTGTGGAACTGTGCAGTTAATAGTGAGTGAATCTCCAGCCACGTAGAGTGTCAATGAAGGGCTGACAAATATTGTCGGCTCCGTTGAAGGATCTAAAAAGAGGGAAATCGGCAAAGGAGATTTCAGAAATCTGCAATTGTATTCTGTCTGATAAATGTGTGGGGTATTCTCGTTATTGCCAACTATAAAGGGTAGAGTCTCAATCATATGATTGGAGAGCCTTTTACCATTCTGTTTAATGTTACTGGATTTCAAATGTACTGAAACATGAGGAATGTAGAATGATAGAAATCTGCAATTGTATTATGTTCGATTAATGTGTGGGATGTTCTCGTTATTGACAACGCAGTTAGATTTGAGTCCCTACAGTGTGGAAACAGGCCCTTCGGCCCAACAAGTCCACACTGACTCTCTGAAGAGCCACCCACACAGACCCATTCTCCTACATTTACCCCTGACGAATGCACCTAACACTACGGGCAATTTAGCATGGTCAATTCATCTGACTTGCACTTCTTTGGACTCTGCCAGGAAACCCGCACACCCGGAGGAAACTCACACAGACACGGAGATAATGTGCAAACTCCACACAGACAGGTGCCCGAGGCGGGAATTGAACTTGGGATCCTGACACCAGGAGGCAGCAGTGCAAACCACTGAGTCACCGGGCCACCCAAACAGTCTGCCGCCCCAACTATAAACGGTGGAGTGTCAATCATGTGCTTGGAGACCCGTTTGCCATTCTGTTAAATGTGACTGTATTTCCTATCTCCTGAAACATGAGGAATGTGGAATGAAAGAAATTGGGAGCCAAACTAGGCCTTTTGGCATTTTGAGAGTGCTCGACCATTCATAATGATCACAGCTGATCGGTTAGCTCAACAGCTTTGTTCGTCTGAGATGTTATTCCCTTGCTGTTTCTTTAGCACCAAACACATTGACGATAAACAAACCGAGATGAAATAGCGTCCAAAACTGTCGCCATTTCATCTCTGATTAATGGTCCTACATCGCCACCGTGTCCTTCACTGATCTCTCCTTATCTTTCAGTCTCTCTCTTTCTCTCTTACGCTCCCTCTCGCTGTCTCTCTCTATCCCACTTTCTCCCGCTCCGAATTCCCAAATATCTCTGAATCGTAATAATCCTTTTCTGATCTCTGTTTAGCATGTTTCCTATATGTCTATGGTATCCGATTCATTACCTTAGATTTGCACGAACGGTTTGTCCACTATCTTCAAAGTGGGTCAAGCATAAAGACAACACTTAATGGACTTAAACCCTTTAAATCTGATGTCGTCACATTTCCACACACTTTTTTGTTTCTTTACTACAATATGAAACTCACCCGTAGTGTTCAATCCTTGCATTAACTGGAACAATCTGCACCATCATTAACCTACAATCCTAAGTTCAGGTTTAGGTTTAATGGACTAATATTCCAGGCAAATGAAACCACACACACACAAGTCCATTCAAAACCTGATCCACAGGCCGTGTTTTACAATTCACTCGGACTCCGGTTCCAGTATATTCCAGGTGGAGCACGTTCTTTGGGAACAGCTGCCCCTTCACCAGTTGCTCTGCAAATATCCCATGGGTTTCAACACAATTCTCACGGTCACCAAACATTGAGTCACACAGTTATCTCTTTCATCTTGTTGTTCCTGTGGCAATTAGCTCATGGTGGATTAAGATTTTACTTTTTCCTTTATTACTTTTCAATTTAGCCAGAAGCTGTTCATAAACCTGAAGGTTGGATTTCATCTTTCAAAGCTTTTTGCCCTCTTCCCTGTGATTACCAAACCAATATAGGAACCTGAGTTGTACAGAAGATGTCCATTCAGTTATACAGCTGGGCTCTTACCTGGGTAACAGATTACACCTGCATCCTCACCATGACCACAGTTGTGGGTTCCCCAACCAGAGAAGGAGCAAGACCGGAGATGGGATTCTGTCCCCTCGCAGGAAACATCATCCATCCAAATATTGCCGGTACCTTGTCCAAACCGAGCACTACCATGCACTGACACGGCATGTCCACATTGCAGCTCCTTGCAAAGAACAGTGGCATCTGTCAAATCCCAGCCATCATCACAAACCGTGCCCCAACTTCCATCGTACAACACCTCCACTGTTCCAGAGCACGGATCTTTCGAATTGACCAATCTCACAGCCGATCCTGAGAGAACAGAGTGGACCCGTTATTTCAGAGGACAACGATGATATCCGAATCATTCTCCCTTTGATTGGCCATCGTTAATCATTTACCTTCCTGGCACCAATACCCACATGTTTTATGTAGATTTCCAAGGGTCTGCAAATCTCTTAGAGAGCGAGACAGAAAGTGACAGACAGACAGAAAGTTGACTGGTGGCAGCTCTTCCCTCACTCTACCTCCCTCTCACTCTCTCTCTCGCTCTCTCTATCTCTCTCCCTGCACCTGTTGCTTTTACATAGATTTACAAGATTCAGCACGGCTATTGCAGAGAGGAAGAGACATCAGACAGACGGTCAGACGGACAGATGACCGGCGGTGGATTAACCAGATGCTCACCGGGCACCATTCGAAGCTTGAAAAGGCTGGATTCTCACTTTGACTTCGGCCTGTGCAGGAAGTAAACCCACGCACTGGGTGCTGCTGGGCATCACAGACCTGCTATACAACCAACCTTGCTGACCCACCTCAGTCAAGAGGGGAATATGGAGACTTTGCCAGCTGGCATTGTGAACATGTGGACAGAGTCATTCAGATAGCAAGAGGCAGCAAATGCAAACGCAACGTTACTGTTTACCTTATAAAGGTACTCTTTCACAGGAAACCTACTCTAATGTTGGAATTACATTGTAAATATCTACCTCGCAGAGTTAGTCACGCTCTGGGACACGGGTTCCGAATATTCACGTCTTACAGAGCCAGCGGAAGCCTTACTCACGTGCGACAGTTGCAGGGCGACTTTGAAATGATGGTATCCAACGACCTGAAACCTGGGTTTTGTAGAAACATGTGTACTGGCCCTGGCTGCTGTCAGTGATGTTCGGAATGGTGTAGGTGAAGGATTGCTGGCTGATGCTGCTGTTGATGATGGCAACCGTGTCCTTTAGGAACAGAAAGCGGCCTGTAGGGACACCGTCTGGAACTGTGCAGCTGATGGTGACTGATTCGCCGTCAGCTCTCACGGAGATGCTCGGCTGGGTTGCAGGATCTAACGAATAAAACAAATCATCTCACTGAAATATCCAACATCGGAGCAGGAGTCGGTCATTCGGCCCTTCAAGTTGACCTCGCCCATTCAATAATATCGTTCCTCATTATTCAACCCAGTCCACTGCTCACTTGCTGTCTCGCTGTCATCTGTAAAACATCTATCCGACTCCAACTAGAATAGTATGGGACATTTTGACCTCGCCCCCTTCCTGAAGCAGAGAATCCCACAGGCTCCCCACTCTCTGAGTGAAGACATTACTCCTTTTCTCAATCCCGCTCTGTCCTCATTAGACTGTGATTCTGGACTCCGCCCGTGATTTGGAACATCTTTCCTGTGATTATCCTTGACTAGTTCTTTTAGAATGTTTTGAACTTTCTATGAGATCCCTCACCATTCTCCCAAACATCAGGGACCACAGTCCGATCCAATCCAGTCTCTCTTCATACGTCAGCCCTGCCATCCCAGAAAACAGTCTGGGAAACCTTTGTTGAACTATCTCTGTAACCAGAACATCCTCCTGCAGATAAGGATACCCAAGGTGCACACACAAAAGTCCAGTTGTGCTATCAAGTTATCCCGTCCTGGTAGTGAATCCTCTTCCTATGAAGGACAAGATTCCATTTGCTTTCTTCATTCCCTGCTACCGCGGCCACAATTACTGTTCGTGACTGGTGTAGAGGAACACCCAGGTTCATTTTTACCTCCCTGCCTTCCCCATCTAACACCGTTTGGATCCTAATTCACCTTCCTGACACTTTGCACTGCAATGGCTACCCTCTCGCTTATCCACATTCAACTGCATCTGCTGTACATTGCCACTCACTCCGCGTGTCCAAATCCCGCTGACTGTATCAGTGTGATGGGACATTGCTGTCATGAGATGACATGACCCAACCATAAAGTGTATCTCCTTGAACAAATCTAGTAGATCTTTTCCCAAGACTGGACAGGGTAACTCTCGGAACGGTATTCCGGATGGAGGGGTGTGTCCAGAATAAAGGGGTCACCGTTTCGAAAATATGGAAACTGCCGAGCAAAGGAATTATCTTACATTTTCTGAACAATGTGTGCTTATATAAAACACAGCTGAAAATGAATTATGTCTGAGTGTGGAGGTTCTGCCGCCAGGAAATATCATCAAAACATATTGGAACAATTCAGGACTTGGTAAATTTGACAAAACAGACACAAGTGGAAAGGTGTGGTGCTGGAAAGGCAGAGCTGGTCACGCAGCATCCAGGAGCAGGAAAGTCGATGTATCGAGCAAAAGCCCTTCATCAGCATCTTCATTCCTAATGAATTCCTCATGCTCTAATCGTCGACTCAGATGCTGCCTGACCCGCTGTGCTTTTCCAACACCACACCATTAGACTTGGATCGCTGGCATGTGCAGGTCAGTCATCACTTTGTCCAGAACTGACACAAGACTCACTCACTTGTAACAACAATATCAACAGGTTGACTCAGAAAGCTGGGTGACCATTGCTCTGCCACCTCAATCCGATAGGAACATTGGTAGCTCCCTTGGTCGCTGGTGGTGACGTTGTCAGTGACATATGTGAGGGCTCCTTGTCCGATGATGAGAGAATTCGAATCCTTCAGCAACTCCAGATGTCCAGTCAAGTTGCTGTGTGGAACTGTGCAGTTAATAGTGAGTGAATCTCCAGCCATGTAGAGTGTCAATGAAGGGCTGACAGAGATTGTCGGCTCCGTTGAAGGATCTAAAAAGAGGGAAATCGGCAAAGGAGATTTCAGAAATCTGCAATTGTATTCTGTCTGATTAATGTGTGGGGTATTCTCGTTATTGCCAACGATAAAGGGTAGAGTCTCAATCATATGATTGGAGAGCCTTTTACCATTCTGTTTAACGTTACTGGATTTCAAATGTACTGAAACATGAGGGATGTAGAATGATAGAAATCTGCAATTGTATTATGTTCGATTAATGTGTGGGATGTTCTCGTTATTGACAACTAAATTAGATTTGAGTCCCTACAGTGTGGAAACAGGCCCTACGGCCTGACAAGTCCACACTGACCCTCTGAAGAAACACCCACACAGACCCATTCTCCTACATTTACCCCTGACGAATGCACCTAACACTACGGGCAATTTAGCATGGTCAATTCATCTGACTTGCACTTCTTTGGACTCTGCCAGGAAACCCGCACACCCGGAGGAAACTCACACAGACACGGAGATAATGTGCAAACTCCACACAGACAGGTGCCCGAGGCGGGAATTGAACTTGGGATCCTGGCACCAGGAGGCAGCAGTGCAAACCACTGAGTCACCGGGCCACCCAAACAGTCTGCCGCCCCAACTATAAACGGTGGAGTGTCAATCATGTGCTTGGAGACCCGTTTGCCATTCTGGTAAATGTGACTGTATTTCCTATCTCCTGAAACATGAGGAATGTGGAATGAAAGAAATTGGGATCCAAACTAGGCCTTTTGGCATTTTGAGAGTGCTCGACCATTCATAATGATCACAGCTGATCGGTTAGCTCAACAGCTTTGTTCGTCTGAGATGTTATTCCCTTGCTGTTTTTTTAGCACCAAACACATTGACGATAAACAATCCGAGATGAAATAGCGTCCAAAACTGTCGCCATTTCATCTCTGATTAATGGTCCTACATCGCCACCGTATCCCTCACTGATCTCTCCTTGTCTTTCATTCTCTCTCTTTCTCTCGCACCCTCCCTCTCGCTGTCTCTCTCTATCCCACTTTCTCCCGCTCCGAATTCCCAAATATCTCTGAATCGTAATAATCCTTTTCTGATCTCCGTTTAGCATGTTTCCTATATGTCTATGGTATCCGATTCATTACCTTAGATTTGCACGAACGGTTTGTCCACTTCCTTCAAAGTGGGTCAAGCATAAAGACAACGCTTCATGGACTTACACCCTTTAAATCTGAGGTCGTCTCATTTTCCACACACTTTTTTGTTTCTTCACTACAATATGACACTCACCCGTAGTGTTCCACCTTCAATCCCAAGTTCAGGTTTAGGTTTAATGGACTAATTTTCCAGGCAAATGAAACCACAAACACACACACACAAGTGCATTCAAAACCTGATCCACAGGCCGTGTTTTACAATTCACTCGGACTCCGGTTCCAGTATATTCCAGGTGGAGCACGTTCTTTGGGAACAGCTGCCCCTTCACCAGTTGCTCCGCAAATATCCCATGTGTTTCAACACAATTCTCACGGTCACCAAACATTGAGTCACACAGTTATCTCTTTCATCTTGTTGTTCCTGTGGCAATTAGCTCATGGCGGATTAAGGTTTTACTTTTTCCTTTCTTACTTTTCAATTTAGCCAGAAGCTGTTCATAAACCTGAAGGTTGGATTGCATCTTTCAAAGCTTTTTGCCCTCTTCCCTGTGATTACCAAACCAATATAGGAACCTGAGTTGTACAGAAGTTGTCCATTCAGTTATACAGCTGGTCTCTTACCTGGGTAACACATTACACCTGCATCCTCACCATGTCCACAGTTGTGGGTTCCCCAACCAGAGAAGGAGCAAGACCGGAGATGGGATTCTGTCCCCTCGCAGGAAACATCATCCATCCAAATATTGCCGGTACCTTGTCCAAACCGAGCGTTACTGTGCACTGACAGGGCGGGTCCACATTGCAGCTCCTTGCAAAGTACAGTGGCATCTGCCAAATCCCAGCCATCATCACAAACCGTGCCCCAACTTCCATCGTACAACACCTCCACTGTTCCAGAGCACGGATCTTTCGAATTCACCAATCTCACAGCCGATCCTGAGAGAACAGAGTGGACCCGTTATTTCAGAGGACAACGATGATATCCGAATCATTCTACCTGTGATTGGCCATCGTTATTCATTTACCTTCCTGGCACCAATACCCACATGTTTTATGTAGATTTCCAAGGGTCTGCAAATCTCTTAGAGAGCGAGACAGAAAGTGACAGACAGACAGAAAGTTGACTGGTGGCAGCTCTTCCCTCACTGATTTCTACCTCCCTCTTACTCTCTCTCTCGCTCTCTCTATCTGTCTCCCTGCACCTGTTGCTTTTACATAAATTTACAAGATTCAGCACGGTTATTGCAGAGAGGAAGAGACATCAGACAGACGGTCAGACAGACAGATGACCGGTGGTGGATTCACCAGATGCTCACCGGGCCCCATTGAAAGCTTGAAAAGGCTGGATTCTCACTTTGACCTCTGCCTGCGCAGGAAGTAAACCCACGCACTGGGTGCTGCTGGGCATCACAAACCTGCTATACAACCAACCTTGCTGACCCACCTCAGTCAAGAGGGGAATATGGAGACTTTGCCAGCTGGCATTGTGGACATGTGGACAGAGTCATTCAGATAGCATGGACCAGGAAAGGCAAAGGGAACGTTACTGTTTACCTTATAAAGGTACTCTTTCACAGGAAACCTACTCTAATGTTGGAATTACATTGTAAATATCTACCTCGCAGAATTAGTCACGCTCTGGGACACGGGTTCCGAATATTCACGTCTTACAGAGCCAGCGGAAGCCTTACTCACGTGCGACAGTTACAGGGCGACTTTGAAATGATGGTATCCAACGACCTGAAACCTGGGTGTTGTAGGAACATGTATACTGGCCCTGGCTGCTGTCAGTGATGTTCGGAATGGTGTAGGTGAGGGATTGCTGGCTGATGCTGCTGTTGATGATGGCAACCGTGTCCTTTAGGAACAGAAAGCGGCCTGTAGGGACACCGTCTGGAACTGTGCAGCTGATGGTGACTGATTCGCCGTCAGCTCTCACGGAGATGCTCGGCTGGGTTGCAGGATCTAACGAATAAAACAAATCATCTCACTGAAATATCCAACATTGGAGCAGGAGTAGGCCACTCGGCCCTTCAAGTTTACTTCTCCCATTCAATAATATCGTGCCTCATCCTTCAACCCAGTCCACTGCTCCCTTGCTTTCTCGCTGTCATCTGTAAAACATCTATCCGACTCCAACTCTAACATTATTCAATATTTTCACCTCGCCCGCTTCCTGAGGCAAAGAATCCCATGGGCTCCCCACTCTCTGAGTGAAGACATTACTCCTTTTCTCAATCCCACCTTGTCTCCTTTCGACTGTGAGTCTGGAGTCTGCTGGTAATCGGGAACATCCTTCCTGTGTTTAGCCTTGTCTAGTTCTTTTAGAATGTTGTAACTTTCTATGAGATCCCTTACCATTCTCCCAAACAACAGTGACCATAGTCCTAACCAATCCAGTCTGTCTTCCTACTTCAGCCCTGCCATCCCAGAAAACAGTCTGGGAAACCTTTGTTGAACTATCTCTGTAACTAGAACATCCTCCTGCAGATAAGGAGACCCAAGGTGCACACACAAAAGTCCAGTTGTGCTATCAAGATATCCCATCCTGGTACCGAATCCTCTTCCTATGAAGGACGTCATCCCATTTGCTTTCTTCATTCCCTGCTACACCAGCAACGATTACTGTTCGTGATTGGTGTAGAGGAACATCCAGGTTCATTTTTACCTCCCTGTTTTGACCATCTAACACCGTTTGGGTAATAACACACCTTGCTGACACTTTGCACTGCACTGGATAACCTCTCCCTGATCTGCATCAAACTTCAACTGCCCTACATTTGCCACTCACTCCCCCGGTCTAAATCCCGGTGACTGTATCAATGTGACGGCATCTTTCTGTCATGTGACTACATGACCCAACCATAAGGTGTGTCTGTTTGAACAAAAACAAGATCTTTTAAAAGGACTGAGCAGGTAAACCATTAAAACGGTGTCCCGGATGGTGGGGAGTGCGGAACAACTGGGTCATGGCCTCAGGAAATGTGGATACTGCAGTGCAATAGAAAGGAAAGGCTGCATTTTCTGAACATTGTGTGGTAAAAAAAAACAGCTGAAAACGAATTCCAGGCCTACATTGGAGACTCAGACCCCAGAATAGATCCGGGAAACACAATGGAAAAATTCAGGAACTGGAAATGTTTCCAAACCAACAACCGCTGAACTAATTGGTGCTGGAAAGGCAAAGCAGGTCAGGCAGCATCCAGGAGCAGGAGAGTCGATGTTTCGAGTAGAAGATCTTCATCAGCATCTTCATTCCTCTCGACTCTCCTGCTCCTTGGATGCTGCTGACCGGCTGTACTTTTCCAACACCACACCATACGACTCTGATCTCCAACAACTGCTGTCCTCACTTTCTACAAAACTGACACAAGACTCACTCACTTGTAACAACAATTTCAACAGGTTGACTCAGAAAGCTGTGTGACCATTGCTCTGCCACCTCAATCCGATAGGAACATTGGTAGCTCCCTTGGTCGCTGGTGGTGACGTTTTCAGTGACATATGTGAGGTCTCCTTGTCCGATGATGAGAGAATTCGAATCCTTCAGCAACTCCAGATGTCCAGTCAAGTTGCTGTGTGGAACTGTGCAGTTAATAGTGAGTGAATCTCCAGCCACGTAGAGTGTCAATGAAGGGCTGACAGAGATTGTCGGCTCCGTTGAAGGATCTAAAAAGAGGGAAATCGGCAAAGGAGATTTCAGAAATCTGCAATTGTATTCTGTCTGATAAATGTGTGCGATGTTCTTGTTATTGCCAACTATAAAGGGTCGAGTCTCAATCATGTGATTGGAGACCCGTTTGCCACTCTGTTTAATGTCACTGCATTTCAAATCTCCTGAAACATGAGGAATGTAGAATGATAGAAACTTAGTGCCAGAGTAGGTCTTCTGGCCTTTTTAGAAAGCTCCATCATTCAAAATGGTCAAACCTGATCAGTTAGATCAGCATCTTTGTTCGGATGAGTCTTTATTCCCTTGCCGTGTCTTTAGCTCCACCCACATTGTCGCTACATCATCCGAGATGAAATAACTTCCAAAACTTTCCCCCTTTCATCTCTGATTAAAGGTACTACCCCACCAGCCTTTCTGTCACTGCTGTCTCTCTCTCTCTCTCTCTAGCCGACCCCCTTTCTCTCGCTCCAAATTCTCAAATATCTCTGAATCTTAAGAAACCTTTTCTGATCCCCTTTGAGCATGTTTCTGGTATGTCTATGATATCCGATTTATTAACTTAGATTTGCACTTTCGTATTGTCCACCTTATTCCAAGCGTAATGCTTAAGAGACTTAAATCCTTTAAGTTTGATCTGTCATCATATTTCCTCACACTTTCTTGCTTCCTTAGAGTAATACAACACTCACACATCCTGTCCCTTTCCTTGTATTAACTGAAGCAATCTACACCACCACTAACCTATAATCCTCCATTCTTCTTAGCTTTAATGTTCTAATTTACCAGGCAACTGAACGACATCGCGGATAGTCTCATTCAACATCTGATCCACAGCTCATGCTTTACAATTCACTCAGAGTCTGGTTCCAGCACGTTCCAGGTGGAGCATGTCCTTTGGGAATAGCAGCCTCTACCCCAGTATTGGTGCAAATATCCAATGGGTTTCAACACAATTCTCACGGTCACCAAACATTGAGCCATGCAGTTATTTCTTTCATTTTGTTGACCCTGAGTCAACTCGTGGTTCATTAAGTTTTTGGTTTTCGTTTGTTGACTTTGAATTTAGCCATATGCTATTAATAATCTTTAAAGTAACCAATCTTTCCCCGCATTTCGCAATCTTCACTGTGATTGCCCATTCTATTTGGGAACTGAGTTGTACAGAAGATGTCCATTCAGTTATACAGCTGGTCTCTTACCTGGGTAACAGGTTACACCTGCATCCTCACCATGACCACAGTTGTGGGTTCCCCAACCAGAGAAGGAGCAAGACCGGAGATGGGATTCTGTCCCCTCGCAAGAAACGTCATCCATCCAAATATTGCCGGTACCTTGTCCAAACCGAGCGTTACTGTGCACTGACAGGGCGGGTCCACATTGCAGCTCCTTGCAAAGTACAGTGGCATCTGCCAAATCCCAGCCATCATCACAAACCGTGCCCCAACTTCCATCGTACAACACCTCCACAGTTCCAGAGCACCGACCGTTCGAATTGACCAATCTCACAGCCGATCCTGAGAGAACAGAGTGGACCCGTTATTTCAGAGGACAACGATGATATCCGAATCATCCTACCTTTGATTGGCCATCGTTAATCATTTACCTTCCTGGCACTAATAGTCTCTCTCTCGCTCGCTCCCTATATCTGTCTCTTTTATGCAGGTTTACAAGGTTCAGCACCGCAATTACAAAGAGAGAGACCGAGACAGACACAGACAGATGAGCGGTGCCGTATTAACCAGATGCTCACGGGCCTCATTCAAAGTTTGAGAAGGCTGGATTCTCACTTTGATCACTGCCTGTGCAGGACGGAAACCCACACACTGTGTTACCCTGTGTATCGGAGACC
Source organism: Chiloscyllium punctatum (assembly GCF_047496795.1). NCBI lineage: Eukaryota > Metazoa > Chordata > Chondrichthyes > Orectolobiformes > Hemiscylliidae > Chiloscyllium > Chiloscyllium punctatum. The sequence continues at coordinate 47,746,011 of NC_092761.1, read as the reverse complement.
AGCTGACCAGCCAACATTGCTACCCCACCTCAGTCAAGAGGAGAACATCGAGACGATATTGTGGACATGTGGACAGAGTTATTCAGATAGCATGTACCAGGAAAGGCAAAGGGAACGTTACTGTTTACCTTATAAAGGTACTCTTTCACAGGAAACCTACTCTAATGTTGGAATTACATTGTAAATATCTACCTCGCAGAGTTAGTCACGCTCTGGGACACGGGTTCCGAATATTCACGTCTTACAGAGCCAGCGGAAGCCTTACTCACGTGCGACAGTTACAGGGCGACTTTGAAATGATGGTATCCAACGACCTGAAACCTGGGTTTTGTAGGAACATGTATACTGGCCCTGGCTGCTGTCAGTGATGTTCGGAATGGTGTAGGTGAAGGATTGCTGGCTGATGCTGCTGTTGATGATGGCAACCGTGTCCTTTAGGAACAGAAAGCGGCCTGTAGGGACACCGTCTGGAACTGTGCAGCTGATGGTGACTGATTCGCCGTCAGCTCTCACGGAGATGCTCGGCTGGGTTGCAGGATCTAACGAATAAAACAAATCATCTCACTGAAATATCCAACATCGGTGCAGGAGTCGGTCATTCGGCCCTTCAAGTTGACCTCGCCCATTCAATAATATCGTTCCTCATTATTCAACCCAGTCCACTGCTCCCTTGCTGTCTCGCTGTCATCTGTAAAACATCTATCCGACTCCATCTGGAATAGTATGGGACATTTTCACCTCGCCCGCTTCCTGAAGCAGAGAATCCCACAGGCTCCCCACTCTCTGAGTGAAGACATTACTCCTTTTCTCAATCCCGCTCTCTCCTCATTAGACTGTGATTCTTGACTCTGCCCGTGATTTGGAACATCTTTCCTGTGATTATCCTTGACTCGTTCGTTTAGAATGTTTTGAACTTTCTATGAGATCCCTCACCATTCTCCCAAACATCAGGGACTACAGTCCGATCCAATCCAGTCTCTCTTCATACGTCAGCCCTGCCATCCCAGAAAACAGTCTTTGTTGAACTATCTCTGTAACCAGAACATCCTCCTGCAGATAAGGAGACCCAAGGTGCACACACAAAAGTCCAGTTGTGCTATCAAGATATCCCATCCTGGTAGTGAATCCTCTTCCTATGAAGGACAAGATTCCATTTGCTTTCTTCATTCCCTGCTACAGCGGCCACAATTACTGTTCGTGACTGGTGTAGAGGAACACCTAGGTTCATTTTTACCTCCCTGCTTTCCCCATCTAACACCGTTTGGATCCTAATTCACCTTCCTGACACTTTGCACTGCAATGGCTACCCTCTCGCTTATCCACGTTAAACTGCATCTGCTGTACATTGCCACTCACTCCCCGTGTCCAAATCCCGCTGACTGTATCAGTGTGATGGGACATTGCTGTCATGAGACGACATGACCCAACCATAAGGTGTATCTCCTTGAGCAAATCTAGTCGATCTTTTCACAGACTGGACAGGGTAACACTCGGAACGGTATTCCGGATGGAGGGGTGTGTCCAGAACAAAGGGGTCACCGCTTCGAAAATATGGAAACTGCCGAGCAAAGGAATTAACTTGCATTTTCTGAACAATGTGTGCTTATATAAAACACAGCTGAAAATGAATTATGTCTGATCGTGGAGGTTCTGCCGACAGGAAATATCATCAAAACACATTGGAACAATTCAGGACTTGGTAAATTTGACAAAACAGACACAAGTGGAAAGGTGTGGTGCTGGAAAGGCAGAGCTGGTCACGCAGCATCCAGGAGCAGGAAAGTCGATGTTTCGAGCAAAAGCCCTTCATCAGCATCTTCATTCCTAATGAATTCCTCATGCTCTAATCGTCGACTCAGATGCTGCCTGACCCGCTGTGCTTTTCCAACACAACACCATTCGACTCTGATCGCTGTCCAGAACTGACACAACACTCACTCACTTGTAACAACAATATCAACAGGTTGACTCAGAAAGCTGGGTGACCATTGCTCTGCCACCTCAATCCGATAGGAACATTGGTAGCTCCCTTGGTCGCTGGTGGTGACGTTGTCAGTGACATATGTGAGGGCTCCTTGTCCGATGATGAGAGAATTCGAATCCTTCAGCAACTCCAGATGTCCAGTCAAGTTGCTGTGTGGAACTGTGCAGTTAATAGTGAGTGAATCTCCAGCCACGTAGAGTGTCAATGAAGGGCTGACAGAGATTGTCGGCTCCGTTGAAGGATCTAAAAAGAGGGAAATCGGCAAAGGAGATTTCAGAAATCTGCAATTGTATTCTGTCTGATTAATGTGTGGGGTATTCTCGTTATTGCCAACTATAAAGGGTAGAGTCTCAATCGTATGATTGGAGAGCCTTTTACCATTCTGTTTAATGTTACTGGATTTCAAATGTACTGAAACATGAGGAATGTAGAATGATAGAAATCTGCAATTGTATTATGATCGATTAATGTGTGGGATGTTCTCGTTATTGACAACTCAGTTAGATTTGAGTCCCTACAGTGTGGAAACAGGCCCTACGGCCTGACAAATCCACACTGACCCTCTGAAGAGCCACCCACACAGACCCATTCTCCTACATTTACCCCTGACGAATGCACCTTACACTACGGGCAATTTAGCATGGTCAATTCATCTGACTTGCACTTCTTTGGACTCTGCCAGGAAACCCGCACACCCGGAGGAAACTCACGCAGACACGGAGATAATGTGCAAACTCCACACAGACAGGTGCCCGAGGCAGGAATTGAACTCGGGATCCTGGCACCAGAAGGAGCAGTGCAAACCACTGAGCCACCGGGCCAGCCAAACAATCTGCCGCCCCAACTATAAACGGTGGAGTGTCAATCATGTGCTTGGAGACCGTTTTGCCATTCTGTTAAATGTGACTGTATTTCCTATCTCCTGAAGCATGAGGAATGTGGAATGAAAGAAATTGGGAGCCAAACTAGGCCTTTTGGCATTTTGAGAGTGCTCGACCATTCATAATGATCACAGCTGATCGGTTAGCTCAACAGCTTTGTTCGTCTGAGATGTTATTCCCTTGCTGTTTCTTTAGCACCAAACACATTGACGATAAACAAACCGAGATGAAATAGCGTCCAAAACTGTCGCCATTTCATATCTCTGATTAATGGTCCTACATCGCCACCGTGTCCTTCACTGATCTCTCCTTATCTTTCAGTCTCTCTCTTTCTCTCTCACCCTCCCTCTCGCTGTCTCTCTCTATCCCACTTTCTCCCGCTCCGAACTCCCTAATATCTCTGAATCGTAATAATCCTTTTCTGATCTCTGTTTAGCATGTTTCCTATATGTCTATGGTATCCGATTCATTACCTTAGATTTGCACCATCGGTTTGTCCACTTCCTTCATAGTGGGTCAAGCATAAAGACAACACTTCATGGACTTAAACCCTTTAAATCTGATGTCGTCACATTTCCACACACTTTTTTGTTTCTTCACTACAATATGAAACTCACCCGTAGTGTTCAATCCTTGTATTAACTGGAACAATCTACACCATCATTAACCTACAATCCTAAGTTCTGGTTTAGGTTTAATGGACTAATTTTCCAGGCAAATGAAACCACACTCTCACACAAGTCCATTCAAAACCTGATCCACAGGCCGTGTTTTACAATTCACTCGGACTCCGGTTCCAGTATATTCCAGGTGGAGCACGTTCTTTGGGAACAGCTGCCCCTTCACCAGTTGCTCTGCAAATATCCCATGGGTTTCAACACAATTCTCACGGTCGCCAAACATTGAGTTACACAGTTATTTCTTTCATCTTGTTGTCCATGTGACAATTAACTCATGGTGGATTAAGTTTTTACCTTTTCCTTTCTTGCTTTTGAATTTAGCCAGAAGCTGTTCATAAACCTGAAGGTTGGATTGCATCTTTCAAAGCTTTTTGCCCTCTTCCCTGTGATTACCAAACCAATATAGGAACCTGAGTTGTACAGAAGATGTCCATTCAGTTATACAGCTGGGCTCTTACCTGGGTGACAGGTTACACCTGCATCCTCACCATGACCACAGTTGTGGGTTCCCCAACCAGGGAAGGAACAAGACCGGAGATGGGACTCTGTCCCCTTGCAGGAAACGTCATCCATCCAAATATTGCCGGTACCTTGTCCAAACCGAGCGTTACTGTGCACTGACAGGGCGGGTCCACATTGCAGCTCCTTGCAAAGTACAGTGGCATCTGCCAAATCCCAGCCATCATCACAAACCGTGCCCCAACTTCCATCGTGAAAGATTTCCACTCTTCCTGAGCAACGATCATCGGAATTGACTAATCTCACACCCGAACCTGAGAGAACAGAGTGGATCCATTACTTCTACTCAGAATAAGAACGGACCTTTCCAAATCATTCCCTTTTGATTCCCCGTTGTTGTTTCCTGTTTATGTGGTTGACACAGGTACGTTTCATGCAGATGTATAGAGCAGAACACCATTGATTGGTTGTAATTTCCAATCATTATTTAGATTACTTACAGTGTGGAAACAGGCCCTCAGGGGCAGCAAGTCCACACCGGCCCGTCGAAGCGCAACCAACCCAGACCCTTGCCCCTACATTTACCCATGCCCCGACATTTACCCATTCCCCTACATTTACCCATGCCCCTACATTTACCCATGCCCCTACATTTACCCATTCCCCTACATTTACCCATGCCCCTACATTTACCCATGCCCCTACATTTACCCATGCCCCTACATTTACCCATGCCCCTACATTTACCCATGCCCCTACATTTACCCATTCCCCTACATTTACCCATGCCCCTACATTTACCCATGCCCCTACATTTACCCATTCCCCTACATTTACCCATGCCCCTACATTTACCCATGCCCCTACATTTACCCATGCCCCTACATTTACCCATTCCCCTACATTTACCCATTCCCCTACATTTACCCATGCCCCTACATTTACCCATGCCCCTACATTTACCCATTCCCCTACATTTACCCATGCCCCTACATTTACCCATGCCCCTAATACTACAGGCAACCTAACCTGCACATTTTTGGACCGTGCAAATTCTCGCCTGAGGCGGGAATTGAACCCGGGTATCTGAGGTCTGTGAGTCAGCAGTGCTAACCACTGTGCCACTGTGCCACCGTGCCGTCCAATCGTTGCTCACGAGTTGGCAAGTTAGTCAATGTGTGCACACTTTATTTTGTTTACTGTAAGTTATAATGATGTACAGGTAAAACATAAGGGCAACACAATCCCAGCTTCTGCTCTTTCATTAGAGAGAGCGAATGATTGTTGATGTGATCAAGAGGAAGCTTTTTTTTCAGGTCAGCTATACATGAAAGCAGATGTATAGATTGGAGGATTTGAGCTATAGTGTGAGGCTGAACAGGCTGGTGCTGTTTTACCTGGAGCGTCGGTGGCTGAGGGGTGACCTTATAAACGTTTACAAATTTATGAGGGGCACAGATAGGGTAAATAGGCAAAATCTTTTCCCTGGGGTCTGGGAGTCCAGAACTAAAGTGCATAGGTTTTGGGTGAGAGGGGAAAGATATAAAAGAGACCTAAGGGGCAACCGTTTCACACAGAGGGTGGTATATGTAGAGAATGAGCTGCCAGAGGAAGTGGTGGAGGCTGGTACAGTTGCAACATTTAAGAGGCATTTGGCTGGGTATATGAATAGGAAGGGTTTGGAGGGATATGGGCCGGGTGCTGGCAGGTGGGACTAGGTTGGGTTGGGATATCTGGTCGGCGCGGACGGGTTGGACTGAAGGGTCTGTTTCCATGCTGTACATCTCTATGACTCTATTACTCAGCCTGTGTTAATGAACTGAACCCAGACTGGGTGTGTGTCTGTGTGTCAGAAAACAACCATCCACTCAACCTTGCAAACTGACCCCAGTGAGGACAACAACACTGAGCTTTTGTTTTACTTTACGTTTTATTTGTGTTTTTAGACTAAAGCTTCCTTTACTGTTTTAATCTGGAAGTAATCCGACAGATACAGAGTAAATCTATTTCTACATCATCCCCATCAGGCTAGAACAGCATACAGTCAGATACAGTGTCCTTTCTACACTGTCCTCCTCAAACCGTCCCAGGATAGGGACAACATGGTTTTAGATGTGGAAGAAAGAACCTCTCCACTTTTAATTTAAGAGTGAAGCTGTCATGTCACAGAACCCCCCATCAAACATTCTGAAGTCATGCACAACATGAGATTCGATACAGCGGAAGGGTGGGTCTGTTTTTATAAATTAAAATTTAAGGACTCTACTGTTTTAATTAAAATGTAAAACACTCTCTGCACTGTCCCTCATTAAACTCTCCCAGAACCGAGCAGCATGGCGTTAAAGCTACCTTTACACAACCCTCATCTACTATTTCCAGGATAGAGACAACTCAGACACGATACCGTGTTATGCGTGCTCGACACTGACCCCATCAAACACTCCCAGGACAGGGACAGAACGTTGGCAGGGACAAAACCCATCAAAAACCCCCAGGACTCGGATCGATACAGAGTAATGATTTCTTTACATAATCTCCATCAAATATACTTTTAGATAAGCAAAAGCAAACCTCTTTCAATACTGTCCTGTATCCTCGCTCTGATTTCTGATCATGTGAAGGAAACTGAGTTGTACGGAAGGATTCATCCATTTGTACGGTTAGGTCTTACCTGGGTGACAGGTTACACCTGCATCCTCACCATGACCACAGTTGTGGGTTCCCCAACCAGGGAAGGAACAAGACCGGAGATGGGACTCTGTCCCCTTGCAGGAAACGTCATCCATCCAAATATTGCCGGTACCTTGTCCAAACCGAGCGTTACTGTGCACTGACAGGGCGGGTCCACATTGCAGCTCCTTGCAAAGTACAGTGGCATCTGCCAAATCCCAGCCATCATCACAAACCGTGCCCCAACTTCCATCGTGAAAGATTTCCACTCTTCCTGAGCAACGATCATCGGAATTGACTAATCTCACACCCGAACCTGAGAGAACAGAGTGGATCCATTACTTCTACTCAGAATAAGAACGGACCTTTCCAAATCATTCCCTTTTGATTCCCCGTTGTTGTTTCCTGTTTATGTGGTTGACACAGGTACGTTTCATGCAGATGTATAGAGCAGAACACCATTGACTGGCTGTAATTTCCAATCATTATTTAGATTACTTACAGTGTGGAAACAGGCCCTCAGGGGCAGCAAGTCCACACCGGCCCGTCGAAGCGCAACCCACCCAGACCCATGCCCCTACATTTACCCATTCCCCTACATTTACCCATTCCCCTACATTTACCCATGCCCCTACATTTACCCATGCCCCTACATTTACCCATTCCCCTACATTTACCCATGCCCCTACATTTACCCATTCCCCTACATTTACCCATTCCCCTACATTTACCCATGCCCCTACATTTACCCATTCCCCTACATTTACCCATGCCCCTACATTTACCCATGCCCCTACATTTACCCATTCCCCTACATTTACCCATGCCCCTACATTTACCCATTCCCCTACATTTACCCATGCCCCTACATTTACCCATTGCCCTACATTTACCCATGCCCCTACATTTACCCATTCCCCTACATTTACCCATGCCCCTACATTTACCCATTCCCCTACATTTACCCATGCCCCTACATTTACCCATGCCCCTACATTTACCCATTCCCCTACATTTACCCATTCCCCTACATTTACCCATGCCCCTACATTTACCCATTCCCCTACATTTACCCATGCCCCTACATTTACCCATTCCCCTACATTTACCCATTCCCCTACATTTACCCATGCCCCTACATTTACCCATGCCCCTACATTTACCCATTCCCCTACATTTACCCATTCCCCTACATTTACCCCTGCCCCTACATTTACCCATTCCCCTACATTTACCCATGCCCCTACATTTACCCATGCCCCTACATTTACCCATTCCCCTACATTTACCCATGCCCCTACATTTACCCATTCCCCTACATTTACCCATGCCCCTACATTTACCCATGCCCCTACATTTCCCCATTCCCCTACATTTACCCATGCCCCTACATTTATCCATTCCCCTACATTTACCCATGCCCCTACGTTTACCCATGCCCCTACATTTACCTATTCCCCTACATTTACCCATGCCCCTACATTTACCCATGCCCCTACATTTACCCATTCCCCTACATTTACCAATGCCCCTACATTTACCCATGCCCCTACATTTACCCATTCCCCTACATTTACCCATTCCCCTACATTTACCCATGCCCCTACATTTACCCATTCCCCTACATTTACCCATTCCCCTACATTTACCCATGCCCCTACATTTACCCATGCCCCTACATTTACCCATTCCCCTACATTTACCAATGGCCCTACATTTACCCATTCCCCTACATTTACCCATTCCCCTACATTTACCCATGCCCCTACATTTACCCATTCCCCTACATTTACCCATGCCCCTACATTTACCCGTCCCCCTACATTTACCCATTCCCCTACATTTACCCATGCCCCTACATTTACCCATTCCCCTACATTTACCCATTCCCCTACATTTACCCATGCCCCTACATTTACCCATTCCCCTACATTTACCCATGCCCCTACATTTACCCATTCCCCTACATTTACCCATTCCCCTACATTTACCCATTCCCCTACATTTACCCATGCCCCTACATTTACCCATGCCCCTACATTTACCCATTCCCCTACATTTACCCATGCCCCTACATTTACCCATTCCCCTACATTTACCCATGCCCCTACATTTACCCATTCCCCTACATTTACCCATTCCCCTACATTTACCCATGCCCCTACATTTACCCATTCCCCTACATTTACCCATGCCCCTACATTTACCCATGCCCCTACATTTACCCATGCCCCTACATTTACCCATGCCCCTACATTTACCCGTTCCCCTACATTTACCCATGCCCCTACATTTACCCATGCCCCTACATTTACCCATTCCCCTACATTTACCCATGCCCCTACATTTACCCATGCCCCTACATTTACCCATTCCCCTACATTTACCCATGCCCCTACATTTACCCATTCCCCTACATTTACCCATTCCCCTACATTTACCCATGCCCCTACATTTACACATGCCCCTACATTTACCCATTCCCCTACATTTACCCATGCCCCTACATTTACCCATTCCCCTACATTTACCCATTCCCCTACATTTAACCATGCCCCTACATTTACCCATGCCCCTACATTTACCCATGCCCCTACATTTACCCATTCCCCTACATTTACCCATTCCCCTACATTTACCCATGCCCCTACATTTACCAATGCCCCTACATTTACCCATTCCCCTACATTTACCCATGCCCCTACATTTACCCATGCCCCTACATTTACCCATTCCCCTACATTTACCCATTCCCTTACATTTACCCATGCCCCTACATTTACACATGCCCCTACATTTACCCATTCCCCTACATTTACCCATGCCCCTACATTTACCCATGCCCCTACATTTACCCATGCCCCTACATTTACCCATTCCCCTACATTTACCCATGCCCCTACATTTACCCATGCCCCTAATACTACAGGCAACCTAACCTGCACATTTTTGGACCGTGCAAATTCTCGCCTGAGGCGGGAATTGAACCCGGGTATCTGAGGTCTGTGAGTCAGCAGTGCTAACCACTGTGCCACTGTGCCACCGTGCCGTCCAATCGTTGCTCACGAGTTGGCAAGTTAGTCAATGTGTGCACACTTTATTTTGTTTACTGTAAGTTATAATGATGTACAGGTAAAACATAAGGGCAACACAATCCCAGCTTCTGCTCTTTCATTAGAGAGAGCGAATGATTGTTGATGTGATCAAGAGGAAGCTTTTTTTTCAGGTCAGCTATACATGAAAGCAGATGTATAGATTGGAGGATTTGAGCTATAGTGTGAGGCTGAACAGGCTGGTGCTGTTTTACCTGGAGCGTCGGTGGCTGAGGGGTGACCTTATAAACGTTTACAAATTTATGAGGGGCACAGATAGGGTAAATAGGCAAAATCTTTTCCCTGGGGTCTGGGAGTCCAGAACTAAAGTGCATAGGTTTTGGGTGAGAGGGGAAAGATATAAAAGAGACCTAAGGGGCAACCGTTTCACACAGAGGGTGGTATATGTAGAGAATGAGCTGCCAGAGGAAGTGGAGGAGGCTGGTACAGTTGCAACATTTAAGAGGCATTTGGCTGGGGATATGAATAGGAAGGGTTTGGAGGGATATGGGCCGGGTGCTGGCAGGTGGGACTAGGTTGGGTTGGGATATCTGGTCGGCGCGGACGGGTTGGACTGAAGGGTCTGTTTCCATGCTGTACATCTCTATGACTCTATTACTCAGCCTGTGTTAATGAACTGAACCCAGACTGGGTGTGTGTCTGTGTGTCAGAAAACAACCATCCACTCAACCTTGCAAACTGACCCCAGTGAGGACAACAACACTGAGCTTTTGTTTTACTTTACGTTTTATTTGTGTTTTTAGACTAAAGCTTCCTTTACTGTTTTAATCTGGAAGTAATCCGACAGATACAGAGTAAATCTATTTCTACATCATCCCCATCAGGCTAGAACAGCATACAGTCAGATACAGTGTCCTTTCTACACTGTCCTCCTCAAACCGTCCCAGGATAGGGACAACATGGTTTTAGATGTGGAAGAAAGAACCTCTCCACTTTTAATTTAAGAGTGAAGCTGTTATGTCACAGAACCCCCCATCAAACATTCTGAAGTCATGCACAACATGAGATTCGATACAGAGGAAGGGTGGGTCTGTTTTTATAAATTAAAATTTAATGACTCTACTGTTTTAATTAAAATGTAAAACACTCTCTGCACTGTCCCTCATTAAACTCTCCCAGAACCGAGCAGCATGGCGTTAAAGCTACCTTTACACAACCCTCATCTACTATTTCCAGGATAGAGACAACTCAGACACGATACCGTGTTATGCGTGCTCGACACTGACCCCATCAAACACTCCCAGGACAGGGACAGAACGTTGGCAGGGACAAAACCCATCAAAAACCCCCAGGACTCGGATCGATACAGAGTAATGATTTCTTTACATAATCTCCATCAAATATACTTTTAGATAAGCAAAAGCAAACCTCTTTCAATACTGTCCTGTATCCTCGCTCTGATTTCTGATCATGTGAAGGAAACTGAGTTGTACGGAAGGATTCATCCATTTGTACGGTTAGGTCTTACCTGGGTGACAGGTTACACCTGCATCCTCACCATGACCACAGTTGTGGGTTCCCCAACCAGGGAAGGAACAAGACCGGAGATGGGACTCTGTCCCCTTGCAGGAAACGTCATCCATCCAAATATTGCCGGTACCTTGTCCAAACCGAGCGTTACTGTGCACTGACAGGGCGGGTCCACATTGCAGCTCCTTGCAAAGTACAGTGGCATCTGCCAAATCCCAGCCATCATCACAAACCGTGCCCCAACTTCCATCGTGAAAGATTTCCACTCTTCCTGAGCAACGATCATCGGAATTGACTAATCTCACACCCGAACCTGAGAGAACAGAGTGGATCCATTACTTCTACTCAGAATAAGAACGGACCTTTCCAAATCATTCCCTTTTGATTCCCCGTTGTTGTTTCCTGTTTATGTGGTTGACACAGGTACGTTTCATGCAGATGTATAGAGCAGAACACCATTGACTGGTTGTAATTTCCAATCATTATTTAGATTACTTACAGTGTGGAAACAGGCCCTCAGGGGCAGCAAGTCCACACCGGCCCGTCGAAGCGCAACCCACCCAGACCCATGCCCCTACATTTACCCATGCCCCTACATTTACCCATTCCCCTACATTTACTCATTCCCCTACATTTACCCATGCCCCTACATTTACCCATGCCCCTACATTTACCCATTCCCCTACATTTACCCATGCCCCTACATTTACCCATTCCCCTACATTTACCCATTCCCCTACATTTACCCATGCCCCTACATTTACACATGCCCCTACATTTACCCATTCCCCTACATTTACCCATGCCCCTACATTTACCCATTCCCCTACATTTACCCATGCCCCTACATTTACCCATTCCCCTACATTTACCCATTCCCCTACATTTACCCATTCCCCTACATTTAACCATGCCCCTACATTTACCCATGCCCCTACATTTACCCATGCCCCTACATTTACCCATTCCCCTACATTTACTCATTCCCCTACATTTACCCATGCCCCTACATTTACCCATGCCCCTACATTTACCCATGCCCCTACATTTACCCATTCCCCTACATTTACCCATGCCCCTACATTTACCCATTCCCCTACATTTACCCATGCCCCTACATTTACCCATTCCCCTACATTTACCCATTCCCTTACATTTACCCATGCCCCTACATTTACACATGCCCCTACATTTACCCATTCCCCTACATTTACCCATGCCCCTACATTTACCCATTCCCCTACATTTACCCATGCCCCTACATTTACCCATGCCCCTACATTTACCCATGCCCCTACATTTACCCATTCCCCTACATTTACCCATTCCCCTACATTTACCCATTCCCCTACATTTACCCATGCCCCTAATACTACAGGCAACCTAACCTGCACATTTTTGGACCGTGCAAATTCTCGCCTGAGGCGGGAATTGAACCCGGGTATCTGAGGTCTGTGAGTCAGCAGTGCTAACCACTGTGCCACTGTGCCACCGTGCCGTCCAATCGTTGCTCACGAGTTGGCAAGTTAGTCAATGTGTGCACACTTTATTTTGTTTACTGTAAGTTATAATGATGTACAGGTAAAACATAAGGGCAACACAATCCCAGCTTCTGCTCTTTCATTAGAGAGAGCGAATGATTGTTGATGTGATCAAGAGGAAGCTTTTTTTTCAGGTCAGCTATACATGAAAGCAGATGTATAGATTGGAGGATTTGAGCTATAGTGTGAGGCTGAACAGGCTGGTGCTGTTTTACCTGGAGCGTCGGTGGCTGAGGGGTGACCTTATAAACGTTTACAAATTTATGAGGGGCACAGATAGGGTAAATAGGCAAAATCTTTTCCCTGGGGTCTGGGAGTCCAGAACTAAAGTGCATAGGTTTTGGGTGAGAGGGGAAAGATATAAAAGAGACCTAAGGGGCAACCGTTTCACACAGAGGGTGGTATATGTAGAGAATGAGCTGCCAGAGGAAGTGGAGGAGGCTGGTACAGTTGCAACATTTAAGAGGCATTTGGCTGGGGATATGAATAGGAAGGGTTTGGAGGGATATGGGCCGGGTGCTGGCAGGTGGGACTAGGTTGGGTTGGGATATCTGGTCGGCGCGGACGGGTTGGACTGAAGGGTCTGTTTCCATGCTGTACATCTCTATGACTCTATTACTCAGCCTGTGTTAATGAACTGAACCCAGACTGGGTGTGTGTCTGTGTGTCAGAAAACAACCATCCACTCAACCTTGCAAACTGACCCCAGTGAGGACAACAACACTGAGCTTTTGTTTTACTTTACGTTTTATTTGTGTTTTTAGACTAAAGCTTCCTTTACTGTTTTAATCTGGAAGTAATCCGACAGATACAGAGTAAATCTATTTCTACATCATCCCCATCAGGCTAGAACAGCATACAGTCAGATACAGTGTCCTTTCTACACTGTCCTCCTCAAACCGTCCCAGGATAGGGACAACATGGTTTTAGATGTGGAAGAAAGAACCTCTCCACTTTTAATTTAAGAGTGAAGCTGTTATGTCACAGAACCCCCCATCAAACATTCTGAAGTCATGCACAACATGAGATTCGATACAGCGGAAGGGTGGGTCTGTTTTTATAAATTAAAATTTAAGGACTCTACTGTTTTAATTAAAATGTAAAACACTCTCTGCACTGTCCCTCATTAAACTCTCCCAGAACCGAGCAGCATGGCGTTAAAGCTACCTTTACACAACCCTCATCTACTATTTCCAGGATAGAGACAACTCAGACACGATACCGTGTTATGCGTGCTCGACACTGACCCCATCAAACACTCCCAGGACAGGGACAGAACGTTGGCAGGGACAAAACCCATCAAAAACCCCCAGGACTCGGATCGATACAGAGTAATGATTTCTTTACATAATCTCCATCAAATATACTTTTAGATAAGCAAAAGCAAACCTCTTTCAATACTGTCCTGTATCCTCGCTCTGATTTCTGATCATGTGAAGGAAACTGAGTTGTACGGAAGGATTCATCCATTTGTACGGTTAGGTCTTACCTGGGTGACAGGTTACACCTGCATCCTCACCATGACCACAGTTGTGGGTTCCCCAACCAGGGAAGGAACAAGACCGGAGATGGGACTCTGTCCCCTTGCAGGAAACGTCATCCATCCAAATATTGCCGGTACCTTGTCCAAACCGAGCGTTACTGTGCACTGACAGGGCGGGTCCACATTGCAGCTCCTTGCAAAGTACAGTGGCATCTGCCAAATCCCAGCCATCATCACAAACCGTGCCCCAACTTCCATCGTGAAAGATTTCCACTCTTCCTGAGCAACGATCATCGGAATTGACTAATCTCACACCCGAACCTGAGAGAACAGAGTGGATCCATTACTTCTACTCAGAATAAGAACGGACCTTTCCAAATCATTCCCTTTTGATTCCCCGTTGTTGTTTCCTGTTTATGTGGTTGACACAGGTACGTTTCATGCAGATGTATAGAGCAGAACACCATTGACTGGTTGTGATTTCCAATCATTATTTAGATTACTTACAGTGTGGAAACAGGCCCTCAGGGGCAGCAAGTCCACACCGGCCCGTCGAAGCGCAACCCACCCAGACCCATGCCCCTACATTTACCCATTCCCCTACATTTACCCATTCCCCTACATTTACCCATTCCCCTACATTTACCCATTCCCCTACATTTACCCATGACCCTACATTTACCCATTCCCCTACATTTACCCATTCCCCTACATTTACCCATGCCCCTACATTTACCCATGCCCCTAATACTACAGGCAACCTAACCTGCACATTTTTGGACCGTGCAAATTCTCGCCTGAGGCGGGAATTGAACCCGGGTATCTGAGGTCTGTGAGTCAGCAGTGCTAACCACTGTGCCACTGTGCCACCGTGCCGTCCAATCGTTGCTCACGAGTTGGCAAGTTAGTCAATGTGTGCACACTTTATTTTGTTTACTGTAAGTTATAATGATGTACAGGTAAAACATAAGGGCAACACAATCCCAGCTTCTGCTCTTTCATTAGAGAGAGCGAATGATTGTTGATGTGATCAAGAGGAAGCTTTTTTTTCAGGTCAGCTATACATGAAAGCAGATGTATAGATTGGAGGATTTGAGCTATAGTGTGAGGCTGAACAGGATGGTGCAGTTTTTCCTGAAGCGTCGGTGGCTGAGGGGTGACCTTATAAACGTTTACAAATTTATGAGGGGCACAGATAGGGTAAATAGGCAAAATCTTTTCCCTGGGGTCTGGGAGTCCAGAACTAAAGTGCATAGGTTTTGGGTGAGAGGGGAAAGATATAAAAGAGATCTAAGGGGCAACCGTTTCACACAGAGGGTGGTATATGTAGAGAATGAGCTGCCAGAGGAAGTGGAGGAGGCTGGTACAGTTGCAACATTTAAGAGGCATTTGGCTGGGTATATGAATAGGAAGGGTTTGGAGGGATATGGGCCCGGTGCTGGCAGGTGGGACTAGGTTGGGTTGGGATATCTGGTCGGCGCGGACGGGTTGGACTGAAGGGTCTGTTTCCATGCTGTACATCTCTATGACTCTATTACTCAGCCTGTGTTAATGAACTGAACCCAGACTGGGTGTGTGTCTGTGTGTCAGAAAACAA
Source organism: Chiloscyllium punctatum (assembly GCF_047496795.1). Classification (NCBI taxonomy): domain Eukaryota; kingdom Metazoa; phylum Chordata; class Chondrichthyes; order Orectolobiformes; family Hemiscylliidae; genus Chiloscyllium; species Chiloscyllium punctatum. Next base: position 47,730,133 of record NC_092761.1, on the reverse strand, counting down.
CCATCCACTCAACCTTGCAAACTGACCCCAGTGAAGACAACAACACTGAGCTTTTGTTTTACTTTACGTTTTATTTGTGTTTTTAGACTAAAGCTTCCTTTACTGTTTTAATCTGGAAGTAATCCGACAGATACAGAGTAAATCTATTTCTACATCATCCCCATCAGGCTAGAACAGCATACAGTCAGATACAGTGTCCTTTCTACACTGTCCTCCTCAAACCGTCCCAGGATAGGGACAACATGGTTTTAGATGTGGAAGAAAGAACCTCTCCACTTTTAACTTAAGAGTGAAACTGTCATGTCACAGAACCCCCCATCAAACATTCTGAAGTCATGCACAACATAAGATTCGATACAGCGGAAGGGTGGGTCTGTTTTTATAAATTAAAATTTAAGGACTCTACTGTTTTAATTAAAATGTAAAACACTCTCTGCACTGTCCCTCATTAAACTCTCCCAGAACCGAGCAGCATGGCGTTAAAGCTACCTTTACACAACCCTCATCTACTATTTCCAGGATAGAGACAACTCAGACACGATACCGTGTTATGCGTGCTCGACACTGACCCCATCAAACACTCCCAGGACAGGGACAGAACGTTGGCAGGAACAAACCCCATCAAAAACCCCCAGGACTCGGATCGATACAGAGTAATGATTTCTTTACATAATCTCCATCAAATATACTTTTAGATAAGCAAAAGCAAACCTCTTTCAATACTGTCCTGTATCCTCGCTCTGATTTCTGATCATGTGAAGGAAACTGAGTTGTACGGAAGGATTCATCCATTTGTACGGTTAGGTCTTACCTGGGTGACAGGTTACACCTGCATCCTCACCATGACCACAGTTGTGGGTTCCCCAACCAGGGAAGGAACAAGACCGGAGATGGGATTCTGTCCCCTTGCAGGAGACGTCATCCATCCAAATATTGCCGGTACCTTGTCCAAACCGAGCGTTACTGTGCACTGACAGGGCGGGTCCACATTGCAGCTCCTTGCAAAGTACAGTGGCATCTGCCAAATCCCAGCCATCATCACAAACCGTGCCCCAACTTCCATCGTGAAAGATTTCCACTCTTCCTGAGCAACGATCGTCTGAATTGACCAATCTCACATCCGATCCTGAGAGAACAGAGTGGATCCATTACTTCTACTCAGAATAAGAACGGACCTTTCCAAATCATGCTCTGATTGATTTCTCTTTATCGCCCATTCACGTTTCTGTGACTGACACCCACGTGTTTTATGTTGGTATACAGAAAATAACAAAAAACTGTCGTTTTTTTTCATCGTTAGTCATTGCTCACTCCAAGACAATATCGTCGTAAACAGTAACTTTTGAGGGTGGCACGGTGGCACAGTGGCACAGTGGTTAGCATTGCTGACTCGCAGCACCAGAGACCCGGGTTCAATTCTCCCCCTCAGGTGGCTGACTGTGTGGAGTTTGCACGTTCTCCCAGTGTCTGCGTGGATTTCCTCCCACAGTCACAAAGATGTGCAGGCCAGGTGAATTGGCCATGTTAAATGTTAGGTAAGGGGCAAATGTAGGTGTATGGGTCGGTGTGGACTTGTTGGGCCGAAGGGAATTGGAAGAAAGTGAGGACTCAGAGTCGAGAGTGTGTTGCTGGAAAAGCAAGCAGGTTGGGCAGCATCCGAGGAAAATCGACATTTCGGTCATAAGCCCTTTGTTGTAAACGTCGACTCTGCTGCTCCTTCGATGCTACCTGCCCGATGTGTCTTTCTAGCGCCACGCGTTTCGACTCTAACCATGTCGAGGCAAAGAATGACTTCTTCCTGATCAAATCCTTTTGCTTAAACCTAAAGGTCTTGAGGCAAATTGAACAGTGTCCAATTCAGTGCAAGCCCTTTGGGGTATTGTACTTGCTTTCCTGTTTTCTACAGTTGGTGGAGATTGGTGGTTTTGGAGCTGTTGTCTCAGTCATTTGGACAGTTTGTATATTAAGTGTGATATTCACTGTTACTTTTTTTTCCCATTGAGGACCAAATTAGTATTGATCAAATGGCCTCAATGCCCTTCTGGGTAGCTGAACTGTTCTGCATTGTTGGATGCCCAATCCATCTGACAAACATTGTAAATGCATTTTCTTTCAAACTCTCATAAGATATGGCCATCACTGACTGGGCCCAGCATTTATCACCCCACTCCCTCTGTCCCTAGTTGCCCCTTGAGAAAGTGGTGTTGAGCTGCCTTCTTGAACCACAGCAGTCCATGTACTGTAGGTAGATCCACAATGCTCTTCAGGAAGGAGTGCACTATTACCAATGATGCTACAGATGATTTGGGGAGTCAGGGGAAAATGTACTTCATACAGAAGATGAGATGTTTAACTTCTTCTTAGAACATGGAACAGTACAGCACACGATGTTGCGCCAAGCATGAAGCTAAGTTAAACCATTCCTTTCTACCAACCTTGATCCATATTCCTTCATTCCTTGCATACTCAGGTGCTTATCGAAAAGCCCCTTAAATGGCCCTATCATATCTGCCTCCACCACCACCCCTGGCCATGTGTCACAGGCACCTACCATCCTCTGTGTAAAAAAACTCACCACTCACATCTCCTTTGACTTCCCCTCACTTACATTTCATATATTCTGTGTCGACCTCTGGCCAATGGAGGTATTTCCACCATCACCAATTACTGAACATTGTAGGACCAACAGTTGGTGAAAAAGGCAAATAGGAGTTTGGCCTGTGGATTTGAGCAGAGGAGCATGAATATCTTTCTGTAATTGTACATGGTGAGAGCACCCTGGGCTATTGTCTTTGCTGTTTGGGTCTCCTTATCTGAGGAAGGATGTCCTGCCGATGGACCGAGTGCAGCCAAGGTTTACCAGACTGATTTCTCAGCTGGTAGGACTGGTGTCTGAAGGGAAACTGGATCATTTAAGCCAATATTCTCCAGAATTTACTAGAAGGAGGACTGATATCATAGAGACCGATAAAATTCAAGCAGCACTACACAAGGTAAATGCAGATGACTTGGAGAGTCCAAAACCAGGGGTCACAGTCTAATGATACAGAGCTGAGATGAGGAGGAATGTCTTCAATCAGTGCTGTTTGTATTCATTGCAGTTTAGAAGATTGAGGGAGAACTCCTGGGAGGACAGCAGTTATTGGGAAAGGAAACATGATAAATAGGAGCAGGAGTAGGCCATTCCGTGTTTCAAGCCTGGTCCACTCATTCAGTAGGAATGACCATCCAACTCAGTCCCTTGTTCTTGTGCATTTCCCTTTGATCCTTTTAGCCCCTAAGAATTCTAACCCACTCCTTCTTGAACAAAACTCAATGGTTTGACGCCAAAAACATTCAGTCGCAGACAATTCCACAGGTTCCCTGCTTCCAAGTGAAGACATTTCTCTGCATCTCAGTCCTTCCCATCCCCAATTATGAACTCTCCCTGTATGGCACAGTGACTCAGTGGTTAACACTGCTGCCTTATGGTGCCAGAGAACCAGCTTCAATCCCAGTCTTGGGTAACTCTTTGTGTGAAATTTGCACCTCCTTCCCATGTCTGTGTGGGTTTCCTTCCAAAGATGTGCAAGTGTGTGTGGATTGGCCATGCTAGATTGCTCATAGTGTCTAGAGATGTGCAAGCTAGATGGGTTAGCCATGGAGAATGCAGAGTTACAGTGATTGAATGGGATGTTCTTTGGAGGGTCCATATGGATCCAATGGGCCGAATGGCCTGCTTCAACATTATAGGGTTTCTATGGTTATCAGGAACATCCCTCCTGCATTTAGTTCTGTTTGAATTTTGAGTTTCTATTGCATCCCCTGTCATTCTTCTAAACTCTAGTGAAAACAACCTAACAGATCCAGTCTGCCTCATATGTTGGTCCTTCCCTCCCAGGAATTGGCCTAGGAAACCTTTTTGCACTCCCACCATAACTAGACATCCTTCAGTGTCCCACCTGCCTTTGTAACTCCCCTATTAACCTGTCCTACTGGCTTTAGGGATCTCCAAGATCAGTCTGCCCCTCTGAGCTTCCCCAGTTATTACTGGATGTCCCATGTATTAGACAAAAGTGGCCAATAATGTTTGTGAAAATGACAAAACATGTTAGCTAAAGGTAGGAGCAGTAAATCTGGGGTACATGGATTTTAGCAAGATGTGTGATAAGGTTTCCCCATGATAAGGTCATTCAGAAAGGAAGGAGGCATGGAGTACAGGGAAATCTGGCGGCCTGGATACAGCATTGGCTGGCCCATAGAAGACAGAGGTTGGTCGTAGATGGAAAATACTCAGCCTGGAGCTCGGTGACCAGTAGTATGCGGGGATCTGTTCTGGGACCTCTACTCTTTGTGATTTTTGAGGAAGTGGAAGATGGGTTAGCAAGTTTGCCGATGACACAAAGGCTGGTTGGGTGGTTGATAGTGTGGTGGGTTGTTGGAGGTTGAAATTGGACATTGATAGAATGCAGAACTGGGATGATACATGGCAGATGGAGTTCAACTTGGAAAAGTGTGAAGTGATTCATTTTGGAAGGTCGAACTTGAATGCAGAATGCAGGGTTAAAGGCAGAATTGTGGGTGGCACGGTGGCACAGTGGTTAGCACTGCTGCCTCACAGTGCCAGAGACCCGGGTTCAATTCCCGCCTCAGGCGACTGACTGTGTGGAGTTTGCACATTCTCCCCGTGTCTGCGTGGGTTTCCTCCGGGCGCTCCGGTTTCCTCCCACACTCCAAAGATGTGCAGGTCAGGTGAATTGGCCACGCTAAATTGCCCGTAGTGTTAGGTAAGGGGTAGATGAAGATGTAGGGGTAAGGGTGGGTTACGCTTTGGCGGGGCGGTGTGGACTTGTTGGGCCTGTTTCCACACTGTAAGTAATCTAATCTAATCTAATTCTTGCTGGTGTGGACGAACAGAGGGATCTTGGTGTCCAGTCCAAAGTTGTCACCCAAGTTGATAAGGTTGTTAAGAAGGCATATGGTGTATTGACTTTCATTAGCAGGGGGATTGAGTTTAAGAGCCACGAGGTTATGCTGCAGTTATATAAAGCCCTGGTTGGACCACACTTGGAATATTGTGTTCAGTTCTGATCACCTCATTATAGGAAGGATGTGAAAGCTTTAGACAGGGTGCAGAAGAGATTTCCCAGGATGCTGCCTGGATTGGAGAGCATGTCTTATGCAGAAAGATTGAGGGAGCAAAGGCTTTTCTCATTGGAGCAAAAAATGGTAAGAGGTGACTTGTTGGAGGTGTACAAGATAATAAGAGGTATAGATAGAGTGAATAGTCAGAAACTTTTTCCCCAGAGAGAAATGGCTATCACAAGGGAGCAAATCTTTAAGGTGATTGGGAGATTGCTTAAGGGAGGTGTCAGAGTTGAGAGTGGTGAGGGCATGAAATGCACTGCCACCAATGGTAGTAGAGTTAGACACATTAGGGACATTTAAGCAACTCTTGGGTAGGCACATGGACGATAGGAAAAGGAAGGGCATGTAGGTTAGTTTGATCTTAGAGTAGGATGAAAGTTCAATACAACATTGAGGGCCGAAGGACCTGTACTGTGCTGTACAATTCCATGTTCTATGTCCTTGAATAAATTAGATACCGACCCTGGGAAAGAGCCGTCTGCTGTATGGCCAGAAATACTGAAAGAGAAATTGAAACAACATCAGACTTCTGTTTAGCATTTGCAAAATAAAATTTCACCTAATGTACTTAAATACTATAATATTCTCAAAAGAAGATTAAATAACACAGCAATAACCATAATATTATCATAGTTTTATTACATATTGCAAAATCCATAATATTTGCTCTTAAACATGATGAAATATCTCATAACTTACCACTGTATTATTCATGATAATAATTATAAAATTATTATTATAATGAAATGCAGTGAATAACATTAGAGAGTAAATTTCAGTATTTAGGATAATAATTATTATATAATGATTAACATGATATAACAAATATTACAATATACATAAATTACATATAATATAACAACATGCAATATAGTACCAAATGCATATAGAATACAATTACTAATGATATATAGTATAGATTATGTATTACATCAACAGTTACTAATATAAAGTCGACAATATAAGTAATTATTACAGAACACATATATTAGTTTTATACAATGACCAACAGAAAGACTTCTTCCCAGATCAGAAATGTTCAACTGCCTTTGTTAGGTAACTGTGATTGCAAACCTCCTAAAACTAGCAATAATTACTAGATTCCCATTACTCAGGGATGTGATTTACAAAGGAAAAGATTCTCAATTAGTTTGGCATCTATTATACTGTAATGGACAAACAAGCCCTTTCATTTCAGCAGTGCAATGAAAGTTGGTTCTGTCATTGACTTTATAATTCACCAAACTCCTTCTTGATGTCCATGTCCTCAGACATCAGCCTAACTTTCTCTTAAACATTACTTCTCAATCTGCTGCACCTCGCTGTGGGGGATATTGAACACCTCAACCAACATTACTAACTCAATTCATTTCAGTTTGTGTTAAGGTGCAGCAAGATGGGAAAATGCTGGAAGTTAAAGTTTTTGGAGGAGGCAGACAGATTTTAATAACATATGGGTTGAAGGGCTATGGAGAGTGGACAGGAAGGTAGAGTTGAGTTTCCAGCAAGTGCCTAAAGAAATTATATGTAAGGGAGCAGAGATTGGAAATCTAATTTGGCCATCACATAGACCTGATAGATTACCTGATAGGCATAGGTAAACAATACAGGTTATAAGATCTGGGTGGGGGCAGGGTGGGGGGGAGGGGGGTGAGTGGTAATATTGGAGCTGTACAGGACTTTGGTGATGCCATGGCTGGAGCACTGTGTGTAGTACCCATCTCCCTACTATGGGAAGGATGTGATTACACAGGAGAAGGTGCAGAGGCAATTCACCAGGATGTTGCCAGGGATGCAGCATTTCAGCGATGAGGGGAGGCTGAATAAGCTCAGGTTGTTTTCTTTGCAACAGGGATGGTTGAGGGGGAACTTAAAGGAGGTATGTAAGATTACGATAGGCATGGATAGAGGGGTTAGGAAGTAGCTTAGTCAAAGCATCGATAATAATGGGGTACACGTTTACGCTGAAGGACAGGACATTCAGAAGGAATTTGAGAAAAAACTTTGAGACTGGCCAGTCATTCTGAGGATTCCCAAAAACAGTGAAAGCAAACAGCTGTAAGAAAGTGAATTTGTACATAGGGTGTAATGAATGATCATGAAACCTATTGGACACAAGGAAAACAACTTCCAACAATTACAATCTTTCCAAAATCTTTCAAAGCATTTCCCACATTTCCTTTTCCTTTAAGTTTTCAAGGCATTACTTGCCAAAATCTGAAATCACTCACCAGTAAGTAGTAACATGCATGAGGGGGTTACAATTGACTGACTAAGGATTGGCATAACTCCAAGATGATTCACCCAGTTTGACTTTACAGTGTTTGTTAACGCTGCTCGAAATGAAGACTGGCATGGGAAATTATATCTTTGCCTTTTAAAGCAGAAAAAAAACCAAGAAGTGAAAACTGGCTATGTTTGCAGTATCAGATTGTGCTGGTATTTCACTTTAGCCACGAATTTCAGCTCAGAAAGCAGTTATCTTCTTTCTGTTAAGTACAACTGTATTTATGCAAAGCCACCATTGCCTGTTGGTTTTGATATTGAAATTGGATTCATTGTGATGAGGAGTAGTCTTAAATTGTACAGAGCAGAGAGGTCCTTTGACGTATCGAGTCAGTACCACCAAAGTTCCACTCAGTCAACAATATTCCAATTTCCCACACAAATTCTGAAACTACAAGTGCCTGCCCAAATCCTTTTGCACCCCAGCTACCACCCATCCCCCTCTTTGCAGGCAGTGCATTCCAGACCCTCACCACCCTTTGGTACAAAATGTTTTTCCTCAGATCCCCAGTAAACCTCCTGCCTTTGTTTATGGTGTCCCTTGTTTATGGTGAGCGGTGTTTTTGATAAGGGTAAACATCATGGCAGTACTTAGACAGGATATTCCTGAGGGATAGTGCAGTGAAACCATATTGGTGGAACTGTGAAAAAGCGAAACTGATGATTGTTTTATTGGGATTATACAATAGGCCCAACCTATAGTCAATGGAAAATTGAGGAGCAAATATGTTGGGTGACTGCAGTTGGCTGTAAGTAGAATAGAATAGAATAAAATCCCTCCAGTGTGGGAACAGGTCATTTGGCCCATGAGGTTTACACCGACCCTCTGAAGAGTAACCCACTCAGACCTATTCCCCTACCCTATTCCCCTACATTTCCCATGACTAATCCACCTAGCCGACACATCCCTGAACACTACGGGCAATTTATCATGACCAATTCACCTAACGTGCACATCTTTGGATCGTGGAAGGAAACTGGAGCAACTGGAAGAGACTCATGCAGACACAGGGAGAATGTGCAAACTCCACACAGACAGTTGCCTGAGGTGGAACCTGGGTCCCTGGCACTGTGAGACAACAGCAGCACTACCCATTGACCCATCATGCCATCCCTAGGGGCATAGACTGGTAGGGGATTTCAACTTTCCAAACACAAACTGGGATTACCACAGTGTTAAGGATGGTTTAGGGTATATTGAACATTGTGTGATGAAGTTACAGCATATCAAGGGTTAAATTTACAAATGTTATTGTCATTGTCTGGTCAAAACTATGGAAATCAGTTTGAAGCAGTTATGAGAGTATGTAATGAATAGGTTGTCACCTAAATCTTATGGTTAGGGTATGGGGACCAGTTTGTGAGTATGTCACGGAGATATATTGTCAAATAGATGAACAGAATGTACTGACTGGTATTTGTGGTTTCAGGAAGCATCAAGTAAAAATGTATAAAAAGCGCAATTAAAGCTGTTACTGCAGAGGTCTCAACTTGCAACTCTGTCATCTACATATAAAAAGAAATAAAAGATTTTGTAGAAACCCAACAATTTGGTGTTGTTGGCAGGATCTCAAAGATGAATGTTGGAACACTGTAGATTCCTGTGATGATGCTGTCCCCTTAACAAGGTTATTTTGTCCTTGTTCTTTTTGAAGAGGGGTCATTAAGGCAGAGATGCCATATGTCTGGAAGTGGCTATTTTAAGCAATGGCAGGGGAGTGGCCAGTTGTCCCAGTTCAGTTTTGGTTTAATATTTTTTAAAGCAGGAAGTCAGAAGCTGCTGACAGCAGAGAAGCTGCTTTTGCGAAAAAGGTTCCATGCTTCAACAGATGTTTCTTGTGTGACATTTCTCTTTGAAATCTCTCCGGCCTATAAGAACTTGTATTGGAATTTACCTTTTGTCAAGGGATGTGTTTATGGGATGTTACGGGGATTGGAACAGCACCTTTACAAAGTTGCGTTATCGTGTTGGTTAGTCAAGTATTTAAGTTATTGTCAATGCTGTTTTCTTTTGTTCGTGTTTCAACTGTAACATTTAAATAAATTCTGTTTTGCTTAAAGCCAAGTGGTTTCACCAGCTACATCACTTCCTGAATATCCATTTTAGATCTACCTTTAAAATAGGGATTAGGGTCTGGGTTACCTAATTAAAATGTTGTGAGGGGATCTGGATTGGTCCATAACAAACTGGGGTCTCTTGGTGGGATTTATTCTATAGTTCCAGTTTGGGCTTAGGGTTGTTGGACTCGAAGGCAGCGTGTGGTAGGTGTTGGTGTCTTTATGTTCCAGGCGTTGGATTCGGTTGGTTGAGGCAGTGCTTGGTGTGGTCATGGCTTTTTCAGTTGCTAAGAGTTTTCTGGGAGTGGAAGAAGTGACTTTGGGAGCTTTACAAAAGGTGAACAAGGAAAAGCTACTGGAATTGGCAGACAAGCTGGATTGGAGCTGCCTCCTTCCGTGAGGAAAAGAGAGATAATTATAGCACTAGCGTGGCTTTTAAATTTGCTGGAATCACCATCAGAATCTTTGGAATGACCTAAATTTCAGTTGAAAGTGAAGCAGGTTGAGTTCAAGCGAAAAGAAAATGAGGAAAGGAAATGAGACAGTGTAAATTACAATTAAAAACAGTGAAAAGAGATAGAGAATGCAAGTCCTAGCGGAACAAAAAGGAAACGATCAAATCTCTTTAGCAGAAGAAAGGGAGAAAGTAAACTGGCCTTTCGAGAGGAAAGTCGGCTTAAAAGGATGGAGGGGAAGGCTGAAGGTAAGCTGAGGGAGGAGGAGAGTGAGGATGAGCAAACCCATGGGAGCCAAAGGTCTGAGGGATCTGTTTAAATATATTCAAGCATTACCGAAGTTTGAGAAGAAAGATGTGGAAGCCTTTTTTCATCACATTTGAGAAGCTGACTAAATAAACAAAGTGGCCAGTGACAATGTGGGTTTTGTTGATCCAAACCAAGCTGCTAGGTAGAGCCAATGAGGTAATTGGCAAAGTACAGGCAGTAATAAAACCTGCACTTTTATACCTATTCCTGCATATGAGGAACATTTTACAAGGGCCTTAATTGATTGTGTATGACCCTCTACCTCAAGCAAAAAGTGGGCATCAGTGTTTGTTAACAATAATGGATGTGTCCACTAGATTTCCAGGGGGCATTCCATTACACAATTTAACACCTAAAAGAATTGTAGGAGGGTCACTCAATTTTTTCATGAGAAACAGACAACCCACAGAAATGCAATCAAATCAAGGGTCAAACTTCACATCAAAATTATTCAAGGAAGTTATGGACAGCTTAGGAATAAAGCAATTCAAATCTACTGCATACCAGGGAGTATCTCAGGGAATGCTAGAAAGGTGGTATTTGACACTAAAGGTCATGTTGATTGTTTATATTCAAGACTATCCAGCTGACTGGGATAATGGAATTCTGATTGTACATTTTACGATCAGAGGTGCACCAAATTCGGTGCATTTGAATTAGTTTTTTGGACATGAAGTGAGAGGACCACTAAAACTAATTACGGAAACATGGGTGAGTCAGAATTCAGAGACCACATATTTGGACTATGTGTCAGTTTTTAGAGAATGGTTAAACAGGGAGGGGGAATTGGCAAGACAGCATTTAGAAGTATTGCAACATACAATGAAACAGGAAGCAGGCAAGAAATCAAAAACTCCAAATGTTTCTATTGGGGGTGCTATTAGTGTTATTACATCCAGTGATAGATGAAGCTTTGAAAAAAGGTTTAGTGAACATTATCAAGTTGAAAGAAGATTGATTAAGGTGAACTATTTGATAAGGACTCTCGACAGAAAGTAATCTCACAGTGTGTCATGTGAATATGCCCAAAAGGGGAAAGCAAAAGTACAGAGTGTTACTGAGTACAACACTGAGTGAAGAAACAAGTTCAGAGGATTCGGAATTGGGCATTCCTCAAATTAAATTCGACAATGAGGAAGTTGTGAAAATTTGGGATAAATTATTGAGTTACCTTCCAGTGGAAAATCGAAATGACCTGAAGGAGTTATCACGACCGCATGGGGAGATACATGGAAAGAAATGGGGATATACTAATCTAATTGTGCATGATGTAGATGTAGGAAATTTTGTTTTAATTAAGCAAGATCATGATGGACATAACACTCTAAAGTTGGCACAGGTTCAAAAGGAAATTGAATGCATGCTCCAAGATGACAGAATCAAAGTGAGTTGCATTGATTGGAGCTTACCCATAGTAATGGTGCCAAAACCAGACGGCACCGAATGGTTACATGTGGACTATCAAAGAGTCAATGCAGTTACAAAGACAGATACATAGTTGATTCCAAGTTTGGAAGACTGCATTGAAAAGGTGGGACCAGCAACTTATATTTCTAAGTTAGACTTACTCAGAGGATTCTCTTCATCTGAAAGAGCAAAGACAATTTTGGCTTTTGTAATACAAAATGGACTGTATAAATGTAAATTTGGGATGAAAAATGTATCAGCCACATTTCAAAAACATAGAACATAGAACATTACATCGCAGTACAGGCCCTTCGGCCCTCGATGTTGCGCCGACCTGTCATACCAATCTGAAGCCCATCTAACCTGCACTATTCCATGTCTATATCCTTGTCCAATGACAACTTTAATGTACTTAAAGTTGGCGAATCTACTACCGTTGCAGGCAAAGCATTCCATACCCTTTCTATTCTATTATATTCTAATCTAATCTACTCTCCGAGTAAAGAACTAACAAATCAAGTCATTTATGAATTATCCATCTGTGGCACACATCAAAGTCCTGGTGATTTTTAGTCACACATGGAAGGAACATTTGGGAGACAGGCTTTGTAACAAACCTGCCAAAGCCCAAGTCACCTTTCTGAGCCATGTTATTGGACATGGACAGATGGCCCCATGGAATATGCAAACAAAGATTATTGGGGAGTTTCCCATACCGTCAATGAAGAGAGCAGCACTACAACTCTTGGGGTTGCATGGGTTTATCAGAAATTTGTACTGAGATTTAGCAGTGTGGCTGCTCCATTCACTGAGTTACTGAAAAAAAAGGAAGTTTCAGTGGATGGCAGACTGCCAGAGACATTTGACAGCCAGAAAGCTGTGTTAACTGCTGCCCCATATTAGCCACACCTAATTATGCAAAGCCATTCAAGGTGGCTATGGATGCAAGTGATGTGGGTGTTGGTGTTGTACTCTTTCAAGACATGGAGGTGCCAGTGTTGGACTGGGTTGGACAAAGTAAAAAAATCACATGACACCAGGTTATAGTCCAATAGGTTTATTTGAAGGCACAAGCTTTCAGAGTTCCCACTCCTTCCTCAGGCAGCGAGTGAAAGAGAATACATCGGACACAGGACTTATAGGAAAAGATCAAGCATCATACAACTTATGCAAATGCATTAAACAAACCCAGATGGCTATTAAGTCTTTAATCAGTTAGAATGGAGGTGTAGATCTCAATTGATTAATATATAAATCCTTGCCCTCAGACAACTTCAAGTTTTATCAGAACAAAGGTGACCTTAGGTCAGACAAAGCATTTTAGGCGTGAGACCATGTTTTAAGTCTGTTTGCATCTCATCCTGGAGCCGGATTGGTTTTATTTCCAAAGTAGGAGTTTATAAAATGACACGTTATCTGATTGTCTACAGATTGTGCGCTTTTTGAACAACATAGAATGCATCTGCAAATTCAAATCTGCAAACACAAATTCATTCAACAGATTTGTATGTGGGTGTGCATGTGTGAGGGAAGGGAAGTGAGAGTACGAGTGTGTGCACGTGTGGGTTTGTGTGTGTTTGTGTGTGTGATTGTGCTCTTGAGAGAGACAGTGTGTGTGAGTGTGAGGACGTATATGCATGTAAGTGCATTTGTGTATGAGAGAGGGTCTGTGTGGGGGAGTGTATGCGTGTGAGAGAGATATATGCTTGGGAAAGAGTACGAGTTGTGTGTGAGTGAGAGAGAAAGTATCTGAGAGAGGGTCTGTGTGAGTACGTTTGTGTGAGAGGGTGTGAGTGTGCGTGACAGTGTATAGTGTGGTGGGGTCATTCTGTAGGGTGACCTGAACACATGATCCCAGTTGAGGCCATTGTCATGAGTACCAAACTTGGCTATCTGCCACTGTCCGGCAACACTACATTGTTGCATGTCCTGAAGTATGCCTTGAAGGACATTTACCTGAAGATCTGAGGCTGAGTGTCTTTACCCACTGAGGTGTTCTGCAACTGAGAAGGAAAATCCTTGTCAGGTGATTGTTGGACAGTATCTATTCATCTGCTATTGTAGCATCTGCTCGGTTTCCCCAGTGTACCATACCTCAGGGCATCCTTGCCTGCGACGTATGAGATAGCCGATGTTAGCTGAGTCACATGAGTACCTGCCATGTACATGGTAGGTAGTGTCCCCACATGTTATGGGAATATCCATGTCTGTGCTTTGACACGTCTTGCAGTGGTTGCCGTGAAAGGTTTGTGAGGTGTTGTGGTCAATGATGGCCTGAAGGCTGGGTAGTTTGCTGCAAACAATGGCCTGTTTAAGGTTTGGTGGTTGTTTGAGTGCTGGCATAGGGAAGATCTTGAAGAGGTGCTCATTCTCATTGATAGTGTGTTGAAGGATTCAAAGAACACTCCTGGGAAGTACTGGATGACAAAGGGTACCTTAATGGTCATGTCCCATGTCTGTCTCCTGAGGAGGTCATTACGGTTTTCAGCTGTGGCATGACAGAACTGGGGACTGATGAGTTGAGCATCGTACTCTCTCGTTATGAAGGTGTCCCTCAACACATTCAAGTGTTTGTTGTGATCTCCATTGTTCACAGCAAAGATGAATATTGGAATATTGGAGACTCTTTACATCCAACTGGCACCCAGAGGTAAGAACTCTCCTTCATTCTAAATGTCCTCGGGCGATACTGAAAGATCAGACCAAGACAATGTTTTTTTTTATCTTTTAATGTGGTGGTTTTACCCCAAGCATGTTTATTACCATTTAGGGACCGTTGTCCCATGGAGGTTCCTTGTACAACATTTTAACCTCTCCACAACCATGACAGAAATCCATGTGAAGCATGGAACCTCCAAAGGGGCAATGGTCCCTGGATGATAATAAATATGTTTGGGGTAAAACCACCCAATTAAACGATTGAAAAAAAGCACATTAACTGGTCTCAACTTGTAATGCGATAAATTACACAGCATAAGAAATCAGAGACAAATCTAATTGGGATGGCGAAAGGAATAATCTAAAGGAACAACTGAAAACTGTCTGTGAAGAACTTAAACGACAAAGCAAAAATTGGCTAAGAAAGAGAAAACTCCAGTAATGAGAAATCATTCATCCCCACCATATCTGAGCGCTCCCCCATATAGTGGCTATGGGACACCCCAAGACCCAGAGAACGTGCGAGTTCCTGACAAAACAATCCAGATCCCCAACCAACCCCTCCTAAGTATACTATTCTGGAGCCCGGTGGAGGACAACTCTACCCCTCACTGTGCCAACTGGGGAATGAAATACAAAACAGAAAGAATCTTCCACTAACCTCAGTGTCATTGAGGAGCCCTGTTTATCCCCTTATGGATCAAGCATTCCAAACCTCAGCCCTAGTAAAACAATGAAAATTCTGAATCAAAAGGGCTGATTGACACAGATATGACCCTGTGCTGCCAAAGATGACAGACAAATGTTCCAAAGGACTACACTCCTCCTTTAAGGCCATGCAAACATTTGGAATAGCTGTGAAGGAAAATGAAACAGAGAGAGAGAGAGAGAGAGAGGGAGAGACCAATTTTCTGTAAATCACATTGACTGAACTAAGTGTTAACTCTTTGTGGTCTGGTTTGAACGCAGCTGTTCATTGGTGGTTAAATATTTGCAATATTTGTGTTTTTGTTCCCTGGAGTTTGAGATTTGGGAATACTTTTAACTTAGTTTGCATTTTGGGAATGTAAGGTGATCTGAAAGTGTGGTGTATGCCTGTATCAGTGTAGAACACGTATGGTTAATGTTCCTTTTCAGGAACTATCAGTGGCTGTGTAAAGCAGAAGTCTGCGACAAGAACATAGAACATAGAACATAGAACATAGAACAATACAGCACAGAACAGGCCCTTTGGCCCACGATGTTGCGCCGAACTTCTAACCTAGATTAAGCACCCATCCATGTACCTATCCAAATGCCTCTTAAAGGTCGCCAATGATTCTGACTCTACCACTCCCACGGGCAGCGCATTCCATGCCCCCACCACTCTCTGGGTAAAGAACCCACCCCTGACATCTCCCCTATACCTTCCACCCTTCACCTTAAATTTATGTCCCCTTGTAACACTCTGTTGTACCCGGGGAAAAAGTTTCTGACTGTCTACTCTATCTATTCCCCTGATTATCTTATAAACCTCTATCAAGTCACCCCTCATCCTTCGCCGTTCCAACGAGAAAAGGCCGAGAACTCTCAACCTATCCTCGTACGACCTACTCTCCATTCCAGGCAACATCCTGGTAAATCTTCTCTGCACCCTCTCCAAAGCTTCCACATCTTTCCTAAAGTGAGGCGACCAGAACTGCACACAGTACTCCAACTGTGGCCTAACCAAAGTCCTGTACAGCTGCAACATCACTTCACGACTCTTGAATTCAAGGTTGATATAAAAGTTGGATCATACAGCTTGATAAAAGATTACCTTTTGGAAGTGGAAATTATCACTGTTGGAATTTCTTTTTCTGGCCAGGGTGTAAATACTGTTTTAACACTTTGATTAATTGGGGTAAAACCACCCAATTAAACGATTTTTAAAAAGCACATTAACTGGTCTCAACTTGGAATGCGATAAATTACACAGCATAAGAAATCAGAGACGAATCTAATTAGGATGGGGAAAGGAATAATCTAAAGGAACACTTTAATTCCAGATGATAAGGTTTTTTCATTGTAAATGTACTTTGGCGTGAAAGTATCCATGTAATAGTAAATTTGGAATTTGGGAAATGCAATTCTCTTTGAACAAAATTCTGATGAAACTGATATCAAGTAGTTTTAGAAAGGAGAGTACAATCTAAAGTAGGAACCAGGTTTTTTACTTTGTTAATGATAAAACACTTATTTCTGTACAGGAGGAAAAGAGATAGTTGATATAATTATGTCCAGGAGTTTTCACCCCATCCTAAAACCAGTCCTAATTAACCCATTCTGTTTGAATTGTGTTGGATGGATGTTGTTTTGTTTTTCAGTGACTGCAAAATACTGCAGGCTTTCACCAATGGCTATGAACTTTTCTGCAGACTTTTCGATACCCAGTAGTTGGAGAACTACTGTGAAAACCTTAAATGTATTGAGTATCAGGAATTTCAATGCTTAAAATTTTTTAGTGACTTTGAGGGGGAGTGAACAGAATTTTGAATTTGGATAAATTTACATAGGAGATGTATCAAATGTCTAGAATGAGTTATAAAATAAATTTTTAAAAAGCGGGTTATCTTACAGAAAGAGTGAACAAATATGTTATGCCTGAAATAAACAGAAATATTGAATCTCTGTTATAAAATAGTGTAAGATGATTTACCATGGACTACAAATATCTCCAGATCTCTGGAATTACATAGGTGATACGAGTTAAATTGCAAAGTTGGGATGAGATGAAGTAATTAGGGACGGAGAGTAGTTGCAGACCAAATTGATAGTTTTCTCTTGGTGATGTTTGTGACCTTTTCATTTCTTTGAAGAGAACTAAACTTGGTGATAGAGCCATTAATCGGTGCACCAGGACTCTATGTGGAGAGATAGGTAAGCTCTCACACATCTTTTGATAAGGAGAAAGTACTTTCCTGATGAAGGGCTTCTGCCCAAAATATCAATTCTCCTGTTCGTCGGATGCTGCCTGACAGATTGTGCTTTTCCAGAGCCATACTCTTCGACATCTTTTGATAAGGACCTATGAGAGTCAAGAATGCCTGACATGGACTTCGGATATTGATGTAAGTGTGCAAAAGTGATGGTTACCTCAGAAGAGCAAACATGAGAGAATGCTTAGTAAAAACGAGAATTGCACTGAAGAAAGGCTCTCAGACATGTACATATACTTGACAAATTGAACGAGCACAGAGCATAGCTTAAATGAAAGACATATTTTAAATGATAAGACACATAATTCATAGAGAAACTGATAAAAACAGTGATAATGACCTGAAGTGAGAGGATCCAAAAATGATGACATACAGATATTTCAAAAAAGAGAAGTGGGGAGTTTGAGTCTATGTGGGATGTTAACAAGCAGCCAGTGACTGAACTTGAACCTTGATAAGAACTGACAAAATAGCCCATGATGGGGAAGTTGATTATAATAGATTTTATTGTTGGGGTTCGTATTCTATATTTCTTGTTTATGTTGCTGAAATGTTGTACTCAGCAAATGCTGAATAAAAGTAAAGTTCAGTATTTTACTGCTCTTCGACACTCTCAGCAATCCACATATTGTTATTAGCTTGCTTTGTTTGTGTAGTTCTGTTTGGGAAGAATCACAGGGGGAGTTGTGGCTGATATTGAGAATTGTGCAGTTATGCTACAGCATAACAAGGGTCAAATTTACAAATGTTATTGCAAAAAGTTGACTTACAGGTACAAAAGTAAGGAAATTGGTTCAAAGCAGATATGGGAGTACGTGACGAACAGACTGATGCATTAATCTTGTGGTTAGGGTGTGGAAACAGTTACGAGTATGCCATGGGAAGACATTGTGAAATCAATTAACAGAATGTACTAATCGGTACTTGCGATTTCAGGAAGGATCGTTCAAAAATGTTTAAGAAGCAGAATTAAAGCTGTTGTTACAGATGTCTCAGCTTGCAGTTATGTACTCAAAATATAATCAGATATAAAGCTGGATATTTGAAAAGATTAAGGACTCATTCCTCATTTCTTCGGAACCCAACAATTGATGGTCCTGCTAGAGAAGGGGGAAGCCTTCACTTATTCTTGGAAAGTAAAGCAAGGTAAGTGTGAGAGGTGCTAGTGGGGGAACACTCTGTCACCAGTGGCCAGCAGTTCTAAATAGTTAAGGAAAAGGATAGATCTAGTGCACAAATTAAAGTTCAAATTTGGGGCAAGGCCGACTTTGAGGGTATTAGGCAGGAACTTTCAAAAGTTGATTGGGGGAGACAATTCACATGGAAAGGAACATCTGACAAATGGGAGAATTTCAAAAGTGAGATTACAGGCGGTCAGGGCCAGCAAGTTCCTATATGAAGGGCAAGGCTGGCAAGTGTCGGGAACACTTGATGACAAGTGTTATTGAGGTTCAAGTCCAGAGAAAGGAGACATATGACATAGAAGTAACTGCACAGAGGCTGGTATCTCACCACCAAGTCACCCTTTATTTACTTGAACACAGTACACTGGCTGTGGCCAGTCAGCTCAGTGTCAGTTCCCTGTGTAATGAAGTTGAAGGCGTGTACTGTACCTTTAATAGAGAGCGAATGTTGTTTTGCACTGACAGCTTACAATCACCTGTCATGTGACTAGCTAGCAGTATCAGAGGATCCTAGAAAATTGAAAGCAGTGACCAGCCAGATCAGAATCAGTCCACAACTGAGGAGATTCTAAATCTCCTGATTATATTTTTTTACCAGAGTACAGTGACCAACCAGCTCAGAATCAGTCCACAACTGAGGAGATTCTAAATCTCCTGATTATATTTTTTTACCAGAGTACAGTGACCAACCAGCTCAGAATCAGTCCACAACTGAGGAGATTCTAATCTCCTGGTTATATATTTTTTTTCTAGCCCAAAGAAACAAAACAAAAACAGAAAAGGAAGGCAATGACTCCAGTTGAGAGAATTTAACAGGGGGAAGGGGCAAAAAGGCCAAACCCCACTGGACAATCAGTCCACAGGCAAATGCAGATGGACCTCAAATCCCAACTTATTTCACTAAAAAGGAAACAGTAAACACAAACACATACAACAGTCTGATCAACTGAACGATAAAATGTTACACATAACACAGACACCCCAGCAACCCAGCAAATTACCTGCTCCCCCAAAAGTCTGTCCACAAAGCACCCTGACCCTACACCCTGTCTAGCTCTCGGTTCACCCTGACACAGATTCACACCTCCTCTAGGTCAGCCTTTCCGTTATCCTCCCCAACCCCCACCGGAACGACAGCGACCAGGATAGATCACATACCTTCCAGCTTCCGAGATGGCCCATCCGCAAAATCTGGCGACCTCAACGACAGCCTTCCGGTACTTGGCCCGCCCCTACGCATCTTCTGGCACTCGGTCTGCCCTGATACACAATCCAAACACCTCCAGGATAGCCAGGCCCACTTCCACCTCAGGACAATGGCACTCAGGACGGCCTACCCACCATCCAGCTCTCAGAGTGACCTGTATTGGGATGGCCTACCCCCCATCCAGCTCTCAGGGTGACTGGTATCAGAATGGCCTACCCACCATCCAGCTCTCAGGGTGACTGGTATTGGGATGGCCTACCCACCATCCAGCTCTCAGGGTGACTGGTATCAGAATGGCCTACCCACCATCCAGCTCTCAGGGTGACCAGTATTGGGATGGCCTACCCACCATCCAGCTCTCAGGGTGACTGGTATCAGAATGGCCTACCCACCATCCAGCTCTCAGGGTGACTGATATCAGAATGGCCTACGCACCATCCAGCTCTCAGAGTGACCGGTATCAGAATGGCCTACCCACCATCCAGCTCTCAGGGTGATTAGTATCAGAATGACCTACCCACCATCCAGCTCTCAGGGTGACTGGTATCAGAATGGCCTACCCACCATCCAGCTCTCAGGGTGACTGGTATCAGAATGGCCTACCCACCATCCAACTCTCAGAGTGACTGGTATCAGAATGACCTACCCACCATCCAGCTCTCAGGGTGATTAGTAACAGAATGGTCTAACCACCATCCAGCTCTCAGGGTGACCGGTATCAGAATGGCCTACCCACCATCCAGCTCTCAGGGTGACTGGGATCAGAATGGCCTACCCACCATCCAGCTCTCAGGGTGATTAATATCAGAATGGCCTACCCACCATCCAGCTCTCAGGGTGACTGGTATCAGAATGGTCTACCCACCATCCAGCGCTCAGTGTGACTGGTATTGGAATGGCCTACCCACCATCCAGCTCTCAGCATGACTGGTATTGGAATGGCCTACCCACCATCCAGCTCTCAGAGTGACCAGTATTGGGATGGCCTACCCACCATCCAGCTCTCAGGGTGACTGGTATCAGAATGGCCTACCCACCATCCAGCTCTCAAGGTGACTCGTATCAGAATGGCCTACCCACCATCCAGCTCTCAGTGTGACTGGTATCAGAATGGCCTACCCACCATCCAGCTCTCAGTGTGACTGGTATTGGAATGGCCTACCTACCATCCAGCTCTCAGGGTGACTGGTATTGGAATGCCCTACCCACCATCCAGCTCTCAGAGTGACCAGTATTGGGATGGCCTACCCACCATCCAGCTCTCAGGGTGACTGGTATCAGAATGGCCTACCCACCATCCAGCTCTCAGGGTGACTGGTATCAGAATGGCCTACCCACCATCCAGCTCTCAGGGTGACCGGTATCAGAATGGCCTACCCACCATCCAGCTCTCAGGGTGATTAGTATCAGAATGGCCTACCCACCATCCAGCTCTCAGGGTGACTGGTTTCAGAATGGCCTACCCACCATCCAGCTCTCAGAGTGACCGATATCAGAATGGCCTACCCACCATCCAGCTCTCAGGGTGACCGGTATCAGAATGACCTACCCACCATCCAGCTCTCAGGGTGACCGATATCAGAATGGCCTACCCACCATCCAGCTCTCAGAGTGACTGGTATCAGAATGGCCTACCCACCATCCAACTCTCAGGGTGACCGGTATTGGAATGGCCTACCCACCATCCAACTCTCAGGGTGACCGATATCAGAATGGCCTACCCACCATCCAGCTCTCAGGGTGATTAGTATCAGAATGGCCTACCCACCATCCAGCTCTCAGGGTGACTGGTATCGGGATGGCCTACCCACCATCCAGCTCTCAGAGTGACCGATATCAGAATGGCCTACCCACCATCCAGCTCTCAGGGTGACCGGTATCAGAATGGCCTACCCACCATCCAGCTCTCAGAGTGACCGGTATCAGAATGACCTACCCACCATCCAGCTCTCAGGGTGACTGGTATCAGAATGGCCTACCCACCATCCAGCTCTCAGGGTGACTGGTATCAGAATGGCCTACCCACCATCCAGCTCTCAGGGTGATTAGTATCAGAATTGCCTACCCACCATCCAGCTCTCAGGGTGACTGGTATCAGAATGACCTACCTACCATCCAGCTCTCAGAGTGACCGATATCAGAATGGCCTACCCACCATCCAGCTCTCAGGGTGACCGGTATCAGAATGACCTACCCACCATCCAGCTCTCAGGGTGACCGATATCAGAATGGCCTACCCACCATCCAGCTCTCAGAGTGACTGGTATCAGAATGGCCTACCCACCATCCAGCTCTCAGGGTGATTAGTATCAGAATGGCCTACCCACCATCCAGCTCTCAGGGTGACTGGTATCGGGATGGCCTACCCACCATCCAGCTCTCAGAGTGACCGATATCAGAATGGCCTACCCACCATCCAGCTCTCAGTGTGACCGGTATCAGAATGGCCTACCCACCATCCAGCTCTCAGAGTGACCGGTATCAGAATGACCTACCCACCATCCAGCTCTCAGGGTGACTGGTATCAGAATGGCCTACCCACCATCCAGCTCTCAGGGTGACTGGTATCAGAATGGCCTACCCACCATCCAGCTCTCAGGGTGATTAGTATCAGAATTGCCTACCCACCATCCAGCTCTCAGGGTGACTGGTATCAGAATGACCTACCTACCATCCAGCTCTCAGAGTGACCGATATCAGAATGGCCTACCCACCATCCAGCTCTCAGGGTGACCGGTATCAGAATGACCTACCCACCATCCAGCTCTCAGGGTGACCGATATCAGAATGGCCTACCCACCATCCAGCTCTCAGAGTGACTGGTATCAGAATGGCCTACCCACCATCCAACTCTCAGGGTGACCGGTATTGGAATGGCCTACCCACCATCCAACTCTCAGGGTGACCGATATCAGAATGGCCTACCCACCATCCAGCTCTCAGGATGCCTAGTATCAGAATGACCTACCCACCATCCAGCTCTCAGGGTGATTAGTATCAGAATGGCCTACCCACCATCCAGCTCTCAGGGTGACCGCTATCAGAATGGCCTACCCACCATCCAGCTCTCAGGGTGACCGCTATCAGAATGGCCTACCCACCATCCAGCTCTCAGGGTGACTGGTATTGGAATGGCCTACCCACCATCCAGCTCTCAGGGTGACTGGTATCGGGATGGCCTACCCACCATCCAGCTCTCAGGGTGACAGGTATTGGAATGGCCTACCCACCATCCAGCTCTCAGGGTGACTGGTATTGGAATGGCCTACCCACCATCCAGCTCTCAGGGTGACTGGTATCAGAATGACCTACCCACCATCCAGCTCTCAGGGTGATTAGTATCAGAATGGTCTACCCACCATCCAGCTCTCAGGGTGACCGCTATCAGAATGGCCTACCCACCATCCAGCTCTCAGGGTGACTGATATCAGAATGGCCTACCCACCATCCAGCTCTCAGGGTGACCGCTATCAGAATGGCCTACACACCATCCAGCTCTCAGGGTGACTGGTATCGGGATGGCCTACCCACCATCCAGCTCTCAGGGTGATTAGTATCAGAATGGCCTACCCACCATCCAGCTCTCAGGGTGACTGGTATTGGAATGGCCTACCCACCATCCAGCTCTCAGTGTGACCGCTATCAGAATGGCCTACCCACCATCCAGCTCTCAGGGTGACTGGTATCAGAATGGCCTACCCACCATCCAGCTCTCAGGGTGACTGGTATCAGAATGGCCTACCCACCATCCAGCTCTCAGTGTGACTGGTATCAGAATGGCCTACCCACCATCCAGCTCTCAGTGTGACTGGTATTGGAATGGCCTACCTACCATCCAGCTCTCAGGGTGACTGGTATTGGAATGGCCTACCCACCATCCAGCTCTCAGAGTGACCAGTATTGGGATGGCCTACCCACCATCCAGCTCTCAGGGTGACTGGTATCAGAATGGCCTACCCACCATCCAGCTCTCAGGGTGACTGGTATCAGAATGGCCTACCCACCATCCAGCTCTCAGGGTGACCGGTATCAGAATGGCCTACCCACCATCCAGCTCTCAGGGTGATTAGTATCAGAATGGCCTACCCACCATCCAGCTCTCAGGGTGACTGGTTTCAGAATGGCCTACCCACCATCCAGCTCTCAGGGTGACCGGTATCAGAATGGCCTACCCACCATCCAGCTCTCAGGGTGATTAGTATCAGAATGGCCTACCCACCATCCAGCTCTCAGGGTGACCGATATCAGAATGGCCTACCCACCATCCAGCTCTCAGGGTGACTGGTATCAGAATGGCCTACCCACCATCCAGCTCTCAGGGAGACCGGTATCAGAATGGCCTTCTCACCATCCAGCTCTCAGGGTGACTGGTATCAGAATGGCCTACCCACCATCCAGCTCTCAGGGTGATTAGTATCAGAATGACCTACCCACCATCCAGCTCTCAGGGTGATTAGTATCAGAATGACCTACCCACCATCCAGCTCTCAGGGTGATTAGTATCAGAATGGCCTACCCACCATCCAGCTCTCAGGGTGACCGGTATCAGAATGGCCTACCCACCATCCAGCTCTCAGAGTGACCGCTATCAGAATGACCTACCCACCATCCAGCTCTCAGGGTGACTCGTCGTGGGATGGCCTACCCACCATCCAGCTCTCAGGATGCCTAGTATCAGAATGGCCTTCTCACCATCCAGCTCTCAAGTTGACAGGTATCAGAATGGCCTACCCACCATCCAGCTCTCAGGGTGACTGGTATCAGAATGGCCTACCCACCATCCAGCTCTCAGGGTGACCGGTATCAGAATGGCCTACCCACCATCCAGCTCTCAGGGTGACTGGTATTTGGATGGCCTACCCACCATCCAGCTCTCAGGGTGATTAATATCAGAATGGCCTACCCACCATCCAGCTCTCAGTGTGACCGGTATCAGAATGGCCTACCCACCATCCAGCTCTCAGGGTGACCGGTATCAGAATGGCCTACCCACCATCCAGCTCTCAGTGTGACTGGTATCAGAATGGCCTACCCACCTTCCAGCTCTCAGGGTGACTGGTATCGGGATGGCCTACCCACCATCCAGCTCTCAGGGAGATCGTCATTGGGTTGGCTTATGCACCTTATGATTGCTCGGGGCAGCACACTCACCTTCCAGTTCACGGGACGCCCTACCCACCCTCCAGCAGTCGGGGTGACTGCTTTCAAGACGATCTGACAGTCTTTCAGCTCATTGTAAGGCCTGCCAGACCCAGGGACACACATGACAGTGCAGGGTGATGAAATCAACCAGCAAAATAAAGGAGTTCGTTACCAAAAACTGAGTCCATGCTCAAAGGCAGAGTCTATGCCTGGTGGCAGAGTCCACTCAATAAGCAGCAAATGCATACACCACAACGCACACACAGGTCTCTACATAGATCTGCTCCATCCACAGTGCCCCAGGCCTACTCACAGAGGAACAGCCCATCTGGAATGGTATCGTTGACTCACAAGGGCTCAGTCCAGAACACCAAAAAGTTAGAACACATGCAAAACGGAACGTGCAGACACTAAAAATCAGATTGCAAGGGCTTAGCCCTGCCACGAAAATAAGCATTGTCCTTGCTCAGAATAAAACAAAAAGAAAGTAACACACAGGCTACAACCAGCCAGTGAAACAACAGTTCCCTAATGAGAGCTGAAATACACCAGTAACAGACTGACTGTGAAGATCAGCCAGTTCAGGACTCAGGTGTCCAACAACCAAACCAATAGCAGCACACAGGCTGTGACCAGCCAGCTCAGAGTCAGTCCGAAGTTGAGGAGATTCTAAATCCCCTGTTTATATTTCTTTTGCTTTTTTTTCAACCCCCCACAGTGCTGCCAACCAGTGGCAGTGCTTATTTATTCCCCAGCTCCCATGTCGTATTTGTGCAGTTGTAGGACATAATGCAGAAATTTTTATTTATTTTCCACCACCAGGAAGAAAGGAATCACTCCAGTGTCCAGTGACAAGCAGTGCCCTTCACATCAAAGAGTAATGCTGAGTGGGGAAAAAAGTGAAGGGGAGGGCAGGGATTAAATCAAAAAAGAGTTGAGGGTGAATAAAGCACTGCACTCCCTGCGGTGCCCAACTCTCCCTGAAAACCTCGAGGGTATTGGTAGACACCTCGTGCTCATTCTCCAGGGACACCCAGGCTCAAACGTAGTCGGGGAATAGGGTCAGACCATCGGCCCTAACGACCCCTCCACGTCCCACTGCCTGGACCTGTTTATGGCCAGTTTGGCCAGGCCCAGGAACAGACCCATAAGGAAGTCCTCTGATCTACCCTCTCCCCTCTGCACAGGGTGCCTAAGGATCAGGAGCGTGGGGCTGAAGTGCAACCAGAAACAGAGGAGAAGGTCTTTAAGGAAATCAAAAAGGGAGCGCAAGTGCCCACACCCAATATATACATGGTCCACAGACTCCACAGCGCCACAGAACAAGCAGTTGGGCTGGGAGTCTGTGAACAACCACAATCTGCAGTTGCAGGGGACTGCTGCGTGCAGCACCCTCCACTCCAGATCCCCGAGAGAAAGAGGGAGGTCTCCCACATAGAGAGCCCTCCACTGGGGCTCCCAGGGGTAAATAGGCACGCCAAGGCGTGTCCAGGCGGTGGATGAGGGAGAAGAGGTGGACGGTGTGCAGCAGCAGTCGAGACAGGGCCTTCCGTGATACATTCCTAAAAGGGACAAAACTAAAATTCCGGAGACAGTTCAGGTTTTGGGGCACAGGTTCCCAGGGGAAGTACGGGACCTTGGGGCCATGTGAAATTCCATCCGGGCAGGGGTGAGCACAGACCGGATTCCACCGCGCACCTCCAACTGATGCACTACATCGCGTCCAAGCACCGCCGTTTTAAGACGTCAAATGGCAGTGCCCATGAACCGGACATCTATCACTGCCCTGCTCGCTATGTCCTGCGGCAGCGTCCAGCCCAGGCCACTGGCACCCAGCACGTCCCCGACCCTGGTCACCCTCGCAGCCACGGCCCTCCCCTTCAACAGCCACTTAAACCCGCGAGTACGGAGGTGCGGATTCCTGAGCAACGGCTCCCTGACACAGCTGCTACTCCAGCCGGAGGGTAGGCGCGACGCGATTCAACCATGTTCCAGACAGTGATCAGGTCCTGGTAAAAGACAGGCAGCACCTTGAGGGCGACCTCCAAACCGTCACGGTCGATGAACAGCAGCTGCGTGTTGTAGTTGAGGTTACGCACCTGGCGGAAAAAAATACGTCGCCAGGGCGCACCACCTAGGAGGAGGCTCGACGTAAAGGTATCGCCGCAAGGTCTGAAGGCGGAACGTCGCGACCTGGGTGCGGACGCACACCAGCGACTGACCGCCCTCCTCAATAGGGAGACTCAGAACCTGCGCAGCGACCCAGTGCATCTTTTTGTCCCAGGAGAAGTCGACCAATGTTCTCTGGATGTCAACGACAAAAACAGGAGGAGGGACCAAAGGAGCACATAGTGACCTCCTCCTGGGCCTTGCAAATGAACACCTGGCACCAGAGGATTACACAAGTTTGAGGGCAGGGTCCTCAAGTCTAAGCAGGAGAGGTTGCACACCTGATCGGATCTCCCCAGAGTTAGGAGATGGGGAGAAGAAGCTAACTGGCTATAAAGGGCAGAAGGTTAGAGATCATGACCCTCTGGACCCGACGGGTAGGAATATCATCTCCACAGTGAGCCCCTTCTGCACGGCCAGGTGGAACGCCTGCTTGGTCTTCAGGAAGAATACAGCCTTCCCAACCATGCGGAATGTAGTGACGATGGCCATTGGGCTGACCACACCGCCATGGCCTTATTGCAGGCATCGATGGTCATACTTGGGTGGGGATAGGCCTTTACCCCCAGGCATTTGGTTAGGTGACTGAAGGGACATCTGTTTGCAGCCAAGGCTGGAGCAGCTGGGCATAAGGCAGTGGCTACCCCTGGATAAGTGCGTATGGGGCCTGCTATTTTAGGGCTTGTGCTGGACTGCCACACATGGTCATCTCCTGCGTGAGACTTACATATCGGCGGTGATTGTGGCACTGGAACATCCTGGCAGCAGCAGCAACATTCCTGGGTGTTGGACCGGTCCAGGCAGCAGTCACATTCCTGAGTGTTGGAGCGGCCCAGGCAGCAGTAACAGTCCTGGGTGTTGGAGCGGCCCAGGCAGCAGTAACAGTCCTGGGTGTTGGAGCGGCCCAGGCAGCAGTAACAGTCCTGGGTGTTGCTGGGGCCCAGGCAGCAGTAACTGTCCTGGGTGTTGGAGCGGCCCAGGCAGCAGTAACATTCCTGGGTGTTGGAGCGGCCCAGGCAGCAGTAACAGTCCTGGGTGTTGGAGCGGCCCAGGCAGCAGTAACAGTCCTGGGTGTTGGTGTGGCCCAGGCAGCAGTAACAGTCCTGGGTGTTGGAGCGGCCCAGGCAGCAGTAACAGTCCTGGGTGTTGCTGGGGCCCAGGCAGCAGGATCAGTCCTGGGTGTTGGAGCGGCCCAGGCAGCATGAACAGTCCTGGGTGTTGGTGGGTCCCAGGCAGCAGTAACAGTCCTGCGTGTTGCTGGGGCCCAGGCAGCAGTAAGAGTCCTGGATGTTGCTGGGGCCCAGGCAGCAGGAACAGTCCTGGGTGTTGGTGGGGCCCAGGCAGCAGTAACAGTCCTGGGTGTTGGAGCAGCCCAGGCAGCAGTAACAGTCCTGGGTGTTGCTGGGGCCCAGGCAGCAGTAACAACCCTCGGTGTTGGTGGGGCCCAGGCAGCAGTAACAGTCCTGGGTGTTGCTGGGGCCCAGGCAGCAGTAACAGTCCTGGGTGTTGGTGGGGCCCAGGCAGCAGTAACAGTCCTGGGTGTTGGAGCGGCCCAGGCAGCAGTAACAGTCCTGGGTGTTGGAGCGGCCCAGGCAGCAGTAACAGTCCTGGGTGTTGGAGCGGCCCAGGCAGCAGGAACAGTCCTGGGTGTTGCTGGGGCCCAGGCAGCAGTAACAGCCCTCGGTGTTGGAGTGGCCCAGGCAGCATTAACAGTCCTGGGTGTTGGTGGGGCCCAGGCAGCAGTAACAGTCCTGGGTGTTGCTGGGGCCCAGGCAGCAGTAACAGTCCTGGGTGTTGGAGCGGCCCAGGCAGCAGTAACAGTCCTGGGTGTTGGAGCGGCCCAGGCAGCAGTAACAGTCCTCGGTGTTGGAGCGGCCCAGGCAGCAGGAACAGTCCTGGGTGTTGGAGCGGCCCAGGCAGCAGTAACAGTCCTGGGTGTTGGTGGGTCCCAGGCAGCAGTAACAGTCCTGGGTGTTGGTGGGACCCAGGCAGCAGTAACAGTCCTGGGTGTTGGTGGGGCCCAGGCAGCAGTAACAGTCCTGGGTGTTGCTGGGGCCCAGGCAGCAGTAACAGTCCTGGGTGTTGGAGCGGCCCAGGCAGCAGGAACAGTTCTGGGTGTTGGTGGGGCCCAGGCAGCAGTAACAGTCCTGGGTGTTGCTGGGGCCCAGGCAGCATTAACAGTTCTGGGTGTTGGTGGGACCCAGGCAGCAGTAACAGTCCTGGGTGTTGGAGCGGCCCAGGCAGCAGGAACAGTCCTGGATGTTGGTGGGGCCCAGGCAGCAGTAACAGTCCTGGGTGTTGGTGGGGCCCAGGCAGCAGTAACAGTCCTGGGTGTTGCTGGGGCCCAGGCAGCAGTAACAGTCCTGGGTGTTGGAGCGGCCCAGGCAGCAGTAACAGTCCTGGGTGTTGGAGCGGCCCAGGCAGCAGTAACATTCCTGGGTGTTGGAGCGGCCCAGGCAGCAGTAACAGTCCTGGGTGTTGGAGCGGCCCAGGCAGCAGTAACAGTCCTGGGTGTTGGTGGGGCCCAGGCAGCAGTAACAGCCCTCCGTGTTGATGGGGCCCAGGCAGTAGTAACAGTCCTGGGTGTTGGAGCGGCCCAGGCAGCAGTAACAGTCCTGGGTGTTGGAGCGGCCCAGGCAGCAGTAACAGCCCTCCGTGTTGTTGGGGCCCAGGTAGCAGTAACAGCAGCAGTCTACATAGTCCAAAATGGAAAAACACAGACATGCAAAAAAGCAGCAGGCTTCCTTCTAACAACAGTACGTTGGCTATGGCCAGCCACCTGACAATCCCCCGAACTGAGGGGTTTTTGCATCTCCTGATTATTTGCCCCAAACTATCACCTAACTGTGGTAGTGCTTATTTTTTCCCAGCCCCCATGTCGTGTGTGTTGTGTGTGCAGGTCTTCTGGTTATATTGGTCAGCCAGGGCTTTACTGGGTGGCCCAGGTTAACAAACCCAATCGAGGACCCCATAGTCAACATGATTTAGTTTGTTCCAATCACTACAGTCTTGTATAGACAGCTGCGATCACGTAAATCCCAAGAGGAATAGAAGGGCAGTAGGAGTACACTTAAATGGGAAAATCAGGAGGGCAAAAATGGAACATGAGATAGCTTTGGTAGATAAGGTAAAGGAGAATGCAAAGAGAATCTACAAATAAATTAAGAGCAAAAAAGTAACCAGGGAGATCCCCTTAAAGATCAATGAGATGTGTGAGATTTGAAATATTTCACATCAGTATTTTCCATGGAGAGAGGTAGGAAAGCCAGGGAACACGGGAAATAAATTGTGATATCTTGAAAAGTGTTGAAGAGTGTGGCGCTGTTACTGCTGCATGGGCCCCACCAACTCCCAGAACTGTTACTGCTTCAAAAATCCAATGGCATCTCTTATAGCCTAGGAGGGCCTTTTGCTGAACTGACTTGTTTTAGTCTGATCTTGACCGCCCCGTCTACAATTCTACACATCTTCTCCTTTAGACTCTGAAGCTGTTCACCTGTTGTAGCTCAATCCAATGTATTTACTGTCGCTACTCCCGAGATGTAACCTGCTCCTGGGATTTCTCATAATTCTCTCGTTATTTTCCTGAAACCTTTCTCTGACATATTCTCTGTCCCACCCAACTGTGAGCCTAAAGGTTGGGCAAACAATTGTTTCATGGGGATGGGACACCATTTGGGTACTTGACCATCTGTCTGGTTTTCAGTTCAGAGATCACAGCTGTACTCTCTGGATTCAGGGTCATGGCTACCTTTTCACAAATAATGGTGACATTACAATTACATGTAGCACCTTGGTCCTGGAGGAATGCTGTCTCTTTTATTTTACTGTATCGGTTGTATATGGTCGAAATTACAAATAAATACTACTCTACACATCAACTCTGGAGAATCCTTACATCCAATGCAAATGGGACCACCATTTTTTGCTTAAACAATTTACTGACCATTTCAATCCTCTTCCTCTCAGGCTCATACCTACTCTAAATCCTGGATTGCACCAGGGTTTACAGATTGTGACAGCATTGAATATTTTGGAGATGTAAAGCATATTGTCACAACACTGTCTCCACATATGTATTCCACTGGCTTTTGTCCTAAACCCTTGATTTGAACTTGATTACATATGATATTTGTTGGGCTCCATGTTAACTGACCAACTCATAGAACATAGAACATAGAAAAATACAGCGAAGTACAGGCCCTTCGGCCCTCGATGTTGCGCCGACCGAAGCCTACCTAACCTACACTAGCCCAATAACCTCCATATGCTTGTCCAATGCCCACTTAAATGACCATAAAGAGGGAGAGTCCACCACTGATACTGGCAGGGCAGTCCATGAACTCACAACCCGCTGAGTAAAACATCTACCCCTAACATCTGTCCTATACCTACCTCCCCTTAATTTAAAGCTGTGTCCCCGAGTAACAGCTGACTTCATTAGTGGAAAAAGGTTCTCACTGTCAACCCTATCTAAACCCCTAATCATCTTGTACACCTCTATCAAATCTCCCCTAAACCTTCTTTTCTCCAATAAGAAAAGCCCCAAGTGCCTCAGCCTTTCCTCATACGATCTTCCTACCATGCCAGGCAACATCCTGGTAAACCTCCTCTGCACTTGTTCCAACGCCTCCACATCCTTCCTATAGTATGGCGACCAAAACTGCACACAATACTCCAGATGAGGCTGCACCAGAATCTTATACAACTGCAACATGACCTCAGGACTCCGGAACTCAATTCCTCTACCAATAAATCCCAGTTCGCAATATGCCTTCTTCACAGCACTACTTACCTGGGTGGCAACTTTCAAAGATCTGTGTACATGGACACCAAGATCTCTCTGCTCATCCACACTGCCAAGTAGCCTACCATTAGCCCAGTAATCCATCTTCTTGTTGCTCCTACCAAAGTGAATGACTTCACACTTAGCTACATTGAATTCCATTTGCCACCTTTCTGCCCAGCTCTGCAACTTATCTATATCCTGCTGTAATCTGCCACATCCTTCTTTGCTGTCCACAACTCCACCGACTTTCGTGTCATCCACAAACTTGCTCAGCCAGCCTTCAAGCCCCTCCTCCAGGTCATTTATAAAAATGACTAACAGCAATGGTCCCAAAACAGATCCTTGCGGAACACCGCTAGTAACTGCACTCCAAGATGAACCTATACCATCAACTACTACCCTTTCTGTCTTCTTCCAGCCAGCCAATTCCTAATCCAAACCGCTAATGTACCCTCAATGCCATACCTCCGTAGTTTTTGCATTAGCCTGCCATGGGGTACCTTATCGAATGCCTTGCTAAAATCCATATACACCACATCTACTGCTTTACCCTCGTCCACTTCCGTGGTCACCTTCTCAAAGAATTCAACAAGGTTTGTGAGGCACGACCTGCCCTTCACAAAACCATGCTGACTATCCTTGGTCACATTATTCCTATCCAGATGTTCATAAATCCTATCCCTTACAATTCTCTCTCAGCCTTTGCCCACAACAGAAGTGAGACTCACTGGCCTATAGTTACTCGGGCTATCCCTGCTCCCCTTCTTGAACAAGGGGACCACATTCGCTATCCTCCAGTCTTCTGGCACTATTCCCGTAGACAACGACAACATAAAAATCAAGGCCAATGGCTCCGCTATCTCCTCCCTAGCTTCCCAGAGGATCCTAGGATAAATGCCATCAGGCCCAGAGGACTTATCTATTTTCATCCTTTTCAGTATTCCCCAGACCTCTTCCCTACGTACCTCAAGGCCATCCATTCTAATCACTTGTGACTCAATATTCACATCAGCAACAATGTCCTGTTCCTGAGTGAATACTGACGAAAAGTATTGATTTAGTGTCTCACCAATCTCCTCCGCCTCCACGCACAACTTCCCACTCGTATCCTTGACTGAACCGATACCTACCCTAGTCATCCTTTTATTCCTGACATGCCTATAGAAAGCCTTTGAGTTTTCCCTAATCCGACCAACTAAGGACTTTTTATGTCCCCTTCTCGCTGCTCTTAGCTCTCTCTTTAGATTCTTCCTGGCTACCTTATAACTCTCAATCGCCCCAACTGAACCTTCACGCCTCATCTTTACATAGGCCGCCCTCTTCCCTTTCACAAGGGATTCCAATTCCTTATTAAACCACGGCTCCCTCACAAGACCCTTTACTCCCTGCCTGACTGGTACATACTTATCAAGGACACCCATTAGCTGTTCCTTGAACAATCTCCACATATCATTTGTGTTCTTCCCTTGAAGCCTATTTTTCCAATCCACGCATCCTAAGTCATGCCTCACCGCATCATAATTTCCCTGCCCCCAGCTATAACTGTTGCCCTGCAGTGCACACTTATCCCTTTCCATCACTAGAGTAAAAGTCACCGAGTTGTGGTCACTGCCCCCGAAGTGCTCACCTACTTCCAAGTCTAACACCTGGCCTGGTTCATTCCCTAGAACCAAATCCAGTATAGCCTCACCTCTTGTTGGCCTGTCTACATGTTGTGTCAGGAAACCCTCCTGCACACATTGGACAAACACCAACCCATCTAACGAACTCGAGCTATAGCTTTCCCAGTCAATATCTGGGAAGTTAAAGTCCCCCATAACAACCACCCTGCTACTTTCACCCTTCTCCTGAATCATCCTTGCAATACTTTCCTCTACTTCTCTCGGACTATTAGGAGGCCTGTAGAAAACTCCTAACAGGGTGACCTCACCTTTCCTATTTCTAACCTCCACCCAAACTATCTCAGATAGCAAGTCTTCCTCCATCACCCTTTCAACTGCTGTAATACTATCCTTGACAAGCAATGCCACACCTCCCCCTCTTTTACCCCCAACTCTGACCCTACTAAAACATTTAAACCCTGGAACCTGCAACAGCCATTCCTGTCCCTGTTCTACCCACGTCTCTGTAATGGCCACAACATCGAAGTCCCAGGTACCAACCCATGCTGCAAGCTCACCTACCTTATTTCTTATACTTCTGGCATTATATACTTCAAGCCACCTTCCTGTTTACAGGCACCGTCCTTCGAGATCGATGCCATGTTCCTAACCTCCCTACACTCAAGGTCCTGTACCCTAAAGCTACAGTCCAGGTTCCCATGCCCCTGCAGAGTTAGTTTAAACCCTCCCAAAGAGCACTAGCAAACCTCCCCCCAAGGATACTGGTGCCCCTCAGGTTCAGGTGTAGACCATCCTGTTTATAGAGGTCCCACCTTCCCCAGAAAGAACCCCAGTTATCCAGAAACCGGAATCCCTCCCTCCTGCACCATCCCTGTAGCCACGCATTTAACTCTTCACTCTCCCTATTCCTCAACTCTCTGTCACGTGGCACGGGTAACAAACCAGAGACAACAACTCTGTTCGTTCTAGCTCTGAGCTTCCAACCTAGCTCCCTGAAAGCCTGTCTAACATCATCACCCCTCTTCCTACCTATGTTGTTGGTGCCAACGTGGACCCCGATCTGGGGCTGCTCCCCCTCCCCCTTAAGGACCCAGAAAACACAATCAGAGACGTCACGTACCCTTGCACCTGGGAGGCAACATACCAATCGTGAGTCTCTGTTGCCCCGCAAAACCGCCTATCTGTGCCCCTCTCTATTGAGTCCCCAATAACTATCACTCTACCTTTCTCCACCCTTCCCTTCTGAGCAACGGGGACAGGCTCCGTGCCAGAGGCCTGAACCTCGTTGCTTACCCCTGGTAAGTCATCCCCCCCACAAGTATCCAAAAAGGTCTTGAGGGGAATGACCGCAGGGGGTCCCTGCACTGGCTGCTTCCTCCCACTCCCCCTCACTGTCACCCATCTCTCTCTACCTTTTGGAGTTACTACTTCCCTAAAGCTCTGATCTATGATCCCCTCTGCCTCCCGAATGATCCGCAGTTCATCCAACTCCAGCTCCAGTTCCCGAACACGGTCTTGGAGGAGCTGGAGATGGGTGCACTTCTTGCAAGTGTAATCAGGAGGGACGCTAATGGCTTCCCTCACCTCATACATGTTGCAAGAGGAACATTGCACTGCCTTCGCTGCCATCCCTCTAAAAGAGAAACTTTAAAAACTAGATCTAAAGAAACAAACAAGCAAAATGCAGCACTTACCTGCTTATTACAACGGGTCGTATTATTAGGTTAGAGGAGGAGGGCGGGTGGGAGGCTCTACCCGTGTAGTGCCTCGGGTTCCTCGCCTGCGCGCTTTTATAAGAAAAAAACCTTCCCAGGTAAGCTAGCGCGACACCAGCTTCCGGGTCCGCTAGGCGCTTAAAGAAAAAGCTTTAAATTTTAGCCGTTAAAAAAAACAATAACTGGACTAGACCGCAACTAAAAAAAAAACGCCATCAGACAGCTGTTACCTGCTCCGCCGAGAGAGTGAGGCCGAAGGCTTGGAGCTGCACGCTTTTATAAGAAAAAAACCTTCCCAGGTAAGCTAGAGTGACACCAGCTTCTGAAATCTATTGTCCACGTGACTGGGTGGCAGGGCTTCCATATGGCCTTCATATAAATGTTTACTGGCACCACCCCTGGCATCATGACCTACTCAATTCATAATTTAGTTTTCCTGTTACCATTTCATACATGCAGTCAGACTCCCCTTCATAAAAACATAGAAACACAGAAGAAAGGAGGAAGCCATTTGGCCCATTGAGTTGTTCCCATTCATCACGATCGTGGCTGATCATCCAACTCAAAGACCTAATCCTGCTTTCTCCCCATAACCTTTGATCCCATTCACCCCAAGTGCTATATCAAGCCACCTGTTGAATACTTTCAATGTTTTAGCATCAGCTACTTCCTGTGATAATGAATTCCACAGGCTCACCACTCTCTGGGTGAAGAAATGCCTGATCTCTGTCCTAAATTGCTCACTCCAAATCCTCAGGTGATGACAACTCGATCGGGATGCACTATTGAGAACCTCCTCCCTGCATCTACCCTGTCCGGTCCTGTTAGAATTTTGTAAGTCTCTGAGATCACTCCCCCCCCCCCCCCCCCCACCTTACATGTCTGAACTCCAGTGAGAACAATCCTGTAGTACTGAATCTCTCCTCAGGTGTCAGTCCCGCCATCGCCAGTATCAGTCTGGGTAAACCGTCGCTGCACTCCCTTGACAGTAAGAGCATTCTTCCTCAGGAAAGGAGACTAAATCTGCACACAATATTCTCGGTGTGCCTTCACTAAGGCCCTGTATAATTGCAACAACATATTCCTATTCCTGCACTCGATACCTCTCACAATGAAGGCCAACATCCCATTTGCCTTCTTTACCTCCTGCTGCACCTGCATGCTTACCTTCAGCGACTGGTGCACAAGGACACCCGGGTCCCACTGCATACTCCCCTCTCCCAATTTGCATCCATTCAGACAGGAATCTGCCCTCTTGTTTTTGCTTCCAAAATGAATAACCTCACATTTATCCAAATTACTGCATCTGTCATTGATTTGGTTGCTCTTAGTGTCCATTGTCCATTCCTGAAGCAGATGACGATGATGGTCACTAGCCTGTAAAGAACAAGGATCCAGCACATCTTGCCCGAAGGGTTATTTATCACGTTTCAGCTTCATACAACTTCAGTTGGGACCAGTGGGGCAAATGGGATTAGATTAATTTTGGATACCTGGTTGGCATGGGTGAGTTGGGCTGAAGGGTTCTGTTTCCATGATGTACAACTCTATGGTTCAGTGCTATCACTTCAGTCTCTTGGATATCGACTAAAGTCCATGTATCACCTGTAATGACTACCTCCTTAGGCCCAACTCGTGGTCTCTGGCCCACACCTTACGGTGATATTTTCACCATTCACTGATCTCCTGGGTCAGGCAGGAAATTTCTGTGCTCCCTTTCCCCGATTCTCTGCCAATCTGCTATTTCTCCTCTCAGCTCATGCAGCTGCTCGACCAGTTCTTTCACAAACTGTTTAACCCTATCCTTGCCATTACACATGTCCTCCTACCACATCATTTGGCTGCTGCATAGACCGTCTGGTCATTAATTCAAAGGCGGTCAAACCCCTTGCTGGGATAGACCTCTGTTTCACTAAGATGGTGGGGAGAACTCTAACACATCCCTGCCCTGTCTCTGTCAAGGCCTTAGACAGACTAGCTTTAAGTGTCTGGTTCATTCGCTCTCCCATTCCTGAGCTTGGGGGATGGTATGGGAGATGGAATTTCTGTTTAATTCCTAACAGAGCACATATCTGCTTCATTCCTCACCCTGTAAAATGTATCCCATGATCAGAATCTATCATGCAGGAGGACAACCCGACCTCAGGATAATCTGTCCGGTCAGTATTCCTGTGAGTGTTCCTGCTGACCAGTCCCTGCAGAGTAATCCTGTCTATTAAGACCAAACAATACTTCTTTCCCCTGGGATTAGGGGAGGGGTCTCATAAAATCAACCTGAAATTACTCCCATGGGCTCCTTAGTTTCAGCCAGTGGTTCAATTTTATCTCGATTGCTTTCCCAGACTTGCGCTGCATGTAGACCACCCATCTTTGACAGAATGTTGTGATATCTCTCCCCATTGCAGGCCACCAGCAGCAGCAGCTCATCTGATACTGCATTTTCTCCCACCCAATGTGGGCCAGACCATGATGTGTTATTAATAATGTTTGTCTTATACATGCAGTGTGGTGCTACTGCCTAATCCTCCAATCCCACACAATCCATTCTCCCCTCTCATTGCCTTTCCCATTTCTGTTTCACTTCAAGTGGGCTGTTTCTTGGAGTGTCTCCAGACCTGCATCTCTTGCTTCTGTAACTGCTGCCACTTCCTCAGATGTCTGTGCTGTTTCACTAAGGCTTTTAGTTTAGGGGTCTCATAAAATACATCTGCAATTGTTCCCACGGGCCCCTGAGGCTCAGCTGGTTGTTCAATTTTATCTCGATTGCTTTCCATCATAATCATTGCCCCATTATTGAGGGTATTGTACTTTCCCATGAGCTTTACTGGGCAACTTAGCTACTTCCACCAACTCTCTAACCTGTTCTCCATGCTGTATGTCTCCCTTGATGAGGTGATGGACCCTTGCTGAACCCAGACCAACACATAAACATGAGCTCAACCAAAGGCTAGGCCAAATGCATGCCTGCAATTGGATATATGTTGACTGTCTAGCCTTGACTAATTTCTGGTCTGGTCCCTAACACTCTTTGCTACACATGTGTACAACCTATATATAAAACACCATTCTCCCATTCAACACTCCTTGTACTTCTATACATTGGGCAGAAGAAACATCTCCATGGACAACGTCATCTCAAACTTCCAAAACATTTAGTTGCAAAATTTAGTACAGCTACAACATTGGCTGCTGCCTGAAATTATAGCAAGTTTCCCAAATATGTCCTGCACACACACAAAGCAGGATAAATGCTACCTGGCCATTCACTACCCCATAGATGTACAGTCAACCATAAGTGAAGGAATGAATCAGCTCATCAATTCTATCAAGCAGCCCCTGTTTGGCAAGAACCTATTCACTGATATCTATATTGGTTTCCACGAGGAAGATTCAATCCTGACCTCATTACCAGCTTGAATATAGTATACAGAACAGTACTGCACAGGAACAGGCCATTCAGCCCAATACGTCTGCGCTGATCATGATGCCATTCTAAACTGCTCCCCTCTGCCCTCACATGTTCTGTATCCTTTATTTCCTGCCTGATCATTTTTGTGTCTAAATGCCTCCTAAACTTTGCTGTCATATCTGCTCCTAGCCCTTCACCTGGCAGCACATTCCAGGCACCTACCACCCTCTTGGTTTGAACATGGACAAAATAACTGGGTTCCAGAAATGAGGTGTGATTGACAGCCCTTGACATCAAGGCTACCTTTGACCAAGTGTGGCATGAAGTAGCCCGAGCAAAACTGGAATCAATGGGAACTGGGGAGAACGCTCT
This sequence comes from Chiloscyllium punctatum, assembly GCF_047496795.1. NCBI lineage: Eukaryota > Metazoa > Chordata > Chondrichthyes > Orectolobiformes > Hemiscylliidae > Chiloscyllium > Chiloscyllium punctatum. The sequence goes on along the minus strand of NC_092761.1, from coordinate 47,691,267 downwards.
GCTCGGTTGCATCATATGTGACACAAAGGAAGATGTCTGAGGACATCTCTGTCTGAGGACATCTCTACAGAAGTTCCTTAAGGGAGTGTCTGAGGCCCAACCATCTTCAACTGCTTCATCAATAACCTCTCCTCCATCACAAGGTCAGTGGTTGAGTTGTTCGCTGCTGATTGCACAATGTTCAGCACCATTCGTGACTCCAACAACACTCTAGAAGCTTGACACCATTCAGAACAAAGCAACCCACTTGATCAGAAAATCCACAAACATTCACTCCCTCCACCATATAGCAGCACTGCCTACCACCCTACTCGATACATTGTAGAAATTGGCCAATTCTCCTTAGACAACACCTTCCATGACCACTTCAACTGAGAAGCATAAGCGCAGCAGATATTTTGGAAAACCACTATCTCCAAGGTCTCCTCCACTCCACTGACCACTCTGTCCTAGAAATACTTCATCCTTCTGTGATATTGTGTCGAAATCTTAGAATTCCCTACCTTCTGGCATCTTGAGTCTACCTACAACGCATGCACTGTACTGGTTTATGAAGGTGGTCAGCATCACTGTCCGAAGGCAACTAGGAATGGTCAATAAAAACTCACCCAGCCAGGAAGGTGACTATCCCCCAACTGATTTAAAAAAAAGAAGATCCTTCTTCTCTGCATTTCCTAACATTTGCCTGTTTTATACTGAAGCCAGAGCATTAAAAAAAACATCCCTGTCCCTAATGGCTCAGCACTAGGAATTGATTTAAAGTAACACCAATATATTTCCAAGTCAGGATGGTAAATAACTTTGAATAGAATTTACTTCTCACTGTTCAGAATTGAAACTCAACCCTATTCTCTATCAATAATCAAACCCCGTATCGTTCAGTATTGATAATCACTCCCCACACCGTTCGATTTCGATAATCAAACCCCGTACAGTTCAGTATCAATAATCACTCCCCACACTGTTCAGTATCGATAATCAAGCACCGCATTGTTTAGTATCGATAGTCAAACCCCATACCATTCAGTATCGATAATCAAAACCCATACCATTCAGTATTGATAATCAAACACTGTACCATTCAGTATTGATAATCAAAACCCCACTCTGTTTAGTATTAATAATCCCTCCCCACACACTATCGATAATCAGTTTGTTGAGGAGGTCTGGCCTGGTGCATAACAGACTGGGGGCTCTTTGCAGGTTTTTTTCCTTTAGTTCCAAATTGGGATTAGGGTCACTGAATGCAAAGGCAGTGAGTAGTAGTGTGAGTGTCCTTTGTTCCAGGTGTTGTCGGTTGGTTTAAATAGTGCTTGGTGGGGTCCTGGCTCTTCCAGTCACGGCAAGTTTTCGGGGGTGACATTGAGGGCTTTACAAAAGGTAAACAAGGAAAAACTGCTGGAATTAGCAGGCAAGCTGGAGTTGGAGCTGCCTCCTTCTGTGAGGAAAGGAGGGATGATTGCAGCAATAGCTTGGCATTTAAATTTGATGGAAACACTGTCAGAGTCGTTGGAGATGGCTGAAATTAAATTAAGAACAAAGCAGCTTGGGTTAGAGGCAAAAGAAAAAGGAGGAGGAAAAGAAATGAAACTGTTTGAATTACAATTAAAAGGAGAGAAAAGAGATTACAAATGAATGGCCCGAGCAGAACAAGAAGGTTAGGACAGAATTGCTTCAGCAGAACATAAAGAAAAAGAGGGAGAGAGAGAAAGAGAAAAAGAGTCAGAGGAAAAGTTGAAAGACTTTGAACCTCAGAAATTGGCCCTTAGTCAGGAAAGTGAACTTAAAAGGATGGAGGGGAAGGCTGAAGGTAAGCTGAGGGAGGAGGAGAGTGAGGATGAGCAAACCCCCAGGAGCCAAAGACCTGGGGAGGGGGGATCAGTTTAAATATATTCAAGCTCCGCCTAAATTTAATGAAAAGGATGTGGAAGCCTTTTTCATCTCATTTGAAAAGGCAGCGAAACAATGCAGTGGCTAGTGACCATGTAAGTTTTGTTGATCCAAACAAAATGTGTAAGTAGAGCTAGTGAGGTATTTGCATCACCAGCAGAGGAGGTATCTGGGGTGTATGACAAGGTAGAGAGACCCATCTTAAGTGCATATGAGCTTGCTCCTGAAGCCTACAGACAAAATTTCAGGAATCTAAGGACAGACACAGGTCAAACATACATTGAGTTTGAAAGGATCAAAGAAAGTAATTTTGATAGGTAGACAAGGGCATTAAAAATAAAGTAAACATGTCACGCTCTTACAGCAACGATTATTTTGGAGGAGTTCATAACTTCAATTCATGAGGTGGTGAGAACGCATGTGGAAGAGCAGACAGTTAAAATGGCAAGCTTAGCAACTGAAATGGGTGATGATTGAGTAGGTACATAAATCAGAATTTGGCTTCCAACATCAATTTCAACCTATGAAAGATAGAATTTGGGGAATAAAGAAATCCTCATGTGGAAAAGGAAAAATAGAACTCAGTGATGATCATAAAGATAACTGAGAGTCATAGAGATGTGTAGCATGAAAACAACCCCTTCAGTCCAACTCGTCCATGCTGACCGGATATCCCAACCTAATCTAGTCCCATTTCCCAACACTTGGCCCATATCCCTCTGAACCCTTCCTATTCATATCCTCATCCAGATGCCTTTTAAATGTTGTAATTGTATCAACCTCCACCACTTCCTCTGGCAGCCCATTCCAGACATGCATCGCCCTCTGCATGAAAAAGTTGCCCCGAGGTCCCTTATCATAACTTTCCCCTCTCACCCCATATCAATGCCCTCTGATTCTGGACTCCCCCACCCCAAGGAAAAGACTTTGTCTGTTTATCCTATCCATGCCACTCATGATTTTATATACTTCTGTGAGGTCACCCCTCAGCCTTTGACACTCCAGGGAAAACAGCCACAGCCTATTCAGCCTCTCCCTATCGCTTTTTTAGATTACTTACAGTGTGGAAACAGGCCCTTCGGCCCAACAAGTCCACACCGCCCCGCTGAAGTGCAACCCACCCATACCCCTACCTTTACCCCTTACCTAACACTACGGGCAATTTAGCATGGCCAATTCACCTGACCTGCACATCTTTGGACTGTGGGAGGAAACCGGAGCACCCGGAGGAAACCCACGCAGACACGGGGAGAATGTGCAAACTCCACACAGTCAGTCGCCTGAGCCACAACATGACTTCCCAACACCTATACTCAACGCTCTGACCAATAAATAAAAGCATGCAAAACACCTTCTTCACTATCCTATCTACCTGTGCCTTTACTTTCAAGGAGCTATGAACCTGCACTCCAAGGTCTCTTTATTCAGCACCACTCTCTAGGACTTTACCATTAAGTGCTTAAGTCCTGCTAAGATTTGCTTTCCCAAAATGCAGCACGTCCAATTAATCTAAATTAAACTTCATCTGCCATTCCTCAGCCCATTGGCCCATCTGATCAAATCCCTTTGTAAACTGCAGTAACCTTCTTTGCTGTCCACTACACCTCCAATTTTGGAGTCATCTGCAAACTTACTAACTAGACCTTGTATGTTCACATCCAAATCATCTATATAAATTATGAAAAGTAGTGGACCCAGCACCAATCCTTGTAGCACTCCACTGGTTACAAGCCTCCAGTCTGAAAAACAACCCTCCACCACCACCCTCTGTCTTCTACCTTTGAGCCAGTTCTGTATCCAAATGGCTAGTTCTCCCTGTATTCCATGAGATCTGACCTTGCTAACCAGTCTCCCATGGGGAACCTTGTCAAGCACCTTCCTGAAGACAATATAGATCACATCTACTGCTCTGCCCTCATCAATCCTCTTTGTTCCTTCTCCAAAACAGTCAGTCGGGTTTGTGAGACATGATTTCCCACACACAAAGCCATGTTGACTATCCTTAATCTGTCCTTGCCTTTCTAAATACATGTAAATCTTTACCACAGGATAAAAAGACAACCCTTGAGGAGAAGTTAAAAGGCTTCATTGTTTTCACTGCAATAAAGTAGGCCATGTGAAATCAGTGTTGGTGGGTTAGAAAAAGCACGAGAAAGTCAGATGTAGGAAAACAGGATAAGCCAGTGAATTTTGTTGGAGTGGTTATGGAAAGCACAGTGAAAGCTAAAAGGCTGTACCAGAATGTACACCCTCGGGTTGGAGGTTGGGTAAGGAGGAAGTGCCAGATCTCCTTAAACTATATACTTGTGAAGGTAAAATTTACTCGCATAGGCCAGGAGCAGCAAGTAATGAGGTCACAATATTAAGAGACACAGGACCCTCTCACTTTTTGATGTTGAAAGATGTAGCTCTGTAGGACTATTGCCAGAAAAAGTGCTTGTAATCAGAATTCACAGTGAGACAAGAAGTGCTCAATTATGTAGAGTGAGGTGACAGTGTCCAGTGAGAAGTGGAGAAGTCATGGCAGGAGTGTGGACAAACTCTCAGCTCCAGGAATACAATTTGTCCTTGCTAACAATATGGCTGGTTCACAGGTCAGAGTGCTGCCTACTGTGGTTGAAAAGCCAGTGGAAAATCAGGCAACTGAGCTAGGTCAAGAAGCATATCCTGGGATATTTCCTGACTGAGTGGTAACGAGGTGAGAAAGGCACCATTGGAAACAGGAGAGATCAAAGTGTATTGATAGTGGAATTATCAGACACCCTGTTTGATCAAATAGTTGAGACAAAACAGGAGCAAGTAGATGACAAAAGCAGACATCTTTAGTTCAGAGAAATTAACTGAGTTAAGCAGAAAGATAAGAAACTAAAGCAATTGTATCAAAAAGCATAGATAGAAGAAGAATCCATATGTGTCCTGATGTGCTACTATCTTAAAAATGATGTCTTAATGAGGAAATGGAGACCATCACATATTCAGGCAGAGGAGAAATGGGCAGATGTTCATCAAGTCGTATTGCCAGTGGGTTACAGAAAGGAGGTGTTGCGGGTAGCAGGAGGTCATGTAGGGGCCAGGAAAACCCAAGCTAAAATACAAAGATATTTTTACTGGCCTAGACTGCACAACAATGCAGTTGAACTTTGCTAGACATGTCATACATGTCAGGTAAACCAAAAACTGGAGGCAGTAATAAAACCCACACCTTTAATATTTATTCCTGCATTTGAGAAACCTTTTACAAGAGTCTTAATTGATAACATAGGACCCTTACCTAAAACAAAAAGTGGAAATCAGTATTTATTTACAATATTGGATGTATTCATTAGATTTCCAGAGGCCATTCCATTATGCAATATCACTGCTACAAGGATTGTAGAAGAGTACTCGAGACAGGGACTACTCACATAGATACAATCAGATCAAGGGTCAAATTTTACATCAAAACTATTCAAGAAAACTATGAACAGCTTAGGAATAAAACAATTCAAATCTACTGCATACCGTCCAGAATCGCAGGGAGTGAGAGAAAGGTAGCATTAGACATTAAAGGTCATGTTCAAGGCTTATTGTCAAGACTATCCAGATGATTGGGATAATGGAATTCTGATTGTACTTTTTGCTATCAAAGATGCAACAAATGAATCAAACAAAGTCAGTCTATTTGAATTAGTTTATGGGCATGAAGTGAGAGGACTGCTAAAATTGATTAAGGAGAGATTGGCAAGTCATAATTCAGAGATCTCATATTTGGACTCTGTGTCAAATTTTGGGGAACAGTTAGGTAGAGTGGGAGAGTTGACGAGGCAGCATTCAAAGGTATTACAGTGTATAATGAAACGTGAAGCAGACAAGAAATCAAAAACTTGAAATTTTGCTATCGTGGATCAGGTATCAGTGTTACTTCCAGTGAGAGATGAATGTTTAAAAACAAGGTTTAGTGAACCTTATCAAGTTGAAAGGAGATTGAGTGAGGTGAACTATTTGATAAGGACAGAAAGAAATCTCACCGTGTGTCATATGAATACTCTGAAACATTATTTTGAAGAGAATGAAAGAAAAAGTGTATTGATAGTGGAATTATTGATTACAACAGAGTGAAGAACCAAGTTCAGAGGATTCTGAATTGGACATTCCTCAAATTAAATTGGACAATAAGGAAGTTGTTAAAAATTGGGATAAGTTATTGAGTTTACCTTCCAGAGGAATATTGAAGTGAGCTGAAAGAGTTATTGCCGTCACGTGGGGAGATATGTGGAAATAAACTGGGAATTACTAACCTTATTGTACATGATGTAGATATAGGGGATGTTGTTCCTTATAGGCATAACCACCCAAAAGCAAAGGTAACCGGGAAGTTTCCCATCGCATCGACAAAAAGTGCAGGACTCTGTTTCCTGGGATTGAGTGGATTTTATCCGAAATTTGTACCAAATTTTTGCAGTGTGGCTGCTCCACTCACTGAATTACTAAAGAAAAGCAAGAAGTTTAAATGGACAGCTGACTGTCAGAAGGCATTTGACAGCCACTGTGTTAACCACTGCCCCAGTGTTAGCCACACCTAATTACACAACAATGTTCAAGGTGGTTAACGTTGCATGTTGGTGCTGTGCTCTTACAGGAAGATGACCAAAAGATAGAAAGGCCTATTGGGTATTTCTCCAGGAAATTGATAATTTATCATCAGAAATATTTGACAGTTGAGAGGAAGCTTTGAGCTTGGTGTTGGTGCCACAACTTTTCAATGTTTATGTAACCCGTAACGTATCTGAGATAATCGTATACACTGACCACAGCCCATTAAAGTTTGTGGAGGAAAGTTCCAGACCATTTGGATAGAATTTGTTATTACAGCCATTCAATTTGGCAGGACAAGAAAACGTGATTGCCAACACATTGTCAAAACTTGGATGAGAAATGGAGCCGTAAAGTGGCAGAATGGAACAGAATGTAGCAGTGCGTGTTTGCATGTTTCTCGCCAATGTAATGTATGTGTGTGTTGCAGTGCACTCACAGTTTTAGATTAAAGGGTTTTCCAATGAAGCCAGCTTTGGATATTGAATTGTTTTAAGGGGGGATATTGTAACGATGCTGGTCTTTTAACAAGGTTATGTTGTCCTTGATGTTGTTTAAAACTGGTTTCAAAGGTAGAGTTTCCGATATGACTGGAAATAGTTACTTGAGAATTCTTTTAAGTCTTTCTCTTATAGTACTTGTACAATGAAAGGCAAGTGGCCAGTTCTCTCAGTCCAGGCTTGAGTTTGGTTTGAGTGAACTGTTTTGTTTTGCAGATGCGGGAACGCAGAGAAGCTGCTGTGGATCCAGTGAAGCAGTTCCATGCTGATCCACCCTCACTCCGACAACTCTCCTCTAAGAACCTGTGTTGGGTTTTCCCTTTTTTATGCTGAGGGGGTGTTTATGGGAATGTTGCAGGTATTTAATCAAACCCACACCATTTAGTATCAATAATCAAAACCTGCACCATTCACTATCAGTGATCAAACCCCACACCATTCAGTATCGATAATCAAATCCAATACTGTTCAGTATCAATAATCAAACTGCACACCATTCATCATCTATAATAAAACCCCACACAGTTCAGTATTGATAATCAAATCCCACACTGTTCGGTATCAATGGCCAAACCCTGTTCAGTATCATATCAAAGCCCAGTCAGTAATGACAATTAGCTTCATTAATAATCAAACTGATAATTAATGGTGGGAATAGTTTTTATTGGGACCAATAATATTGAGCACTGATTTTGTTTTCTGTTTCTCACTCCCTCATTACTGTTTCTATTTCAGAGGAAAATTGGGGAAACAAAATCGAATCATTATGTCATGAAGCTGACATTTTCAGGATTGACAGGCTGTGGCAAAAGGATTGCTTACAGGATCTATACAGGGGCCTTAGCTATTTACAGCTAGATCATGCTCAGTGGCAGCATTATGTCAATATTTATCAAAATCACAAACAGAAATTTCTGGAAAAGGTCAGCGGGCCTCATAGTATCTGTGGAGAGAAAGCGGAGTTAACATTTCGGTCCAATGACCCATCTTCAGAACTGTTTGTCGTTAGGAAAACATTGGTATGTATGCTGAAAGCAGTGTGGGGGAAAGCGGAGAAGTGTAAACATTAAAAGTAGCCCAGAGAAACAGAACAACAGCTGAGCGGACAAAGGAATGGGCAAAGGTCAGCCTCAGAGAATGAATACGAGGACTGCTCACGAGGACTATTAGCTGACAATGGGTTGCTTGCGCTGGCAGACCAAGAGATAATGAAGTCTGGTGGGTGCGGATGGGGTAAAGCCATGACAGAAGATGCTCAGGTCCCAAAAATAGTTGAACTTGATATTGAGTCCAAGCAGAAGGTGAGATGTTGTTTGTCCACGCAGGGCAATTCAGGGCAAGGAAAGGAAACAACATTGACGATGTTATCGATGGACCAGAGAAAGCTGTGTGTGGCTGCTTGAGTAGGAATGGAACAAGGAATGTTCCGAGTTCCACGGTATGGGAATGGATACCTTCATGGACCTGAGTTGTGCACGTCTCTTTGTGGGATAGGTAGAACATCCCCCTTCAAACCACTCACCATCCTGACTTAGAAATATATAGCTGTTCCTGCAAGCTTGCTGGTTCAAAGTCCTGGAACTCTCATTGTGCATTTCTCTGTGTAAAATGATCCCAAAGGTGGCAGCTTCTCACGGTCTGTTACAGATCAGCAATAAACTCTTTCAGTTTATTCCGGAATGAATGGTTTATGGCCTGTTAAAGGTCTTATGCCCAATAAGTTGATTCTCCTGTGCCTCGGATGCTGCCTGACCTGCTGTGCTTTTCCAGCATGACTCTGTCTCTTTTTCTCTCTTTCTTCCTTTCTCTTTCCATTTGTCGCTCTCTCTAACTTTCACTCTTAATCTGACCCTATCCCTATCTCATGCTTTTTCTCTTTAATTCTTCCTGGTTCTTACTCACTGTCTCATGGTCTGTTTCAGTGGCTCTGGTGCCTTCCGTGGCATGGTGGATCCAGTGCAGGTTGGCAGCACCTTCAGCGGTGAGGTGAGTTTGGCCCAGGATTCCTTGAGGCGGTTTTTGTTGTATCCTCCGGCACTGTGTTCCAATGGCCCGGCCTAGTGTTCCGTGCCAGCTTCAGCAGCGAGGTGGGTCCTTGAGGTGGTTTCTGCAGTGTTAATACTAGAATGGGGGATATGCTAGGCCACATGAGGTGGGAGATTGTATTGGATTATAATTCTGCTGTTGATGACCCACAGCACATCCTGGATACCAGTCCTGAGATGCTGGATCAGTTCAAAGTTTGGCACACCATCCTTGATGTTGGTGAGGAGGGTTTTGCCATTCCTGTTTCCAGATTGGTGCCTGGTGGTCTGCCTGCTTTTGCTCCTTTTCTGAGATGGTGTTTTGCTTTGATATACCTGAGTAGTTTGCTTGGTCATTTCAGGGAACAGTTAAAAATTGATGACATTGCTTTGGGCTGGAATTTGCATTTTTCCAATGCAGGTTTTTATGATGGTGATAACAAAGGTTAAATCATTAGAGAGAAGAGCAGAAGTAGCCTATTCAGCCCATTACTACCTGGTCATCATTGGGCATTTAGTTCCATATTTTACTTGGATTTCAAATTTCACCATTTTTTAATTAAATTAGGTCATTTTATCCCAATGCGACTCCTTTGGAGGCTGTGATCAACAGCACTTCTGTTAGAGGCCGCTTGAGTCTGAATAAACCAAAGTTCCCAAATAATGATAACATATTGTGAAGCCTTATCAAAGCCGTTTTCACCAAAATCTGGAAAATTATTCATCAGCTTCGAACCATCTCTGACAGCAAGATAAAGATGCAGCATTTGGAAAGAATGCTCAGAACTAACAATAAAGTTGAGCGATGTCATTTTGTTTCCAATATTGTTCAACCATGTTGGCTGCACACATCCCTCAAACAATTCTGAGGAATGCTCACTGGACCTGAAGTGTTTACTTTGATTTCTCTTCACAGATGCTGCCAAATCTGTTGAGCTTTTCCAGCAATTTCTGTTTTTATCTAAACCCCTCTCCCTATTTTTCTCTCTCAGTTTGGCTGGAATCTGATCCCTGTGTATTCTGTGTCCTTGCCCCTGTGAACGGTCCCATTGCCACTGGGTTGCTTTGAGAAGTTGATGTTGGCATCGAGAAGGTCCTCAGTTCTGTCAGAGTGTCCAGCATCTCCTCCCTGGGAGCTGGTGTCTCCCCTTCTCTGGTTGTGTCCCTGGCTGTATTCTGAGGGTCAATAATCACCATGTTCTGTGAACCCTGCAGAGAAATGGAAACAGAAGATGCTCTCATGTCATTTATCATAGGAATAGGTTTAAATTATTACACAGCCACGTGAACGTCAATCGTGATTCAGTGAGTTTAACCTTCTCTTTCTTACCTTGAAGTGATGAGCTCACAGTGTACAGAGACTGAACATCCCAAATGTTTCTCAGCCGCTGAAGGACATTACCTCAATGTTTACAATTCAATAAATAATGGAACCTCTGAGTTAGAATGTCATCGTTTGCTTGTCAAATTTAGATTTAAGCTCTCTTCTTCCCTCACACAGAACATTCCAAAACACTTCAGCAGCAAAGCACCTTTCTGAAATGTACTCACTGCTGTAGTAGGACACGCAGGAGCAGTTTGTGCACAGAAAAGTCCCACAGGCAGCAAGGTTGACATCAACCAACTTAGTAACAATGTTGACTGAGGGATGAGTAACTACTCCCCCAGCACTTATCCTTTGAGAGTACGGTACACCCTCAGTGCTGACCCCCTGACAGCGTGGCACCCCCTCAGTACTGACCCTCTGACAGTGCAGCACTCCCTCAGCACTTACTCTCTGATCATGTAGCACTCCCTCAGTCATGACCCTCTGACAGTGCAGCACTCCCTCAGTACTTACCCTCTGACACAGCAGCACTCCCTCAGTACTGACCCTCTGACAATGCAGCACTCCCTCAGTGCTGACCCTCTGACAGTACAGCGCTCCCGCTGTGCTGACCCCCCCAAAGTGACAGTGCTGTTAGGTTAAGTTTAAGTTTATAGAGTTGGTTACTAAACCTTCTAAACCAGAGAAAGGGAAGGTGAGAGTGCTACCCACTGACCCATTGCTTAGTCCACTGTCAGAAATGCCTGGGTAATCTGTCTGGGAACCTGGGACACATGTTGCCTATTGAACGTTGTTGGGTGCACACCACCCTCACACCTTTCTCATTGAAATGTGTCGATTCTGGTCCTTGCCTCTAATGTACAGTCCCATTACTGCTCAGCAGCTTTGAGAAGCTAATGTTAGTCGAGAGCATTCTTGAGTTTGATGGTTTCAACATGTTGTTATGTTGTTTATCTCGTGAAATTGATGGTTTAGGGATGTGTGTAAACAGTTTCTGTACCTGCTGTTTCACAGCGAATCGATTGTAGATCACTGTGATGTCACCGGCCTTTGAAGCTGTCTCCTCAGTCGCTGTCTTTCTGCTGCAATAACACAATATCACAGTGTGGTTATTATATATCAGAGAGTCAGTGCAGCACAGATGCAATTGCGTATTTGCAAGGTCCTATTGAAGGTGCTTTCATGCCCCAACAGGCAGCCTGTTCCTGATCACACCAACTCATAGCTATTCATCTGGACACACCACAATGAATGGCCTACCCTGGATCACTGGGACATGGGGATCACTGAGAGACGAAGTGTCTGGTGCCTCACCCCCAAGGGCACAGTCACCTTCTGAAGGAAAGAAAGTGGAAATAAATATTCAGAGTGAAATTAAATGAATAATTACTTTTGCACACATAGGAAGATTAAGATGCCAGCCAGGAAAACACTTGGCAGGACTCCAGCCATGATCAATCCCACTGTCCCTGGTTTAATTTGCATAACTTCCCTTCTTCCCTTCACATACCTACCCACTAAGGGAAAAGTCAATTTTGAAATTTTATAGGATTTATTGTCAATGATAGTGCTGAGAACGGAGATTCCCCCTTTCCCCCCCACCCCCAGTGAGATTTCAGTAGTTGTAGACTAGCTTTATTTGTTGTTTCTAAAATATACAGTTCGTCCAATAAAAATGAGGCAACGTTCCTCCAGGGCCAAGGTGCTGCAGGACACGCAGACTACATGAGAGTACAGTCATACACAGGGCAGCATAAAGTGCATAGAAAAGTGCAAAACATGCAAGACAGCGCAGTAATTCCTGACAAGGCAAGAGAATAGGCACAGTTGTGGACAAATTACAATGGAACAATAAATTAATAAAATATTGTTTTAGCAGCAATTCAAAAAATTGCAAATGGAATAGAATGTGATTATACCGTGTTAAGGAGCCTGATGGCTTGGAGGAAGAAACTGTGGCACAGACTGGCCGTGAGAGACTGAATGTTCCGGTATCTTCTGCTAGATGGCAGGAGGGAGAAGAGTTTGAGTGAGGGGTGTGTGGAGTCGTCCACAATGCTGTTAGCCTTTCAGATGCAGCGTGTGGTGTCAATGAGATCCCAATCATCCTCTCAGCTATCCTCACTATCCGTTGTAGAGTCTTATGTTCAGAGGCGGTGCGATTCCTGAACCAGGCAGTGATGAAGCAGCTCAGGGGACTCTCAATGAACCCTCTGTAAATGTGGTGAGAATTGGGGGTGTGGGGGTTGGGAGGTGGGCTTTCCACATCCTGTGCAGAAAGTAGATATGCTGCTGGGCTTTCTTGGCTATGAAGCTTGTGTTGAGGGACCAGGCGATTCTCCACTCGGTGGACACCAAGAAATTTGGTACTCTTCACGATCTCCATGGGGGAGCCGTCAATGTTCAATGGAGAGTGATCGCTCCCTGCCCTCCTGAAATCAACAACTATCTCATTCATTTTAGCCACACTCAGAGGCAGGCCGTTGGCTCTGCACCAGTCCATTAGCTGCTGCACATCCTCTCGGTACGCTGACTCATTGTTCCTGCTGATGAGACCCACTAATGTCGTGTCATCAGCAAACTTAACAATATGATTCAAGCTGTGCATCGCAGCACAGTCATGTGTCAGCAGGGTGAACAGCAGTGGACTGAGCACACAGCCCTGGGGGGCTCCTGTGCTCCGCATGGTGGTGTTAGAGATTATGTTCCTAATCCAGACTGACTGAGGTCGCCCAGTCAAGAAGTCCAGGATCCAGTTACAGAGGGAGGTATTCAGGCCCAGCGGACTCTGCTTTCCAAGCAGGTATTGAGGAATGATAGTGTTGACTGAAGAACTGAGGTCTATGAACAGTAATCTGACATAGGTGTCCTTCTTGACCAGGTGGGTGAGGGCCAGATGGAGGGTGACGGAGATGGCATCATCTGTTGAGTGGTTGGGATGATACGTGAACTGCAGGGTGCCCAGTGATGGGGGGTGGCGGGGGGCAGCAGGTGTTAATATGCCTCATCACAAGAAAACACTTCTTGATGATGAGTGTTAACGCAACAGGGTGGTAGCCATTGAGGCAGGACTCAGGAGACTTCTTCAGCATGGGGACAATGGCAGCGGCCTTGAAGCACGTTGGAACTATGGCACAACTCAGGGAGATGTTAAAGATGTCTATGAGAATATCTGCCAGTACATCAGCGCATCCTCTGCGCACTCTGCCAGGGATATTATCTGATCCAGCACATGTGGTGACTCTGCATTGGGTTTTCCTCACGTTGGTCATGGTAAGACACAGCACCTGGTCATTGGGAAGGGCGATGGTCTTCCTCACTGCCACGTCATTTCATGCCTCAAACCCTTGCAGAGAAGCTGTTCAACTCATCCGGGAGGGAGGCATCACCAGCACAAGCAGGTGGTTTTTAAGTTCTGGATAGATTTCAAAGCAAAAACAGGAAGACAGTTTGACAACAAAAATAGGAAGGTGGATTATTACCTGAATGGTTGTGAACTGAGAGAGGAGAATGCTAAACCAGACTTGGGTGTCCCCTGTCACAAGTTGCTGAAAGTGTGCATTGCAGATGCAATGGTCGCACATTGGCCTTCCTAGTGAGAGGAGTAGAGTACAGGGGCAGGGATGTCTTGCTGCAATTGGTGAGTCCACACATGAAAGACTGAGTATAGTCGTGGTCTCCTTACTTGAGGAAGGATGTTCCTGCAACAGAGACAATGCTCCAAAGATTTTCCAGATTGTTTGGACTGGAATGTCAGGACTGATGTACGAGGAGTGATTGAGTCAGTTTGCATTATAAAATAACTGGAGTTTTGACAAATGAGAAGTGGGAGGAGGATTTCACAGAAAGCTATAAAATTCTGACAGGACTAGACAGGTTAGATGCAGGAAAGATGTTCACGATGACCAGGGAGTACAGAAATGGGGATCACTGTTAAAGGATAAAGAATAAACCTTTTTGGACTGAGATAAAGAGAAATTTCTTCCAGAGAGTGGTCAGCCTGTGGGATTCACTACCTGAGGCCAAAGCATTTTGCGTTTCCAAAAGGCGGTAGATTGTGGCTGAAGAGAACAAAAGATATGGGGGAGGAGGGGTGCAGGATGGGACTATTGAGCTCAATGGCCTGCCACAATTATATTGAATGGTGGAGCAGGCTCAAGGGGCAGAATGGCCTACTCTTGCTCCAATCTCTGTGTTTCTATGGTTTATCTTTGTAAAATCAATCCTGGTATTAACATCTCCAGTTTCCATGAGCGAAAATGTCTCACAGTGTTTCAAGGATAAATATTGCACATCCTTGAAGATACACTCTTGAGGACAATTGTGAAGAGGAACAATACTTACCCTGCATGAGATGAGAGGCAGAGAGTAATCTGGCAGTAAGTGGATTGTGACTTACAGGGGTGTTGCAATTGAGAATGCAGCCACTCATGCTGCTTGGGACAGGTATTGTTTCAGTTTTATACCACACCTATTGGTCAGGGTATGGCCCTGGTAAAGCTCAGAGATTACAATCTTTGAATAAAGGGGTGCCAATTGAAGACTGGGATGAAGAGGAATCTCTTTTCTCAGAGGGTTGTGAGTCTTTGGAACTCCTTACCACAGAGGGCTGTGTGAGGTCAGAGTCCTTGTGTATATTGAAAGCTGCCATCAATAGATTCTTGATCAGTGGGGGAACCAAGGCAAAGGACAGGAAAATGGATGTGAGGATTGTGGGATCAGCGATGATCCTATTGAATAGCAGAGCAGGTACAAGGGGCTGAATGGCCTACTATTGTATTCCTATTTCTACTGGTTTATGAATTACCAAATTAGTCCAACCCATTTTGTTCAGTTATGAAAGACACAGTATGTGACAAAAATTTCCTTTTTGTCCTCAGGGAACCAGATC
This sequence comes from Chiloscyllium punctatum, assembly GCF_047496795.1. Lineage (NCBI taxonomy): Eukaryota > Metazoa > Chordata > Chondrichthyes > Orectolobiformes > Hemiscylliidae > Chiloscyllium > Chiloscyllium punctatum. The sequence continues at coordinate 47,676,063 of NC_092761.1, read as the reverse complement.
CTGGGGAGGAGTAAATTTTTGAATGTTGAACATACACAAGTGTAATTGTGATGAGCTGTGTCTGAAGTTCTGAATGAGCGATGGACTAATTTTGTTCATGTACTTCCTAGTGTTTGAGTAGATTGGAAACTAATTGGAAGCTGTTATCCAGCAGAACACCAGCGCTTTACCGGAGACTCACTGATGATGTTACCCAGCGGGGTGACGAAATATCTGCAAACAAACCCTCCAGCTCAGCGAGCAAACTTACAACCTGAACGTCAACCTGAGCTTCAAGCCTTCTCAAAAATTACAAGGTGTGCAATCTCTGAACGGGTTGAGTAGAAAATCCATAAGCATTGTATATCCTGAGGAATACCAGAGGCGGTAAGCACAACAGATTTCGACCTGATAGGGTGAAACTCAACCAGATGATTTGTTTGTGCCCCCCCCCCCAAAAATTGACAGCAGCTTCATTAGACTTTTAATTTTACATGCTTTCAATTGAATTCAGATTCTACCATTAGCCATAGTCAGGATTCAAACTCCAGCCCTCAAAACAATAAATAGTTCTCTGGGATTAATAATCTAGCAATAGTGGTATTAGACTATTCATAGAATCCTACAGTGTGGACACCGGCGCTTCAGCCAACAAGTCCACACTGTCCTTCCGAAGAGTAATCCACCCAGACCCATTCCCTTAACCTATGACCCGACATTTACCCCTGACTAATGCGCCTAACCTATACATTCCTAAACAATTTAGTATGGCCAATTCACCTAGCCTGCCCATCTTGGACTGTGGGAGGAAGCCAGAGAACCCAGAGAAAACCCATACAGACACAGGGATAATGCGCAAACTCACAGAATCACCCGAGGCTGGAATAGAGCTCAAGCCCCTTGGCTGTGAGGTAGCAATGCTAACCATTGTGCCATTCCAGCAAAGTTATTGTGCTAACCCCTCCAAGGCCCATGGCGAATCACTAATTAATCTACTCATAAATTCTCTTGGTAATGGCCTGCCCATTTGGACTGCATCACCTGAGCTCTTTATGAAGCAGACTCAGGGACGGTGTCTGTGAACTGGCCACCCCAGGCTATGACTAGCCCATGCGGTTCTATTGTCATGTTCAACAACAAACAATGGTTCCTTTTTAGTCATTCTTCATGAGTTGTTGCAACCATCAGTGCTTCCATTGTTTCACACTCCTACGGGAAAATGATTATCCCTCATTCTGGATTCCATCCCTCCTGGGTTTCGTGTCCATTTCAGAATCATGTGCAGGTTTCACTGGTATTTTTGTCTTTATCTTCAAAGCCTAGTTCATTGGAATGAAAGAGCATGGGGTTTTAATGACTAATCCTGAGGATCCAATTTAAATTTGCATGGTGTGCAATGTATATTAGAAACATTTTAGTGTGATGAGTTTTTGTTAATGGAAATTATACAGCTGTAATGAATGAGTGTCTCAGTTTGGTCTCTACAGAAGCATTCTGTCCAACCGCAGAGTGGTCATTGTGAGGATAACGTGTATAACCCCTTATCCACTGAATGGAACAATGGAGCTTTAAAAGGAATACAAGTTTGAAACTTGAGTTGTAACTACGAAACCAATTCCTGGCTAATTGATCTCTCAACACTGATCACTCCAGGAAGTGACAATCTGACAACGTCAATGTGAAAACTGTGGATGCTAAAGTCCTGAAATAAAAACAGAAATTGCTGGAGAAACTCAGAAGGTCTGACAACATCAGCGGAGAGAGTGAGAGAAAGAGTTAAGGTTGTAGGTTAAAAATGCAGAAAGTGCTGGAGAAACTCAGCAGGTCTGGCAGCATCTGTGGAGAGTGAGAGAGAAAGAGAATTTGCATTTCAAATCCAGTGATCCTTCTTCAGGACTGACAGCAGTGAGGAAAAGGTAGTCTATGTGCTTAAGGATAGTGAGTGGGAGGGCAACGAGTGTGCAGATAGGCTGAGATAGAGTCCAAAGAGAGAGAACGCAAGTTTGAAGACAAAGGAATAATAAATAGTCGGCCTAGGAAAGGAGAAAAGCTGACAGTGAGGACAATGAGGAGGTGAGAATGGGTCAGTTGGACTGAAAGCAACCCCGGTCATTACAGGGTCTGGGCTGTAGGGGCTGGGTAAGGGATATGGAAGGAGATTTATCCGGGTCTGAAATGTGTGAATCCGATACTGAGTCCTGAAGGCTGCAAGGTTCCCAGGCAGGAGATGAGATGCTGCTCTTCCAGCTTGCTCTGAGCTTTACTGGAGCACAGCAGCAAGACCCCAAGTCAGAAATATTGGCTAGGGGGAGGGGAGGCACGGTGGGGTGTTGAAGGGGCACACAACTGGATGCTCAGGGTCATTTTTACAGACAGAATATAGGTGTTTTGCAAAGTGATCACGGAGTCTGTGTTTTGTCTCTCCAGTGTGGAGAAGACCTGTCTGTGAGCAGCGAACATAGTTTGAGTGAAGTGCAGGGACATTACTATTTCACCCAGAAGGTTGAAGGAGTGAGGAGGGAGGAAGTCCGTGGGCACGGGTTCCACTTTCTGTGATCACACGATCTGACAGGAGTTTGGTTTTACTTCCTGCCTGTAGCTGTGGTCAAACAGAGGAGCCGTACTCAATCATTAGACAAGGTACGGTTTGTGGTTGTGACTAGTCAGCGGTTTTCTAATCTTAATAAATAATGTCCCTTATCTGCCACCTTCAAATTTTCTTATCTTTTTCTTTCTCTCTCTCTCTTTCTTTCTTTGTCTCTATCTCTCTCTATATATTCACATGCATCATTTCTTCAACTTACTTGGAGTTTACAAGCACTAAAAATAGTTGCTAATGCAGCTTTTCCGAGCCAGGAGTGAAATAAAAATGTGTTGAATCTGTCATTTGTAGAAACACGTATTTGTCAGATATTTCTAGTGGATGTGCTTGCTTCGATTAGCAACTCAGTTGTTGCTAATTTTCAGTCCCTCCCTGAAACAAAGGAGAGCTGGTGTTTAAATCTCACACACCACATCTTCATAGTCACGGCATTCATTCAGAGAACAAGTCTTTAATCCAACAAGTCTATGAAGTTCCAGTTGATCTGCAGCTAATGTGTTGGATCTTTTAATGGTACAATACTGATTTTAAAGAAAATGTGATTGACAACTCTTCTGTTCTGATGTAGCCAAAATCTAGCAGCAAAAATGTTTGCTTGCTACTAGTTTGCGATTGACCACTGCAAATTGGAAAACTGCTCCCATCTCGATGCTGCCCTATGGATGGGAGCACATGATGTGGAGGAGCTAGTTTTGCACTGGGGTAGACAAAGCTAAACATCACACAACACCAGGTTATAGTCCAAAAGCTTCACTTGGAAGCACTTGTGTTTGGAGTGCTGGACCTTCATGTGGTTCCTAATGAAAGAGCACTGAAACTAAAGCTGGTGCTTCCACAAAGCCTGGTGTTGTGTGATTTTTAGCTTTGCTCCATCGAGGCAAACTGATGTAAGTATGGACACTTTCATAGAGTGTAGAACAGTACAGACACAGACCCCATGTCTGTGTCTGACCACGTCTAGAGGAATAGTGTCAGAAGACTGGAGGACAGCAAGGAGGGGACTAGAGACAACCCAGGAAATTATAGACCTGTGAGCCCCCTTCAGTTGTGGGTAAAATGTTGAAAATGGTTGTAAGAGATAGGATTTATAATAATCACGACAGGAAAATGTGATTAGGAATACTCAACACGGTTTTGTGAAGGGTAGGTCATGCCTCACAAACATTATTGAGTTGTTTGAGAAGGTGACCAAACAGGTGGATGGAGGTAAAGCGATTGATGTGGTGTATATGGATTTCAGTAAGGCGTTTGATAAGGTTCCCCACAGTCGGCTATTGCACAAAATACGGAGGCATGGGATTGAGGGTGAATTAGTTGTTTGGATCAGAAATTGGCGAGCTGAAAGAGGACAGAGGGTGGTGATTGATGGGAAATATTCATTCTGGAGTTCAGTTACTAGTTGTGTACTGCAAGGATCTGCTTTGGGTCCACTGTTGTTTGTTATTTTTATAAATGACCTGGATGAGGTTGTAGAAGGATGGGTTAGTAAATGTGTGATGACACGAGGATCAGTGGAGTTGTGGATAGTGCTGAAGGATGTTGTAGATTACAGAGGGACATAGATAAGCTGCAGAACTGGGCTGAGAGGGTGCATGTAGAGTTTAATGCGGAAAAGTGTGAGGTGATTCACTTTGGAAGGATCAACAGGAATGCAGAGTACTGGGCTAATGGTAAGATTCTTGGTAGTGTAGATCAGCAAAGAGATCTCAGTGTCCAGGTACATAGATCCTTGAAGGTTTCCACCCAGGTTGTTGGGTTGTTAAGAAAGCATACAGTGTGTTAGTTTTTATTGGCAGAGGGATTGTATTTTGGAGCCATGAGGTCATGTTGCAGCTGTACAAAACTCTGGTGTGGCCACACTTGGAGTATTGTGTACAGTTCTGGTAATTGCATTATAAGAAGTATGTGGAAGCCCTGGAAAGGGTTCAGAGGAGATTTACCAGGATGTTGCCTGGTCTGAAGGGAAGGTCTTATGAGTAAAGGCTGAGGCACTTGAGGCTGTTCTCTTTAGAGGGAAGGTTGAGAGGGACTTAATTGAGACATATAAGATAATCAGAGGGTTAGATAGGGTGGACAGTGAGAGCCTTTTTCCGCAGATGGTGATGGCTAGCACGAGAGTACATAGCTTTAAATTGCGGGATGTTAGATATAGGACAGATGTCAGAGGGAGTTTCTTTACTCAGGGTATCGTAGGGGTGTAGAACGCCCTACCTGCAACAGTAGTAGATTTGCCAACTTTAAGGGCATTTAAATGGTCATTGGATAGACATATGGATGAGAATGGAATGGTGGAGGTTAGATGGGCTTCAGATTGGTTTCACAGGTCGGCGCAACATCGAGGGCTGAAGGGCTTGTACTGTACTGTAATGTTCTATGTTCTGTGCTATGTTACACTGATCCCATCTGCCTACACATGATCCATGTCCCTCTATTCTCTCCCTGTTCATGCAGCTGGGAACCTACTACTATCTGGATATGCCTTGCACATATTCTTAAAATCTTCTCCCTCTCACCTTAAACCTATAACCTCTGAATATTTGACATTTTCACCCTGGGGGAAAAGACTCCAAGTATCTACCTTATATGTGCGTCTCAATATTTTATAGACAGGGAGACCCTGTACCTGCGAGTCCCGTTACCGTGGTTTCAGTCTGTGTGGAGTTTGCATGTTCTCCCGTGTCTGCGTGAGTTTCCTCCGGGTGCTCCGGTTTCCTCCCACAGTCCAAAGATGTGCAGATCAGGTGAATTGGCCATGCTAAATTGCCCATAGTATTAGGTAAGGGGTAAATGTCGGGGTATGGTTGGGTTGCGCTTCGGTGGGGCGGTGTGGACTTGTTGGGCCGAAGGGCCTGTTTCCACTCTGTAAGTAATCTAATCTAATCTAATCAGGCACCTGTGGATTTCCATGGCCCATACATATTATAGGGAACTTCCCAGAACCAGGGACCAGGAGGCTGCTGGGAAGGTACATCTCCCATTTAAATGAAGAGATTTGCACCTATCCATGGTTTTGGGCTTCTGCAATAGGTCTTGGAACAGATCCCCTGTGGGTGGGGGAGGGGGGAAGCGGGGAGAGGTGTGTGTGTGTGGGGGGGGGGGGGGGCAGTGGGGGAGAAGGGGGGGATCGACTGCATTTCTATCAGGTCAACCCTCAGTCTCTGACACAGTAGTGAAAACGATCTGGGTTTGTCCAACCTCTCCTCATAGTTAATACACTCCAATCCAGGCACCATCTCAGTCAACCTCTTTTGTAACCCCTCCAAAACCTCCACTTCCTTCCTACAGTGTGGGGACCAGAACTGCACACAATACTGCAGACATGGCCAAAATAAAATTATTTAATTTCATATCCTAAAGATCTAACTCTGAACTGGGAATGCTTCCAAATAGAAAAAAAGTCTTGCGAACAGTGATACTTTTCAAGAAATCATTCAACTGGTGGGATTTGGGTAGACATTAAGAAAGGTTTTCTGTAAACGTCTATTATTGTGAACAAATTTAGTTTGATTATCACTGAGTTGGTTCGTCCTCTTCCGGGAAAACATAAACTGTCAAGAAACGCTGAAGGACAAAGTCACCAAAGCATTACCAGATCATTAGGCTGCTCTCTCATTAAGGAGAGATGATTGGTGGTGGTTTAACCCTAGGGTCACCACACCTCAGGTGACTCGAGAGGTTGAGATGGAGAATCCTCAACTGGTCATTGAGTCATAGTGTCAAAAACCGTGGAAACAGGCCGTTTGGCCCAACTCACCCATGCTGACCAGGTTTTATAAAATGAAGTTGTCCCATTTGCCTGCATTTGGCCCATATCCCTCTAAACCTTTCCCATCCATGTACCTGTTCAAATGCCCTATAAATGTTGTAATTGTAGCAGTAGTGATTGTGATTATGTCAGCCAGGTGGACCAGCTGTTAACCTGGCCCAATCAGGGAGCCCTAGCTGACAGATAGGAACAGGAGTGTCAGAGGTTCTGCTCACTCTGAGAGCTGGCTCTGAGGAAGCCAGACCAGTGTTAGTATGATACAATTGTAACTAAAGGGTGACTTGCTGGTGGGATACTGGCCTCTGCGGAGTTATTTCAATGTGAAAAACAGGCTTAGTGTATAAGCAGCCTGTTTTGACTGGCAATGACCTTGCCCTGGTATGGGAACGGGCTGATTTGCAGCAAGACCTGGACTTGTTTGTGATCACCAAGCACAGAGGAAGGCTTGGGCAAGTGTTCACAATGACAATGTAGCATGGAAGGCCAGACTCAGGGTTGTATACATCATGGACAGATTTCAAAATTTAATTCCTGTTCATGGTGTAAGACTGTATGGCTCAATGACCAGTTGAGAATTCTCCATCTCAACCTCTCCCGTCACCTGAGATTTCAAAATTTAATTCCTGTTCAGTGACTGTTCCAGCCAATAACGTGACAGTGCAATTAACCTTGGAAAGGTCACAAAGACAGCAAGCCAAGTTAGCTATCACTGGATTCACAAGGTAGTGAAATTAACATAATCAATGAACCTCAAGATTGACCTACTGTTCTGAACCAAATTTTAAGAAGAACAGATATCCAACTCCAAATTTATAACTTAAACAGAAATGAACAATTTATTATTAATGCCGTACATTTAACAGAGTCAAGCTAAACAGCAAGGTAATCGAATTCACGTCAATGATTTTAACTCAGTCTTCTTTGATCATATCCACCACACACACACAGTCAGACAGAAACAATGAAAGGGATAAATTGAAAGGAAGTAAACTCACCAGTTTGATAACTGTGATAACAATGAGTACTTTTTTTTTACTGAATCTTTAAACAATGTGTTGTATCATTGGCACATGGGATTGGATATGGTTGAATTTTGAGGTTTCCAGTCACTGCAAACAGCTTCCAACTGGGTTCGAGGAACATTTGTTCTCTTATAAACTGGGATCTTTTATCAAAACATTCAACAATTTATTAACTGAATATAAAGCTAGCGATAATATAACACACAACTTCCCAGAATGTAGCCTTCTATCACAAAGAAAACCCAGCCACAAACAGTTGAATTGATGATTTCCCTTTTCCAAAGTTCCCTGTGATTGTCTGGTCAGCACTGAATTGCCCTTGATTGACCAATATCAGCTGCCAATCCTTGAGCGTAGCACATTCTGGTGCTGAAATGTCTGCAGCATTCTTCGAACAATAATTAACCTGCAGTTATCTTTCCAGGCCTTTCCCAAAGGCAAACAGAAATGAAACAGGAGAAAACAGCCAATCAAAGTTCCAAATTCAAGGTTCAACCACAGCTCATAGCTCCAAAATGAAGAAAATCAACGATGGCCCCAACATGACATATATCCCTGTTTTGTATCTTTCATATCTTGTAGATATATTTGTCATTAGGTTCACTGAACACATAGTTCTCAGACTATTCACTTGCTGAACAAATGCAATTTCTTATTTCTCTTTTGTTATAATGTTATTTAATATTATCTTTGTTCATGGGATTGGGATGCCTCTGGACCCTAGGTCTTTATTTGGTATTTTCTTCAATCTTAAGCAGTCAATGTTGCACCAGCTTCTCAAAATCTCACATCACAGGAGGCTCCCAAGCGCTGAGGATCTCACCTAGACAGGGGACATCTGCAACACAAATTCCCAGCTCGGCGAACAGAACCACAACAATGAGCACCCAAGCTACAAATCTTCTCCCAAACTTTGAATCTCACATCTTGCAGCTGATGAGGAATCCTTTCACTCTATCTTCATGATGGACCAGAGTGAAAGTCTTTGGTGAAGGGATTTATTCTTCTGTCTGTTGTGTGGCTTCTCAACTTCATTCAAGAAAAGAGATTAAATCAAATCCAGGCATGTTTTGTGTACAAGCTTCAAAACAATAACTGGTCAGAGAATAGAATAAAGTATCCTTTATTGTCACGTGTACTCAAGTACAGAAGAACAGGAGGACCGGGAAACATTTTACCATGTCACCTCTTATAGCATCATCTTAGATACAAAGAGCTGAGGTACAAAACAGGAATAAGAAAGAAAAGTAGTTGCATTACTTTACATAAATAAGACACTGTTAGAGGTTAGTTGTTACATTCATAGAAACAAATCTCACATGAACGTTACATTGCAGTAGTTGGACACAGGGACTTCCAAATGTGGTCTGACCAGCTGCACCAGAACCCAGTCCAAGAGCTAGCCCCGCACCGACGTTTTCTCTCAGACTTGCTTCTCCTTGTTGTCCCCCACTTTGGGACTGGACCCCCCTCACTGTCCCCCACTCTGGGACTGGACCCCCCCTCACTGTCCCCCACTCTGGGACTGGATCCCCCCTCACTGTCCTCCACTCTGGGACTGGATCCCCCCTCACTGTCCCCCACTCTGGGACTGGATCCCCCCTCACTGTCCCCCACTCTGGGACTGGATCCCCCCTCACTGTCCCCCACTCTGGGACTGGATCCCCCCTCACTGTCCCCCACTCTGGGACTGGATCCCCCCTCACTGTCCCCCACTCTGGGACTGGATCCCCCCTCACTGTCCCCCACCCTGGGACTGGACCCCCCCTCAATGCCCTCCACTCTGAGACTGGACCCCCCTCCCTGTCCCCCACTCTGAGACTGGACCCCCCTCACTGTCCCCCACTCTGAGACTGGACCCCCCTCACTGTCCCCCACTCTGGGACTGGACCCCCCTCACTGTCCCCCACTCTGAGACTGGACCCCACTCACTGTCCCCCACTCTGAGACTGGACCCCCCTCCCTGTCCCCCACTCTGAGACTGGACCCCCCTCACTGTCCCCCACTCTGAGACTGGACCCCCCTCACTGTCCCCCACTCTGGGACTGGACCCCCCTCACTGTCCCCCACTCTGAGACTGGACCCCCCTCAATGCCCTCCACTCTGAGACTGGACCCCCCTCCCTGTCCCCCACTCTGGGACTGGATCCCCCCCTCACTGTCCCCCACTCTGGGACTGGATCCCCCCTCACTGTCCCCACCCTGGGACTGGATCCCCCCTCACTGTCCCCCACCCTGGGACTGGATCCCCTTTCACTGCCCTCCACTCTGAGACTGGACCCCCCTCACTGTCCCCCACTCTGAGACTGGACCCTCCTCACTGTCCTCCACTCTGGGACTGGACCCCCCTCACTGCCCTCCACTCTGAGACTGGACCCCCCTCACTGTCCCCCACTCTGAGACTGGACCCCCCTCACTGTCCTCCACTCTGGGACTGGATCCCCCCTCACTGCCCTCCACCCTGGGACTGGATCCCCCCTCACTACCCTCCACCCTGGGACTGGATGCCCCATCACTGCCCTCCACCCTCTGACTGGACGCCCCCTCCCTGTCCTGCACTCTGGAACTCAATCCCCCTCACTGCCCTCCACTCCAGGACTCGATCCCCCTCACTGCCCCCACTCCAGGACTCAATCCCCCTCACTGCCCTCCACTTCAGGGCCTGATCCCCTCACTGTCCCCCACTCCAGGACTCGATCCCCCTCACTGCCCTCTGCTCCGGGACTCGATCCCCCTCACTGCCTCCCAGCTCCAGGACTCAATCCCTCTTACTGACTTTCAATCTGGGACTCTATCTCCCTCATTGCCCCCTGCTCCAGAACTTGATTCCCCCTCACTGCCCCATGCTTTGAGACCTGATTCCCCTTCACTAGCCTCCACTCCAGGATCACTTCCACTCACTGGCCTTCACTCCAGGACTGCTTCCCTCCGGCTCTGGGATTTGCCTCTGACCTCACCAGTTCCTCCATTCCCCTCTGGGCAAATTGAAATAAAAAGCAGGAAGAAAGAGAGTGAAGAAAAGAACAAAAAAGAATGGGTGGAGCAGAGAATCTGTGTGGAGTGCCTTACCCTCCCACCATCTCGCATGGTCACTTTGCTGTAATCAGAAACTGTCAAATAGATCATTCAATGCAAACAACAAATTCCTTTGTCAGGTATAGTGAAAGGAACAAATATTCATTCAACTAGATTTCCTCAAACTGCTTTTGAAGGTGGATCACTGGACTTGAAATGTTAACTTTGTATAAGATGTACTACAGAAATTCACCAAAGGTCCTTAGAAAGCACCTTACAAACCCACAACTACTTCAGTCTAGGACAAGGGCAGCAGGTACATTGGAACACATAGAAACAAGTTCCCCTCTAAGCCAGTCACCATTCTGACTTGGAAATATATCATCTGTTTCTTCAGTGTCACCAGATCAAAATCCTGCAATTCCCTCCCGAAGAACATAGCAAACAGAAAGAGTGAGTTATCTGGCCCATCGAGCCTGCTCCACCATTCAATCAGATCATGACTGATCTTTCCATGGACTCAGCTCTGCTATGGGCATTGTGGGTCAACCAATAGCACATGGACTGCACTGGCACACATACCATCATCTCCTCAAGGGGCAACTAGGAACAAGGCAATTAATGCTGGCTAGACAGAGGGGCCCATGTCCCAGGAGAAACTTAAAAATTCAATCTCTCTAGATATCTGGTGGAATTTGTATTAAGCATTCCAGTATTATAACAATGTTCAGATATTGAGCTAAGAGTAACTTCAGAGCTTAGAGAAAATGCAGACTGCAGATGCTGAAGGTCAGAGTCAAAGAGTGTGGTGCCGGGAAAGCACAGCCGGTCAGAGAATCAATGTTTCGAGCAGAAGCTTTTCATCTTGCTCCACAGATGCTGCCTGACTGGCTGTGCTTTTCCGGCACCACACTCTGCGACTCTAACTTCAGAGATTGACAATTTTACTTCCATAATTTGTCGCATTACCATCCACTTGTCTCCAAATTTGCAGCCTGTTACTTTAACGAACTTATGAAAGGTAAAGAGAAAACCATCATAATGAATACAATCTTCACACTTTTATAACCACCTGTACTCTTCAGTGCCTCGGATTTCCTTCTCAGTTCTAGTGCAAGAAAGACTGTAAGCAGAGACAGAATGGCAGCTGCGAGGCAAAGGCGAAAGAGCTGCTCAATGGAATAAAGACCTGCAGTGAAAACAGAAAGGACACACTCTGGTAAATCAGGGAGATACTAACATGAAGACAATTCCAAATTTCCTTCATTTTGTGATCAGTCTGTTGACACAATCTGCGACAGGACTTAAATTTGTAAATTTTGATTCAGGGGAAGGTGATCTCCTAGTGCACTACAAAGTGAAGCTCTTATCAGCAGCTACAGGCTTTACTGTAGAGATAGTTCTCTGATAATGCAGGGCTGCGTTCCAGTGAAACCTCGCATAATAGAAATAATGGGGCCAAAGGGAAAAGGTGGGTGAGGGGCTTACCAGCAAAACATATCACTCACGGTCGCTCAAAAATCACCCAAAATCCTATAACAAAGTATAGCACAGCCTGGATGGCTGGTTAAATCATATTTATTAATGAAACAAAAGTAAAATTAACACATGACATTGAAAAAATATTGTTAATGCAGGGAGAGAGGCTCATCATCAAGTGCAGTTGTAGTTGCAGAAGGAGATGGCTGTGGCTGATTGCCTTCTGACTGTTTCTGGGGCGTTGGTTCAGATTGTGTGAAATGCAGGTACAAGAACAAATTAGAAAGGCAAATGGTGTGTATGGGAGTAATGCAGTCCTGCAGCAGTTATACAGGGCTTAGACCGAAAATATACAACAATATTCTTCTGTCAGAGGAGAGCAATGAACGTTTATTAGTTTAATGTTTGAGATGCAGCTGCTCAATGCATTGTACTGTACATATCCCATGCTCTGACAGTAACTGACATTGGCACATGCGCAGAACAAAGCATGCAGAATTATTGCTGCTGGAATCGCACTGAGGTAAGTGTTCACAAAAATACCACTCCCTAATCCTTCTGATCGTTGACTGTCTTCCTGTTTGTGCAATGTAGTGTTTTGTGCATGAGCAAAACCAATGTAGTGTACAAAATCCCATGCAAGGACTGCACAAAACATTACATAGGATAAACAGGAAGACATCTAACGATCCGTATCTATGAACACCAACTAACCACGAAACGACACGACCAGCTATCCTTAGTAGCCACACATGCAAATGACAAGCAACATGAGTTCGACTGGGACAACACTACTATTATAGGACAAGCCAGAGAACAGCCAGGGAATTCCTAGAGGCATGGCACTCATCCACAGATTCTATCAACAAACACATCGACCTGGACCCAATATACCGACCACTGCAGCGGACAGCTGGAACTGACAACCGGAGGTGGCAGAGACAAACCACTATAAATACCGGAGGAAACAACACAGAAGTGCTTCACAGGAGGCTCCCAAGCACTGAGGATGTCACCTAGACAGGGGATGAAACGTCTTATTCAAACTCTTTTTGTAAGACAAGCCGTCCAGTCGAGCTAGCATCCTGGTAAACCTTCTTTGCACCCTCTCCAAAGCCTCCAGATCTTTCCTATAATTGGGTGAACAGAACTGGACACAATTTTCCAAGTGCAGTCTCACCAGGTCTTGTAGAGTTCAAGCAAAACCTCGCGGCTCCTAAATTTGATCTAGATTGGAGTGGTGCTGGAAAAGCACAGCAGGTTAGGCAGCATCTGAGGAGCAGGAAAATCCACGTTTCGGGCAAATGTCCTTCATCAGGACTGAAGGCAGCGAGTGTCCAGGGTGGAGAGATAAATGGGAGAGAGATGGGACTGGGGAAAAGGTAGCAAAGAGTACAATAAGTGGATGGGGCTAGGGATAAAGGTGGTAGGTCAGAGAGGAAGGTGGAGCAGATAGGTCGGAAGGAAGATTGGCAGGTAGGATAGGTCATGGGGATGGTGCTGAGCTGGAAGGTGGGAACTGGGGTAAGGTGGGGGGAGGGGAAATGAGGAAACTGGTGAAGTCCACATTGATGCCCTGGGGTTGAAGTGTTCCAAGGCGGAAGTCCCTCTTAAACTCATTCCTTGAAAGTGGTGTCACGGGTGGACAGGGTCATTAAGAAAACATTTGGAACATTCACCTTCATTGGTCTGAGCAATGTGTGTTAGAGTTGTGACGTCATGTTACGGCTGTACAAGACATTGGTGAGGTCACTTTCAGAACACTGCATATAATTCTGGTTGCTCTTAAAGAAAGGATGTTGTTAAACAGGAAAGGGTGCAGAAAACGTTTTATGAGGATATTGCTGGGACTGGAAGGTTTGATTTATAAGGAGAGGCTGGATGGGTTGGGACCAATTTCCCTGGAGTGTCAGGGACTGAGGGATGACCTTCCAGAGATTTATGAAATCACAAGGGATATAGATAAGGTGAGGAGGCAAGGTCTTTTCCTCAGGGTAGGGGATTCCAAAACTAGAGGGTGCAAGTATAAGACAAGAGGACCTGACCAGCAAAGTTCTCACACAGAGCGGGGTGCGTGTATGGAATGAGCTGCCAGAGGGAAGTGATAGAGGCGGGTACAATCACAACATTTAAAAGGCATCTAGATGGGTACATGGATAGGAAAGGTTTAGAGGGATTTGGGCCAAACACATGCAAATTGGATGAGTTCAATTTAGGAAACTGGCTGGGTATAGATGAGTTGAGCCAAAGGGCCTGATTCTGTGCTATATGACTCTGTGACTCTTTAATTATGCACATATTCTCATATTTATAATCATCAATGCAGTTCTCTGAGATTATATTTTACTTGAAAATATCTTGGTTACATTGAATGACAGAAAACACACCTGAGCAAGTAACAGCTGCTGCCTCTCCTGCGTTGCAGTTGTGTTTTCCAACTAGGTTCGACGGACACTGGAGAAAGTGTGACTCCTGCCCTTTACACTTAACGTCATCCAACCAGAAGGTTCCAGTGGCCTCGCCAAACTGAGCGCCCCCAGGGGCTGATCTGGCTGGTCCACAGCCCATTTGTTTACATGCAAATTCGTGTCCTGAAGGTCCCACACATCATCGCAAACCGCTCCCCAAATGTCCTTGTAACTGAGTTCAACTCTCCCGGAACATGCATCCATCCCATTCACCAACCGTATTTGGATCAAGTCTATATTGTTAAATTGGAGAGGGGGCAGAAAAGATTTACAAAATCATTACCAGGGTTAGCAGTTTTGAGTTTTCAGGAGAAGCTCAATAGGCTGGGACTTATTTCCCTGGAACAGAGTTTGAGGGGTGACCTTACAAGATTTATAAAATTACAAATGGCTTAGATAAAGTGAATGGCAAAGGTCTTGGGGTGGGGGAATTGTTATGGACCCTGTCAGAACTCCTCAACATACTTTAAGGCAGTAATCTAGACCCCAACATTTTCTTAAAGATGAATGAATTTTAGAGAATCTGTTCCAGATGCAATGTGGCCGGTCAAACTACTTGATGGTTAGCAAAACACAATTTATTTAAACACTAGTTAAAATATAATGAAAGAAAGAAAAATTTAGAATAACTTAAGTCGATTAGAAACTTGTCCAAATAATAGGTGCAGTCACCATTACTAATGAACTGTTTCAATATAGTAACATCCCATTGTCACAATACTGGTTTGTTTTTTCTCTAAAAGCTGTTCCTTGCCTCAAGGATATTCTGTGCTTAATGTTTTCCAGAGTGCTAATAAACTAGGCCAGGCTCTGATCAGTCTGGGGTTTGGTACAGAGATTAAAGGGTATTGAGAGGCCTTTTTATTTATATGTAAACATATAAGACTTCAGGCTAAAGTGGTCATGTTTTAGAAGTGACCTGTATAATGAAAAGGGAGTGTTCAGCTCTCTCGCTGAGCTGAGCAGTTGAATTCAGTCCAGAACTGGTTGGGAGTTCAACAGTGAGCTGTGTGGAAACAAAATCTCTCTCTTCTGCCCTCTAACTTCAACCTTTAAGCATCTATTCCATTTGCACCGTTTTTCAAGAGAGTTTGCTTCCTGGGACTGTTGTGTATATTCAGAACAGCATACTTAAGTCTAGTTTGGATAGGTTGAGTTCTGTAGGAGTTTGTTATTCTGTTATTCGTGTTTCATTGTGTAATTTTGTGAATAAATGTTTTGTCTGTTTTAACTTTGGTAGTCAACCTTACTAACTTAATCCGGTTAACTTTCACTGTACACTTACAAAACAAATTGCAAAGTCATGGTCTGGGCTGTCTGCTTTAAAACGTTTTGAGTGGTTCGGCTCAGTCCATAACGGACTGGGGGCTCTTCGCAGGATTTTAAACAATGAGTGGTAGGTGCTAGTGTCTTTATTTCGGATGTTGGCTTGGTTGGGTAGACAACGCTTGGGATAGTATTGGCTCTTTCAATAGCCAAACATTTTCTGGAAGCGGATACAGTGACTTTGGAAGGTTTGTGAAAGGTGAATAAGACTAGGCTGCAAGAATTAACAGAGAAGTTGGAATTGGAACTGCTTGCTTCAGTGAGGAAAGGAGAGCTCATCACAGCAGTAGCTCAGCATTTAAACTTGCTGGAGAAACCATCAGAATCTACAGAGATGGCAAGAATTCAATTGCAAACAAAGCAGCCTGTGTTAGAGGCAAGAGATAAAGGAAAGGGCAGCAGAAATGAAACAGTTTAAGTTATGTTTAAAAGCAGAGCAGAGAGAAAAAGAGCAGCAGAAGAGAGGGGAAAGAGAGAGCAGAGAAAGAAAAAAGAGAAAGCTTTTAAACTTCAGAAACTAACACTTTAAATGGAAAGTCAGTTTAAAAGGCTGGAGATAAAGTCTGAGGGTAGGCTTAGTGAGGAAGAGAGTAAGGAGGAGCAAGCCCCTGGTGGTCAGAAGCCTAGTGAGAAACTGTTTAAGTATGTTCAAGCATCGCCTAAATTTGATGAGAAGGATGTGGAAGCCATTTTCATCTCATTTGAAAAGGTGGCTAAACAAATGCAGTGCCCAGTGGCAATGTGGGTTTTGTTGATCCAAGCAAAACTTGTAGATAGGGTAGTGAGGTATTCGCATCACTATCAGAGGAGGTATCTGGGGAGTACGAGGAGGTGAGAAAAGCCATTTTAAGTTCATATGAGCTTGTACCAGAAGCCAGTAGACAACTTTTCAGGAATCTAGGGAGGGACCCTGGTCAAACTATATTAAGTTTGAAAGGATCAAACAGAGTAATTTCGATAGATGGATAAGAGCTTTAAAAATCGAGCAAATGTCTGATGCCCTTAGAGAGATTATTATTTTGGTGTAATTCAATAATTCATTGCCTGAAGTAGTGTGATCTCATGTGGAAGAGCAGAGAGTTAAAACAGCAAGGTTAGCAGCTGAAGCGACTGGTCCATAAAACCCTGTTTGGATTTCAGAATCAATTTCGGTCCATGAGGGATAGAAATTGGGGCAAAGAGAAATCCTCACATGGAAAGGGAAAGGTAGATCTCAGTGAAAATCATAAGGATAGCTTACCACAGGGTAGAAAGGAAACACTTGAAGGGGACAGAGAAGTTAAAAAGCTCTGGTGCTTTCAATCTAATTGTGTGGGCCACACAAAATCACAGTGCTGGTGGACTCGGAGAAAGCCAGATGTAGGAAAACCAGACAAGCCTGGAGGTTTTGTTGGTTATTAACAAAAAGCACAAGGGAAATTAGACAACTACCTCAGAGTGTACAAGATGATCAGAGGCTGATTAAGGAGGAAGTGCTTAAAAAATACACATGCGAGGGTAAAGTTTATTCACATAGGCCAGGAGCAGTAGGAAAGAAAGTTACAATATTAAGGGACATCAGATACCTTCAGTCTGTAATACTGAAGGACAAGGAGATATGCACTCCTGAGGGACTATTGCCACAGAAGGTAATGGTAACAGCAATTCACGGTGAGTCAAAAACTGCTCAATTATGTAAAGTGAGGCTAGAGGGTCCGGAGAAGAGTGGAGATTTTGTGGTAGGAGTACTGGACAACGTCTCAGGCCCAGGAATACAACTTGTCTTTGCAAATTATATTGCTGATTCACCGGTAGGTGTGCTGCCTACTCCAGTTGAAAAGCCAGTGAAGATGCAGGCAACTGAAGACATAGAATTTCCCCTGATTGTGTGATCACAAGATCACAGAGGCACAAGGTAAAGCAGGAGGGATCAAAGGCACAAATAAGGAAGCTGACATAACATTATTAGATTAGATTCCCTACAGTGTGGAAACAGGCCCTTTGGCCCAACAAGCCCACACTGACCCTCTGAAGAGCAACCCACCCAGACCCATTCCCCTACATTTACCCCTGGATAATCTATCTAACACTATGGGCAATTCATCAAATTGTTTTTGCCAGTAGGATGTATAATGGAGGTATTGCGAATGGTACATGAGCTACCACTTGGATGTCATTTAAGGTAAGGAAAACACCTTAAAATATAAAAGCATTTTTACTGGTCTAGACTACACAAGGATGTCATTGAATTTTGCCACACATGCCATACATGTCAGCTAATCGGAAAACCACAGGCAGTAATAAAAGCTGCACCTTTAATACCTATTCCAGCATTTGAGGAACAGGTCACAAGAGTCTTGATTGATTCTGTAGGTCCCCTACCTCAAACAAAAAATGGGAATAAGTATTTATTAAAAATACTGGATATATCAACTAGATTTCCAGAGACAATCCCATTATGCAACATTACAGCTAAAAGGGTTGTTGAAAAATTACTTAACTTTTTTACTAGGTACGGACTGCCAATAGAGATCCAGTCAGATCAAGGATCAGACTTGACATCCAAACTCTTTAAGGAGATTATAGATAACTTGGGAATAAAGCAATTCAAATCGACTGCATACCTTCCAGGATTGCAGGGAGCGCTCGAGAGATGGCATCAAACACTAAAGACCATGTTAAGGGTTTATGGTCAGGATTATCCAGATGATTAGGATAAGGGAGTTCCGTCTGCACTTCTTGTGATCAGAGATGCACCGAATGAATCAATCAAATTTGAATTAGTTTTTGGGCATGAAGTAAGAGGACCATTACACTTGATAGAGGAGAAATTAATAAATCCAATTCAGAGTCCACCCATTCGGACGATGTGTCAAATTTTAGAGATCGATTAAATAGAGCTGGAGAGTTAGTTAGATAGCATTTAAAAGCATCACAACATACAATGAAACAAGAAGCGGATAAGAAATCACAAATTTTCAATTTGTGAACTTTTAAAAGCCAATGGACCTTATCAAATTGAGAGGAAATTGAGTGAGGTGAACTACCTGATAAGGACTCCAGACAGGAAGGAATCTCCCAGAGTGCTTCATGTGAATATGCTCAAAAGGTTTTTTGAAAGGGAAGGAAAGTAAGAGGAAAAGGAGTTCATGATTACAGCACAATTGTAAACCATTTAACAATTAATATTAATGTTAATGATTACAACACAGTGTCAATGGTAAACCCCAGGATATTGAGAGTGGGTGCATTCAGTGATAGTAAATCTATTGGACATGAAGACAGTGATTGCTTAAATCACTCTCAATGGTAACCATCTGGATATTGATTTTCATGGATATAGTGAATGTCAAATAAGTGATTGCTAGATTGTCTCTTAGTGGTAACCACCAGAATTATGGCATTGGGGAATTCAGAAATGGTAATGCCATTGAATGTCAATGTCAAGATTAGATTAGATTCCCTGCAGTGTGGAAACAGGCCCTTCAGCCTAACCAGTCCACACCGACCTTCCAAAAAGTAACCCATCCAGACCCATTTCCCACTGACTAGTACACCTAGCATTGTGGGAAATTTAGCGTGGCCAATTCAACTAACCTGCACATCTTTGGACCGTGGGAGGAAACTGGAGCACCCGAAGGAAACCCACACAGATACAGGGAGAATGTGCAAACTCCACACAGACAGTCGCCTGAGGCTGGAATCAAACCTGGGACCCTGGTGCTGTGAGGCAGCAGTGTTAACCACTGAGCCACCAAGGGAGACAATGCTTAGATTCTTCCTCAGAAGTAGCCCCCAGAAGGTTAATTGTGAGGAATTTAGTTATTGGAATGCCGCTGAATTTCAAGGAGCGATAGTTAGATTCTCTCTCAATGGCAGCATCCAGGGTTATTGATATTGGGGGATTCACTGATGGGCTGAAAAATGTGTTGCTGAAAAAGTGCAGCAGGTCAGGCAGCATCAAAGGAGCAGGAAAATCGTGTTTCAGGCATAAGCCCTTCTTCCTATAGAAGGGCTTATGCCCGAAACATCGATTCTCCTGTTCCTTTGATGCTGTCTGACCTGCTGCGCTTTTCCAGCAACACATTTTCAGCTCTGATCTCCAGCATCTGCAGTCCTCACTTTCTCCTAGGATTCACTGATGGTAACACCATCCAGTATAATGGATGATGGCCAGATTGTCTCTGAACGGTAACCCCTAGAAAGTTGTCAGCGAGGGAAATTCAGTGATAGTAATGCATTTGAATGTCAAGGGGCAAAATTTAGATTCTCTTTCAAAAGTACCCCCAAGATGTTGGTTGTGGGAGAGTCAGTGATGGTAATACCATAAATGCCAATGGGTGATGCTTCAATACTCTGTCAATGGTAACCCCATGGGTGTTATTAGTGGGGGATGGTAATGCCATTGAATGACAGGAGATGATGGTCATATCATCACTTATTGGAGAAGGTCCATACACTGGGCAAACAAATAACAATGGGAAAAGAGCCAGTTAATACACAACTCAAGGTGCCATATCTGAATGCATGCAGCATAAGGAATAAGGTAAATGAGCTTTTGGCGCAGGTTGAAATCGGCAGGTATGACATGGGGTGGGGGGGGGGGGGGGGCATCACAGAGACATGGCTGCAAGGGGATCAGGATTGGGAGCTGAATATTCAAAGACATACATCCTATCGAAAAGATAGACAGATGTACAGAGGGTGTAGGGTTCCCCTATTAGTAAGAAATGAAATAAAATCAATAGTAAGAAACGAAGTAAAGTCATATGGAGTAGAATCTGTGTGGGTAGAATTGAGGAACTGCAAAGGTTTACAAAAAAAACATAGTTGGAGTATTGTACAGGCCTCTAAACAGTAGTCAGGAGTTGGGGCATGAGATAGACTAGGAAATAGAAAGGATGTGTCAGAAAAGCAAAGTTACAGTGATCATGGAGGATTTCAATATGCAGGTGGACTTGGAAAAATCAGGTTGGTAGTGGATTGCAAGAATTGGTGGAATTACTGCAAGATGACTTTTGATGGAGCCCAGTAGGGAACAGGCAATCCTGGATTTAGTGTTGTGCAATTAGGCAGACTTGATAAGGGAGCTTGGGGTGAAGGAACCCATAGGAAACAGTGATCATAACATGTTTACATTTATTCAGCAATTTGAGAAAAAGAAGATAGAGTGAGTACCTTGTCGTTCAATGGCATTACCATCCCCCACTAATAACATCCTAGGGGTTACCATTGACAGAGTATCTAAGCAATACTCATTGGCATTGAGTAAAGGCAACTCCAGAGGCATGAGGGAGGAGCTGGGTAGAATTGAATGGGAGAGGCGCCCAGCAGGAAAGGCAGTGGAACAGC